>NC_090812.1:102985665-103610665 GCF_000390325.3 Nicotiana tomentosiformis
GTAAAAAACTTCCAATACATGTGGCTAACTTGTACAACTTATTTCTATGGGGCTGGTCATGCAGTCTCCGATCCTGATAAGACATTATTGTTACCGGTTCTAACAGTCCCCAATTTTCGTGGCATTCTTGTTGCCGTATCTTATACTATTCCCCCTCCAGTGTTCCCCCCCCCGTGTTCGAATGCGAAACATATGAATTGGAACACTAGAAGTCTTGCTTCATTGGTGGAAACAACTTGTGAATGGTTAATTTGGTTTGATGGCAAGCTTTGTTTTACATCGGTGGTTTGCCATCGAGCCAAAGATTATTTTACCATCCCATAGTTGCTTATCATTGATGTGAAGATTTTAATGCCTTGTCATTTAAAGGTCTTACTCTTACCGACGACGCTCCTTTCGTAGTATGTTTTTCATTGCTGCCTCGTTAAAAACTTTGCCAGAAAAACCCGATTAGGACAAAAACTGGTCAAAGGGGAAAAGAGTGCAGCACATACTTTCGGTGTTGATAGGATCCGTCAGCAGTAGTACTTTTTGAGGTGAGTCACGTTCCAATAACTGGGAAACTTGACTCTCTATTGATTCTCCAATTCGTACGATCCTTTACTGTTAACAAGTGAAACCCGGTAAAGGCCTTCCCATGTTGGACCCAGCTTTCCAGCGTTGACTTCCTGAGTGCTCCGAGTCACTTTTCCTAAAACCAAATCTCCTACTTTGAAGAAGAACATGTTGGCCCTTCGATTATAATATCTTTCCATTCTTTGCTTTTGAACCACCATCCTCACGTATCCAAGTCCCTATGTTTATAGAGCAAATCCAGCTTCACCAGTAACGCCTCATTGTTCGCTTCTTCGTTTTCTCGAGAAAACCGTAAAGTCGAATCCCTTACTTCAACCGGTATTAGCGTTTTTGCGCCATATACGAGAGAAAAAGGTGTTTCTCCTGTGCTTGATTTTGCTATCATCTGGTATGCCCATAACACCCCTGGTAACTCTTCGGGCCATTTGCCTTTAGCAGCTTCTAAATTCTTTTTAAGGTTTTGGATAATCACCTTATTGGTTGATTCCGCCTGTCCATTAGCGCTTGGATGGTACGTTGAGTATGTAATCCTCTTGATTTTCAAATCCTCCAGAAATTTTGTGATTTTTAAGCCTATGAAATGCGGTCCGTTGTCGCAGGCAATTTCCTTTGGTATTTCAAATTGGCAGATTATGTGGTGCCATATGAAGTCAACCACTCCGCGCTTACCGATCTTTTGATAAGGACCTTCTTCAACCCATTTAGTGAAGTAGTCAATTAAAAATAAAAAAAATCTTACCTTTTTGGGTCCCGCTGGTAGTGGACCAACTATATTTATCCCTCATTTCATGAATGGCCATGAGGACATTACCTTGGTGTACCAACTGTGCATAACGTTGACATTTGTCGCATTTATGAACGAACGCCTTTGCGTCCTGTTCCATCTAAGGCCAATAGTAACCTGCCCTAACCAGCTTAGGACTAACGAATTTATGCCGGAATGATTCCCGCAAATTCCTTCATGGACTTTTCGCATCACATAGTCTGCCTCCGAGGCTCCCAGACATCGAGCCAATGGTCTTTGGTATGATCTTTTATACAATTTCCCATCCACGAGGTAGTAACAGCTGCTTTGGTTCGTAGTGCCCGAGATATCTTCGGGTCTTTGGGTAATTTGTCGTTCCGAAGATATTCGACGAACTCATTTCTCTAGTCCCAAACTAGGTTGGTTGAATTGACCTCGCAGTAACCATCCACATCCAATACCGAATGTAGAAATTGAACAACAGTACCAGAGTCAGATCATTTCATCTCCGTAGATGACCCTAAGTTGGCCAATGCATTGTTTCCACATTTTTTTCCCTTGGAATGTGAACGATCGACCATTCCCTGAAAACGTGTATGTAATGCATGAACCTTGTTCACATACTGTTGCATGCGTTCTTCATTTGTATCAAAAATACCGTACACTTGGTTTACTACATCTGGGAATCACACTTTATCTCGATAACCTCGGAGCCAAGTCCCCGGGCCAGCTCAAGTCCTGCAACCAAAGCCTCATGCTCGATTTCATTGTTGTTTAATGAAACAGTCTCTATGGGCCCATCTCAAGGTTTCTCCCGAGGGTGTGACTAAAACTACCCCGAGGTCGGACCTTTTTACATTGGAAGCTCCATCCATAAATAAGGTCCAAACTCCCTATGTCGTTTCTGACACCAACATTGCATCCTTAGTAGCCAAGGGCATTAATCTGGGATTGAAATCAGCCACAAAATCAGCCAAAACTTGTGATTTGATCGCCGTCTTAGGCTTGTACTCAATGTCGAACTCACTAATTTCGACTGCCCATTTAGCCAACCGGCCTGACAACTCATGCTTGTAAAGGACATTCCTGGAAAGGTTGTCATAACGGCTATAGGGTGTCACTAAAAATAAGGCCTAAGCTTTCGAGAGGTGACTACGAGAGCTAAGGCCAATTTTTTGAGGTACGGATAGCGATTTTGCCTCCCGGTAATATTTTACTAATGTAATAAATAGGAAATTGTATACCTTATTCTTCTCAGACCAAAACAACACTTACCGTTACTTCCGAGACCGCTAGATATATCAACAACTGTTCACCTTCCCCCAGTTTTGATAGTAACGGGGGGCTGGATAGGTACCTTTTTAAATCCTTCAGTGCCTGTTGGCATTCGGGGTCCACTCGAAATTGTTCTTATTTTCCCGAAGTGTGAAAAAGTGATGACATTTTTCCGAGGATCTTGAGATGAACCTGCTTAAAGCGGATTCCCTTCCGGTTAACCTCTGTACCTCTTTTACGCTCATTAGTTGGTCCGGGATGTCTTCGATGGCTTTGATTTTATCGCTATTTACCTCGATCCCTCTTTGCGAGACCAAGAATCCCAAGAACTTATCGGAACCAACCCCGAATGCACATTTTTCAGGGTTAAGCTTCATGTTGTATTTCTTCAGAATGCCAAAGGTTTCTTGGATGTACTTCAAATGATCTCCTGTATTCAAAGACTTGACTAACGTGCCATCGATATATACTTCCATTGTTTTGCCTATTTGTTTCTCAAACATTTTGTTAACGAGCCTTTGATAAGTGGCCCCGGCGTTCTTAAGCCCAAATGGCATCACATTACAACAGTATGTGCCAAAATTAGTTATGAAAGAAGTTTTTTCCTCATCCTCCGGGTTCATCTTCATTTGATTGTACCCATAATAAGCATCAAGGAAACATATTAACTTGTGCCCGACCATAGCATCAATCATTCGATCAATGTTTGGCAATGGGAATGAGTCTTTAGGGCACGCCTTATTTAAATCCTTATAATCTACACACATTCTAAACTTGTTATTCTTCTTAGAAACTACAATTACATTGGCTAGCCATTCAGGATATTTTACCTCCCGGAGTGAACCGATGTCGAGTAGTCGAGTTACCTCTTTTTTAACAAACCTATTTCTAACCTCGACTATTGGGCGTTTCTTCTGCCTTACCGATGGGAAGTGCGGATCCAGGCTTAGCTTGTGCACGGCCACCTCTAATGGGATACCTATCATACCCGAGTACGACCATGTAAAACAATCGACGTTAACTTTAAGGAAATTTATAAATCCCGACCTGATCTCGAGATTTAACCTTGTTCCTAAATGGAACTTCCTTTCCAAAAATTGCTCGAACAAAGCCACCTGCTCGAGTTCTTCTGTGGTCGACTTAGTTGCATTTGTCTCTTCCGGTACCTGAAAGTATCTCGGAACCTGATAGGATTTCGATAACTCCTCACTTTTATCGTCTTCAATCGGAGAGGGAGAAGGAACCGACTACTATAATTACTATTTGTTAGACTCCTTTCCATTGCTGTTGGAAACAGTTTCAACGTTCTTCTCTCTTGCCAGCAGTTTGTCTTCTCTTATTTGTTTGATTCCTTTCGGGGTTGGGAATTTCAGTAGTTGATGATTTGTTGAGGGCACAACCTTCATCTCGTGCATCCACGACCTCCCGAGGATTACATTGTAGCCCATGTCGCCATCTACCACTTCGAACAAGGTGGTTTTGGTTACTCCCTCAGTGTTTGTGGGCAGCAGGATCTCACCTCGGGTTGTCACACTTGTCAAGTTGAACCCAGCTAAGAGTTTTGTCGCTGGTATGATGCTTCCGGTTAGCTTTGCTTGCTCCAAGACTCTCCATTAGATGATGTTGGCTGAGCTTCCTGGGCCAACCAAAACACGCTTAATTTTGAAATCTAAAATATTAAGAGAGATTACCACAGCGTCATTATGTGGAAGAAGGAGTCTGTCAGCGTCTTCCTCTGTAAATGTGATATCATCTTTCGCGACTTCTCGGAGTCTCTTGTTGTGAGTCACTGCTATCTTCATTTTCTTAGCCGCCGAGAAGGTTACACCGTTGATTTCATTCCCTCAGAAAATCATGTTGATAGTCAACCGAGGGGAGTCTTCTGCCGCCTTTGAAGGCTCTGCATTGTCCCGGTTTCGGCCGTAGTTGTTCTTGGCTCGATCACTTAAAAATTCCCTGAGATATTCATTCTTTAATAATGTCGCCACCTCTTCACGTAGATGACGTCAGTCCCTAGTCCTATGTCTGTGGGTCCCATGATATTCATGCCATAAGTTGGGATCCCTCTGGATAGGATTAAATTTGATTGTCTTTGGGAATCGTGCTTCTTGATATCCCGCATCGCTGATACTAACTCCACTAAGTTGATGTTGAAGTTGTAATCCGATAATCTGGGATATGTGGAGTCCCAGGCCCCCGGTACTTCTTTTTCTTGTAATGACCTGTTGTTTCAGCCACAGTCGACTCTTCTATCGAGAGAAAACCTATCTGAGGACTGAAATCCTTGCTGTTGCATCACTCGGTTCTTTCATAAGGCAGGAAACGACCTTTAGAAGACTGTCGATCCGCATCGAAGTCGCTTTTAAACTTGTCCTGGTTTTTGTCTCGGTCCCGTCCCCTGGTTGATGTTGGGAACCAGAGTTGATCGTCTTCTATTCTTATTTTTGACTCGTAACGGTTATGGACATCTGCCCAAGTGGTTGCTTGGACTTCGCGCAGGCTTTCCTTCAACTTTCGAGAGGCGTCGAAACTTCGTGGATTCAAACTCTTTGTGAACGCCTTTGCTGCCCACTCATCTGGTACAACCGGTAGCAGCTTCCTCTCTTTCTGGAACCGGATCACGACTTCTCGCAGCAATTCAGACTCACCTTGCACAATCCTTAATGTATCTACCTTCCTGGCTTGGACCTTCCTTGCCCCGGCACGGGCCTTGATGAATGAATCTGCAAGCATTTCAAAAGAGTCAATTGAATGCTTGGGTAGGAGTTAATACCATGTCAAAGCCCCCTTTGTGAGGGTTTCACCAAACTTCTTTAGTAAGACCGATTTGATATCATGTAGAGCCAAATAGTTTCCTTTCACAACCGTGGTGTAGGCTGTGATATGCTCATGCGGATCTGAAGTGCCATCGTATTTTGGTATGTGCGGCATTTTGAACATCATCGAAATTAACTCTGGCGCTGCACTCGGCTTAAATGGCAATTGCATGTATTTTTTCGAATCTGGGCCTTTCAAAACTGGCGGTGCACCCGGAATTTGATCCATTCGGGCGTGAAACTCCTTTGCATTTTGATCCATTTTTTCGTTCATTTCCCTCATAAACCTCATGAGCTCGATTTTGAAGGGGTCATTTCCGTTGCCATTCCCAGATCCGCTACCGGTATCTCCGGAACCATCAAAACTGACCTCCCCCCTGGGGTGTTATTATCAACTCTTTGAGTCATTTGATTCGCAGGAACACTGGGAGGAGTCGGGACCCTTCCGTTTAAATTATTGGAAGCACCTAACAACACTTATTTTAACTCCGTCATTACCCGGTCCTGCCTTGAGAGGTGACTCATGATTGCCTTCTGCTATTCTCTTAAGATTTTCACTGTTTCCACGACATGCTCCTCCTTTGCGTCATCGGGAGTTGGCTCCTGCACATGCAGGGGTACTGTCCTTCACGAACCGGGGTTGCTTCGTCCCCTTCGTTAGGTGTCGCTGATTGAGTCCTCATGTTGAGGCAAATCTTTGTGTCCCTTAATGTTGTGTGTGATGTTGACATTATTAGTTGCCATTTCTGATTTTTTGCTAAGGAAAAATCAAACAAGTTAGCAACAAACGAAAGGATCAAAGCAATTACGCAACTGTCTAAGTTCCACGGCGGGCGCCAAGTTTTTTCTCGCAAAATGGTACAGTTAAATTCTTTACGTAGTTTATAGACAAGCGGACTGATTTGATCCAAAAATGATAAAGGAATAAAATAAAAATAAGACTAAGCAATAGAAATTGAAAAGGATAACAAGCCTGGCTCCGAGTGCAATGCCTCCAAGGACAGAAATAAAAGTAATGATAAAGAGCAAATAAAGTTATTTAATTGAGAGTATAATATAGCATATGTTTCTCCAAGAATTTCCGTTTCTGCTGTTGAGCCTACTATTTATAGCTATACATATGGAAACAAGATCTTAGGATCAAGCCCCATTTAAATGACAATAAAAGAGTCATTGATGAATATGTAACGGTAGGCTATGAATGTAAATATTCTTTGCAACGGTTGTCCATTTTAATGATAGAGAATATTCTCTCATTGAATGCTATCCGATGGCAAATACTCGATTTGCTCCCGTTGACTACGCTCCCTTCAGGATTTACCCGATGTCGATTGCAGTTGTTGTTCCCGATATTTACTTGACTCGTCTTTTACCTGTCTTTGGTTCCACGTGTCACGCTATCATTCGATCATTTATTATAATCAATTTTACCCATATAGTTATATGTATAATACATATTAATTTAATTAAAAAAATATTTTATTGATTATTATTTTGGCAGTAGCTATACTTATAGTTTTTCCAAAAATATTTAGCGGTTAATAAAGTTCGAGCAGAAGCATGATGTTTTAAACTGAAGTTTTAATAGAGATAAGAAATATTAGATGATTTTTTTTCTACAGTGGCAAAATTATTCGGTGTTAGTGAGAGATAGTAAATGTTCGATGAAATTGTCGAAGTGGGTACAATGTGACACTGTCATAAAAATTATTAAATGGAAATATTTGTTCGTCTATTTATATCGATCATCGGATCACTGAATTTATCTTTAAGGGTGACAAATTACAATAAAATGTATTTGACTTCACTGAAATACATATGCAATACATATATTTCATACTCATTAGTTTAATATAAATACCATGCATAAACAAACTTTTTTTGTCTAATAATGTATTATCCCAAATGACTGAAATTAACTATACTTCTACTAGTATAATTTCCTTTCTTGTGATTGGTAAAGAGATATTTACGATATCTATACATGTCATATTTCTATTAATTTACAATTATGTGAGTTTATAATTGACCCCAAATCCGAATAAAGATGAAGACCGTCTTCATCTGGATAAGTGTTACTTAACTCGAACAGATAGAGATGAATATGTACACAAGCATGTGGACAACTAACCAACCCAACTAATGCAGTATTAGAATTATTATTAATTTACCTAATTAAATTTACTTTATCTTTTTGGCATATACTAGTAGAGATAATATACCAAATCTAGAAACAGTCAAGGAAAAGTTTTCCCCGGCCACATAGAGGCCTTTTCCTTCTCCTAATTTCTTTTTTTTCTTTCTAGCTTGACTTGTTAAAATTAGTGAAAACTTTATAATCCAGCTTAATATGTTTTGGTGGTGGCAGACTTCTAAAGTTCTCACTGGATTTGATTAAAACTTGTTTTGTTGCTAAATAATTAAGATATGATCTTATCTCTACTTTTTCTCGTAAGTTTATCGGCCAAAAGAAAAGAAATAGTGTCTAATTTTATGATTAGTCATTGATAATCAAACACGGTTTATCATTCAATCGTAATTACGCTGTTTTTCCGTCAAAGAGAATCGTAAAACTTCTTTTTCTTCGGGCAGGAGTTTGAAAAGTGGGGTAACAAGAGTACTTCCTTGTTAATTCATGGAAATTTCTTTTTTCCCCAAAAAATATATATTAAAAATGGAATGCATGTTCCAAAAAGAGTCTCTTTTGCTATGCATTTTGATTTAACTTTAATTTCTATATACTGACATGTAATACACAATACATAGTATTCGATCATTTAAAACATTAAGTACAAATAATCGTACATAATAAATTAATTAGTAATAACTTGAAAGATAAGGCGAATAAACATACTACAAAAGTTAAAACTAAGAATCAGAATGTATACAAGTTAAGTTCTTTTTTATTTTGGCCTAAACCAACCTGCATGTTTTTGTTGTGTATGATCGCGATGAGATTTGCACCGGAAAGCTGTAAAATGACTCATATATTTTGATGATCCTAAAGCCATCAAAATCTTGTTCTTATACCAAAATATCTGAGGAACGAATATGATCGAAAATATTTCTGAAACATCATTATTTTCCTTCTTTTTTTTTTGTTAGGTGTTTGTCCTGATTTTCGTACAATATTTGATTTTTCTATCTCTTGAAGGAAATGACAACATATTTATCATGATTGAGTTTTCCTTTTCTTAGAAGGGAAATCTAAATCTCTCATATTTGGCTAGTCCCTTTTGTTGGAGAAAAAGGTTTGGACTTCTATAAATTTACGGTTCTTTTTTCTCATTCAGTAGCATCCACAATGTAGCCTAAGGGGTTTGAGAGTCTTATTTAGGGGGAGAATTTCGGGACAAGTGTTAGCCTGCCACTCGTATTTGCATCTTTGTGAGATTGTTCTCTTGATGTTTTGTACTCTCTTTTATATAGTGTATTGCTCATCTCCGCATGTGGACGTAGGTCATTTGACCAAACTACATTAAATGTACGTTTGTGTCTCTTTTGGTATGTTTCTCTTCGTTGTTTGACTAATCATCGTCCAACGTTTGCTTACTAGCTTCCGCATGCACCTGATTATTTCGATCCTAAGAAGTGGTATCACAGCGAGGTTCAAGGTAGATTCATCTCGGCGAGTTTAGTTCTAACCACAACCTATTTGACGGTAATCATGATTTTTGTCTAAGAAATTCGACCGAAGTACTACTCATGTTAAGATAAATTTTGTGGTGGAGATTTGGAGATGCAACCTGTTGAAGATTATATTAAGAAGGTGGATCGAGTTTATTTTGTCAGAAAATTCAGGCCAAGAGGGAGAATTGTTAGGTGTATGTCCTGATTTTCTTACCATACTTGATTTTTCTAGCTCTTGAAGAAAATGACAACATATTTACCATAATTGAGTTTTCCTTTTCTTAGAAGAAAATTCTAAATCTCTCATTTTGGCTAGTCCATTTTTTTGGAGGAAAAGGTTTGGACTTGTAAGGCTCCGTAAATTTTATCCAAGAAATTTAAGGTTTCGTGGTGCCGACGTAGGCTAATGGGTTTGAGGATTATAGAAAACGAGCCTCGGTACGGACTTTTTGGGTTGAAAAATGCACTAAAGTGTTGATGGGAATTTTTGGCAGAAGAAGGCGATTCTGCGGTCAATTTCGCGATCGCAGAACGGTTCCGCGGACCGCATAATCATCGCAAAGTGGAGCAGATAATGGAAAAATTTTGAAAAATAGTTCTGTTGGCCACATAATCGATTCTGCTGTCCACAAAATATTTCTACTACCACATAATTGCACCACATAATTGACTTCGGGGGTCATTTTTGAAAAATTTCTTATCCGACCCTATTTTGATATAAGGCCTTAGGGGCTCATTTTACAAGGTAAAATCTAATTTTTTTAAAGAGATGAAAGAGCTATTTTAGAGAGAGAAGGAGAAGACCTAGCATGCTAATCATCCATTCTTGCCTCAATCTTAGAGAATTAAGGAAGCCAATCACAAGATCTTCATCTACTAGGTAAGGTTCTACTCCCTAACCCTAAATTTCGGAATTTGGAGTAAAGGTAGGTCATGAGAAGTATGATTCTTAGGTGTGGGAGTTGCTCTTTGTGCATGAATGTAACCATAAAGGTGGTAGGGAGGTTATTTAACTAAAAGAAGTAAACTCTTGGTATTGAATTGGTTGTGGGGTGAAGAAAATCTTGTAGAAGAACCTTGTAGTCAAATTTACACACCAAGTGTTTGATAAAATGCTTAAATGAGTTGAACCCACGAATATCTTCCTAATTATTGTTCACTTTTGTTATGTTTCTAAATAGATTGAAGTTGTTAGGATTTCCGGAACATTGTAGTAATGTAAGGAAAGTTCAAGAACGGTATGTTGGCTAAACTTCTCTCCTAGAATTGCATCTCATGATGTTCTTGTAAGTCCCGGGTTATTCATTATAAATTGACTATTCCGAATTAGCTTTATGCCGAAAGAGATATATTCAATATGTGTTCTGAATGCTCTTATCATGTTATGTTATCCTTCGGGAATGTGTTCAAAGTATGGATTGCATATTAAAATGTTATGACTTCTAGTCGTGTTTCAAATAAAAGTTATTATGCCAAATTGTGTAAGAAATCCCAATGTGCTTAAGACTCCTAACTGTTCATATGTGGTACTTAAGTTGTGATTTTCGGAAAATTCTATATGTTGATACTTATGATGATGATCCTTAGAAGTAAAGAAATAAGAGTGTGAAATATGAAATACGGCCATTGTGCCATGAAAGAAGAACCATATGTATGGCCAAGGGAGCCGATGAAATAATGATATTGTAAGTAGTTGAAAGTACTAATGAAGTGATACATGATTTGAAAGGGTATGAGATAAACGTATTTGTACTTTTGTTTCCAATATGTTGTAATGTCTTACGTCCTCATGAGTAGAGGTTATGGTTTCCTAAATGTTTTAAATGTTATTGTGCTTAATTGTGGAAAGAAAACTCAATGCTCTTATTGTTGATAACCTATGATGAAGCTTGAAAGTGAAAGAAGTGAGTATAAGTTATGATAAATGTGGTCATCATGCCAAGAATGAGAATTACATTTGTGGCCAATAGTGTCAACGAAATGAGAGAATGTGTAAAAGATTATGAAATAAGTTTTGACTCCTTTATATGATAAGTGTTCTTAATGTCCTATGATCACCCATGACAAGTACAAGTAAGTGATAGTATAAATATGAAATACGACCGTTTGCCAAAATGAGAATTATGAGGCGTTGTATGTCCCAATAGTTTCAATCATAGTATGTATGCTTCTAAAATAATAAATGTAAATGACTTCGATATTAAGTCCCCAAGAATCATGAACTTAGCTAATGACCTCAAGATGACAAGTGAGTGAATAACGAGATGAAATGGAGATATCTTATGCTAGATGATGATGAACCTTAAGAAAAGAAATTGGGCTCATGTGTCATTGAAATCGACTTATAGATTCACCATACATGTGCTAATGTAATGAGCTGTGTTTCTCCATGATGAACATGAACATGAAGTATTCCAATGATACGGGAAATTATGACCTTAAATGTAATGTTAATCATGTCGCTTTGAGTTTATTTATGGTTATGTGCATAATGATGTGTTATGAACCCTATGGACGGTCTATGAAATACATATGTGTATTGTGTATGGAACCCTATGGACGGTCTATGAAATACATATGTGTATTGTGTATGGAACCCTATGAACGGTCTATGAAATACATAAGTGTATTGTGTATGGAACCTTGTGGATGGTATATGAAACGCATAAGTGTATTGTGTATGGAATCCTATGGACGGTCTATGAAACACATAGGTGTATTGTGTATGGAATCCTATGGACGATCTATGAAACGCATAGGTATATTGTGTATGGAATCTTATGGATGGTCTATGAAATGCATAAGTATATCGTGTATGTAATCCTATGGACGGTCTATAAAACGCATAGGTGTATTATGTATGAAATGTATAGGTGCACGGAATGAATAAACGCTATGGACGGTCTATGAGACGCATAGGTGTATAATATGATATGTGAACACTATGGACACATAGATGTATAATATGATATGTGAGCACTATAGACGGTCTATGAGTTGCATAGGTGTATAATATGATACGTGAACACTAAGGACGGTCTATGAAATGTATAGGTGTAAAATAAGAGAGGGATATAGACGGTCTAATGAGACGCATTGTTAACGTAGACAATAGGTGTCACTTTCATTGCTCTTGTTTGTGCATGTTGTTTCAATTACACTATATTATCTATTCCACGTATAGTTCATATGGTTCAATTGATCCAAAGGAAGTTCAAAATTATGTAAGTATCATAAGTCTTGAAATTTGATTCTATGGGATGTTTGGTAGTTTCTTGATATACTTTATTTGCCTCTTATTTGAGTTACCGTATTTTCATATGTTATTTTGTCTGCCTTACATATGAGTACTATGCCACATGTACTCACGTCCTTTTTGCCTGGGGCGCTACATCTTTTAATGGATACAAGTATACTTTTACATGATGATATGGATCTTTGATAAGGATCTTCTTCACTACTCAACTTATGGTGAGCCCGCTACAGTTTTAGTGGGTGTTTGGGTCTAGTTCATTTTATGTATTTAGGTATTTATTGTCATAGAAGCTCCATGTACATTGTGGATCATGTAATTAAAGATTTGAGTTTTGTCATGTACTTATGTTTAGGGGTGAGCATAAAATCCGAAAATTGAATTCCGAACCGAACTGAATTAATTTGGTATTTCGGTATAATTCGGTACAGAAATTTTGGTAATTCGGTATTTCAGTACGGTATTCGGTATTGAGTTTTTGATATTTCGGTATACCGAAATACCGAAATATTTAAGTCCAAACCCACCTATATTTCTATTTTCCAGCCCAATAAGCCTAAGCCCAACACCCCAAGTCCCCTAAATCCTAATTCCCTAATCCCTTAGCGGGCCTAGCAACCTCCTTAGGCTTAGAGACTTACGGACAGTAGTTTGAGAATTTAAAGAATCACTGCTTTGGGGGAATATACACCATCAATTTCATTTTTCTTCTCTGATTTGGCAATCAAAACAGTGTCACCGAACTAATTATTCTTGAAATAATGGCTTTGAGTTTTCCTTTGAGTGGTTGAATTCTCAGCAGAAGTCATAAGATATGTTAAGCAATAGGCAATTAGGCATAGCATAATCTTAAGAGATTTGAAAGATTTTGGTATAATACCGAAACCATATCGAAACCGTACCGAACCAAATAAGAAAATACCGAACCGTACCGAACTACTTTGGTATGGTGCACAATTGATATACCGAATACCGAAATACCGAACTGTAATTATTAAATACCGTACCGAAATACCGAACGCCCACCCCTACTTATGTTCACATTATTTATGAGGCTACGCACCCATCATGAGAAAGATTTTAGGCCATTGAGCCAAATGTATTCAATTTAAAAGTCATGATCTAATGATGTTTTGATAATTCATGAATGAGTTATGATTAGATGTTGATTTAAAGTAGGCTTGCAGTTTACTCGGTTGAGCGTCGGTCATGCTCCTCAAGTTCGGGGCGTGACAGGACTTCTATTAAATTAAGGATTCTTCTTTCTCATTCAATAACATCCACAATGTAGCCTAAGGGGTTTGAGAATCTTATTTATGGGGAGAATTTCGGGACAAGTGTTAGTTTGCCACTTGTGTTTGCTTCTTTGTGAAGTTGTTCTCTCGATATTTTGTACTCTCTTTTATATAGTGGATTGCTCATCTTCGCATGTGAACGTATGTCATTTGACCGAACCATATTAAATGTTTGTGTCTTTTTTTGCTGTTTGATTAATCGTCGTTCAAGATTTACTTTACTAACTTTCGCTTATACCTGATTACTTTGATCCTAACACGTTTCAAAAAGAACAATTGAACAGGAACAACTTGTAGTATGAATAGTCTAATAACTCCAGCAGATCGGTAAAAAAATTCAAATATATTAGTAGAGGAGGAGACATTTGGACAAAATTAATAACATGATAAAAAATATTATTCTGATGTTATATTTGAGCAGGGGCCATTTCCCCCAACCCCGAGATAAAAATAGAGCATCATTATGATTGTTACGTATCGTTTCATGATGTATCGTGTTGTATTGTATTGTTTTACTGAATATAACGTTTGAATATATTGGTATTGTTTGTCATCGGTTCATAATGTTATGTATTAGAAATACGATAAATAGACTTAAAATATTACAAAGAAAATGTAGGACACAAGTTAAAATATTTATATAAAAAGGTAGGGTAAAGAAAAAATTGGATAATTTAATAATAAGGAAGGCCAAGATGAGAGAAAAAAATATTAAAACCACGCGATCACACCAAATCGATCGTTACATAAAGTGACACTTTTCATTATTAAACAGTGACGAATTTAACAATATGATCAATAAAATTTAAATAATAATTAAAATAAATATAATATTTAAAATAACAATACAATACAATACAATAGGTAACAACCGTCCAAACAAGCCGTTAATAACAATATCAAGGTATCTCTACCAGTCCTTTTAAATAAACATGGCAACGTATCCATATCTTCGCTTTTACTTACTAAGTAAACCAGAAAAATGACCATATATATAGTGGTGCTCTCCATTTTGTATAGTATCTCAATCATTCAACCCCATCTATTTTTACCCAATTGCAGAGATAGTAGTTTATCTTAGTTAGCTTAAATTGCGAACAAGACAAAGTAAAGGAAACTGCAAGGATGTTTCCAAGACAATATAATGTATGTGGCTGAACTGAATCAAATTAGGCCAAAAACTCCAAGAAATTGCCATTGCATCAAATGTGTCAAAGTTTGTAGTGCATGCGCCGCCAACGGTTGCTCACGACAGAGAGAGACGGGTTGCAAGCTATGAGTTCACGTGAAATTAATTTAAATTTTGGTTTTTATAAAAGGTCTCGTATTTGAATTCATATTTGTGCTAATTAAATGATTTTTTTTATGTAGGAGCTTCGAATTCATTGTACTTCTAGTTAGAGAAAAAAAATTAAAATACATTTTTGTGTTAAATTCTTTTTATAAACACAAAGAAATAGTAGTAGTGTATACGGTTAAAACCGATTCTCGATCATGAAGATCGATCGAGGATGGCATTTCAGTCAAGGGGTATCTTCATGGAGAACCCGAGCGAATTCCGAGATGGGGGCGTCGAGCTCGGGGCGTTCGAATCGACCGAGGTAACGTCGACCGATACAGGTCCCGAACATCGATGTCCGAAAGTGATCACCCAGCTCGAAACCAAGGCCGAGGTTCCGATCCGATGCCGAGCTCGAGTCAGTATCGAATTCACAGACAAAAAGCTATTACAACCGCACCAAAGGAGAGAATCTCGGCGGAAATTAAGGAGGAGACACACCATTATGGGTCCTCCACTAGTAATATTATTCCATCATGTTGCTATAGATAAAGTAGTGATCCTTGGCTATAAAAGGCAAGATAGATTGTAATAGAAGGCACCTTCGCTGGGATTCAGAATTAATTGTGTTTATCTTTCTAAAGCTTACTAAATATCTTTGTTCATCATTTTCTATTTTTGCACCACAAATACGTGTATTGTTATTTTCAGATCAAAGGAATCTATTTGCCCTTAGAACCATACATAAATTCAACGTTATCAGATTTTTCGAATAAACAAGTAGTTCTAGAAAAAACACTTATCATATTGAATTTCATAAATTCATACCCCACTAGCGGAGTATTTGTTTAGAGTAATTGATCTGTCGTCTTCATCGGGTGAATTCTGAAAGCACTCAAAAGTCAAAATAGTAAAAACCTGTACGAATTGAAGTACTTAAACCTTTTACTAATCGACGATTACGTGTTTTTATATAACCACAAGTTGATATCCTTGTCAGCATGAGTTTGTGTTTTAAATTATAAGTAGTAGTTAGTTGGTACTTAATTACGTCGCTTATAGTATTACCGGTTACGTAACACTTTCTCCAAAGCTTACACCTTCTTTCGTGATCAATTTGATTTTTTATTTTGATTTAAAATAAGTGTTTATTTATGTAATCAAGAAAAAATTTAATTTATTTTTACTCTTTTACCCTTATGTGCATATTCCTAAAAAGTTTTCTTACTCTCACATTAATATTTAATTAAGGATAATTTAGTCATAATAGATATTTTTGAATAGAATTTAGTATTTTCTTAATTGGCGGTTCACCGTGGACTGAAGAGAATATTTCTTTTTCCCTTCCTCTTGTTTTATCTGACCTTCTAACACCATGATGTCCCAATATTTATCTAATTCTTTCTTTGAAACGCGTGGTAGAAAGCCGTGTGTTATTCTGATTAATTATGCCCATGCAATATAATTATATTGCTGATAAATGTAGAGGTTTAGGCTTCTTGACATATTTATATATAAATTTATAACTAAGAAAATGGATATGCGGTTTATTCGACCTGCTAAAACATCAGAAAAGGATTTACTGTAAACGAAATATTGGTCCTGGATACTTTAATTATTTTCTCTTTTTTTAGTTATAGATAGTCTATTTGATCAAATTTTTGCAACCTAATCATAAATAAAGCTAAGACATTAAAATAAGCCAAAGGTGGTAGAAGTTAAATTTTTCCATATCAAGCACTTAAAAGATGTTAAACAAAAATGACTTTGTTTGTCTTTCGGCAAGGAGAAGAGAACGTAGATATTTCAAAATACATTATCCATTGGATTTGGAACCGTTTGAGGAAAATTAGGAATAAATCATGGAAAGAAGGAATCGAACAACAAAAATTGTGGAAGGTGTAAAATTGAAGAACATTATACTAAATAATGAAATAAAAAATTGTAAAATAAAGGATATGTGTTTACCCGAAAAATAGATAGAGTTGAATTAATACGTAGTTCCGAGGATATGTGGTGTAACTTAACACAAAATGTAAGGATAAATAGAAATATAAATATAGATTGCAGAGAATGCGAAATAGATAAGGTTGTCAGGAACAATGAATCTTAGGATTCAACAAATAGAATCAATCTAAAAAATCTGAAAGAACGATTCTTTACTGTAGAAGAATATAGCGCTTTTATTACAATGTAAGCCTAAGAAAAACTTGTTTTACAGAAATGGTAACCAAGCCCTTTTATAGTGGAGAAATTTGGCTCTAAGCATAATAAAATAAACATTCAGTGGGAGACCCATGATAAGTCAGCTTTTCCACAATTTCTGCCAAGATTCTCTCTAGTGGGATTGCAACGGCTTTTGTCTGCGAGCTCGATCTTGCTTAGAACCCTTGATTTTGGTTTGAGCTTGATTTCGACTCGAGCTCTTGATCTTGGTTCGAGCCTGATCCTGGCTCGAGCCCTCGAATTGACTCGAGGTTAATGTTGGTTGGTCTCTGGATTATCAGCATGATAGATCTACTCTGCATCATGGTTCGATTTCGATTCGAGCTTGATAATGATATCGAACTCGATACGGATCGGCCTCCCCGGGTTCGAGGTTAGTTTGTTCCACCTTCGGGATCTTACTTCGATATATCATCGTTCGAACTCGATCGGACGTGCTAAGGCCGAAATCTATTTCGACCGTATACAGATAGTCCCCTCGTTTCTCAGAAAGAATATGGCGAGAAACGATATGATTTTTTAACGGCTCGATCGGATTATAACCTGACGTTTCCATCGGGTTCGACCATGACGCATCTGGTAGCTATCCCGTCGGTTTAGTCTTTCAAGGCATTTAATGCATGTCAGGCGGTGGTCGTCCACCGCTGATACTGAACCGCCATCGCTTGAACCTATAAATAACCCTTTCTTTTATCTTTTACCACTTTTACATCTTCTATCTTCCAGATTTCCCAAGTTCTTCTTCGTACTCTCCAACTTACCAGTAAATTTGTGATTTCTTTCTGCAAAACCCCCTCCTTAATTTTACCAAATCTTTGTCATATTCCTTGCTTCTGAACTTGAAAATGGCGAAAACGTCACAAACCATCCCTCAGAAAGAGAAAACTTCATCTTCATAGTGTGCCGCCAATGATACGCCGGCAGAACTACGGCCTGAGGAGTGCGTTCCTGGGGTGTGCGCCCTTACTTCTGATTTCAAGGTCGATAAAGGATCATCGGTGCATGGTCGATATGAACCGGTATCGAGGTATATATGTTCGATAACTGAGAAGCACCTCCAACAGCTAAAGAAAGATTGCAATTGGATAAAAAAGAAATAGTGATTCCTTCTTATGACGAAGATATCACTTCGCACGTGAGAGGGTTTTTGAATGTGTATTCTTATCCTTTCATGTTGGGTCCTCTCGATTCTGTTATCATTCATTTCTGTCGTCAATACCAAATAACCTTAGCCCAAGTCCACCCTTCTTTTTGGCGGATCGTTATCCTGATCCGATATTTCGTAAGCAAAATTGAGGGGATGTTGTTCACCCTCGACCATCTTATCCGATTATACCATCCTCGACTTTTTCGAGGAGGGTTAATAAAGCTTCAGCTTCGGGCTACTAAGGCTCTGTTCTCGAGTATTGACGTGGACAGGGACCGGGGTTGGATGGGCAGGTTCGTTCGAGTAAGGACTTCGAACCTGATTCTGACTGAAAAGATGCCCTTTCCCGAGGAGTGGAATATGAAATGTAAGTGTGATCTTGTTGCTACTTCTACTTTGTTCTTTCATTTATTCTCTCATCGACACTCCTCTTTTTGTGATGTAGCGGTTCCCTGGATGCCCGGAGCAGTTTTCGATCTCAAGAACTGGGTACGAGCCCTTGTTTCGACCTCCACATATGCCGACCGCTCATGGCGTGATTTGTCAAAGGGTCGATGGGAGGCCAAAAATCACGGTAAGCTCATTTCTCGTACTCTTTGATGATCCGAACGAGGTGGTTTTCAAAATATTTTATTAAGGTTTTTCATATGCAGGTTTGGGTAAAGACGCGATTTTGAGGCCCTTGTCCAATGAGGAGGAAATTTCAGCCTCTGTCCCAAAGCCGGTGAAGGAAAATAAAAGGAAAAGAGCCTCTGTTCCCGAAGATCCAAAACCAAAGAAGAGGATGGCTCATAAGCCGAACAAGAATGTCATTCCTTTGACCGTGGAATCCGTTCTGCGTCTAAGGGATGAAGAAGAAGAAGAAGAAGAAGAAGAAGAAGAAGAAGAAGAAGAAGAAGAAGAAGAAGAAGAAGAAGAAGAAGAAGAAGAAGAAGAAGAAGAAGAATAAGAAAATGATGAGTCCGCGCTGGCGGTCCGAATGAAGAGAACCACCGATGCCTCATCGGCGGCTGGATCGATGATGCTCTATGAGGCTCCGCCTCGAACTGAGGATATACCGGAGAAAGATTCGAGTAGAGTCCCCAAACTATCGGATATCGAAGATGCATCTTATCAGAGTCAACGGGCAGGGAATATGACCGAAGGGGCCCTCGAACCCCTTCGAACCGAGGAGAATGCTCCAGGTGATTCATTTGGGGCAGCAGCAATCGAGGATTCGCCTACCTTTCCCGCTTTTTCCGCAGGGGTGATTTGGGAAGCTCAAGCTTTGGGGGCCCTCGATCTAAACATGCCTCACGATGAAGAAGATCCCTTTCGTGACATGTTTACTGGCATTGAGGACGTTGCCGGTGCTGGTGATGAATCAGATCTTTTTCACGGATTGCGGCAGGCTTTGAATCAAGTGAGCTTTTAAAATTATTTTGTCGGTACTATCTTTATGTTCATTTTTCATTAACTTCGCTTCTTGTTTCTTTGTAGGCAGCGGCAGTTCATCGAGAACAATGTTCTCAATCCCAAAATGAGCTGCATCGATACGAGGCCGACCTACAATGGGCTATTGATGAGAGGAACTCCCTTAGACTTTCCTTAGGGCAGAGAGAAGAGGAAATAAAAGACCTCCGAGCTGAGCTCGCCAAGGCTTATCGAGATCAGACTGATTTGTATGAGCAGGTAATGATGCTTTTGAAAGCCTATGGGCTTGATACCGGAACGATAGCTAACATTTCGGTCTCACAGCTGCAACAAAAAATCGAGATGATTAGGAAACTTCGTGAGGAGGTCGACGTGATAAGAACAGAGTCTTTGCGGTGGAAAGAAGGTATGGACCACTTTGCTGCAGAAAAAGAGACTGCTCGAGCCCAGTTATCATCGTCCGAAACCCAACTTCAGAAAATGAAGGAAAAAGGCATGGTTCAAGCAAGAAGAATTGAGGAGCTTGAGGCTCGGTTGGCCTCTGTACTTTCCAAGGCCGAATCTAATGCCGAAAAGGCAAAGGCCGATGCGGATGTGCTCGTGGCCGTCTATCGGGCCGATGCTGAAGCTGCCCAAGTCCAGGCAAGAGAGGCAGCCGAGTCCACTGATACTCGAGCATATTGGGTCGCCGAACTTGCTAAGTGTCGATCCCGAAGGGAAACTCTCGAGGAGATCCATGCTCATGGTTTCAATCTCGTTGAAGAGATAAAAAGGGCCAAAGAACTCGAAGCCGATGCTGAAGCTCTAGTTTCTGATGGCGATGATGATGACGATGTTGATGATGATGGGAGCAAGAGCGGATCCGAGAATGGGGGGAGCCTGATAAAGATGAGACCGCTCCTGACTGAGAAGTTTAGTTCTTAGTTTTTACGTTGTAATCACCCATGCAGATAAATTTGTATATAGATATATCCCTTTTTTTACCGACTTGCTTTTGTTTTTGTTTCCTGTCTCGTGAAGACTTTATTCATGCCTTATGAATGTTTTCACAATGATTTAAATAACTTAATCAAATTTGGACTTCGTAGCCTCTGTAACCGAGCCAGCGCTTACTCAAACTTGGAGCGATGCAGCCCTTAGGCTTATTAGTTGAGTCAATGATTCGAGCTCGAAGAAATATAGCCCGTAGGCATAATGGTCGAGTGAGTTCTTGCTCGAATGCGAAGCAATGTAGCCCGTAGGCGTAATGATCGATTGAGTGTTTGCTCGAACTCGAAATAAAAGTAGCCCGTAGGCTTAGTCGAGTGAATGATTCAAACTTGAAGCAATGTAGCCCGTAGGCATAATGATCGAGTGAGCGTTTGCTCGAACTAGAAATAAAAGTAGCCAGTAGGCTTAGTCGAGTGAATGATTCGAACTCGAAGTAATGTAGCCCGTAGGCGTAATGGTCGAGTGAGTGCTTGCTCAAACTCGAAATAAAAGTAGCCCGTAGGCTTAGTCGAGTGAATGATTCGAACTCGAAGTAATGTAGCTCGTAGGCATAATGTTCGAGTGAGTGTTTGCTTGAACTCGAAATAAAAGTAGCCCGTAGGCTTAGTCGAGTGAATGATTCGAACTCGAAGTAATGTAGCCCATAGGCGTAATGGTCGAGTGAGTGTTTGCTCAAACTCGAAATAAAAGTAGGTCGTAAGCTTAGTCGAGTGAATGATTCGAACTCGAAGTAATGTAGCCCGTAGGCGTAATGGTCGAGTGAGTGTTTGCTCGAACTCGAAATAAAAGTAGCCCGTAGGCTTAGTCGAGTGAATGATTCGAACTCGAAGTAATGTAGCCCGTAGGCATAATGGTCGAGTGAGTGTTTGCTCGAACTCGAAATAAAAGTAGCCCGTAGGCTTAGTGGTCGAGTTTATCTTAATTCTGATTGCATAATAAATCTCAAAATAGAGGAATTTTCCTTGGATATAAGATGCCGATAAAGAAGAGAACTTTCTTCGCACGTTATTACACGCCTGGGTTCAGGCCAATCCATATGAGCATGGTTCGCTTCTACCATTTAGCTTTTATAATTTTTCCTATTGGAACCCTGTTGTTGTGAAATAACTCTCTTGCGAGGCCTCAGATATTGTTGTCAATGTTGCACGATCAATGGTTTCCTCATTAAAAACCTTGCCGAAAAACCCATTTGGGATAAAATCGGTCTAAGGGAAAAAGAGTGAAACGCGTGCTTTCAAGCGAGAGATCCATCTTAGCCCTTGTTCGGACTTCTGCAGGGGTCAGTTTTGAAATATAAACGAATATGGAAAGGTCGTACCTTAGCAGTAGTACCGTTTTAGATGTGATACATTCTAGCTGCTTGATAGTTGTTTGCCGTTTATAATGCCGAGCCTGTACGATCCCTTTCCGATGTTCTCGAGCACCTGATATGATCCTTCCCAATTCAGTCCTAGTTTACCTTCGTTCGGATTTTGGGTATTGATGGTAATTTTTCTTAACACTAAGTCCCCAGGCTTGAAATGGCAGAGCTTGGTTCTTCGATTATAATATCTTTCGATTCGCTGCTTTTGGGCGGCCAATTGGACGAGATCAGCTTCTCGTCTTTCGTCCGATAGTTCGAGACTGGTATTCATAGCCTCGTTATTTAATTCTTCCATCGCGAATCGAAATCTGGCACTGGGTTCACCAACTTCGACTGGTATCAATGCTTCGGACCCATATACTAAGGAGAATGGGGTCGCCCCCGTACTGGATTTTGACGTCGTCCGATATGCCCAAAGGACTTCGGGTAGGATTTCTCTCTATTTCCCTTTAGCGTCGTTCAACCTCTTCTTTAAGTTTTGAATGACAGTTTTGTTCGTTGATTCGGCCTGCCCATTCCCACTGGGGTGGTATGCCGTCGATAGTATCTTTCTTATCTTGTGGTCTTCGAGGAATCTTGTTACTTTGCTGCCAACGAATTGTTTTCTATTTTCACACACTATTTCGGCGGATATCCCGAATCGGTATATGATATGATCCCAAATAAAGTCTATAACTTCTTTCTCTCTTATTTTCTCGAACGCATGCGCTTCAACCCATTTAGAAAATAGTCAGTTATAAATAAAATGAATTTGGCTTTACCTGGGGTCGATGGCAGAGGGCCGACGATATCTATTCCCCACTTCATGAACGGCCATGGGGATAGGACTGAGTGGAGTTGCTCTCCGGGTTGGTGGATCATCGGTGCAAACCTTTGACATTTGTCACATTTACGAACAAATTCCTTCGCATCTTTGCCCATATCGATCTAATAATACCCTGCTCTGATTATTTTTCGAACTAATGTATTGGCTCCAGAGTGATTCCCGCAAGTACCCTCGTGCACTTCCCGTAGGATGTAATCAGTATCTCCCGGACCCAAGCATACTGCCAACGGTCCATCGAATGTTCTTCGGTACAGCGTTTCGTCCGAAGCCAACGTGAATCGAGCAGCTTTAGTCCGTAGGGTTATGGAATCTTTAGGGTCCGATGGGAGTTTTCCGCTTTTCAAGTATTAAATATACTTGTTTCTCCAATCCCAGGTTAAGCTTGTAGAATTTATTTTGGTGTGACTTCTTCGATTACTGATCTCGAAAATTGAACAATATTCCCCGAGCCCGAGTCATCTACCTTGACCGACGACCCCAAATTCGCAAGCGTATCTGCCTCATTATTTTGTTCCTGTGATACATGCCGTAAAGTCCATTGTTTGAAATGGTGCAAAGTGACAAGCAGTTTATCTAAATACCTTTGCATTCTACCTTCTTGAACTTCAAAGGTTTTGTTTACTTGACTCACCACCAGCAAGGAGTCACAATTGGCTTCAATGACTTCCGCTCCCAAGTTTCTAGCTAGCTCGAGACCTACAATCATGGCTTTATACTCGGCCTCGTTGTTAGTCAACCTGATATTTTTAATAGATTGCCTAATAGTGTTACCCGTGGGTGGTTTCAAAACTATGCCTAGCCCGGACCCTTTCACGTTCGTAGCCCCGTCCGTAAAAAGGATCCATACCCCCGATGATGTACCAGATTTCAACAGGAGTTCTTTTTCGACTTCGGGTACGAGGATTGGTGTAAAATCGGCCACGAAGTCTGCTAAAATTTAAGACTTGATAGTCGT
Organism: Nicotiana tomentosiformis; assembly: GCF_000390325.3. NCBI lineage: Eukaryota > Viridiplantae > Streptophyta > Magnoliopsida > Solanales > Solanaceae > Nicotiana > Nicotiana tomentosiformis. Next base: position 103,009,455 of record NC_090812.1, read on the forward strand.
ACGGAGTTGATATTAGATTGAATGCATGACTCGGGTCTGTGCAAAATATTACAAAGCGGGTAAGTGGTTAACACACATATGGGATGACATTGAAAGTACGACCTTAACTTTCTTGAGGCGCTTATCAGTGCAAGTGCCAATTTTTCTAGGAGCGGATATCTAGTTTCCGCTTCTCCTGAGGTTCGACTCGTATAATAAACGGGAAATTGCGTATCTTGCTCTTCTAGAACTAGGAAACTGCTTACGGCAACTTCCGATACTGCCAAGTACAAACAAAGTTTTTCGTCTATTTTTGGAGTGTGAAGTAGCGGTGGGCTTTATAGATATCGCTTTAGTTCCTCTAATGTTTGTTGGCACTCCGGGGTCCAAGAAAAATCATTCTTCTTTTTTAGTAGAGAGAAAAATTTGTGACTTCGGTCAGATGATCTTGAAATGAACCGGCCTAAGGCTGCAATCCGACCTGTTAGCCTTTGCACAGCCTTCATGTTGTCCACAATGACGATGTCTTCGATGGCCTTGATTTTATCGGGGTTAATCTCTATTCCCCGATGTGACACCATGAAGCCGAGGAACTTGCCTGAACCGACCCCGAAAGCACATTTTTCGGGATTGAGCTTCATGTTGTATTTCCTCAAAATTTCGAACGTTTCCTACAAATGGGTCAAATGGTCCTCTGCACGCAGGAATTTAACTAGCATGTTCATTAAAATAAACTTCCATTGATTTTCCTATTTGTTCTTCGAACATTTTATTTACTAGGCGTTGGTAAGTAGCCCTTGCATTGTTTAGCCCGAAGGGCATCACATTATAATAATACGTTCCATATACGGTCCTTCGGGTTCATCTGGATTTGATTATGCCCGGAATAGGCATCGAGAAAAGTGAGAATCTCGTGGCCGGCCGTGGCATCGATCATGCGATCGATGTTGGGCAGCGGAAAGGAATCTTTGGGACATGCTTTGTTCAAATCCTTATAGTCCACACACATTCTAAGTTTGTTCCCTTTTTTAGGGACTACAACTACGTTGGCTATCCATTCGGGATATTTCACCTCCCAAATGGACCCTACTTTGAGAATCTTGGTTACCTCGTCCTTTATGAATGTGTGCTTTCTCTCGGACTGGGGTCTTCTCTTTTGCTTCATCGGTCTGAACCTGGGTCCAAACTTAGCCGATGTGTCGTTATGTCCGGCGGGATCCCTGTTATATCTAAATGGGACCAGGCAAAATAATCGATGTTATCGATAAGAAATTGAACGAGTTTCTTCCTGAGTTTGGGGCTCAACCTAGTTCCCAAGTATACCTTTCGCTCGGGCCAGTGCTCGATTAATGTGACTTGCTCTAGCTCTTCTATTGTTAATTTGGTGGCGTCAGAGTCATCGGGAATCAGGAAAGATTGAGGGACCCTTTGATCATCATCCTCTTCGATTTTCTGGTTGTTTGGCTGGGTTGAAGCCGATGTCTGTGATGGCTATTTGGTGTCCCGTTCTCCTTCCGGGCCCGATCCTTTTATCGGCTAAAGTGAGGACATTGGTTTAGCTTCGTCGACGGCGAACATTTCCTTTGCGGCTGGTTGTTCTCCGTACACTATTTTGACACCTCTCGATGTCGGGAATTTGAGGGCCTGGTGTAGGGTCGAAGGTACAACTCTCATGTTGTGGATCCATGGCCATCCGAAAAAGGCGTTGTATCTCATATCGCCTTCGATCACGTGAAACTTTGTTTCCTGGATGGTTCCGGCCATGTTTATTGGTAGGATTATCTCACCTTTGGTGGTTTCACATGCCATATTGAGCCCGTTTAGAACTAGAGTTGCGGGTACGATCTGATTTTGTAGGCCGAGCTGCTCTACTACCTTCAATCGGATGATGTTGGCCGAGCTACCTGAATCGATTAACACACGCTTAATTTTAGTTTTATTCATGAGTACGGATATTACTAGTGCGTCGTTATGAGGTTGGATGACCCCTTCTGCATCTTCATCATTAAAGGACAAAGTCCCCATGGGTGCATAATCTTGAGTCCGAGATCGCTTTTCCCTCACCATCGATGTTTTAGTGTGTTTAAGCACTGGTCCCTGAGGGGTATCGATGCCGCCGATGATCATGTGGATGACGTGTTGCCGTTCTTCTTGCTCGTTTTGCTTGCTGAAATACCTGTTTTTAAAATGGTTCTTCGCCCTATCACTTAGAAATTCCCGAAGGTGCCCTTTGTTAAATAAGCGAGCTATTTTCTCTCTTAGTTGCTTGCAATATTCCGTTCTATGGCCATGGGTACCATGATATTCGCACGTTTGATTGGGATTTCTTTGGGCATGATCGGTCTGGATGGGTCAAGGCCATTTAGTGTCTTTGATGCGTCCGATGGCTAACACGATAGCGGATGCACCAATGCTGAAGTTATATTCTGATAATCGAGGTGCTTCTATAGGATCGGCATATTTATCGAAGCCGCTCTTACTCATAAGCCCTCGAGAATTTTGCCCTCGATCAATCCTTCGATTGTTCCAAACTGCATTGCGTGCTAAATCGTTATTCACTCAATCTGCGACGTACGGTCGATATCGGTCTCTGTTCGACCTTTGTTCTCTGTCGATCTCCTTTTGGTTTTTAGTAACTGTCCTGTTCTGATAAATGGGTCCGTACGGAGCTCCCAACTGATCATCTCGACCCTAATTTTCGATTGGTATCGGTTGTGTATATCTGCCCAAGTTATCGCTGGATACTCGATCAAATTTTGTTTCAGCCGATGTGATGTTGTCGAACTTAGCTCGTTCAACCCTTGGGAGAAAGTTTGTACGGACCAATCGTCTGTGACCGGGGGTAATTCCATGTGTTCCATTTAAAATCAGGATACGAATTCCCTCAGCATTTCATTCTCCCTTTGCTTTACTTTGAAGAGGTCTGATTTCCTTGTTGCAACCTTTATGGCACCAGCATGTGCCTTTACAAACGAATCTGCTAACATGGCAAAAGAATAGATGGAATTCGGCGGTAAATTGTGGTACCAGGTCATCGCTCCCTTCGAGAGGGTCTCCCCGAACTGTTTCAACAACACGGATTCGATCTCATCGTCCTCCAAATCGTTGCCTTTTATGGCACATGTGTAAGAGGTGACATGTTCGTTAGGATCGGTCGTACCGTTATAATTGGGAATTTCGGGCATACGGAATTTTTGGGGGATTGGCTTCGGTGCCGCACTCGTCGGAAAAGGCTTTTGTATGAATTTTTTCGAATCAAGCCCCTTTATCATTGGTGGAGCCCCCGGGATTTGATCTACCCTGGCGTTGTACGTTTCCACCCTCATGTCGTTGGCTTCGACTCGTTTTGTGAGTTCCTCGAGTAATTTAGTAATTCCGGGAGTAGTCCCCGATTCTTGCTCGCTAGATTTCACTATGGCGGGCTCTATTCTGGGGGTGACTTTTCGAAGTGGATTGGAATCCGGCCTGCTCTGTGCGCGAGTTTGGCTCTGTAGCTGAGCTATCGCTACTTGTTGGGCTTGTAGCATCTCAAAGATCATACGTAAGCTGGCCCCGATTTCTCTCGCATTTTGGGTGTCTCGGGCTACGGATCGAGTACCGCCCCGAATGCTTCTTTTCGGTTCGGAATGCTGATTCGCCTCCAAAGCTATTTGTGAATTGACATCCAATTGTATTTCGGCTCGAATTTAGGGTACTTCGATTCGAGCCTCGGTGCCATCGTTAATTGGCCTTCCAGCCCCGGGTGCCAAGTTGTTGGTTTCATCTTGAAGGGCGACTTCGTTATCGATCGGTGAAGCCATTTGATTGGTGGTTATTCGTAGCTGATCCGAAATTCAAGATGTTTTCAGAAATAAGCGCAAAGCACCATGGCGTATTTTTTCAGATTTGTATCAAATAATCACTGTTATCCTCGGCCCCACGATGGGCACCAAACTGTTTACCCGAAAAATAGATAGAGTTGAATTTATACGTAGTTCCGAGGATATGTGACGTAACTTAACACAAAATATAAGGCTAAATAGAAATGTAAATATAGATTGCAGAGAATGCGAAATAGATAAGGTTGTCAGGAACAATGAATCTTAGGATTCAACAAATAGAATCAATCTAAAAAATCTGAAAGAACGATTCTTTACTGTAGAAGAATATAACGCTTTTATTACAATGTAAGCCTGAGAAAAACTTATTTTACAGAAATGGTAACCAAGCCCTTTTATAGTGGAGGGATTTGGCTATAAGCATAATAAAATAAACATTCAGTGGGAGACCCATGATAAGTCAGCTTTTTCATAATTTCTGCCAAGATTCTCTCTAGTGGGATTGCAACGGCTTTTGTCTGCGAGCTCGATCTTGTTTAGAACCCTCAATTTTGGTTTGAGCTTGATTTCGACTCGAGCTCTTGATCTTGGTTCGAGCCTGATCCTGGCTCGAGCCCTCGAATTGATTCGAGGTCAATGTTGGTTGGTCTCTGGATTATCAGCATGATAGATCTACTCTGCATTATGGTTCGATTTCGATTCGAGCTTGATAATGATATCGAACTCGACACGGATCGGCCTCCCCGGGTTCGAGATTAGTTTGTTCCACCTTCGAGATCTTACTTCGATATATCATCGTTCGAACTCGATCGGATGTGCGAAGGTCGAAATCTATTTCGACCGTATACAATATATAATTTTTGAAATGACATCCAAGTAAATCTCCAGTAATCTGTGAAAGAAAAATAAAAACATACTGAAATGGTTTCTGGTAAATGGTTTATTCTCCCTATATTACATGATTACATCTTAAAAGGCTTTGGGGTTTTATTGGGGAAGTGAGATCTCTGCCCAAATAAAACCTCTGGGCTCTGACTTCTTTGATGGGGCTTTGGGGAAAATGATACAGTATAACTACTTTTAAAATAATTACTGAAAAAATATATATAGTTTTATATATTTTTGTATGTTATATAAAAAAAAAAATTATATACTTTTACGGCTATTAAATATAAATAATATCCCCCGACCCCGAACTAAAAGTGATCTTTACCCATAGGGCTATGTAGTTTAGACCAGACCCAAGTAAAGCCCGACTACGCTGGGCCTTAAAATTAGTATGACTATCATCTCATCGTTTCTTTGCTTTATTAAAGTTCTAAAGTGGGTCTTAACCCGCAAGAGACGAGTGGGGCGAAAGGCTGAAACCTATGAATTGGCTAAAAAAGGTTGAACTCGTGAAAGAGGCTCCTGCTATTTAATTTTTGATAGAGAAAATGACACTATATGGCCTCTCAAAGTCTTTATTAGTCCATATTTTTTATTATTTATCCGAAGTAGCCTTTCGGTCCAATTTATTCACAAGTTGTAACCACTTTATGCTCCCAATGTATTTCTCTTCCCAAAATCACTTTTATTCCTATCCTTTTTTTTCTTCTTTCATTGTATATGATGCATGGCTTTTTCTTTCCAAGACTATTTTCATTCTCATTCTCTTTCATTTTATCAAATTAAATCCAGGTAATGTTTTCACCTCTTTCTTTTTCTGTGTCTTCTTCGTCTTTACTTTTTTCTTTCTTTGGCTATTTATCTTTTTACTTTATTTTTTTTTTCTTTCTTTATCTCTCATTTCAGATTTATTTTACCTCCTATAACAAATCTTTATACCCTATTTATTATAAATAAAAATTCTTTTAAAATATTATTTTCTATAGCTACCTTTTAGTTTTTATAGCAAAATATGTATTTATGGTTATTTTCTACCATTAAGTCATTAAATATGCTGTCTAATATTTTTTTCTCTCATTCTTTCAGTTTATTCTCTCGCAAAATCATGCATAATATCTTATTTCTCTCTCCACGATCTCTCTCTCATTCTTTCCTATATGAACCAGAAAACTGGTTTCCTCCGACAGACGGTCTATAATGGTGTCAATTTTCGTTCTTTCATTATTTTTCATTATTATCTCTTTCTGCCTCACTTCGGTGACCATTTTCATCTAATCCGACGGTCATGAAACTTTCATCATTCACGTTTTCAAATCCGATAAGCCTCGTGTTTTCACTACTCACTACTAAAGTTTTTGAGTTTTTGGCCGGTTAAAGCTTCTTCTTATTTTTTTAAAAAAATATTCACCATTGTTAGATTTTTTACAGAATACCCACTTAAGCACTCAATTTCGAAGGGCCATCTTTCGATTTGCAAATCACTCAAGAGGAACCTGTATTTGCAGGTTCATCAGCAACTATTGAAGCCAAAAGGAGAACAAAAAACGCAATGACCCTAATTGTAGATGTATTTATATGTATTCGAGTCCGCATACATTGATTTTTAGTTTCTACAGTGGTTTTCTCTTCTTGTATTTAGATGTATTTATATGTATTCGATAAGGCATACTGGTTTTTATTTTGTATAGTGATTTTGGACTGTTGTATTTAGATGTATTTATATGTATTTGAGTTCTTATAACAACATTTTTAAATACATTGTTAGTTCTATCATTTTGATGTTATTCATCAATTAGTTATGCATTCAATCTAACTGTATTCATCTGTATTTTCAACCTAATTATATCCATATGTATTTAAAATAATAATAATATAGTGAAATACAGTAAAATACTCTCAATACAAATAGAAAATCAATGAATACAACCAATGAAATATACTCAATAAAGCAGTAATACCATGTATTAGAAATAAATAAAATATTGTGAATACAAAAATAAACTTGAATACATTGAACACAGCTATTAGATACAACAGAATACAAGCACTAGGTTTATTATGAAATATGCAGGCAGTAGGTTATTATTACAGGTTGTATCCGGCATAAATACATGATGTATTCATATACAGAAAATCGAATGTAAAAGTATTTCTGCAGATACTTGTATCAATTCCGAGCAGAACCTCGAACAATGTCACGAAAAAAAACTCGAATTGTATCAGGAAAAAAAAGAGTGACTGAAACTCTGAAGAATGCACTATTTTTTGGTGTTTAGCGTCTGATAAATCTTCTCATTAATTGGATTGATAATGTTTTGTGTTATAATTGATTTAGGTGAGTTATATTAGGAGTGTAACCCGTTAAATTAGCAGCTTTCCGTTATTAAATAACTGGAGAGACTTATTATTAAGTTGTATTCATGAATACATGGTATGAATACATATGAATACAACGGCTGACAGCTGAACTGCCCTATTTTTAGCCGATTTTTGCTACTATATTCATGAATACAGTAGCTCGAATATATCGAATACATTACTATAACAACCGAAAGGTAGCTACGAAAAGTAATTATGTATATGGCAGCTATAGGAAGTTAATAGCCACTAAACAATAGTCATTTCTGAAAATTCCTCTATTTTTTTCTCTTTACTTTGTACTTCATACTGAAAAAGCTTGTTTGAGTACCTAGAAAATTCGAAGAAGTTTTAGTTCAAATCTTAAAAGAATTTACTCGATCAATGCTATGGTAAATAATGATAGAGTGGTAGTATAGTCCCTTTCATTTAGGAAGCTCTTTCTATTTCTACATCTCTTTCTTCCTCACTTTCCACCCTTTAGAAGTCGTGAAGTTTTCTAATCAAGCTTTGTATATTTCTAATGGTGTTTTACTTGTGGTTATTGTAATTTTTATGAGGATATGAAATTTTATGGTAGCTCAGGAAGTTTTTCTTTTTTGTACGGGTAATTATTTCCTTTCTTCTTCTTCTTTTTTCTCTTTGGGTCATAATAGTATTTATGAGTGAAGGCCTTTTGAAGTGGGCATTGGTGGTGGCTTTGGGTTTAATGGGGTGGCTGAACAATATATATATGGCAATTTAATATAAATATTATATATACACCGTTAAAATATGTATAAAGATTATATATACATGTACATAAAGTTATACATGCACGAAATTATATTATAGTTTTATATAAAAATTGTATATATTTCTATGCAATGTATAAAAATTATATACATTGGTTGTGTATTTATAGTTGTATATTCAATGTATCTCGAGTGTGCGTGTTTATCCAAGGTGATATTGAGTGTACCCCAAGTGTATTTGTGTATCATGAGTGTATAGCCTGTTTACATAATGTATAAAATTGTATATACATCACCTTTTGTTTTTTATTCTTCTCATTCTTACTTTTCTATTTCTTCTTCTTCTTTTTTATGCTAATTTATTTGTATAAATTCTCACTCTTTTTTTCTTTTTCTCTCTTTTAGTCCTTAATTCTTTAGGTTTGTTGGTGACATTTTGGATTGATGAGGCTGGTTTAGGGATGGATGAGTCTGATTTTTGAAAATCTATTTTTAGGGGTATGAGTAGGGGCAGTGCGGCAGCGATGGTGGTGTCACTACAGCGACGACGATAGTGCAGGATGGTGTGCGGTGGAGTTCTGTGTGGATGTCTAACATATGATAAAAAAGGAAAGGTGGATGAAAAGGATATTGTTATCGTGTTTTAAGACTTGCATATGCTGACCATTCTATGTGAATAGCATACGAAGCAGCACACTAATTTGGGTTGTTATATAGTGTACAAAAATTATATACACACATTTTTATATTGTATAATATTTTTATATAAAGTGTATCGTGTACTTTTGCAGTGTATCCCTAATGTATCATTAGTGTATCTCGATCGCTTTTGTATATCCAATGTGTATTACTTTATGATGTGTAAAAAGTGTATATACATTTTATATTAGTATGCATATGAACTGTAGTATAGTCATATAATTGAAAGATTCTGGCTTTGTTGTATAAAATTGTACATTTTTTACAAATGATATTATATGTTGTATAATTTTTTGTATAGTGATCGTGTATAGTTTGAATATAATTTAATCACTTTAATTTCGGAATGCAGAGAAGTGGTGATCATACAAGTACTCCCAATTGTAGTGATTTTGTAAAGTTTTAATTATCCATTAATCACTCACATCATCTTGGACTCTTATAGGAAAAGGCACAAATCATTTTTTTGGCATTATCTTTTTTCAACCTTTGAATTTAAATGTTATACCTGGTGTATAAAAAGAATGTAATGTCCCAAATATGTATAATTATTGTGTACACGACTTGTCCCTTTTGTCCATTCCTTCAGCTGACAAAAATGAACATTTAAGATAAAAGTTTTATTTTATATCTTTATTAAATATGTATAAAATATCAATATCTGAATAGCATAAAATTCAAAAAATAATTAAATGATGAATGATTTCCTTTGAAGAAATTAAAACCCATCTCAATAGGTTGCCTTGTAATTCTCCTTCCTTCATCTCCCGTTATTTTTCCGTGTCAGTTGAGTTTGTTAATTATAGTGGCTAGCCGTTATAATTGATTTTGGGCTATAAAATACATATTGTAATTTATGGCTAGCGGTTGATATTAGTTTCTAGCGGATGACTAGATATGATTTTTTCTCTTTTTGAAACCTATGTAAGTTGTGTACAATTAGTTAAGGAAAATATCATGACCCGCCATATCATCATGCCAGGTAGGTGCCACTTGGCGTATATTTTTTCCATATGGAAAGCTTACATAGGAAAGAGGCTAGAACTTATAGGAAAGTTCTAGAGAAACATAGAGGATTCCCTAGGAAGACCCTAGAACCCTATGGATTTGCTAGAAAAGTTCTTGAAAATTTTTAGCTATGTAGAGAATTCTAGAGAAGGGTCTTACTTGTAAATAATAAAGGACTTGTGTAATAATAATTATTTAATCACTAGCCCTATGAGACTAGTATATAAAAGGGAGTCATTCATTTGTAATTCATCAAGCAAACAATTCAAGTTCTCTATAATACAAAACTTCCTTTAACAATTCTCTTGTGTTCTTTCTACCATTCTCTTAGCGATCTTGAGTGCGGTAAAGCTGACTTGGCATAGCAAGAACGTGAGCAAGTTATGCAAGATCGTAAGCGAGTTATCAAGTATCGCACGTGTACTTAGTTAACAACTAAGAACATAACAATGTGGTATCAGAGCAAAGATTATGACTAAAGGAATGTTAGAAAGAATACAAGAGATTGCTAGAAGGAAGCTTTGTAGGGAACCATGATCATAATTACCAACGGCGTGGTACTTGCAAAAGGGACCAATGTGAAGGTCCTAAGAGAAAGCAGTATGGCGGTGCACGGGATGCACGCGAGGTGGCAGACTTACTTTGGAGGATGGACAAGTACCTTGAGGTAGTCCAGGAGGATGACGGAGTTGTTAAGGTACGCAACGCCTCAATGTACTTGACCGAGGTTCCCACGTTATGGTGGCATCGAAAGTGTACTGACATGGATAAGGGGCTATGCAAGATTGAGACGTGGGAGCAGTTCAAGAAGGAGTTGAAGAAGCAATTCTACCTGATGAATGTGGTGTACGAGGCTAGGCAGAAGCTAAGGGAGCTCCGACAGACGCCCACAAATCAGGAGTATGTGCACGAGTTCACTACCTTAATGCTGAAAATCATGTCATTGTTCGAGGAAGATTCCATCTTCTACTTCATGGATGCATTGAAAAAGTGGGTAAAGCAGGAGTTAAGAAGACATCAAGTAGCCAACATAGACGAGGCCATAGGATAGCCGAGTCACTCGTTGACTTCAAGATGGAGCTTGCCAAATCCAAAGAAGGCAATGCCGAGAGAGGTAGGGGAGATCATGACAAGGACAACGAGAAAGGCATGGCCGAAGTATACAAGGGCAATGGCAAGGGCTCGTCCCAAAACGGACAGGGGTCCAAGAGAAATGGCAAGGGCCAGAAAACGGTAGCGAGTAAGTGCTACTTTTGTAAAGGATCACATCGGGCAAGTGAATGCCCAGAGTTGGGGAAGCTTGCAGCAATGATCAGGAACTTTGCTCAGGCACATAAGGGTGATACAGGAGAAACCGCCTGTATTGGGGGGATGCGCTTGAAATCTAAGCTGAAACTAGAAGATTCCAAATCCTGTCTTGGCGCCATGCAAATGGAGCATGGTGGTAGCAAGAAAAGTTGGGCGGACATAGTTGAAGAGGATGACAAGTTACAAAGTGATGGCATGCTATCGGACTTAGGCAATGCACCAAGCAGAGGGGTCAAGTTTGCTAGTAAGGCTATGACTACGGAGGGCAGCCAAATAGGGAGTGGAAGCATGTATCCGATGCTTGAGAAGCTGCTAGACTTTGTTGAGTCACGGGAAGATTCAGGCCAAGAGTAAGGAGAGGCATCCGATGGGCAGAGGATCGAGGCTATCATTGCTAGCCATCCAAAGTACAAACGGGACAAAAAGAAAGGTGACTAGTACCTTGTGACATGGAAAGGCGAACCGCTCCATAGGGCACCATGGCTAAAGGACAAAGATCTCCGATGACGCCAAGGCGAGGTGCGTACGTACGTGTCAATACTTTGTGTCGTGGGTGGCACAAAATTGGGTGGGAAAAAGTGTCATGACTCGCCACATCATCATGCCACGTAGGTGCCACTTTGCGTATATTTTTGCCATATGGAAAGCTTACATAGGAAAGAAGGTAGAACTTGTAGGAAAGTTCTAGAGAAATATAGAGGATTCCCTAAGAAGACCCTAGAACCCTATGGATTTGCTAGAAAAGTTCTTGGAAGATTCTAGCTATGTAGAGAATTCTAGAGAAGGGTCTTACACGTAAATAATAAGGAACTTGTGTAATAATTATTATTTAATCACTAGCCCCTAGGAGACTAGTATATAAAGTGGGCCATTCATTTGTAATTCACCAAGCAAACAATTCAAGTTCTCTCTAATACAAAGTTTCCTTTAACAATTCTCTTATATTCTTTCTACCCTTCTCTTAGCGATCTTGAGTGTGGTAAGGCTGACTTGGCATAGAAAGAACGTGAGCACATTGTGCAAGATCGTGAGCGGGTTGTCAAGTGTCTCACGTGTACTTAGTTAACAAATAAAGTACGTGACAAAAAGCTCTTTAATACGCGTTGCAAATTAATGTTACTCCATTTATACCATGAGTGAGACTTGTTTTTGACATTTTATTCTTTTAGTTCATCTATTCCCCCTTTTTTTGGTTCATATATTCCCATTTAAAGAGGAGTTAGAATGTTTTTCACAGTCTCTCACATTTCTACGGGGTTTTTCTTTTGTTTTCGTCTTTGGTTAAATTATTATTTAACACTCTATATTCTATATTACCATCGCTTTTATTTGACAAGCCTCCCGGGTTTGTTCATCCAAAGGCGGCACGGCTAACCTTTTTTTTCTTTTTTGTGCCAGAATTCCAATCAATCATGTTCTAAAACTGTGTTTATTTGACAGATTTTGCAAAAAGGCCCATTTTGCTCCAAATTTTTATCCGGTAAAAAGAAGAGAAGGAGAAAAAAGAGTGAACAATTAGACTAGTCTCATTATCGAATTTTCAGTTTTTAAGTTTTAAACCTAAACAAACAGTAAAACTTATTCACATCCGGTGTTTACATAATTAAATAAATTAATCTTAGGATACGCGCTTTGTGCGTGTTCCTCATATCAATAAATAAATAATTTTTTTTTTTAAAAAAAAAAAAAAACTCAAAACTTGGATTACACTTTAAGTGGCAAAAGTATATTTTTCAAGAAAATAATAATCAAAATTGACGCATATACAATAGTTTATATATCCAATTTAATAAAAAAGTGTCCATTGAATGGAACCAGGGGCGAAGTGACTTTATAAAAAGCGGTGTCACGTGATATCGTTTCGTCCGAAAGTTTTACCAAGTATATGGATATGGTATAAGCAAAACCAACTAATGTTGCGTACAAATAAATATATGACTCCACGCTAAAACAAAAATGCTCATTGATTTGCTGGTTTAGCTCTACAATTTTCAAAGTAGAGGTCCAGAGTTCAAATCAGGTTCGCAACATGATTACATTCTTATCAATTTGGAGAGTTTCTTCATTAAATTAAAAAATAACTAAGGAGAGTTTCTTTATTGAAAAATAATTACATATTAGTGAGACTTGAACCATTGACCTGTAAGAATTCATTTCTTTGTCAAAATAACAATTAATACAATCAAATTATTGTAAACTAAGACATATTTAGTGCATTATTTTTAATGAGATTATTATGAATATATTTTATAAATAAAAACTCTTTATTGAGAGTTGTAGTATTTTAAATTGTGTATAGTAATTTATTCATTTATTTACCATTTTTTCACTTGTAAAAAAATGAGACACCGCTTATAAAATATCCTGCGTACGCCACTGTCACAACCCAAAATGAGACAAGGTCTGCGAAATACGACAGCTACCTCTGAATCTCCGGAAAATCAACTATGTGAGAGAATCAACACCCGCTATATCCGGAAATACACGGATCCGTACACGAAGTGCAGGGTATAGTATGAGTACAACCAATTCAGCAAGTAACAATAATAAATAAGGAGCTGAAGATAATGACGAGCTACACAGTTACAGTTCATTTTCAGTAATTCCAGCAGAGAGTAGACATGTTGTCAATTCCAAAAGTTTAAGTCAAATCAGTTTTATACAGTTCAAGTTCAAGTAATCCGGATATAAAATCTTTCAGAGAATTTCACATCAATGACAGATAGTAATTAAGTGCAACAACAAATGAAAAGCAAGTACATCCTCTTATGCAACAGATACTCAACTCGTCACAACACCTCAACCACTCGGCTCTCAGCACTCACACTCAATGGCTACCCGTACTCACTGGGGTGTGCAGACTCCAGAGGGGCTCCTACAGCCCAAGCACTATAATTTGCACGGCCAACTTACGTGCTGCACGGATAACTCACGTGCCATAGTATCAATATCTGGATCCGCATGGCCAACTCACGTGCTGCACGGACAACTCACGTACTATAGTATCAATATTTGGATCCGCACGGCCAACTCACGTGCTATAATATCCCGCACGGACAACTCACGTGCTATAATATAATATCTCACAATCAGGCCCTCGGCCTCACTCAGTCACAAATCTCTCCAGTCTCTCGGGCTCTCAATAATCATGAAATCAGCCCAAACAATAATGATATGATGCATCAATAATGAACAATAGAGACTGAGATAAAATAAATAAGTAAACTGTGACTGAGTACAAAACAACAATTACGCAGGTAGTTCAATATGTACACGACCTCTGTGGGTCCTAATAGAACCAACATATAGCCTAAACATGGTTTCTAACATGTCTTACAGTCAAATTTCTACAACACATAGAGAGCATATAGCTAACAACAAGTTATTCAACTTTACAGTTTCACGGGATGGACCAAGTCACAATCCCCTCGGTGCACGCCCACACGCCCGTCACCTAGCATGTGCGTCACCCCTATAGTAATCATATGATACAAAAATTTGGGTTTTCATACCCTTAGGACCAGATTTAAAACAGTTACTTACCTCAAAACGTGAAATTCTTTACTCTATTATGCATTTGCCTCGCAACTCGGCCTCTGGATGCCTCGAATCTAGTCACAAATAATTTATTTCAGTCAATAAAATTTATTGGAATTAATTCCGTAAAAAAATACTAATTTTCCATAAAAATCCGAAATTTAGCTCAAAAATTGCCTGTGGGGCCCACGTCTCAGAACCCGACAAAAGTTACAAAATCCGAAATCTCATTCAACCACGAGTCTACCCATACCAATTTTACCAAAATCCGACCTCAACTCGACCGTCAAATCTATAAATCTTATTTCCAAATTTCTAAGTTCCAATCTCCGATTTACACCTCAAAAGCATGTAATCTAGTCGGATTATTCAATGATAATTCAATATTATGGAGTAGAAATGATCACAAGGGACTTACCTCAATTTTTTCTTTAAAATCTATCAAAAATCGCCTCTCCTCAAGCTCCGATTTTTCAAAAATGGTGAATGGGACGAAGTCCCCTGCTTTATAATTCTGCCCAGACAGCCCTCGGTACTGCCTCGATCTTGGCCTTCGATCGTGGTCCTCGATCCTGAGCCTCGATTCTGACCCTCGATTCTGACCCTCGATCATGGACCTCGATCATGGCTTCGATACTAGCTCGATCATGGGAGATTCTTGGCTCGATTCTAGGCTTGATTCTGGGAGATTTTGGGCTCGATTCTGGGCTAAGGAATTTGCAGCAGCTATTTTAGTCCACTTTTTGATCCGTTAACTATCCGAAACTCACCCGAGGCCCTCGGGACCTCAACCAAATATATCAACAAGTCCTAAAATATCATACAAACTTAGTCGAGTCTTCCAATCATATCTAACAACACTAAAAAGACGAATCACACATAGATTCAAGCCTAATGAATTTTGAAACTTTTCATTTCTACAAACAACGCCGAAACCTATCAAATCACGTCCGATTAACCTCAAATTTTGCACACAAGTTATAAATGACATAACAGACCTAATAAAATTTTCAGAATCGGATTTCGACCCCGATATCAAAAAGTCAATCTCTCGGTCAAACTTCCCAAAAAATTCAACTTTCGGCATTTCGAGCCTAATTCCTCTACGGACTTCCAAATATTTTTTCGGACACACTCCTAAGTCCAAAATCATCATACAGAGCTATCGAAATCATAAAAATTTAAATCCGAGGTCATTTACACATAGGTCCATATCCGGTCACTTTTCTAACTTAAAATTTTTAATTATGAGACTAAGTGTCTCATTTCACTCCAAATTTTTTTCAGACCTGAACCAACTAACCCGGTAAGTCATAAAATATCTGTAAAGTATAAATTGAGCAGTAAATGAGAAAACTAGGTTATAATACTCAAAATCATCGGCCGGGTCGTTACAGCCACTAAATGGAACTTTGGAATTGCCATATTCCTAGTTCGTATGTTTATATAAATAAATTGTTTGATTTACATAAGGTCAGTTTTAATTAATTTCAATGTCCTAAATATTAGGAATTTCTATATAATAATTCAAATAAGGAAAGTAGTAATAAACAAAGTTTGAGTTGACTTCTATATGACCCAAAAAATAGATTTTGGTTTTATACAATTAGATTAGTAGAAAAATGGGGTTAATCACAGTTAATAGCAATATTCAAAAAACAGATCCAGTATTTTACGATAAGTACTTTAATGTGTAGCACTAAGGAAAATAACTTGAGATAATAATGGAGCAATAAATACCTAGAATTATAAAGGGGAGTAATAAATGATAATAAATGACTATTCAAATAGTAGTGAGATAAAGATAACCCGAAAAGGATAAGATCCTCAGATATGTTTTCTGACAATGATAGAGGATGGTTAGCGATCGTATATTCCAATCCTTCTCGAATCGAGAGAGAAGAATAAAAGAAGAAAAGTGTAAAGTCAATCTTAGTTTCTATTCAATAAAGTAAGAATCTTGTACAGAGAATATTGATAAAATTCTTAATAAAAGGTACAATCCCTTTACTGATCTACATCTCTTCCTATTTGTAAGGGCACATGGGCCACAAAACCCTAGATAGTACAACTGAAGAGAATATTTATAATCCTAAGATTGGTCGTCACTTCGTGATGAGAATTGATGCTCGTCCTCGTCTTCTGCCAATCCGGTTCGACCTCGGCTCCTCTTTATCGTTCACCTTTGACCTCGACCTTTTGGAGTCATACCGACACATCATAGACTTCAAAGACTTTATTATCGCTGATCGGGTCAAACACACAAAATAAAGTTTTTACCCACACAATTAGTCCCTTCATTTGTCGAGGTCATCCTCAGGGACGGGCTGGATAAGTGGATAATGGCGGACGTGATCGTCATCACAGGTGGACGACGTGGTGTTATGAGAGCCGCATATTTTGAATTCGTACCATTTTGATTTTTTCGGGTGACCTTTGGAGAGAACCTAACGTGGCTGATACGTGACGTCAGGCATCATAATGATGTCTATTCCCGATGCATCACGTATAACACACTTAGCTCGCGGATTGGCTCTGTTGTTTCGACTGTGGCTGCAATCATGATGAGTCGCTTCGAATACCAAGGTCCCTCCTTTAAAAAGAGGGGATGATCACCGCTATTTAAATCCCTTCTTCACTTTCGCCGCCAGAATTTTCTTCATCTTCTTTAAATTTTCTTTCCTTGCCCATCATTCCCAAAAATTTTCTTCCATTTTCTCAACTATTTTCCTTCCTAAACTTCACAAGCATATCTAGCTCACCTTATGGTGTTCGTGGTGGAGATGTTCCTGGTATAAATGAGGAGGTTCCGGCCACCCCACTGGCTGTTGCGACCACCATCCATGGGGGAGACTCCACCACCATCGTTAAAGTATAGGCTCTTCCCTCGGTGAAGGAGATAATTCCTCGTAGTCCTGGTGCGAAACCGAACCAGCAACGGCAGCCGGTGGCGGTGGTGGAAGTTTTCCGGTCTTCTTTAACTGCTAAGAGTTTGCGGAGTTTAAGGCTAAATATGGCATTCCCAACCAAGTGGAGCTCGTACCTGCAGACGATGACGAAGTGTATACTTACCGTCCATGGTATTGCGCCCTTTATGCCTACCCTTTCACCATCGGCTATTCTTTTTCTCTTCCCCCTTTGGCGGAGGAATTTTGCCACCATTACCGGGTCTATCTGGCTCAACTCGCACCCTTGGTTTACAAAATAATCAAGATGTTGTCCAATTTTGCGGAGCTGGCCAACGTCGAGATTACTCTACGGCATCTTGTGCATCTATACATGCCCAACTTTTATCGGGGCACGATGTTGAACGTTCGCTACCGTAGAAGCAAATCCCTGGTCGTTAATATGGGTGACAAGGGTAGTCGACAGTTTTGGCTCGACTTCTTTTTTGTCAAGACCGAGTCCGTTGCGGCCGATATCACAGACTTCCCAGAGGCTTGGAACCATGCCCGTAAGTACTTTTACTTATCTACATTCTCTCACGTGATCATGCATTTTGACTTTGTGAATTAACTCTTCTCATATTGCAGCTACTGCTTGAAGATTCCAGTTGGTGACGCACCTTGCCGATTGGGTCAGGCAGGTCCTTCCTTGTACTATTGGAATCCGAGATTAACCTAGTTTCTGGCAAAAGTACAAACCGACTCTCCCCCTGAAAAGTAACATTGGTATGTTATTTTTAGATGGTGTTGTATTCAGCTTCATTGGTTTTATTATATTTATCGTTGTTCTTCTTTCTAGGCCCCGCCAAGGAGGTTGCCAAGAGAAACCTATCACCGACACCTTCCTTTAGGAGAATGGGGGTCGTTGCTTTCTCTACTCATGCCCTTAACTCGACCACTACGTCTGTTCTCCCCTCGACTCCTTCCCAGGTTGAGGACGTGGAGGTTTTCCCATGCGACACGGGCTTGAGGACCCGAAAGTGGAGGGTCGTAGATGGGGGAGCTGGTATACCAGTGGTGGTTGACTTAGCTGAAGTCTCTCCCGAGGTCGAGGTGCAAGATGATGTGATAACCTTGGTTGAGGGAGATTTTGGGGCGGCCCCTAACGTGCCTCGGTTGGAGGAAGCCTATATTGTGGCTTCTTTGCGGTCCGAAGGGAATGAGGTCGCCACGAATGCCTCTAATGAAGATCTTGCGCTTCCTGGGCGTGAAGAGTCTTCGCCCGCCAAACTAGCCCAGGCAGTTTCCCTGGCCGACAAGGGTAATGGAAAACTGATGTACGAATAGTGTGATGAGTGGGCTAAGACCATTGGTGATGAGTCAGATTCAGACTTCGATCCCAAAGAACATGAGATGATCGATAGCGGGACGACTCAGATCGAGGTGAGAGTAGAAGGGGGGTCGAGTAACATCATGATCCCGATGAATCATGACCTGCTTAAAAATATCAAGGATGTGATTCCAGCATTCATCCCCTTCTGCTTCGATGCTGAGCAAAAGACTCTCGGGGAGTTGAGTGACAGTACTCTTTCTAAGAGCATTGCCGGCCTTGCTCTCAGGTTAAGTCATTTCCCTTCTCTCTCTTTCTTGGCTTATGTTCGCTTTTGAATATTTTCTTACTTCCTCTTCTTTCCTTTACGTGCAAGCTATTATCTTGGAGATTGAGAGTGTGCAGAGAGAGTACAGGAAAAAGTAGGTTTACTGCAAAATACGGATAAAGTTTGAGGAGTCACGAGGGCGGCGGTACATGATAAGTGGGGATTTAGACTACTTATTAGCGCCTTTTGGCTTTCGTTTTAGTAAAAACATGTTTAAAAGTATTCCCAAAAACTGAAAAAATATGCTTACTTGCAGGAGTATTGGAAATATGAGCCACTACGATGAAATCCAACTCAAGAAGGAGTGATCTGAACAAGGACAAAAATCAGGCACTGAAGCTAAAGTGCGGATCGCAGAATTCTATCCGCGGCAGCAGATTGTGAAGGAAAATTAGCAGAGCTCTAGTGCAAAGTGCAGACCTCACAATAATTGTGCGGCCGCAGAAGGAAAAGTTAAGAGAGATCAATTTCAAGCTCAAATCGAAATGCGGACCGCACTATAATTGTGCGGCCGTAGAAATCAAATATGCGACCACACTCAAGAAATGTGTGGTCCGCAGAAGAGCCCAGTGTGGCTGTACCCAGAATTGTGTGGACCGCAGAACTTAAGAGATGCGGTCGCATTACAAAATTGTGCGGCCGCAGAATCAACTCCTTTCAAAAGCTAAAGAGAAGTGCGGACCGCACACAGAATTGTGCGACCGCAGAACCTCCGAAAGGGCATTTTTGTCTGAAATTCCAGCTTTATATAAATAGACTTCTTTCACGAAATTAGGTCAAGTTTTGAATATTGAAAGTACTGTAGCCGTTTTTATTGAAAGTGCTGTAGCCATTTTTCCTTACCTCTTTAGGCAACTTTAGCTTATATTGGTCATTTAACATTGGATTTTCATCTTTTAATCTTGTAATATGAGTTTATCATCTTTTCTTCTTTATTTTCTTCTTTACCTAATATGAGTAGCTAGATTTCTAGCTAGGGTTGTGACCCAACCCTAGTGTGGGAACCTAATGGGTGTTTGACTTAGGGTTTGTTTATGGTTGGGTGTGTATTATTTAGCCTAGTTCTTGCTATAATTATAGAATTAATGGTTGCAAACATTGATTCAAGCCTATTTGACTTGGTCACTACTTGAGAAAGAGAGACTTAGTCTAGGAAAAAAACTTGGATAATAAGAGATTGGGATGAAATCAAGAGATTGATAGTCCCAATTAAAGGGTTGAACCTAGAGATAGTAAAACCCGAGTTGAGCAATTTATCAACTGTTTTGTACGATACCCATTTGGACTTGAGAAAGCCAAATTGGGCAAAACCACTCTCTTACCGAGAGGTATTGAGTAGGTATTTGAGAGTTGATTGCTATAATACACCCTGACCAATGAAACTCGCTCTAAAGCCTACAACCCGTTAGGCAAACACCTAGGTAGAAGTCACAGCCCTAGACCCTTTACAAATTTGAAAAACAAAAACAAAAACATTCTTCTCTAGTTTCATATTTTCAGTTGCAATCCTTAGTATAATTTTAGAAGCAAAATCAAAATAAAGTTTGCGGAAGTGTAACTTAGACAATTCACGTGCTTATTCCAAATACATACCACTAATCCCCTCTCAGCTCCCTATGGATTTGATCCCGACTCTTTGTTGGGTATTATTATTGCAATCGACCGCTTCACAATCCCGAATAGAGGTGTGACTTGGACGAGATCAATTTTTGGCGCCGTTGCAGGGGAGCTAAAAATGGATTTAGCTATATATTTGGTTTTGTATGTGAATTGTCATATTTTCCTTCCGTGTTACTAATCTTTTTGGTAAAATAATTATAGGTGAAACAATGGCTCTCAACAACAATGATCCTCTCAGAAACATACCTTTGGGGGATGTGGACGTGGAAGATGACCAAGTTGAAGAGGTTCCTCTTGAACCTCAAGCAAATAGACGAGGCCGACCGCCTCAAGACAACGTTCCCGTTCCACCCCCAAATCTACCAAGAGCGGCTCCACACCGGGTGTTGCCGAATGAAGGGTGTGTAAGTACCATAGTCCCGCCTTGCATTAGGGTAGGCAACTTTCAAATCACAAATGTTATGCTCACATTGCTAGAGCAACGGGGATTCTTCACCGGGGCTACGAATCAAAATGCGTACAAACACTTGAAAGGGTTTGTGGACACTTGCTGGGGGAGTAAACAGACAAATGTCTCCGAGGATGCTTTAAGGTTGAGGCTATTTCCTTTCTCTCTATGGGGGAAAGCCTTATATTGGTTAGAAATATTGCCAAACCATTCCATCCATACATGGGATGAATTGACGGAGAAATTTATTTCCAAGTTCTTTTCTCCTGGGTATATGGCTATTCTTAGAAACGAGATTCTAGCATTCAAACAAGAACTCAATGAGCCTTTGCATGAGATATGGGAGAGGTACCGAACTATGGTGAAAGAGTGCCCAAACAATGACATGGCGAAGTCTATGATTCAACAAACTTTATACAGGGGGATCAATACTACCAATCAATGGATGGTCAACCAACTTGCCGGTGGAAATTTCATGACAACACCATATGCCGAAGCTTGTAAAATCTTAGATGAAATGGCGGATACTTCATCGGCATGGCAAAGTAGAGAAAATGTTCCTCAAGGTGATCCAAATGTGATTCACCTACATAAAGAATTGCATGATCATGGGCAAGCAATTGCCGAGTTGACCACTACAATGAATCAATTAGCCAAAACTCAACTTCAACAAGTTCAAGGTCCTAAGCAAGTAAATGCAATGGAGGGTGTCAATATGATGGTAAACAAGAGAAGACAAAGGGGTCAACAAGTGCAAAATCATGCGGAACAATATGTGCAAGAAGATAGTGGGTTTGACCAAGATGAATATTACAATGAACAAGATGAGGCAGTACTATATGTGAACAACTTCCAAGGGCAAAGAAACAACTCTCAAGGCCCGAATCAACAACAATGACGATCTCAAGGTAATCAAGGGAATTGGAACAATCAAAACAACCAAGGTAATTGAAATAATCAAAACAATCAAGGAAATTGGAATGGTCAAAACAACCAAAGAAATTGGGATGGTAATAGTCAAGGATATTGGGGAGGCAATGACCAAGAGGGATGGAACAATAATCAATGGAATTGGGGGTCGGTCTTTCAAAGGCCCCCGATGTATCAACAACCAAACAACCCGTCTCTTTATCTTTCCCACGATCCTAGCTCTTCCAACAATGAGATGGGGCAAATTAGAACATGTTTAAATAAATGATGGAGAAGACTGCCGACTCTGATGCTCAACTAGCCTCTCACAACACTTCAATTCGCAATTTGGAAGTCCAATTGGGGCAAATCTCGCAAGCTTTGAACACTCGTCCTAAGGAGTCACTACCAAGTGACACGGTGGTGAACCCCAAGGGTGGGAACAACACGGGACATGCCATGACCGTGACTACAAGAAGTGGAAAAGGTGGGGTTACAACCACCTCAAGTCAAAGAAAAATTGTGGATGATGAATTAGTGATTCAAGAATATGAGATTCTAAAAAATTTGGAGCAACCCAATGATGAAGTAAGAATTGATATTGATGACAATGTTGAGGAGACTCAAGAGGAAGTGAACCCGTCTAGAGAGCACATTGTATACATACCGGAACCGGTAGTGCCAAAGGCTAAGGAACCAATGCCAAGACCTCCTCCTCCATACCCTCAAAGGCTTGCCAAGCAAAATGGCAAGAACCAATTCAAAAAGTTCAATGACATGATGAAAAGCCTATCTATTAATATGCCATTAGTTGAGGCTTTAGAGGAAATGCCCGGTTATGCAAAGTTTATGAAGGATTTGGTGACAAAGAAGAGGTCGATGGATTGTGAGACTATAAAGATGACACATCAAGTGAGTGCAATTTTGCACTCAATGGCTCCTAAATTAGAAGATCTCGACGCTTTCACAATCCCTTGTACTATTGGAAGTGTCGACTTTGCAAAAGCTCTTTGTGATCTTAGGGCAAGTATCAATTTGATGCCCTACTCAGTTTTCAAGACTTTGGGAATTGGGAAACCAAGACCCACATCTATGAGTTTACAAATGGTGAATCGTATTATGAAGAGACCATTAGGTATTATTGATGATGTGTTAGTTCGTGTTGATAAATTCATCCTCCCGGTGGACTTTGTGAATCTTGACTGTGAAGTAGACTATGAGGTGCCTATTATTCTAGGGAGACCTTTCCTTGCTACGAGGAAGGATCTTGTTGATGTGGAAGCCGGTGAGCTCACTTTCCAGGTGGGTGATGAAAAGGTGGTTTTCCATATGTGCAAATCTATGAGGCAACCGAATAGCGATGAAGTTTGTTCGTTTGTGGACTTGGTGGCCGATGTGATTATTGATGATACTAGTGCCATGATGAATGTGGATGATACTTTGGAGGCCGTTTTGCTCAAACTTGATGATGATGAGAAGGATGGCTATGTGAAATGTGTGAATGTACTTCAAGGAATCGGGTCTTACACTTATGAACCCTGCAAATTGCCTTTGGATCTTGAAAATCGGAAGACTCCTCCAACAAAGCCCTCAATCAAGGAGCCTCCCCCTTTGGAGTTAAAGCCATTGCCTCTACATCTCAGGTATGAATTCCTTGGGCCTTGTTCTACTTTACCAGTTATTCTTTCCTCTTGTTTGACTAACGTGCAGGTAGACTCTATATTGGCGGTACTACAAAAGAGGAAGAAAGCTATTGAATGAACATTAGCGGATATTCGGAGAATAAGCCCCGCATTTTACATGCACAAGATTAATTTGGAGAAATATGCCAAACCCTCCATTGAACATCAAAGGAGGATAAATGAAGCACTACAAGAGGTGGTAAAAAATGAGATCATAAAGTGGTTGGATGTCGGGGTTGTCTACCCTATTTCTAACATTTCGTGGACTTTGCCGGTGCAATGTGTTCCGAAGAAAGGGGACATAACTATGGTCACCAATGATAAAAATGAGTTAATTCTAACAAGAAAGGTGACATGGTGGAGAGTGTGCATGGACTATCGGAAGCTAAACAAAGTCACAAGAAAAGACCATTTTCCACTTCCCTTTCTTGGCCAAATGTTTGATCGATTGGCCGGAGGGCATTCTATTGCTTTCTAGATGGGTATTCAGGCTACAATCAAATCCTTATTGCTCTGAAAGATCAAGAGAAAATAACTTTCACTTGTCCCTATGGCACTTTCGCTTTCAAGCGGATGCTATTCGACCTATGCAATGCACCGACAACTTTCCAACGATGTATGATGGCGATCTTTACGGATATGGTAGAGGATTACCTTGAAGCCTTCATGGATGACTTTTCGGTAATTGGAGATTCCTTTGATGATTGCTTGGCAAATTTGGATAAGGTCTTGGCAAGATGTGAAGAGACGAACTTGGTACTCAATTGGGAGAAATGTCACTTCATGGTCGAGGAATGCATTGTCCTTGGCCACAAGATTTCAAAGAATGGTATTGAGGTCGACAAGGCCAAAATAGAGCTGATTTCTAAACTTCCACCCCCAACATCCGTGAAGGGAGTGATGAGTTTCTTGGGTCATGCGGGGTTCTACCGCCGTTGCATCAAGGATTTTTCCAAAGTGGTGAACCCCTTGTGTAAGTTATTGGAGAAAGATGCCAAATTCAATTTCAACAAGGATTGCATGAAGGCATTTGAATTGCTCAAGTTCAAATTGACAACTACTCCTATCATCACCGCCCCAAATTTAAGCTTGCCTTTTGAGCTCATGTGTGACGCTAGTGATGTGGCAGTCAGAGTGGTTTTGGGGCAATGTATCAACAAAATCTTCCATACGGTTTACTATGCTAGTAAGACCATGAACAATGCCCAAGTCCATTACACGGTGACCAAAAAAGAGCTCCTTGCTATTGTTTTTGCTATGGAAAAGTTTCACTCGTATTTGATGGGTACAAAGGTAATTTTCCACATGGATCATGCGGCACTTCGGTACCTAATGAAAAAGAAAGATTCAAAGGTGCGGTTAATGATATGGTGCTTTTATTGCAAGAGTTTGACCTAGAAATTCAAAACCACAAAGGTAGGGAAAACCAAGTGGCGGACCACTTGTCTCGCTTGGAGGAGGAGGGGGAGGCCACATGACGGCCTTGAAATCAATGACTCCTTCCCCGATGAGCAACTTCTAGCCATTTCAATGACCAAGATTCCATGGTTCAATGACTTAGCAAATTATCTTGTGAGTGGTATTGTACCGAATGAGTTCTCTTCAAACCAAATGAAGAAACTCAAGCGGGATTGCGCTGACTACTATTGGGATGAATCGTACCTCTTCTGTATTTGTACCGATGGTGTGATTCGAAAATGTGTGCCGGAGGAGGAACACGTGGAAATTCTTGATGCTTGCCACTCTTCACCATAGGGTGGTCACCATGGTGGAGCGATAACGACGGCGAAAGTGTTGAGTTATGGATTTTATTGGCCTACTCTCTACAAGTGATCTAGTCAAGCATTGTGATTAATGTCAAAGGGCCGGTGGGATTTCTAAGAAAAATGAGATGCCCCTCACCACCATCTTGGAAATTGACATTTTTTTATGTGTGGGGCATTGATTTTATGGAACCGTTCGTAAGCTCTTGTGGGAACACCTACATTTTGGTAGCTATAGATTATCAAAATGGGTTGAGGCCGTTGCTCTACCCAAAAACAAAGCTAGAAGCGTAGTGGAATTTTTGAAAAAGAACATCTTCACGAGGTTTGGTACTCCAAGGGCCATTATAAGTGATGGGGGATCGCACTTTTGCAACAAAGCTTTTGATACCTTACTCACCAAGTATGGTGTCACTCACAAAGTCACGACCCCCTATCACCCTCAAGCAAGCGGACAAGTGGAAGTCTCTGACCAAGAGATCAAGAGTATTTTGTCAAAGACAGTGAATGCCAACCAGAAGGATTGGTCGAAGAAACTTGATGATGCTCTATGGGCCTATAGGACGGCTTACAAAACACCAATTGGGATGTCTCCATACCGGTTGGTGTTCGGGAAAGCTTGTCAACTTCCGGTGAAACTTGAGCACAAAGCTCTGTGGGCATTGAAGAAGCTAAATCTTGAGTGGGATGTCGTCGCTAACTTAAGGGTGACATAATTGAATGAGATTGATGAATTCCGGTACCATATTTATACAAGTTCTTCCTTATACAAGGAGAAGATGAAGTACCTCCATGGCAACTACATTCGGAACAATGAGTTCAAAGAAGGTGTTCTTATGTTATTGTTCAATTCTCGATTACGGATGTTTCTGGAAAAATGGAAGTCTAAATGGAATGGCCCGTTTAAAGTTATGAGTGTGACACCCTTCAGTGCATTAGACTTGAAAAATAAAAATGATGAAGTGTTTAGAGTCCATAGTCACCAGGTGAAGCATTATTTGGGAAAAGTTGATGATGTCCACGTCGTGGCATTGATTCATTTCAAGTGATTGATGGTAATCTACGTCGTGTCGTGACGTTAAATGATGCGCTTCTTGGGAGGCAACCCATGTTTCTTTTTATTTTTATTTTTCTTATTTTTTAGATAGGTATTATTTTGTGCTAACTGGTTTTGAAGTATGTTGCAGGAATGAGTGTGCTTTGCAGGAACTGTGCTCAATAAAAATGGCTAAGTGTGAAAAAAATACGGATCACCCAATCTTGATGGCCACAACAGAAAGGACTCTGTGGCCGCACAATTCATTGTGCGATCGCACAACTGGAGATCACAAAATTACAAACTCTCTGAACTTTAAATTGCAGAGAAATGGCCGATCTGCGGCCACACAAGGAATTGTACGGTTCACACAAAAATCTGCGACCGCACTCAGAATTGTGCGGATCGCAGATCGACAAATAGGGAAGAAGGTGACAGGTAAAGAGTTCGGACCACACACAAAATTGTGCGGCCGCACTGAGCTTCTAATCCTTGCCCTAAAATCGGCCAACTATTAATAGTGACCCTCTACCACTGTTCAAAACTTTACACACTCTGACTAGTTGACACCAAAGCAACCACAGTGCACTCAAATTGATTCAATCATATCGCATTCACTTCATCATCCTAGATTCTTCCCTGCATCATTCATTACTGTTGTGTTCAATTCATGTTTACATTCTTTCAAATTTCTTAATTTTTGTTCGTTTAGTTATTTTTAGGCCTAAACATCAAAATGAATCATCATATGTACTTAAAATAGTATGGGTAACTTCATACTTGTTAATTGGGGGATGGGTAAACTGTGCATCATGTTTAATTTGCCAATACCATGTCTAAATTGTGCTAACTTGAAAAAGTCCTAAGTTCAGTGATGTTATGCGGTCCGCAGATCCTTAGGCGAGGGCAAAGTTTGTGCATTGATTGTGCGAACCGCACTCAAAATTGTGCGGTCCGCAAAAACTGAACTACGGCCGTAGAAAAATGTGTGCGGGCGCAGATCAAAACTTCAGAGAATTGGTATTTATGGGCCTTGAATTGTGCGGTCGCACTCAGAATTGTGCGGACCGCACTTCAATTGTGCGACCGTACTTCCAAAATTGTGCGGTCCGCACAAGCCATCTTGCGGCCGCACTCAGAATTGTGTGGACCGCACTTCCCCCTCCTGCGCACTGTTTTGTCTGCAACTGTTTTATAGTCAATGTTTGAACTTTAACTGACTCATACTGCTATGTATTATAGACAATGGTTAGATCACGGGGACGAGATGATACATCCAAGGGGAGGGGTGAACCCCCCTGATGCCGAGGCAGGGGTGCCCTACAACTCTCCGTGCAAAAAGTGATTAGTAAGAAGGCAACAATAGGCCGAGGTAGACAGCCGGAGCCCTCCGAATCAAGTTCATATGCCCCTTCTAGGGAAGGCAGCCTGCTGTGCCATCACAGCCACAACTACCCCAGGATAGATGCCGACTGAGAGATGAGCCTACCTCTTCTGAGAGTACTTTCGAGGGATCGGAAGGGAACAGTCAGGCTACGGATCCTTCATCTACTCATGCCTCCACCGCACCAGTCACAATTGATGATGATGATGATATTCCGGATGACGGTCAGGGGGTGATACCAGAGTTGCAGGCCTGGAGAAGTCAAAGAAGAGGGAAGTTTGGGAAGATAGGTTTGTGAGCCTGACTGCATTCAACAGGTTCCAAGAGTGGTGGCCCCAGAGATCGCTCACACTTGAGCATCAGTTCCTGTTGAAAGACTTGGATAGGCACAATCCAAATGTGCTAAGACAATTTCGGGAAAGAAAATGGTGAAAATGGTTCACGAAAAGCGTATCGTATGCCAATGAGCACTTAGTCCGGGAGTTCTATGCCAATGTGGAACATATCAAAAAAGGGACTAAGGTGCGGAACTTATAAGTACGATTTGATCAGACCACCCTAAACACTTATTTGGGGCTCGAGGATATGGAGTCGGTGTAGTATTTAGAGAAGTTCGCACTGGGTGATGTAGCTCGCCCTTGGCTAGCTGAGATACTAGCAGCTCCAGGACCACCACCACCATGGATCACAACAGGGGTTCCTATTCTGCGGAACACCCTAAACTTTAAAGCAAAAGGGTGGCAAACATTTGTATGCAGTCGCATAGACCCAAGCCGGAATGAAAACAATCTCCCAGTCCCTCGGGCAGTCCTAGTTGCCTCCATCATGGCCGAGTACCCAATTAATGTGGGTGCCATCATGTTGGCCAACATGTCTCTGGTTGGAAGGCAGGGTGAAAGTTCATATCCGTATCCCAACACTATTATAGAATATCTCACGGATGCAGGGGTGGAGCCCAAGAGCTTTGATACGAAGGTTAGGGCTAAGCATCCCTTTTCCTGGTACTCTCTGAAGGACCCAAGGAACCCGAAGAACACGGGTAAGTCCACTACTACCGTAGGCCAGTCTGATGAACCATCGGTGGTAGTTGCAGATTCAACTGCCATGCCTTCTACAGTAGCCATGCCTTCCACAACATCCAGGCCTTCCACCGATACAGTTGCCATACCTCCACCTCCATCTTCAGGGCCTTCAGTATCAGTGCCTTCCTCCTCTACTTATCCACTCTTTGTGCTGTGATTCTCCCAGACACTGGCGAGTCTCAACAATTGGATGCATACAACTACTTCAAAGTTGTCTGGCCTATCCAGTGCTGTTACAGCACAGACTTCTACCCAAGCACCCCAGATTCCTCCGACAGTGGAGGAAACTTTGAAGAAGACTTTGGAGAATCAAAAGACCATCATGAGCACTTTGGCGGCACATGGGGGAGCAATTGAGGAACTTGGGAAGCAGGTGAAAAAGATGAGAAAATCCTAGGCTTCAAGAAAATCAGTTGACAGGTTGAGACGAGAGGTGACCAAGATAGTAGCTGCTGGAGATCTTCTATTTGACTTACTGATAGAGACAGATCCATCAGTACCAGTAAATCCAGTAGTACCAGTGGCACCAGCTGGTCAGACTGAGAAGCAAGACCTCGCTGCCCACACTGCTGAGGCAGTGCTACAGATGTTCGCCAACCCAGCTGCTCCCCGAGCAGAAGATGATAAGATCCAGTTGGAGGAGCATGCGGAAGGTGATGCTGCTATGGACACTGTGACCACATTGGAAGTCCTCTCAACTCTCTCCCTTCCTTGTTTTTATTTTGTTAAGCATTGGGGACAATGCTTATTTTTATTCAGGGGGGTGGTGTATATTTTGATTTGACATTTGACATTGGCCGGTACTAACTGATAACATTCTCTTTTTATTTTCTACTTTCATTATGTACATATTCTTCTCTCTTTATTGATGTATATATTCTCTTTCCCTTTCTCAGTTTGTATATTCATTTATTATGCTTTCAGTAGTTTACTTCATAGTTTCTTTATTTTGTTTTCTTAGTAGTCAATGTTTAGTGTAATAGCTTCTTATTTACTTTAATAGCTTCTTTTAATTTAGTAGTTTCTTTTCATGTTTAAGTTATCATTAAGCCTTTGGTTTTCTTAATGCCACGGTTCTTTCCAAATGTGGTTTTTATATGAACCGGGTGACTCTTCCTAACGATGGATGGCGTGATAACCTTCTTAAAAGATTGAGTCCGTTTTTTATGTTTAGGTAAGAATAGTAGTAATAATGAATAAGAGAGTCAAGCATGCTTCACTTGGTACCAACACACTTAACTACATGCTTATGATTAAAAATAAGTGCTTAAGGAAAGAAATAGCTTTAGTTGTGACCTTTTGACTCTTGTGTTGACTTAGGAAATCATCGAGTTGTTTAGTTGAACCATTAGTGATGTTCAATCTGGAATATAGTGATTGTGGACCCTCGACTCTATCCTCTTTAACAATCCAGCTGTGTGAGAGGTGAGATATTTTGTTGCAAGTCCAAGTACCCGTGCGAATGGTCTAGAACTTGCCCCGAATGTGTTTTTAGGCAGAATTTTAAGTTTTGCTTGGCATGAGAAATGATTGTAGGCTCTCTTTGACCCGTTTTAAAATTTTTCATGGCCCACCAATGATGTTATCCCTAGTCAACCCTTTTAAGACTAAAACCTTTCTTATTTTATAACCATGTTACAAGCCTTTACCCGTTTTGTAGTGACCTTCTCTTGGCACCCGAGCTTTCCTTGACACTAATGAGAAACAATTGGCTAAAACATAAGTTTGGGGGAGAGACAAGTAGTTTGAAAGTGGTATCAAGATACAAAAAGAGAAAAGAAATAAAGAAAACAAAAGGTAAAGAAAAATAAATAAAGAACAAAATAAAAATGCAAAAAGGAAGTGAATAAATTGAAGAGTTGAAGGGATTCAAAGAAAAGCAAAAATGCAAAGCATAGAGAAAACAAAGAAGGAGAAAATGAATATCATGACCAAGAAAGAGTGATGCCAAGTCTCTTGAGTTCCCCTAAGGAAAAAGAAAATACTTTAAAAAGTCGGCAAAGTATGAGCCAAAAAGAGAAAATGGAGTGCTTAAGGAAAGATGAACCCGTTCTATTCCAACATTTCCTACCTTAGTTCAAAAGCCTTCATTACATTCCGAAAAAGCCGTACGTGATTTCAAGCTGAGTGAACTTGCATTAGTGGTGATTTACATGAGGGGCAAGCATATGGTACTTAGAGCCATACTTGTGATATTCTTTTGAGAGAGATGGGCGAACTTTTCACAAATTCTTGCATTGAGTGCTATATTCTTGAGTGAGATATGCTAACGAAGAGTAGAAGAGGAGTGGTTTGGGATCCACAGTGACCTACATAAAAGAGCGAACTTCCTTGATGACTAAAGTCAACTCCTGACGCTCAAGTGTCACATTAGAACTATTGGTGCTTCAAATTTAAATCATTGCCTTGTTGATAATTCATAAGTGTTGTGGGTAATTGTTGGTCCCCAATTGATATGTGTTTGATTCACCTTAGATTAGCTGGAATAGATCTTATCTTGTGGAGGTGGGAATTACCTTATTTGCTTGAGGACAAGCAAAAGCTTAAGTTTGGGGGAGTTGATAAGTGGGGATTTAGACTACTTATTAGCGCCTTTTGGCTTTCGTTTTAGTAAAAAAAAAATGTTTAAAGGTATTCCCAAAAACTGATAAAATATGCTTACTTGCAGGAGTATTGGAAAAATGAGCCACTACGATGAAATCCAACTCAAGAAGGAGTGATCTGAACAAGGACAAAAATCAGGCACTGAAGTTAGATTGTGAAGGAAAATTAGCAAGCTCTAGTGCAAAGTGCGGACCGTACAATAATTGTGTGGCCGCAGAAGCAAAATTTCAGAGAGATCAATTTCAAGCTCAAAACGAAATGCGGACCACACTATAATTGTGCGGCCGCAGAAATCAAATATGCGACCGCACTTAGGAAATGTGCAGTCCGCAGAAGAGCCCAGTGCGGCCGCACCTACAATTGTGCAGACCGCAGAACTTAAGAGATGCGGCCGCAATCCAAAATTGTGCGGCCGCATAATCAACTCCTGTCAAGAGCTGAAGAGAAGTGCGGACCGCATTTTTGTCCAAAAATTCCAGCTTTGTATAAATAGACTTCTTTCACGAAATTAGGTCAAGTTTTGAATATTGAAAGTACTGTAGCCGTTTTTCCTTACCTCTTTAGGCAACTTTATCTTATATATTGGTGATTTAACATTGGATTTTCATCTTTTAATCTTGCAATACGAGTTTTATCATCTTTTCTTCTTTATTTTCTTCTTTACCCAATATAAGTAGCTAGATTTCTGGCTAGGGTTGTGACCCAACCCTAGTGTGGGAACCTAATGAGTGTTTGACTTAGGGCTTGTTTATGGTTGAGTGTGTATTATTTAGCCCAGTTCTTGCTATAATTGTAAAATTAATGGTTGCAAACATTGGTTCAAGCCTATTTGACTTAGTCACTACTTGAGAAAGAGAGACTTAGTCTAGGAAAACTTGGCTAACAAGATATTGGAATGAAATCAAGAGATTGATAGTCCCAATTAAAGGTTTGAACCTAGAGATAGTAAAACTCGACTTGAGCAATTTGTCAATTATTTTGTACGATACCCATTTGGACTTGAGAAATCCAAATTGGGCAAAACCACTCTCTTACCGAGAGGTATTGAGTGGGTATTTGAGAGTTGATTGTTATAATACAACCTGACCAATGAAACTCGCTCTAAAGCCTAAAACCCGTTAGGCAAACACCTAGGTGGAAGTCACAGCCCTAGACCCTTTACAAATTTGAAAAACAACAACAAAAACATTCTTCTCTAGTTTCATATTTTTCAATTGAAATCCTTAGTATAATTGTAGAAGTAAAATCAAAATAAAGTTTGTGGAAGTGTAACTTAGACAATTCACGCGCTTATTCCAAATACATACCACTAATCCCCTCTCAACTCCCTATGGATTTGATCCCGACTCCTTGTTGGGTATTATTATTGCAACCGACCATTTCACAACCCCGAATAGAGGTGTGACTTGGACAAAATTAGTACATGGAGACTGAGAGGAGGCTCTGTGAGTGGGGTGATGTAACCACCCTGAGGGAGGAGCTAAAAAGAAGGATGAACAATTGCTCGCATCCGTGGAGAGGCTCAGCGTTCTAGAAGGGGAGTTGAAGAGGAAGGATGGGGATCTGGAGCTGAGCAGGGGTGTGGTGGCTCAATGCCGCGACCTCCAGAGTCGGGTCGACCAGTTTCAATATCAATTGGATGAGCGTCAGTTCGAAGTGGACCGGCTCAAGGGGGAGGTAGCTGGTAAGCAACAGCTGATCGAGGAGGCGGAGTCTTCTCGGAGACAAGCTCGGAGAACGGCTGCCCTTTTTGAGTTGGTGAATAGGAGTCTCTGTGCTGACTGGGATAATGTTCAGTCGACATCTAATGTTAAAGAGGCTCGGCTTGAGGATAGGATTGGTGAGTTGGAGAAAGAGAATGCTGAGCGAGTTTCTGTTACGGAGGGTGATAATGTTGGACTGCTCGAACAATCCTCCACTTCTCATGCCTCTCAGTTTCTGACCATTCCCCGAGGGCTATACGAGAGGTGGATTCTTGTTGAGGCTCAATTTGAGGTGGTACAAGAGTTAGGCCAGACGGGCTTCGTCTATGAGATTGCCTCAAATTAGGCCCGAGTTAAAGCGAGTGAAGCTCGGTTGGCTTGTGGTTACGACCTCGACACTCCTTAGCCTTATGTAGAGGGCGACGATGAGGATGACCTCATTGAGCTTGAAGACAGCGCCTGGTACGACTCTACTTATAGCCGAGGTGATGATGAAGAGGGTGACGGAGACCAAGGCGAAGACAGTCATTAGGCATTCCGCCCTTGTTTTGTTTAGCCTTTTGTACTCTTTTTTTTTCCTTTTTGTTGGCGTCTTCATGCGCCTTTGTAAAGACTTTTATCTAAATATTAAAGTCAACTTTTGTTTTATGCATACCTTTTATATCCTTGCATTTATTTTTGTGTCTGTGGTTGTGTGCTTTGCTTCTGCACTTCTTCCCTTCGTTGTTGCCCTTTAGGTTGTGGTGGCCGTGGGGTTGGGGAACTCTACCCAAACTGATTGAGTGGGTGTCTTTTGTATAGGTGAGGAATGGCCATGGGCCAAGGAGTTAGGTTCGAGCTGGTCGAACGTACGTCTTTTTAGTTAAGATGTGGCTATGGGCCGAGGAGTCTTGTCTGAGCTGATTGAACATATGTCTTCTTAGTTAAGACGTCGCCAAGGGCCAAGGGGTTTTGTTCGAGCTGGTTAAGCGTACCTCTTAG
This sequence comes from Nicotiana tomentosiformis, assembly GCF_000390325.3. NCBI lineage: Eukaryota > Viridiplantae > Streptophyta > Magnoliopsida > Solanales > Solanaceae > Nicotiana > Nicotiana tomentosiformis. Next base: position 103,043,539 of record NC_090812.1, read on the forward strand.
TTGAGACATGGCAGGGGCCTAGGAGTTTTGTTCGAACTGGTCGAGCGTACCTCTTAGTTGAGATGTGGCCGGGGGCCCAGGAGTTTTGTTCGAGCTAGTCGAACGTACCTCTTAGTTGAAACGTGGCCAGTGGTCGAGGAATTTTGTTCAAGCTGGCCGAACGTACCTCTTGAGAGACTTAGGAGGACAGTTCTAACAAACAGGTATCTCATTCATTTAAATCACATTGTGTCGATTACATCATTTTTCCCTGAGCCATTTTTGGAGAAGATTACAAGTTTTAGGTGTTGGATGACGTTCTAGTCCCAATATATCTAGTCCCTTCATTGTCAACCTCGAAATGTCCCGTCCGTTGCCTCGTTAAAAACCTCCTTGAGAAAATCCTGTGGGAAAAAGCTCAAGTGAGGGAAAAAGAGTACAACTTACGGAGCATTCTTTATTATTCAGAAGTTGAAGTAATTGAGGTGGTTGATGTTCCAATTGTTCGATAGTTGTTTTCCTTCCAATGTCTCTAGTTTGAATGACCTCTTGTCTGCCTTGCCTACAATGTTTTATGTTTCATCCCAATTGGCTTCTAATTTCCCTTCTCGGGGGGTCTCTTCCTGCTTGAGTCTTGGCTTTGAGCATGTAGTCCCTGACCTTGAGTAATTGTACTGTGGCTTTTCTATTATAGTAGTTTTCTTCTTGTTGCTTCTGTGCGACCATTCTTACACACGCCATGTCTCTCCATTCTTCAACTTTGTCAAGATCCTGTCTTTTGTTCTCGACATTATTATTGTCGCTCTCATTGGTATACCTTAGGTTGGGTTCTCCTACTTCGACCGGTATGACTGCTTCAGACCCATAGACTAAGGATTAAGGCATTCCTCCCGTGCTTGTTTTTGGGATCTTCCTATGTGCCCACAATACTCCTAGAAGTGTCTCCAGCCACAGTCCCTTAGAATCTTCAAGTCTCTTTTTCAGGATGTTCAAAATTGACTTGTTGGAGGATTCTTTTTGCCATTTGCTGCCTGGATGGTACGAGGTTGAGAGTATTCTTTTGATATGCCACTTTTCGAAAAACTCGATTGTTTTTCCTCATGTGAACTGTGTTCGTTGTTGCAGCTTATTTCTTAGGCAGTCCAAATTGGCAGATGATGTTCTTCCATATGAAGCTGATTACTTCCTGCTCACAAATTTGGGCGAATGCGTCTGCTTCCACCTATTTAGAGAAGTATTCAGTAAAAACTAAAAGGAATTTGACGTTACCTCGTCCCGGCGGAAGGGGTCCCACGATGTCCATGCCCTATTTGATGAACGGCCATGGCAAGGTGATCGAACAGAGGTGTTCGCCTGCTTGGTGGATTATTGGGGCGTACTTCTGGCACTGCTCACACTTCTTCATGAATTCTAGAGCGTCTTTCTTCATGGTAGGCTAATAGTATCCTACCCCTATGAGGCATTTGACAAATGCTCGGTCATCGGAGTGGCTGCCACAATGGCCATCATGGATTTCCTCGAGGACGCGTTGAGTTTAGTTTAGGCCTAAGCACTTTGACAAGGACCCCCCCCCCCCCCCACGTTCTTTTATAAAATTCGTTGTTGAGGAGGTTGTACCTCGCTGCTTGCATTCTCAACTTCCTGGCTTCCTTTTTATCATTTAGGAGAACACCATTCTGCAAGTAATTTATAATGCAATTGCGCTAGTCCCGGGTTAAGTTTATAGATTTTACCTTGACGTGATCTAAGGTTTAGCTGAAGAGATGCACAAGATTTTTGTACCCAGGGGTTATGCTTTTTGTTGCGACGACTAATTTTGCGAGGTTGTTCGCCTCGACGTTCTGAGTTCGTGGAATCTGGGCGAGCTGACATCCATCGAATTTGGGTAACAGTTTGCAGCTCTCGGACTGTTACTTTTGTAGTCTCTGCTCCTTGATCTAGAAAGTCCCAATAACTTGGTTGACTACGAGTTGGGAATCACAGCGTAGTCTTCGGTGCCTTGCCCCATATTTGAGCGCCAACCTTAGTCCTACAATTACTGCCTCATACTCAGCCTCATTGTTAGTCATATCTGGGACCCTTATAGATTGACGGATTATCTCGCCGGTGCGTACTTCGAGCACGAGTCCCAGTCGGAACCCGCATGCATTTGATGCATTGTCAGTGTGCAAGAGCCAGAGGTCTTGCATTAGGCCCGAAGCTTGCGTCACTTCCTTTTGGCCTCGGATATTACTTTGGCTCTAAAGTATGCGACGAAGTCGGCGAGCACTTGTGATTTTATGGTTGTGCGAGGCTGGTAAGTGATGTTATACTCACTTAACTCTATTGCCCATTTGGCCAACCTACTCGACAGTTCGAGTTTGTGCAGTATGTTCCTTAAAGAAAACGTGGTGACGACTACGAATAGATGGCATTAGAAGTATGGCATGAGCTTTCTTGAAGCTATGACAAGGGTCAGGGCCAATTTCTCAAGGTGAGGATATCTCGTCTCGGCATCGATAAGTGTCTTACTGGTATAATAAATTGGAGATTGCGTATATTTATCTTCTCGAACCAGGACCGCACTTACCACTACCTATGAAACGTCGAGGTAGACGAGAAGACGTTCTCCGGGCTCAGGCTTGAGAGTAGGGATGGTGATGACAGGTATTTCCTGAGCTCCTTCAGCGCTTGTTTGCACTCGGACGTCCATTCGAGGTTGTTGTCCTTTTTGAGTACATTGAATAATCTGATTTGACCATCTTAAAAGCTAATCCAAACATGCTCTAAGTTAGATTTTCCACAACAGCTCTTGCATCATTTTTCTCTTAAAACATTTTTTCAAAAACAAGTACAACAAATTCTTCCCATTGGTCCTAGATAAATAATTCTCCTTCTATGTCATTTTAAATGACTTTATTATCATTTGAAGAGTCAAATAATTTTTTAATATTTAGACATCGCTCCAACCCAATATTGGATTGAGAAGAGCTATTGGGCCGAGAAGAAGCCAGAGGGCCTTTTAAAAGGTTAATATGGGATCCAGGTCCATGAGGTGCAACTAGAAACAGTTAAAAGGGATAGCGGTTAGCAAAAAGGAGTTATGCGAATTGTTGTTGGAATCTCCTCTCTTCGGTCTCTCTCCCTCTTCTGTTTCTCTATGTGGCTTCTTCTGTTTCTCTATGTGGCTTTGTCTTCCCATCCCCTTTCTTTTTGTTACTATCTTTAGTTACTATTACTTTTTAGTGTAATTCCTTTGCTCAGTATCAATATATCAATCTTTTATTTTTGTGTTTGGTTGTGGATATTTGAACCATAACAGAAGTACTTTTGTTTATTTTCTGAGTAAAAAATTTCATTTTCTAAAAATTGAAAAATTTGTCAAATACGAATTAGAAGTTTACCTAATACTATGATATTTGTCCCTCGAGAAGTGAGTATTATATTTCTCGCACTTAGTCTCATCATTGGTACGCTTTTGTTTGTTGTATCCCGGGGCGGATTTAGGGGTGGAAGGGGGTTCCGAACCCCCTTTGCCGAAAATTACACTGTATATAGAAGAAAAAATTTATTTATTACCTCTATATATTAAGTTTTGAATCCTCTTGGCACAACTCAAAAGTGTAGCTTAGTGATCAAGGGGTTCAAAACCTTTGTGAGGTCATAGATTCATTTCCTTCAAGCTACAATCTTTTTTAACTTTTTTCTTTTTGAACACTTTAGCGGTGATCCAGCCTCCTAATCTGAATTATACTCTATTTTGTGCAGAAGTCTCTAGGAAATAATTAAGCTAATCTAAAAAGGCAAACATGTCCAAGCTTAATGCGCGCATAATGACACTATCTAACGTAATTAGCAGTTAATGATTGTATTTGTCTTAGTCATTTTGCAGATTGTGATGATTTTGTATTTATCTAGCTATCCTTTTGTTTATTTTATATTTATCTGATATTTATGTCCATTTTTCTTTAAGTAAAATTTTGTGTTTACACTTGTGAACACTTTTTTCTTTTGTTACTCTATTGTTGAAATTTTATGTTGGGACTCACTTTTATTCTGATATAGATAGTAAATACTAATCAAATTCCTCAAAACGTTTATTGTCTCAAAACTTTTGAACCATTTTAATTTACTAATAATGAACTCCAACTTACAGTTGTGTAAGCGAAACCTGAATTAGCAAAGAAGAATATAATAATAATAATAATAATAATAATAATAATAATAATAATAGTAATAATAATATATACAAATCACTTAATATATTTTACCTTTTTAATGTGTCCATTTACATGGCATCACATAAAATGTAACCAGGAGATAGTAATATACTCATATCTGGAGGGGCAAAAATACGTAGGCACAGCATGTGAATTTTTGCGGACTTGAATTAAAATGTACTCCAAAGAAGCATAAAAACAAATTAAAGATGATGAAACAATCCTTTCATTTTCCATAAGAACTTTGGAATGCGAACATGACCTGTATCAACTTCTCTTCAAAAAGGACAACCTAAAATGTTGTCAACTCGCGTGACTCAATATGAGATTATGTTATGAATCGGTACCAGCCTAATCTTACACAAGTAACTATTGGGCTGAAAAGCTCTGTTTTAAAAGGCGTTTCTGGGGCGAGGCGTACCAAAATCGCCCCGAGGCGATGGTGTGGGGCGAAAGTCTCAAGAGGCGTACGCTCCGTAATTTGGGGCGTATGCCCCGCAATTTGGGGCGTACGCCTGGGCGTTCGGGGCGCTTTTTTTAGTAAGGAGTAAGCCCCAGACACTTTTTCAAATTAAAACAAAATTTGTTGAATTAGTCCTTCATATAATACCCAAATTCTCAAAAATCAGTTTGGTAATTACTCAAAAGGTTTAAAAAGGAACTCAAAAGTATTAAATTTAAAAGTAAAGACCTTTTTTATTGATTTAAGCCCCAATTCATGGTTTTTTCAATTTTTTATCTTGCCCGCTAGTCTGCTAATATCTCCTAAAAACAACAAATATTTAATTTTTTTTACAAATACAAAGAGAACTACATTCTTCTTCATAACAACAAATTCAAAATTCAAATTACAGGTTAATCATCCTTTTTGTTCCTCCATATAGAAAATTTTATTCTTTGACTCAAATTACTTGTGCTTGTAAGTAACGTATAATAGATTGTTTTGATTAGTTTTTTGTGGGGATGGACCACACATATATATAGTTTTCTTCAATATTTATGCAATTTTACCTGTTTATAAATATTTACTATCATTAAATTATTTTATAAAATATTAAAAACTAAATACATATGGGGCTTACTCCCCATGCCTCGGGGCTTACGCCCCGCTGAGACATATGTAAAATGTCTCGCCTTACGCCCACGCCTTTTAAAAAACTGTTAAAAAGAACTATTGGGCCGAGTACAAGCAATATGGCCAGATTAATTTGGGATCCAGGTTAAGTGTAATTATAAGGGACAATGAACCGTGATTTGGGGTGATGGGATTACTGTTGGAAAAAATGTCTTAGTCCTCTTCTCCTAAATTCTGAGTCTAGCTTCTCATCCCCTTCTTTGGTTCTATTCTATCTTACTTAGTTTTTATATTTTGTATTTCCGGTAATGTTCTACTTAGTTGAGTTGTAATCATTAGATACTAACATCAATATAATCCGTATTTAGAATTGTTACATTGGTGCTTTCATTGAGAGGTTTCAATGGAGGACCAAATATGTCGAATTGACGATCTAATTAAGGTCATGATGGCTGATATCCGTTCACTGTTACATGAGTTGGTGGGAAATGTTGAAACGAGTAAGCCTACTAGGCTGGAATTCCGACGATTCTGTGGCGAGAATCCAAAATTATGGATTTCTCATGTTGAACGATACTTTAAATTCTATGGAATTTCAGAAAACAACAAGTTACTTCTCGCCTCGTCCTATCTCGATGGAGAAGCTTTGAAGTGGTGCCAATGGCTTTCCCAGAACAAACAATTGGCGGATTGGGATCATTTTACTGAGAAAGTGTTGATTCGCTTTCGTAAACGGCGTCTCGAGCCGCCGAAAGGTCATTTGGATGCAATTAAGGAATATTCCACATAGATCGAAGCCCAGGTGTTCGACAAAATATCACATGGCTGTTGTTCCAAGGTGTTTGACACTGAGAAATCAGAGGTTAAAGTCCTTACTGATACAACAACATCAACTTTAAACATTGCAAAATCAGAGGAGGTCCATGTGTTTGATAGAAGCTCTCACATAAACAAATCTGAGTCGGTATCCACTTTTGAAACTAGACAATCAGTAGATGACAACTCTTTCATTACAACAGCTAGCGTAAGCATTCCGGATCCCCCGATTCGTGTCGCTGATGAAGAAAATTCAACCACGGCCATTGACAAGGTGATCAATGGCAATTTTTGCGAGAATGATAGCTTACTCCAGTCTAGCTGTGAGACCTTGCAAACCGAGGTGACTGCTGCAGCATTCGACAATGCCACCGAGGGAAACGCACTAAACAATGTAGCTCGGGAGTTTGAAAATTCTCCTCTAGGGGATAAAATAGGTTATCAGATTCCTTTTGCTAGTCAAGGATTTGTCATGTCAAATGCTATTGGGAGATTTGTTGGAATAGCATATCCAATTGTTGGGACGATTCAAAAGATATTATGGCTTCATTATGATTTTGACTTACACAAATGCAATTGGGTTGCTACTGGGCAACATGATTCACTGTTATTGACTGCAAAACGACAAAAGGACTGTCATATATATATATTCAGAGCATAGCACTAATGCAAGAGATATTGGCTTGCCAATTTGTGGTTATTTGGACAAGTGGTTCGACACGGGGAAGGAATTTAAGGTTTCTTCAGGTAGAGTTGAACTGGGTATTGAACACAGTGATGGTGATATAAAGTCTTATGCAATGTACAAGCTACGGGGAGAGCCTATAGCAAATCCATTTGTATGTTATGTTGATGATGCTACTACTCAAATTGAGGAGCAATACCTTATTGATCAGATGAGGTCTTTTCTGAGTAGAAAGGCTCTTGAGCTAAGTGAGTTATATCATGCTTTAACTTTCACGTTGATGTTATGGTTTAATGAAACTGTTGTCATTAGAGATGAACCTCTACAGTGTGTTGCTGCAATTATAAAGAAGCCTTCATTAAGGATTAATTCAACATTCTCTATTCCCTATGACCTAGCCATGTTTGATATTCACAAAGTTTTAGATGATTGTCGGTATCAATTATTTGCTGGACACTCCAAAAAGGTCTACCCTCAACATGGACTCGAGCTTGCTCAACGCTTGGAGGAGTTTCCTCGTACTCTTTCCGCTAGCAATTGTGACCAGTTTATAAACAGAAGTACATTCGACTCCTACAATGCACCTGGTCATGTTGCACTTCTTATAACTTCGCATCAATTTTTCCTTGATCAATTTGGAATAGATTTTCCATTTGACCCTGGAACTAGTTTGGTTACCACATCTCTTATACTCACAAGAAATTGTGTATTTTGTGATGCTTTGGGCAATTTAAAGCCTAATGGATTCAAGCGATCAGCCTTGGGGACCTCCTGCATTACACTCTTGACAATTCAGTGGAGTTATAATGTTGATGCATATGAAAGGGCAACAACAAAGAGTGTAGGCAAAAAATATTCTAATAGAAGTTGTTATTGGTGGTCTAGATTCTAATTATGCTATTAATGATGGAACTCTTAGGAAACTTGGACATATGCATGTGTGTAGCATCTCTTTTAGGACTATTATCAGGTTGGCTTTTGTTTCTTCTATCCTAATCTTTTATGACACATGGAAGGAGGTGGAATGTACTATTAATAAACATTGATTTGAAGGTTCCATGTGGTGTCATGAATGAAGTTTACAACTTTCAAGTGGACTGGTTGTTTCCACTATTGTGCTGGTTAGATTAGTGAAAGACTTCACTATAGAATATTATGACATCACCCAACATCACATGAAGACGCATCTCGTAGCAGGTGCAATCGAGAGATTTGGTGGAGAGCGAGCTTCTAATACTGTTTATCAGAACTTCAAGGTGGATAACTCTAGCGTTGGGTCTGAATATATTAAGGGGTGTTGTCTGTATTGTAGAGCTTTCCAAATTCCTTTTGATCCTAACAATACTCTTGATGGAGTTTTCGGCATCCAGTTATCCGAGGCTATTCCTTATATTGTGGCGTATCGTGTGAATATTTCTCTTGGCAAAGAAGAAAATGACTCTAATGCGACCACGACAGATTTCACTGCGGACTCCTTTCTACTAATGCAAGCTAACACAATTGTTTTTTCCTTTTCATCAGGAAATGATGCTGAAGAAGAATGGACAACAAGGGGCATTGCAAGTATTATCACCATTTTGATAAGCTATCTGAGGATGTTTTCTTACGTATGCATTACATTGGGTGGTAATCCATGCTTATCCTCTTCTTATAATTCAATACTGTTAAATGCTTGGACTGATTGGGAAGTTTACTACAACTTGGTGGAAGAGTTTCAAGTGCCGCAAAAAGTCAGTTTCCATTTCATCGAGTTCATGCTTTTGTGGAGGTTCACTACTAGAATGTTTGTCTTGGTTCTCTCATTTAGCTTACGGCTAAGAGGGCAAGCAAAGACATGTAAATTTACATGGCAGGTTATGATGGCATTTCAGTTAATACATCTGGTACTATCTATTAAGAGCCACAATTACCAAAGTTTTAATCGGCTCATAACAGGTGTATCATATCATATATTTTCCTCAAATCATAAAGCATGCCATGGTTTTGAGATAATTGGTTGGGAGCTTGCGAGCATCACTATTCTTGACTCGAACCTTGAGGACAAGGTTCTTATTGAGGATGGGAGTATTGTTATAAACCGGCACCAGCCCAATCTCATACAAGTAGCTATTGGGTTGAAAAGAACTATTGGGTCGAGTACAAGCAATAGTGCCAGGTTAATTTGGGATCCAGGTTGAGTCATATGCGTGTAATTAGACAATGGTCCGTGATTTGAGGTGATGTGAATACTGTTGAGAAAAATGCCTGAGTCCTCTCCCCCCCAATTATGAGTCTAGCTTCTCATGCCCTTCTTTGGTTCTATTCTATCTTACTTAGCTTCTACATTTTGTATTGTCATTACTGTTGTTCTACTTCATTGAGCTGTAATCGTTAGATACTACCATCAATATAATATGTATTTTGGAGTTGTTACAGATTATGGGCCAGAAGTGTGCAACAAAGCTGATCCAGTTGGGAGTATTGAGCCTGGAGCTAAATTGAGAAAAGGCTCAATGACTAAACAACTGAATAGAATGCTAGGACATTATATTTGTTGTGGGGGGAATACAGGGATGCCAATTATGTTGAAGCCTCGGCTTAGTCTGTTCTTCTCATCTCCTATGCTAGTCTGTCTCTCATCCCTTGCTTCTTAGCTTTAGGTTGCAATTACTCTTCTCATTTACTCTTTATTTCCTTTAGTGTTATTTTCTACTGTTCTATTGATATTTGGTTATTGTAATTATGTTTAATGAGTTAATATAATCAGTTGGTTTGGGTGTAATATCCAATTTGTTTCATTGGGGCAATCATCCGGTGGTATTCAATGGAAGACCAAATATTTCAAACTATCGATGATTCAATTAAGGGCGTGAGGATTCGTGGTCGGAGGATATCGCTGAAATTCATTCATTGTTACATGAGTTGATTGAAAACCTTATAACGAGTAAGTCTACTCTGGTGGAATTCCCACGATTTAGTGGCGAGAATCCAGAGTTATGGATTTCTCAGGCGAACACTACTTTGAATTCTATGGCACATCGGAAAATAACAAATTATTACGCGCATCTATTTACCTAGACGGTGAGGCATTGGAGTGATTCCGTTGGCTTCTCCAGAACAAGCAATTGACGGATTGGGAACACTTTGCTGCAAATATGCGAATTCGTTTTCGTAAACAACATCTCGCATTACCAGAAGGTCGCATGGCTACAATCAAGGAATATTCTACAGAAATTGAAGCACAGGTGTTCGACAATATGTCACATGGTTGCTGTTGTTCCAAGGTGTTTGCTACAGAGAGATCAGATGTTAACGTCCTTACTCCTTACTGATGCAATGGAATCTGATTCAAATAATGGAAACTCAGATAATGTCCAGGTGTTTGATGAAAGCTCTCACAAAGATGAGGTAAGTGCTTCTCTTATGCAATCTACACATGTTTCTGAAGATCTAGTTTCGGCAAGTATCGATCCAATTAAGGGATCCTAAGCACACGCGAAGGCGAGGTGTTTGATGATTTTTCTCAAGGAGCTGGGCAAACTTTTCAAGAGTTCTCACCTATGGCAGATGACTTTGAGATTATTTGTCCTGTTCTCAGCAAAGAGCGGGAGTCGGAGAGTGAAGATTGTGGAAATACCCATCTCATTATCCCTGCCTATAGACTTCGTTTTATCATTGGCAATGGGGAAGGCAGCATAGTTACATATGAAGATGACAAGCACTCTAGAACTGATGTGAGTCAGGCGTTTGATAATTTTTCGTACCATGCCGGTCAAGCTTTGGTTGATAATGAAGTGGTCGAATCACCCGAGGATAGGAATGGCCTCTTGATTTTGGAGGAAATCAGATTGATTCATGAGCATATATCTATATACCTTCCATTTGATCCCGGTGAGTCTGTTCCTCCACACATTTTATTTGAGCACATGAATGTACAGTTAGATAAATCACGGTACTTGCCCATTACACTACATTCTGGTGTATTTAGCTTTGTGGATAATTCTGAGATAGCTACTGACTTGATAGAAAGTTCACTCAGTAATTTTAATTTCTTAGTGCTTTCCTTTTGTTTCAATTAGAATGGAAACCCAAAGTGGAACTACTATTGTGGAGGAGGAAAAATCATGAACCATTGTAGTCTTAGTATTTGACAACATTCCTCAAAGGGTTCTAAATAGTCTTCTGCTAAGTCCAATTTCACATAAGGAGTCATGGGTGATTCTTTTTCTTAACCGCGTGTCTGTTCTGCCACGTGATAAAAAGTTCATATTGGCTAATGAGGTCCCTGATATTGAGACATATGTTCCTGATGATATCTTGTTGGTTGAGTTTGCAAACCCAATTTGGTTGAAAGAGTTCGTGTTAATCATTAAGTAGTCTTTGCGACAGAATTTTCAGTGTTTATTTCTGAATTGCATAGTACTGAATCGCTCGACTACTTTACCTGCATCATTTTATAGACAAGTGTTATATGCACCTTCTGATGGTACTGTGTGCTGGAGGGAAGTTGTTTGATTGAACCATCACCCGAGGATGTTCGTTAGAGAAAGATCATGCTGATAGTTTTAGACAACTTCCAAATGTAGTCCACAATGGCCATTTCATGGTTGTTATGCATAAGGAGCTTAAGCTAGAGAGTTCCCTGTTGGTTAGCAAGGATGAATATGCAATGCAAGAAACTAATTTTGGATTTCATATCTTCATCGATGGAGTAAATGACTTTCTCCTTAGTCCATGGCCATCTATAACAAATAATGTAACATACCTAGTTCCAACAATGCTTCCAGAGGATATGAAACAGAGAAGTATTTCAGAAAAAGTTATTGAACAACCATGGCTTCAATGGGAGGAAGCATCAGACAAGCCAATAGACCATGTAGTGTTGTCCAAACTGAAGCAGTTCAGGGTAATAGGCAATCTCATAAAACCAGCAATAAAGGTCATTGCAGCAGATTTTTCAGAAGAAGAAATCAAGTATCTAAAATATGTGTTCGTGAGCATGGATACAAACAATAGTGGAACAATCACTTATGAAAGAATAAAATTTAGATTGGCTCGGCTTGCTTCAAAACTTTCAGAAGCTAAAGTCCAGCAACTCATGCAGGCTAGTGTTTTGAAGTTTGAGGACTCCTTTGATTGGATAACATTGTTTTTACTCCAAGACCAAATACGTGGTGCAACTTCACACTTAGCTAGATTGATCTCATTGCGGCCAGATGGTGATGCTAATTGTTGTACTGTTATGCTTCTACTACCTAGATGTCAGGCGGAACTATGGGAAGAGAAAACCAACTATCCTACTTTTGCTTTGCATTTACTGTTTGCTGTTGACAAGGTCAAGCAAATATTGCTGCATTTTCTGTTTTACTCGAACCTTGAGGACAAGGTTCTTTTTGAGGTTTGAGATATTGTTGTGAACCCGTGTGGCTCAGTATGGGATTATGGGCCAGAAGTGTGCAACAAGAGACATAATATCAGTAATTATTTGTTCATAAAAAGAAAAAAGCAGCTGAAAGATTGTTTTCCGAAAATTACTATCTAAACACATAAAACAGATTATTTCTGTTGAAGATTGAGACAGTTCGCTACTATTAACAGAGAGAATAGATGATTACAGAAATGGTCCTAGCTCCAATTTTGTTAGCGAGATGATATATGGATTAGATGATAACGAGACTCAATTTTATTAATTCTGAAAATGGATAATTATGGTAAGAAGTATTTTCTTTCAAATGAGCCTTAAGTTCATTATCCGTTAGCTTTGAATGAGTGAGCGGCGAATACCACAGTTAATTAAACAAAAAAATTCGGACTGCAGAAGTTAACAACACAACATGGATTCTCTATGAGTAATTAAATAAAACAAAAATCAGTGGCCTAGTCAACAGCTCATGATATGACTTTTAGGAACAAGTTTGAGAAATGGGCATCCCTTTGGCATGAACATAGTGTTCAATTGGGGATATCCCTTTCGGCAAGAAAAAGTGATTTGAATGAGAAACGAAAGGACATCAGAGGGCAAAAAGAAAGTAGATTTATAGCGTGTTTGGCCAAATCGGAGAAATCAACTTATTTTGAGATGTATTTTTTTCAAAAATATTTTTGAAAAAAGTATTGTTGGAGAGAAACAATTTATTTTTGACTAATCACTCTGAAAAGTACTTTTGAACAATAATTTGTGTTTGGCCAAACTTTTCAGAAAGTGCTTTTAGGTATCAAATTACTCAAAAGGACATAAATAGATTTACTTAATAGTTAATATTATAAGTAAATAAATAATCTTAAAAATTTATTATTACAGGTAATAATTAAATTTTTTCTTTTATTTAAGTAAAATGTGAAAATAAAATTTAAAAGTACTTAATTCTTTTAATATAAGTTAAATATATAAAAATCATTCAACAAATATAAAAGCATTCACCCCTACCGTCACTATATATAAAGTTATCCTAAAAATAGTAAGAAATATTTATACATTAATATCCTAAGTATTAGGTTTAACGGTTATTTTGGTATTTACCATATTTTATCAAGGGTATTTTTGGTAAGAAGAAAAGTCAAAATTACTTCTACTTCTGTTTTCGGGAAGAAACTACTTTTTTCTGCTTATCAGAAATTGCTTCTATTTCTTTTTAAAAGTATTTTTTTCTCAAAAAAGCTTGGTCAAATACCTCAAGATAGAAAAAAAATACTTTAAAAAAATAAAAATAAATTAGCCTCTTGAGAAGCTTGGCCAAACAGGCCATTACATGGTCTTGTGAGAAAATATAAAAAATGTCTTGAGTTGTTATCAAGGCCAAGGCCACTAGCCTCAAAATTTGTTTAAGATGATAGCTTAAAAGATTAGACAGAATTAGAAATGTACAATTGACCCAATTAGACTATGAATTCTTTGTTAATATGTTGAAATTTCATTTTATAGGTTGTTGACAACTTCCTCCCTTTTTAGTAAACCTTTGAATGATAGTTTAGTGATAATAATTTCAAAATTTTAATCACACACTTATGAGACGTATTACCTTCATGCTTGTTTAAACTATATATCTTCCACCACCATTATTAGTAAAGTAATATACAAAGATAAAAAATAAGAGAGTGTATGCACACGTTGCCACGTGTCATTAACTCTCCTTATAGGTAATTTTCCCCTATTTTTTCACTTTACGTCTAGCCATAAAAAATGGAGGAAGAGAGCTGCCGCGGGGGGGGGGGGGTGGGTGTGGTGTTCAACATATTTTCAATTTTCGACAAGCAAGAATCAATCTTTTAGCTAACTACCTAAGTGGTGAACACCTTTCTTACAAAATCAACTATTTCTATCAAGCTGTCTAATCCGTAAAAATTATCATCTTACACCAAAAAAAAAAAAAAAAAAAAAAATCAAAACCTGCATTATTTAAATTCCCATCTTTTTCCACGGGGCAAATGAAAGAAATCTTGCCTCATTTGTTTTTTTTTTTAAAAGATTAAAATATTTAAATTTGAATACACATCTGAATATCAAGATGCTAATAAAGATTAAGACATATAAATCTGAATACACATCTGAATAGTAAGATGTGTATTCAAATCTGGATACTAAATGATTAAAACTATTTGATTTTTAACATATGAATGTATAAAATTTATTTTTATTTAAAAATTAATAAAGATAAATTTTTATAAATTTATAAAAATGTATAAAAATTTATCTTTATGTTAACTTCTTTTTTGCTTCTCAAAGGTAAATACATTCTCTATATAAGTTGGTGTCTCAAATTAATACAACAACAATAACAAATTCAATATATTTCACAAATGACGTTCGAGGAGGGTAGTTGTAACACCCTGAAAAATTTTGAAGTATTTCAGTGTAAAATCTCGTAAATTTTGCAAGTGAATTCAAGGTTTCGTGGTGCCAGAGTAGGTTTACATGTTTGAGGATGGTATAAAATCTTTGCGGCGAATTTGCGAGGCGCGATTCGGACTTTTTGGGTTGAGCAATGCACCGAAAAGTAAAAAAAATTTTTTGGCGGGAAAGCGCGTTTATGCGGTCCATTATGCGACCGCATAATTACTTTGCGGGCCGCATAATGGCCGCATAAGTGAGCAGGAGAAGGGCCAGTCTGGGGGTAATTATGCGGTCGACTATGCGACTGCATAACTATTATGCGGTGCATTATGCGATCGCATAATAGTTATGTGGACCGCATAGTGCCCGCATATACTGACAGATTTTTAATCGTTTTGGTCTGTAATTATGCGACCGATATGCGACCGTAGAACCTGTTCCGGAGCTCCATTTTTGGGTTCTTACAACCCGACCCTACTTCGTTAAATACACGCAAATGGTTATTTTTGAGCAAATATTCTGATGTTTTAGAGAGAAGGGCGAGTATTTTAGAGAGAGAGAAAACCCTAATGGTAATTTAAGGAAAGCTCAAAGCAAGGTATGTTGGCTAAACTTTCTCTCTTGGAATTGAATTCCATAATGTTTCCATAAGTTTCAAAGTATGGGTTGCGTATTAAAAGGTTATGGCTTTGAATCGTGTTTCAATGAAAGATAGTATGCCAAATTGTGTGAGAAAATCTCAATATTCTTAAGACTCTTAATTGCTCATATGTGTACCTAAAATCTTGATTTGGAAATATCTTATTGTTGATAATCTATAAAGATGGTTGGAAGTGAAATAAGTTAATTGGGGATATAGAGTGTGGCCAACGTGCCAAGCATTTAAGTTATGATTGTGTCTAGTAGTGCAAATGATTTGAGAAGATGCGATAAAGAATATGAAATGAGTCTCGACTCAATTGTTTAAAAATGACTTTGAAGATAGAATTACCTAAAAGCTTTTATACTCAATTCATGCCCATTAGTGGTTGCTTTAACTAACGCTTTGCTTTATAAATATATCCAGTGTGATTCGAATTCTATATACTCATGTGTTGAACTGGTACATTGTCATTGTTAGGGAAGAGCATTGTAAGAATAAATGATGTATTGATTATTTATAATTTTCATGCGTGTTTCTATTGTTGGATGGTATGCTTCATTCTTTGGGAAGAAACCATTTGTGTTTGAAGTTTCCATTTCAGATAGATTTGAAGTATATGATTTCTGAAATATCCTATATGTTGATACTTGATGGTGATCTTTGAAATTGAAAGAGGTGAAAGTGTGGAATATGAAATACGGCCATCGTGCCAGGAATAAAGAATCTTGTGAATGGCCCAATGAGCTACGAAAATATTGTCGTTGTGAATGACTGGAATACTAATGAGAATGTATACGATGTGAAAGATGTTGAGGTGAGTACAATTGTATTTATGATATTTCTATTTGCAAATCAAATCAAAATATTTTTGGGAGCATCATTAGCAAAACCGAGGAAGGGTGGGTCATAAGACCCATACCTGAAACTACACGTGCCGGTGTAGGGGTGGATTGTGATTATTCCCCTTATTTGGTATGAAATTGAAACCTTTGGAAAATTGTGATATTACTCCCCTTAATTGGGATGAAACTGGAATCTTTGTGGATTGGAAAAGTCAACCCGCACGGCATATGTGGGAAGGCGGCCTATCTGATCAGGTGGGGATCAGACGCCATATTGGCATATGGTTGTACTACTCTTGGTAACAATTTTCTTTCGCATCACATGTCAAACTACATTGTTCGTGGGGAGATGGCCTAGCCGATCGGGCGTGATCGGACTCCGTGCTAACAAAGACGGTGGTATATCGGTGCTAATGATCTCCCAACCAAAATTATATATGAAGTTTGTATTTTGAAAATTATTATCGACGTTTGGATATTGTTGATTGTGACTTGTTGTTTCTATGTGTTGCCTTTTCTTATATGGACATTCTATTTTGAAAGAGAATTTTTAGTTATACATACTAGTGCTATTCGACAGTACTAACGTCCCTTTTGTCGGGGGCGCTGCATCTTTAATGGATGCAGGTGGTTTTACAGCAGACGACATTGATCGGTGATAGCAGTACACTCTTTTCAGCTGATTTGGTGAGCCCCACTTCATTTCGGGGTCATGTATCTTTTGTTTCTCATGTACTGTGTTTTGAGGTATAGCCGGAGCCTTTTTGCCGGCATTTCCATATTACTCTTCTATTGTATTTAGAAGCTCCGTAGACAGATTGTGGGTTGTGGTTGATGTTGGGAACTAAACTAGATATGTTGGTATTTGAAAATCATGTTTTTCATTCATTCTATAAAGTCATAATATTTTGAAAATTATGAAGGAAGCTGCTAATGGGAATGAAAAAGGATGTTGTTAATGAAATCTTTTCAGTGTTTGATTAATGGAGTACATCTCCTATTATTTCATGAATGAGTTTGGGTAGAATAAAATCTAACAGGTTTGTTCAGCTGGGTTTACTCGGTTGAGCGTCGGTCGCGCTCCCCGAGTTTGGGGCGTGACAATAGTGTACATACAGATCTTACTTTTAGCTTATGAAGGTTAGAGATACTGTTTCCGACATACCTTCGATATTTCAAAATAATAATACTTATAATTTAGAGAAAGTAATAAACTATTTTCAAAGTTTAAGTGTGTAATTGAAAGTTGAAAGCAGATAATGAGAGTATTTATGAATTAGCTCATAGATTAAGGTTAAGTGAAGGCTTTGACATCAAAATGTCTCAAATTCCTTTGTAAACCCTGAAAGAAAAGAACCCCAAATGACAAAGCAAAGACTTGGCTCACTTTTCCATCACCCCCTATTAAACCGACACTTGTGCATGTAAGAAGCCCCACACAGCTCTACATATATTTATTCCAAAACAACTACAGTATTCCTTTCTTTTTCCACTCTTTCATCTTTATCTTTACTTTATTTATTCATGCCACATGCGTAGAACCAACTCATGACCTTGTCATGGCCCCCATCTTTCGGCCACTTGTAATCAGTGGCTTCTGATTTTCAGCCGTTGGGGCCTAAATATTGGGTTCCTCCTCTTCAACTTGTCTCCATTTACTAAATTATCCACCACCTCCATTTCACTACCGATCATCTTAATAATATATACTTATATAGTATAAATAAATAATTTCATATGATAAGTTACCGTTTGAATTATTTTTTTTAAGCTGTCTCCCAAAATATATATAACTAAGAGGATATTTGTAATGACCATAAATTTGTGTCCCCATATATATAATATATAGCTAGAATTGGATCATCAATCTTCTTATGATATGAATTTGTGTGTTCACCACTCTCTGTATAACCATGAAACTTCATTGACAGATTAAATGATGCATATGAACAGTGAATGTAGTTGCTATCTTATCTTTTGTGGTTCAACTGACATAAATTGTTGAATAACTTAAATTATATACGTACTTATATAAAAATAAAATAGGAGTAGGTGTTATGGTATTTTCACTGGTTTTAAGTTTTGAGTGCACTGCTCAGAAAAGTTACGTGGAAGTATTCAACTATTTCAACATTTTGTAATTTCATTTAAGAACTATAAAAATATTGTCACGAGACATAGATCAAGAACAGTAAATTGAATGGATATATTATATATTTCCTTGCAAGAATAATTTAATTAGCTAAAATATCAAATTAATTGTCTACGTAGAACTGTAGTTTAATGACAAAGTGATTTGAAATCTACGTTGATATCAAGTAACAAATACCCGACAGAATAACTGAAGTGTGCAAAAATCGACTCAATACCACCCTAAAAAAATTGTTGTTTGGCGAACTAATTCAATCATGAAAAATATATAGTTGAACTAACAATGCATAGGTTTTAATATTCTCTATCCTATTCAGAATCATGCCATTCCAGCTCCATATAGTATTTTATAGTCAAAATATTGGAATATAAGATGCAAATATAAGTGTAGTGGCATTTTGTTATTCAACCCATCTATGAGGCTAATTCTGTAATAGTTTTGTCGGACCTGTGCTGAAATTTAAAATACGACTAATGGACATTTCGAATCCGGAGATTCTACTAACGTATCAAAAAGCTCAGTGGCTGAACTTCCAATGTTGTGATAAACGAAGAGGCAAAGAGCACAAGCTCCCATACCAAATAGTACTGACCAAATATCTTCTTAACATACAAAGAGTAAATATAGATTTAGCTTAGCGCTTAAGATAAATTTCACACAAATTAGAACCTCAGGGTTCAATCACTGTACATTTTCTGGGCTTATCAGGTAAATCTCGTTTAGTATTTTCTTAGTAACTGATTTCGTATGAACTTTTTTTCTAATGGGTTTTTCTTTTTAGCTTTCGGGTTAGTCATTTTTCTTGTGATTATTTTGAATTTTCTGAATTTTGTTTTTGTTCCTGCTGATAGATCTGAAGAAACTGAAGAGTGAAGTGGTGATTGTTGATAGGTATACGTACAAGTATATGTGCGAGGAAGCATTGACACTGTTGTACTAGATCTTCAGGTTTTTGGGATAAAGTAGTGAGGTTGAATCGGTTGTTTAATTCAGAAATGGAGACACTTGTTATTGTTGCTCAGCATAAGAATCAGTACTATGATAGAACTACTAGGGTTCAATCCCATGCTCGATTTGGGCATTTTCGTTCACCTCCTTCTGTTGGTTTTAAGGAGATTAATTGCCGGACTTTTGATTCAGGTGCCGGTATACTTCCTACCCCATTAATATCCTACTCCACACCAAAAAAATCAACCCCAAGTAGTGCAATTTCAATACCAATTAACATTAAAGTTGGTGCTGAATCTAGAAAATTTGAGTCTTTGAATGATGAATTTGCTTACTCTGAACTTTGGGCTGGACCAGCTTACTCAAACTCACCTCCCCCTAGTTCTTTGCCTATGCCCAAATTTTCTCTCAAGCCTAAAAGGACTGTGTCTCTTGACTTGCCTGTTTCACCCTCTGATATTGATTTGCATCCCTTGGCTAAATCTGCACCTGCTTCTCCGACCCGTGAGCGCAGCCCATCTCCGGGCATTTTATTTGATACTACTGACTCTGCGACACAGACTCTTCGTCGCATTCTCAATCTTGAAATATAGATTGATGAGTGTGTGATGAGGGGTTAGTGAAGAACTTATAAATAAGGCAGTTATCTAGTTTGCAAGTTGGTTTTTAAGTAGATTGTATATAGGTGAATAATGAATCAGTCTTTAGCTTGACTTGGTGTTAGTTGCTTAGCTTTTGTTGTGGTGGAACTGGAGAGCAGCTTTGGTTCAATGGTGGATGGGCTACAATAGTTGTTATAGTCTTTTGGTGGTTTAGGTTGTATGAGATGAACAATGGCAGGTTGATCAACATTTCTTGGTAGATTCAAAGCTGATTAGTCTTATAAGCAGACAGGGGTTAAATTCAGTAGTGGTGCAACAACATGGAGGCGTGTTTGTGGAGAGGTCAATGGACAGAAGAATCTTGGTATTGCGGTAGTTTTGGTATATTTGGCAGTTTCCTTGCTGAGCCTTCAGAACTGGTTGCTCAATTATCTTTAATGCTCTGGCTGATCACATTACGTGTGATATCGAATTCTCGTTCTTGATTATACTTTTCTCAATAGATTGTTCATTCCTCGTCGTCTCTTCATAATCAGTTAGCTTTAGTTTGTCAAACAGATTGTACATATACTAGGGCTCTGATCAGGTTAGGTGGACAGCTTTCTTTCAGACTTTTGTTTTATACACTGACTAAATTCTTGGCTCTCTGATCTTGAATTTAGAATCCTTCCCTCTATTACTGGGCAATTCAATATCAAAATCTTCTACTGTATGGAGTATTAGGTACCCCTTATTCCTTACAAATCCATGATGCCTGAATTGGCTGGTCAGCGTTCGTTTCATCTGTGTTCCTTGTCATTTGTTTTCCTTAACCTTGAATAGGATCTAACTCATACTTTCCCTTCTCTAAGTTGTGTTTTCCCCTTCACCATTTTCTGTTTTTTGGAATGAAAATTGGTAAGTGGGACGTAAAAGTTAGTTATATCCTTTTCTTCTCCTGCTCTTAGGTAAGTTGCCTATTGAGCTTTCGTCTTGTGAAGTCTAATAAGGGTCTCCTAAGTGGTTGTTCCACTTGTTTCTCTGCTAAAAGTTCCTTTCTGCCTCTGGAGATTGTTGATCATACCTGGCTGTTGACTAGGTATGCCACTTCTCTTTTTCTTCAATGTGTTATACTTGCTGTATATGTTACTTATAGATTCTGCTTGCTTATCAACCTGTCAAAAAATTTAGTTACTTAAAATTCTCTTTGTTTTTGGGTGTACAGGGCCTTGTTCAGAGTTAGACGAAGATTGTTGAAGAGGCTGTTTTCCATGTTTTTCTAGTTGTTAGCACTATATAGCATTTCATCATAGCGTAATTGGTGAGTTTAATATCTGTAGTAGGTGTTTTTTCTTGTTACTTGCAAAACTGATACTATGCCATGATTATCTAGTTATGTTATGTTTTGATGTTCGGGTTGTTAAGTCTACTTTTGCCTTTGTACCAAGGATACTTTTGCCTTTGTATGAAGGATCAATATTATGGTTTTAAGGTTGTGATATAGACAGTGATAGTTGCTTCAGTTATTTGCATTCCCAGATTATACCTTGTCAGAGAGGAGCATATTTCAAAGTCTTTTTATTAACTGAACCCGTTGAAAAATGTTTTCTTTGATTTTGGGAAAGAACAGAAAGCAATTCATAAGTCATAACAGCCTGTTCGATTGCAGTATACCATATTTTCCAAGTTTACTAGCTGGTGCTAAGCTGTGGCACGAGCGCTTCAAGCCTCGTTGAATGGCTGTAGTGGAGCTGTATTGCTGGCATACCAGTATATTGGAATACGTTCCATTGATCAAAAACACATTCTACAACATAGTAAAAGTACATCATTTTAACACTTCAACTATGATTTGTCTGTATGATTGCAGTTTGCAGTACCCTGTGCCAACCCACAACTAATCATTTATCTGTTGTGAGGCTTCCAAGTTCTATTCTCTCGAAATACCATAATAGGAATGTGTTGGGGGTGAGAAAAAACAGATAGGGTAAATGAAAGGGTAGCGATTCAACTGATTTAATGGGTAATGGCATTACCTGTAAATCTTTTACAGCGATGTATGTACTCTTTCGATCAAATCATCATATTTTAAAGGCGATGTATGTACTCTCTCTGATCTAAAAGTCTTTCCAAAGTGAGGAGGGGGTAGGCGCACAACTAATTTAGCAACTAGCTGAAAAATGTTAGCTAGATAGGCTAATGCAAAATGGCTTTCACCGATAAGAGCTTGCTTATTTAAGCTCTGCCCAATTTATACAAGGTGCTGCTCGTTTCTCTCAGCTAATATTGGCTTGTTTAGTAGGAGTGGTATAATAAGATTTATGCATCTATGCATTATTACAATTTTCTTCAATGAAAACCTGACGTCTTGGAACTCAAAAACATCGAATTTTGATTGACTTCGATCGCTCTAGCAACTAGTAAAGAATCCGTAAGTGAAGTGAGTCTCATATTTAAGATTTATACAAAAAGCAATCTACATGTTTAAACAATTCTATTGTAGAATTTTCCTATGCTAATTCTTTAGTTCATTTTAAGAGGTCAGAATGCTGTATTAATTGGATTTTTTTTTCATCCGTTGTGTTTATCCATTCCCTTCCTTTACAAATGTCCTTTATACACTGTTACCCACTAAGAATTAAGATGTTCGTGAGTTAATGTCCGGTCCTCAATCAATTTCGAAGTTATGATAGAATATTCAACTTGGTAATACCTTTTTTATAGAGTAGATTAGAAGACATTTTCATCCTGGTCGGGATACTTTATTTGGCGAGAATTGACACCTGAAACGACATTGATTAATTTGTTAAATGAAGCAGCATGATGTGAGACGAAAGAGACATGTTTGTTTCTAATGATCGATTGACACGTCAAAAAGTTTAAAAATCCAAAACGATTTTGTCCCACCTCACACATTACCTAATTTTTCTTTAATAGGAATAGGAGTAAAAATAATGCCTCCTCCCTTATCCAATATCTTCAATTGCATTGTTGACCAGATTGATCTCTAATGGACTAAAGATAAAGGTGACAGTGAAGAACACAAACTTGATCAAGAGATTGCTCCTTTCCTCCAAAAACCAATGGCAGCTCATAGTAGGATAATTATAGTTTCTTCTCTTTAAAAGATCTGTTAGTATTTTATAAGTGGAAGAAGATTTTTTGGGAAACACCATGAGCAACAATTTCAAAGAATAGTCCTTGAAGACAGTTTTATTTGTTAAGAAAAACTTGAAGACGATATTCGGTTGCTGTTTGAAAAAAAAGGAATATTTTGAAATTGATATCGAAAATGTTATGAAATATAGCTCAAAGTAACAATATAGAACAAAGAAAAATAAGCTAAGAGATATAGAGAGAAAGAGAGGAGAGATTCTTATTTCTTCTTCAATTGTGTGTATTTTCCTATTTATTACAAGACCTTTATATAGGCATGAAAAGTGAAGAATCACTATTGCAAAATATGTCATTGAACATGTCATTAAGCATTTGAGAGAAAGATCATGGAGGAGGTTATGGAGTTACAATCATAACTCCATAATTATTAGAGTATTGGGAGTTATGGAGATAATGGATAAGAGTAGACATCCACCATAATTTAATTTTCTTATAACACTCCCCCTTGGATGTCCATAGATAATGTGCCTCGTTAAAACCTTATTAGGAAAAAACCCAATGGGAAAAAAAATCTCAGTGAAGGAAAAAGAGTACACATATTTAGAAATACGCCTTTTGGTTGCCTCGTTAAAAACCTTGCAAGGAAAACCCCGTGAGAAAAAACCTTGTAAGGAAAAAAGAGTATAACACGTATTAACTTCCCCTGATGATAGCATCAATTCATATCCCCGAGCCTTCGCATCCCAATTTTGTACACTAGTTTCTTGAAGGTTAACGTTGGTAGAGATTTGGTGAACAAATCAGCCATATTATTACTTGAACGAATCAGTTGCACATTGATATCGCCATTCTTTTGAAGATCATGTGTGAAAAATAACTTTGGTGAAATGTGCCTTGTGCTATCTCATTTTATGAATCCTCTCTTCAATTGGGCTATGCATATTGTATTGTCTTCATATAAAATGTGGGTAGTTTGTCACACTTCAAACCACATTTGTCTCGAATAAGATGTATTATAGACCTCAACCATATACATTCTCGACTTGCTTCATGAATAGCAATTATCTCAGTATGATTAGATGAAGTACCACGATTAATTACTTAGTCGATCGCCAAGATATGACAGTGCCTCCACATGTAAATACACAGCCTGTTTGAGATCAAGCCTTGTGTGGGTCAGATAAATACCCAGTATCGGCATAACCAACAAGATCGGGATTGCAATCATTGCCATAAAATAAGCCCATATCGATAGTCCCTTTTAGATACCGCAATATGTGTTTGATTCCATTCCAATGTCTCCTTGTAGGAGGAGAGCTATATCTTGCTAAGACATTAACTGAAAAAGTTTTGTCGGGCCTTGTAGTGTTAGTAAGATACATTAGTGCACCGATTGTACTAAGATATGGTATTTCAGGAGCAAGAAGCTCTTCATTATTTTCATGAGGTCGGAATGGATCTTTATTTATATCGAGTGATCTCACAACCATCAGGGTACTCAATGGATGTGCTTTATATATCCATATAGAATCGCTTTAAAATATTTTCAGTGTATGCTGATTGATGGATAAAAATTTCATCTTTCATACACTCAATTTGTAGACCAAGATAAAATTTTGTCTTTCCTAGATCTTTCATTTCGAATTATTTCTTTAAACAGTCCACTGCTTTAGAAAGCTCCCCAGGAGTTCCAATGATATTTAAATCATCAACATACACATCGATTATAACAAATTCAGATCCAGATCTTTTTATAAAGACACAAGGACAAATTGAATCATTCTTGTACCATTCTTTCAACAGGTACTCACTCAGGCGATCATACCACATGCGCCCTAATTATTTCAATCCGTATAATAATTTTTAAAGTTTTATTTAATAAATTTTTTGAAAACCTTAATATGCTTCAGAAAAATTTAAATCCTTCAATGATTTTCATTATACGCATATCAAGTTTTTCATGTATTGCCTGATTAAAACCTGAAATGACTACATCCACCACAGGAGAACATGTCTCTATATAATTAGTGCCAGGATATTTACAAATCTTCTTGTGACACAAGTCGTCTTTATGTCTATTGACTTGACCTTTTTTTTTCCGCATAAAAATACATTTATACCTCCACTGACTTTAAACTTTCAGGTATTGGTACTATCCGTCCAACTTCATATTTTTCAGGTGAAATCAATTTTCATTGCGTATTTTTCATTTGGCCAATCATTTATCTTTCCAAATTTCATGACAGATTTAAGCTCAAGATCCTCGTCAATATTAATAATATTGAGCGCTACATTATATTAACAATATCGTCGACGATCATTTTATATCGGTTCTATTATTGCCCAATAAAGACATAACTTATTAAGATCTCTTTATCTCATTATTTTCAGGTACATGAGCCTCTCCCATGAGGTCTTATGAAGTGTTATGTCGTGGTGCTCTTCTAGAGCACTTGCCTCCTTATTATGACCATCTTGAACATTTGCTCCTCTCCTTCTTCAAAGAGTTTTATCTTTTGAACCGATTAGTCTATTATGCTTCATGCATGCCATAGACTCTATTCATTATGAACTTTATTTTATTAGGAGCATTAGCAGTTGGAATATGACATTTAGTTTTGGGTCAGCAAATACGCCTGGCAATATTTTGCAAATGAATTATCACTTGAACTTCAAGTTCACATTTTTTCGTACGAGGATCTAGATCTACTCATAATAATTCATTACATACATTACTTTTTCAACTGCCCATTTTCTCTCCCTATTGTTGGTATCACCAACACATATCCCTAGCCTTATTTGGGGATCCATCTTTATGCATTGTGGTAGAACAAATAAATCATATAGCACATTCATAATTTTAGATGGAAATTATTTGGTTCCTGACCCTGAACCGATTGTGATAGGGAGAACTTATCATAACTTGGCTAGATACGTACAAGTGTTGCTGTATATTAACTAATACATCACATACAAAATTTTATTTTGACAATTTTGTTCTCATAACTAATAGTTTAGCTATAATTGGAGGCATACAATTTCTGCTAAACCAATTTGGATTTAAACCCGCATTATCAAAATAAATCATCATAATTTATATTATGGAACTGTGCTCTAATAATTTGAGCAATCAATCTTGCAAAAGGCAAACTGCAAGTTGATAACAAATACACATGTGACTATAGAATAGATGCATCTATTAAAATCATATAATAGTAAACGATCCACATGGCAGGTGACTGGGCCCATATATTTATCACTTTTTATTCGTTCCAGAAATCAAGGGATTCAATCCCAATTGGTATATCATTAGAATAAGCAGCACAAGAGAATTCTTGAAGAATCTTCTATTTCTTCAATATATACCAATGTAATTCTCAATTAATTTTTCGCATTATAATTGAACCGGGATGGTCAACCGGTCATGCCAACTAATATTTGTTTCAGTAAACCTCTAGTTTACTTGTGGTATGTGATTGCATCATCATGCGTATACTTGTGTAGTATAAATAGAAGAAAAGTCAGGTAGCCTTTTATATTTACCCAGTATGGTTATAGTAATTTGAAGATATTTAGTATTCCTTTCATTTATAGTATCAATATGCCAACCACTTTGGCTTGTACATTTGAAACTCAAAAAGTTTCTTTTGAGACTTACTACAATATTAATGTCATGAACAATTTTACCCATCCGGGTAGTAACAAATTAGCACTTCCGGAGCTCTTAATTGATTTTGTACTATAAGATCTTTTGTCACACCATCCATATGGTGAATATCTCCTTTACGGAGAAAATCATATAATAATAATTGTCATGGTCAAATCATCATAAGCAAAATTATTTTTTGCTTTAATTTTACCTTTAATAACTTTTATAAGGCATGCCAAAATATTTTTGGCGTATCACATGTACGCGACCAATGACATATTCATGTAACCACACAATAATATTTATTCTCTTTATTTCACTCAAACCTCCCTTAGAGGTGAGTTGTGAGTTGTGTGGTATTAATCCAATCATGCATTGCATGTCTTTATTCATTACTTTTATCACATATTGCCATATTCACCTTCATGAATGGGTCAGCATTCTCAATGTTTATCACAAGTCACATTTTCTTCAAAGAATGGAGTATAATCATAGCGACGTGCTTTATTATTTTTTCATACCATTTTGATGGTAAACATTGCCTTCATCTTTTGAAGGATATATTTTGAGAATCATTATTGTTCTCTCATTTTATAATTACCATAATGATGACTATTATTATTTTTTTATTTGTCACACCAATGTTCATTTGTCAACCACTTGTCTTCATTTAGAGTTATTATGCACTGCTATCACATTCACTTCAAGAATGGAGTAAATCAAGTGGGACAAGTGTTATATTTTTTCATGCAAAATACATTATTTTTCTTTAGTCATCATTATATCATCAATATGGCACATTGGGACTCAAACACAATGCCTTACCAATATAAAGGCATGTTGGGCCATACTAAATTGGGACTCAAATTACCCAACTTTTATCATCATGGATCATCAAGACACGAACCCGATGTCTTACTCTCATGGTGCAGTGATACTTAAACCCACCATCTTATCCTTAATCAATGTTATAATAGGATAAAATGTACTATGACTCACCTTTCATTATTATATGCATAAGTTAATTAAAAATGACCAGAACTAATACCAATAAAAATTGGATGCAGTACATATATTCGTGTACTAATATTCTGTATGTAAGCTTGTCAAAATAAATAGTTACATGCAACTAGTGTAGTATATGTATGTTATACTGCACAAAAATGTATATTCATGCATTATTAGGTGTACCCAAGTATCTAAGCTTGTAAGTGGATATACTTGAATTCAGAAAGAAAATACACTTGAAAACAAAAACAATCTCAAGTAACCTCATTATTACTAACATGTTTTGTTTCTATACAGAAGAAGATGAATAATCAATAAAAACTTCTTGGATTTAGTCAAAGTAGGATGTCATATTTTAATGATGCAAACACTATTTATAATCATATTTTGGATATATACTACTGTCAAGAAAACACTCTTGTTATCTAAGTCTATTGATAATTACTTCTATTCATATTTTCATAATGCAAATCAATTAAGAAGCAGTCTATTAAAATCATCACATCCTTATTCATAAATAAAGAAATTATGGTGAAGTGTGAATATCATCTTCTTCTACTTCTTCTTTTTTTTTTAAAAAAAAAAACAGAATTAAGAAATACTAAGTATGAATATATCTCTTTCTTGCAAAAGAGAGAAACATGTTGTATCAGATAATTTTAAATCAGAATCGACAACTTTAAAAAAAGATAACCTACCGTGATAGTTTGAGACTCGTGCTGATAACGTGTTATGAAATATAACTCAAAGTAACAATATAAAACAAGAAAAAACAAGCTAAGAGATATAGAGAGAAAGAGATGATAGATTCTTATTTCTTCTTCAATTGTGCGTATTTTCCTATCTATTACAAGGCATTTATATAGGCATGAAAAGTGAAGAATCACTATTGCAAAGTATGTCATTGAACATGTCATTAAGTATTTGAGAGGAAGATCATGGATGAGATTATGGAGTTACAATCATAACTCCATAATTATTAGAGTATTGGGAGTTATGGAGATAATGGAAAAGAATAGACATCCACCATAATTTAATTTTCTTATAACAGAAAAAGGTATTTTGGGACTAAACTTTTTCATCTAGCTCCAAATTGGAACTAGGTGTTTCTCTAAAAAGAAAAAGAAAAAAAATAGTAATATATTAACTTTTACGGTGCATTCTTGATTTATAAATAGTCATGCATCTTGATGATAGATAACGTGTGTTATGTGTCACGCCCTGAACTTAGAGGACAAACACAACACACGATTTCTTTAAACATGTGACCGAGTGAACTAATATTTTTCTCGTTGTAGACCGGGACAATGCATGTTGCATGTTAAAATAGACCTCAAAATTTAAATCATAAACATTCGGCTCAATGACCCAAAATCCTTTCAAAAATTATACATAGTTTCATGAATACAATACCAACGCTCTAAACATAAATACACGATCCACAGTATACACAGAGCTTCTATTACAATCAATACTTAATTACATAAATAAAGTAGACTCGAAAGTATCAACTGG
Source organism: Nicotiana tomentosiformis (assembly GCF_000390325.3). Taxonomy (NCBI): domain Eukaryota; kingdom Viridiplantae; phylum Streptophyta; class Magnoliopsida; order Solanales; family Solanaceae; genus Nicotiana; species Nicotiana tomentosiformis. The sequence continues at coordinate 103,072,558 of NC_090812.1, forward strand.
AATAATATCGGGCTCACCATAACATCCGGAGATGAGAGGGAGATGCCTAGTAAGAGTCCACGCCGTCTAAAAGTATCACCAGATACATCAAATAAGAGATACAATACCCTGACAAAAAGGACGCGAGTACATAAAGAAAATGCATTGCCAACTTTCTCACATAAAATAAAACAAGAACATATATAAGAAACATGAAGAAATAAAATACATATTCGAACAACATAAGTTCAATAAAATATTTCATAAAAGATTCACTTAGCAATTTAAATTATAACCATTTTATTTCATAAAATATATAAGAATTTGAGTTTTAAAATAACTTATTATCTTTCGTGGGAGTTTATTAGTTACCGATATGACCATCGCCACCATGTGTACCTCTTGGTGTTCCGTACTTTAGCCCGTAACAGATTGGGCGCTCACAATGTCGTATGGGATCGAATTAACAAGTTTTGCTAGCTTAATCCCAAAGAAGGGAACCCGTTCCAAGGGTGACTATCTAATTGTCTCAGCCAATAGTACGACCACAGCCCTACACGGGCATGTGTAGTTTTTGGTATTGCGCACTTTCAGCCAATACCTTCTCAGTTACATAATAAAACTCCCGAAATATTTTATTTCATTTGGCACTTTAAAATCATTACCTTTGAGCTAAATAGCCCCATAACATTATATTTTCTTATCATGTTCGTTTGCATGGATCATTCGAAAATCATCAAATCACATTCATATTCATGGAAAATCATTAACATCATGTTCAATTTCGTCTAAACTTGAAACAGTCATAATCATAGTCATTTTCATTTTGAAACTATATCATCATGTTCATTTAAAATCTTGAAAACACATAATTATAACACTTTGTGAAATATAGCATTTGAGTATTTTCATTTCAAAACATATGGATAATGCATGATTATTTGTCCCTCACAATCATACATTAACATTTCATAGAACTCTTAGACATGTAGGCATACTTAAGAAGACATGGAGTTTTGAAGAAATAATTCTATGTAAAGGTTCGAATCAACATATGTTAGATGTTCTTCTAGCTAAGTATTACTTCGGGTAGCCCATACAACTTAATTAGACTTAAACTACACAATACAATGGATATTTGACATTAACAGTCCATTTGGTTTTTTCATAAATCCAATTCAACCCACACAAATATCCATTTTCACATAAAAAATTTAAATCTTGTAATTCCATATTGGTTCATTCCTTTCAAGTATGGAATTTAATTTAATCAATAAAAAACACTCAATTTTATTATTTACATTAACCCGACATTGTCCATCTTCTTTATTATTAACCATAGCTTAGAATATTCATTTCAAGAACTAGTGCTTCATACAAATAATATTTTTTACTTCACAACACATTCTACGTATATAATTTATGAACATATTAAGTGCAGGGTGAAGAAATTACCTCATGGTAGCCAAATCTTGAATTTTGAATTTCTAGGTTTTCTTAATCAAAATGAAGATTCAAATAAGAATCTATAGATCCCAAGGTTTAATCTTATTAATATTAGTTTTGGGGAGTTGGAATCAACTAAAAAATTATTAAACCTAATCTTAGAGTGTATTTTTGGAGGAAGATCTCCTCCTCTTCTCTCTAGAAGTAAATACCAAGTCTAAGAACTAAATCTTATTTTTCTAACACCACATTTCAGCCCATTTAATAAAATATGAAGGTTTGTGTAGCCTTTTGGTCCCTTGCGTAACTTTGGTGCGTAGGCTATGCATGGCCAGACCTTCCCTTTCTCTTTCTTGGCAAGTTTCTGAAATTGCCTACGCAAGGCTGCGTAAAATGGTGCATAGGTTGCTAAGACTAGCTTAGTTGCTCTGTCACCCTTCAGCTGAAAAGGTTATGACTTCTTGTAAGAATATCCAAACAACAAACAATATGAATTGTTAAAAACTAAGCTAAGAGGCTCAATTGAGGTATGTTGTCTAAACTCCCTCTTCTTAGAATTAAATCCCACGGTATTCATGCAATCGACGTAAGTCCCAAATTGAACGTCCTAGAAATTGCTATCCCGAATGTGCTTGCTTTGCAAATATATGTGTAATATGTATTCCCATGCTTTCATCATGTTATCTCGTCATCTGAGGAAATGTTCAAGGCTTAGAATATGTGCTAATATACCTAGACTTCAAGTCAAATTCGATTAAAGACTGTTATGCCAAATTATGTGAAAAGCCTCTATGTGCCTTGAATTCTAAATTGCTCACATGTGAAATCAAGAGTCTTGAATGAAAACTGTATTGTTATTGATGATAATAAAAATGTTGGATTGTGGAAAAGAACTTGAATTATGAAATAAAGTCAAGTGCCAAGAACGACTTTATAATTAAAGCCACTTGTGCCAATGTGCTGAAAAGATGGGAAAGAAATATGAATTAAGATGATCAATTGAAATGGTTGAGGTCTTGAATGAGATGGCTTAGCCGATCGGGTCGAGATCGGACTCTGTGTAATAACACGGTGGTATTGTGAGTAAAATTATGAACATGGTTGATATCTCAAATGAGATAGCTTAGCCGATCGGACCGAGATTGGACTCCGTATAAGAACACGGTGGTATTGTGGACTGTGGTATATTTGCACTAAAAACCATCCAACCTAATAATGCGGTAATTGACTTAAAAAGTTATGTGATCCTTAACTTGATGTTTTGATATTATTTGAAGCTCTTATTGAATTCTTGATTGTTCCTCTTGTATTATTATTCATTCTATTGAGATGGTGTTTAGCTATACATACTAGTACTATTCGATAGTACTAACGTCCCTTTTGCCGGGGGCGCTGCATCTTTAAATGGATGCAGGTGGTTCCATAGCAGACAGTGTTGATCACAGATAGTATTGCATCCTCTTCTCGGTGGACTCGGTGAGCCCCATTTCATTCCGGGGTCATATAATATATCTTTTGTTTATATTGTTGTACTTTTTGAGATATAGTCGGGGCCTTGTTGCCGGCACCTTCTTTACACTCTTTTGTATCTTTAGAGGCTCCGTAGACGCTATGTGGGTTGTATATGGGTGCTAGAAAGGTCAAACGGATTATGTTGTATTTTGGACTTTTGTTCTACTAAATCACAAAATGTATGTATTTTGAAACTTAACAGGGAAGTAGCAAAATAAAATGGTTTAGTAATGTCTATATATATGGCCATTCTACTGTTTAGCTAATAAAAACATGCCTTCTCTTATCATAAGCGAGTTGGGTAGAAAGTGTCTAACAGGCTTGTTCGACCGGGCCCACTCGGTTGAGCGCCGGTTGCGTTTTCCGAGGTTGGGGCGTGACACAGCCAAGCTGCCCTACACATAGCAAGGAATCCTGTGTTTCACGAGTGTACGAAACACATTGAAGTGGACTGCCATTTTGTACGAGACCAATTGAAGGGAGGCCTGATTTCTCTACACCAAATTTCAATTGATAACCAATTAACCGATATTTTTACCAAGTCCTTGATAGGGATCAAACATTCCACACTCCTTGGCAAGTTGGCAGTGAGCCCCTCACCTCCAACTTGAGGGGGTGTTGAGATTATTCATTGAATTTATTCTTTTATTCATTTCTTGTAATGTAGTTAGTGGAATAGTTAGTGAGTTGTTAAATGGGAAGTGACAGTTGTCACTAGTTAGTTAGTTAGTCCAGTGATTGGTACATGTTCTATAAGTAGGAACTCTAATTACATTTTTCATTTTTGAGTTGATTAAATGAAGAGATCAGCTCCTTTTCTAGAAACTTCAGTTTCATTCTTCCCCTTTCTGTACATCCTCTGATTTCTCCATTGGATCTCCTGCTGAGCTCGTGTTCCTTCCATTGGACTTACAATTTCACACTCTGGTCGTAGTCTTAAGATGGTTTTTCGGAAGAGTCTCTGCGGGAATCACTAGTAAAGAAACACTTCATTCTGAAATGGATAGATAAGTTATAAGACATAACCTAAGAATGTGACTTGATTCAAGAAGTTGTAGTAGAACCCCATTTCAAGAAGTTATGTGCAAAAGAAAGGTGGGTGAATGTAAGCTTTCTCGTAGGAAGAGATTTAAGTTGGTTTCAATTATGTTCAAAGATATATGATTTTATCTTATAATGTAAAGAGAATAGTGATAACGATATTACACGAGGATGTATAAGAACTACAGTATAAAGAGCTGATGTTTCATATGTTTTAAGCAGTGTAAGTTCATGTTTATGAAGTTTTATGTATCATGTTATGAATGAAACTCATGTGCTAATGTCTCCACGGCTTAGAGACTCAGACTTTTATGCAAAGTTAATGTTTATGAGGAGAAGGTATTGAGGTGATTAGTATTGTACCTTCTTAAAGTACCTCGTATGGCTTGTGGATAAATCTCTTGTTTGTTTTTTGTTGTTAGCTGACAGGTGGGTAAACCTACATACAAAGAAGACTCTGCCTAAATTTTTAAAAATTTAAAAAATTTGTTAAAATTTAAAGCGCTAAGGAAAATGGTGAGTGACAAGAAGCTTAAGAGTTTGTTATACAGATGGATGGGGCTAAGTTTCAACATTTAAGAATGAATATCCCTAAGTGAGGAAGAAGGTAAAGCCCAGTAAATTTTTGTAAGATTTTAAGACTTAAGTGCGTCAACAATAATAAGAGTAGCATTTTATATACCAAGATAAACTACGGATTGGAACCATATTACATGTTCATGATAATAAATGAAAGAGGTATATTAAAAATGATTTAGCGTATAAGGAGAGCCCTAGAACCAAGCCGGGTTAGAAACTATGCAAATGATTTAAGTTTCAAATGAGCTTGTAAAGATTCAACTTTAAATGAGCACAACTCTCAAAATACAAAGAGTTATATGATGAACGACCTATCAAATGAAAGGTCTATGACTATTTTAGCAATATAGCAAAATTGAACTCAAAATTAGGAAAACGATCATAATTCTAGCTCACTTGAGCATTCTATCAAACACTATGTGTGTATTAAGGTTTCATGGCCCTTTTTATGAAAGACTCCACCAACCCACACTCCATTCTTTTCTATCTTTAACTCACAACCTCCCCACATACCTTAGGAACACATGCATCCAAGGTAAGTACTCTCATCCTCATGAATTACCTTACTAATGTCCAATTCTAGTTACATTTTGAAATTAAGAGTTTGGGTGATAGAATCTTACCTCTTAGGAAGAAGACCTAGGTGCCTCTCTTGATAATCTTCAAAGTTTTAAGTGAGAATTGAAGAGAAATTTGATGAAGATCACTTTCTCCCTCTAGAACTCTCTCTCTCACTCTAAAAATATCAGAAAATAAGTTCAAAATGGTCCAAGATAGATATTTTAACGGAATAGGGTCGAGTTTAAAAATCTCAAAAAATGAAGCTCCGGAATAGGTTCTGCGGTCGCATATGTGATTGCATAATGATTATGCAGTCCGCGAAATGACCGCGAAATTTGGGTGCCAAAACTAGAAAGGAGCTGACCAGGTCTGCGGTCACTATGCGGCCCGCTGACCTGTTCTGCGGTCGCATAATGCACCGTAGAACGGTTCTGCGGTCGCATAGTGCACCGCAGAATCTCCCTCCGAAAAATCCCAAAGCGGTATATGCGACAAAAGTGCGGCCGGTCGCATAATGGGCCGCAAAAATGACATTAAAAATGGCCCAAAAGACTGCTTCACTCTGCGGCCATTCTGCGGTCCGTAGAGTGGTTCTGCGATCGCAGAACGGGCCGCAGAAATATCTACTTCTGCCCAACATTTTCCTTCAACTCCCCAGTACACTGTTCAATCCAAAAAGTCCGAACCGTGACTATTAACCTCTACGCTTATTTCAGCATCACGAAAATCTCGGTTTTTAGGAAAATTTTATGGGGCCTTACAGGCTTTCGCATAATATAGGAATAGGCAAGGATAGAGGAACAATTAGCTTAGTGAGAAGCCTGGAAAGCCAAACAAGCTCTCTAACAACCATCCTAGCTGACCTGTACTCAGCTTCTGTAGAGGATATGGAGATGGTGGATTGCTTCTTAGATTTCCAACTAATAGGACTGTCCCCAAGTAATACAATGTATCCACTCACTGATTTTCTGGATTGGGGATAGGTTGCCCAATCAGAATCACAGAAGGCTTGCACTGTGTAGTCTGCATCATTAGCAAGAAAAATTTCCAAGCTTGGGTCACCTTTTAAGTACCTTAGGACATAATATGCAACCTTCAAATGTGGTTCCCTGTGACTTTGCATGAACTGACTAAGATGTTATACACTATAAGCAATTTCTAGCGTAGTGTTAGTGAGGAAGTTGAGCTTCCCAATCAGCTTCTTGTAGTGGGAAGGGTATGTTAATAAGGCTCCTTCATCAGCTTTCACCTTCACAGATGAATCCAGAGGAGAAGTCATAGGAGGACAATCTATACAGCCAAATTCTTTCAAAAGATTCATAGTAAACTTCTTCTCTGATATCAACACTCCTTTGTTTGTGTATTGGACCTCTAAGCCTAGGAAGTAGTGAAGCCTCCCCAGGTCTTTTATCTTGAATGTGTTGTGTAAAAAGTTTTTCAAGGACTCAATCTCTTGCAAGTGAGTACCTGTGACAAGAACATCATCCACAAACACTACTGATCCTTCATCCTTCTTATAAAACTACCCCCTAGAACATAATGCTTCAGTTAATTTCTCATACTACTGTCTTCTTGCTTGTTTGATTCCATACAAGGACTTGTTTAATTTGCACACTAAACCTGACCTCTCCACATCCACCCTGGTGGCACCTCCATATACACCACTTCATGGAGATCTCCATGGAGGAATGCATTGTTGACATCCAACTGTAAAACTTGCTATCCTTTCTTGATTGCTGTTGCAATCAAAGCTCTCAGAGTTGTCATCTTCACTACTGGTGAGAAGGTCTCAGTATAGTCTATCCTAGCCTGCTGTGTGTAACCCTTCATAACTAATCTTGCCTTAAACCTTTCTATGCTTCCATCTTCTTTATGTTTGATTTTATACACCCACTTACACCCTATTGCCTTCTTTCCAATTGGAAGAGAAACTAAATCCCAAGTCTTATTTTCATATAATGCTTGGAATTCCTGATTCATTGCTGCTTGCCAAGCAGGTTTCACAGCAGCTTCCTCACATGAACTAGGTTCACATTCATGTGAGGCAGTTTCCATCAAGTGTTGACTGTTAGAACTTAGGGCATTAAGGGAATTGTAATGAAGTCTGGGTGTAGATGTCGTAAAAGAAAAGGATGATGTGCTTTGGCTATTACTGAAAGATGGGGGCTGATCATGGTGTGCATGCTGTGGTTTAGGAATTGTGTACTTATAGTCTTTAAGGTAAGTAGGAATTTTCAGGGTTCTGGAAGGTCTACTCTGATCTGAAACTAAAAGGTTTTGGTTTTGAGTAGAGACAGTTGGACTATTAGCAATAGGAAAAGTTCCTGATGTATGACTGTCCAAAGGTGACTGAGAAAATGTTGAGTTATTATCAAAAGAAAGGGGTTGAGGTGATATTGGACATGATTCAGACAGTTGCTCATTCCTAGACAAAGTTCTTGGTGACACTTCATGGTGATTTTTCAGTTACTGAGTGTGGAGTAATTCCTATATCATTGGCAGGAAAGAGCTCATCTGATAGGTGTGATTTCATTTGAGGAAATGAAGGGAATACCTTACTAGGACTAGTACACAAGGCAAATGGGAAGACTTTTTCATAGAATACTACATCTCTTGAGACACTTATTTTCTTTGTGGCCAGATTTAGTACCTTGTAACCTTTTGTCCCAAAGGGATATCCCACAAAAATATGGGGAGTGGATCTTGGTTCAAATTTATCTTTGTGAGTTTTGAGGGTAGTAGAAAAATATAGGCACCCAAAGCTTCTAAGATGGGAATAATTTGGTTTCTTTAGGTACATTAGTTCAAATGGGCACTTAGCTTTGAGTGATGATGAGGGTAATCTGTTTATCAAATAGGTAGAGGTCAAGATACACTCTCCCAAATATTGCATGGGCAATTTAGATTGATACAAGAGTGCCCTGGCTGTTTCTAGCAGGTATTTGTATTTTTTTTTCACCACACCATTTTGCTGTGGTGTATATAGGCATGTTTTCTGATGTATGATGCCCTTTGATTGAAAAAATGAGGTGGCTTCAAAACTGGTGAATTTAAGGCCATTGTAAGTTCTTATAGTTTTGATACTAGTGTTGAATTGGTTCTCTATCAAGGCAGAAAAATCCTTGATAGTTTGTAGGGCATTGCTTTTACAGCTTAACAAATGAGTTCATGTGGACCTGCTGTAATCATACACAAGTGTGATGAAGTATTTATATTTTTTATGTGTTGTAATAGGTCAATGTGTAACAGCTCAAAGATCTTAGTGGTTAATGTTGTTCTTTCTGGGAAAGACAATCTGGTTTGTCTTGCCATTGGACAAATAAGGCAAATAAAAGGTTGTTTAGGTGCAAAAGTAACAGGTATAGAAGTAATTCCTTTCATTTTGACAAAAGATACATGTCCTAATCTGTTATGCCACAAGAGATCAAGCAAGTTCTTTGTAGTTGAGGAGGCCTCAGACAGACAAGAATCACTTTTATCGCTTGAGTTATTTACAGAATTATACAGATGTGGAAATGAACTATTCTCATTACTACTGTGAGATGGAACAACACAAGTAGATACAACATGGATGGTAGAATGTGGCTTATTTGTGTTAGCTAAATGAGGAAGAAAAAATGAACTAGATGTGTTAATTGCAGAGTATACCTCATCCTTATTAGCAGTATGACATGGAAAAGATGCACTAGATGAATCTGGGGAAGTGGAACCAGTGTTGTAGTTGTCTGAACAGTGGAGGTATAGATCAGTCTTGGCTTTATCAATCTCTAGTGGCCTCTTCAGTGAAAGGCCCTGTAGAAGAATGCAGACAAACTTGGTAAATATCACAATACAATCAAGTTGTACTGTCAATGAATGGACTGATATCAAATTGAACTTGAAACTGGGCACAAAAAGGACCTTTCTGAGACTAAACCTAGGACTAAGGATTATATCACCAATTAGTGTCACCTTTACTTTGTAACCCTTAGGTGGGGTAACTAGGTAGGGATAAACTAAAGTTCTGATGTTGATTAGTAATGATGTATTATATGTCATATGGTTTGTGGCTCCAGAGTCAAGTATCCAAGAGTTAGCCCTTGAATTTGACTTCTCACACAATTGATCACTAGAATCAAAATGAGTAGAGCATGCTGAGTTACCTGCAAAGTTCACAGCTCCTCCATTTATGGTAGTGTTTCCGGATTTGTTTCCTCCTCCTTGAAAGCTCTCCAAGATGCTGAGTAGCTGTCCATATTGCTCCTTAGTTAGGTTGTGTATAGTTCGACCTTGCTCCTGACTCTGAGAGTTATTTCTATCATCTCTTACTGCAGCTCCTTTACTTGATGACCCAAGCACATTTCCTGCAATCCTTCTTCCTTTATTGAATTTGAAGTTCTGTGGTAATCCGTGAAGCTTATAACACTTTTTCTTAGTGTGCCCTGGCCTTTTACAGTACTCATAGAACAATCGAGGTCTGTTAGTGAACTGATTTTCCCTACATCCATTATTTGTGTTGTTGTTCCCTTTCCGAGTGTAGTTTGTCCTGAAATTATTGCTTCATGATCCATTTGCATCCAAGGAAACAGAATCCATCAAAAAATGAATACTTGGCTTAACTTCCCTTTATTTTTCCTCCTGAATGAGAATGGAGAAGGCCTGGGCTATTGTTGGGAGTAGATTTATCATCAAAAATACTTTCTCTCACCGCAGTATATTCTTCGTTTAGGCCTATCAAAAATTAGATTAATCTTCTGTCCTGCTTAGCTTTGTGCATGTTCTATTTAGCTCCACATGTGCATATACAAGCACACTTAGCATGTATGTTCAGTGTATTGAGTTCCTCCTAAAGCTTCTTTATTTTTGTGTAGTATCCAGTAATGTCCAAGTTCCCTTGACTCAAACCATTTATCTCCTTCTGGAGCTGATACAACTTAGCACCATTGGTCTAATCATACATGTCTTCTAATTTTTGCCAAAGTTCCCTAGTATCATTGACATACCGTAGGCTGTCTGCTAGGTCTTTAGACAACGAGTTTAAGATTCACGAGGTCACCATGTCGTTGCATCATTCTCACTGGTCGAGGGTAGTAGAATTGGGATCTGGTTTCTTACACTTTCCTGTGATGAAGCCTACTTTGTTCTTCACGGAGAGTGCTCTGAGGATTCCTCTTCTCCAGGATTTGTAGCCAGTTCCGTCAAAAGCCACCGACACTAACATAGATCCGGCACTCTCCGACGGATGTATGTACAGCGGACTCGTAGAATCTAGGGTTGTCTTATCTGTAGTCGGAATTTTGTCATCTCTAGCAATGCTTTAGTTCAACAAAGTTGAAATCGTTGTCAGCAAAACCAAATTACTTAGGTGAATCGACTAATTGATCGATTCTTACCCTAATTCCCAAAAACGACGAACAATTACTTTCTGTATAAACATAAGTAATCGAAATTCGTTGGAAGGAGGCTCTAGGATTAATGCCTGTGCTCTGATACCATGTGAAATTGTAAGTCCAATGGAAGGAACACGAGCTCAACAGGAGCTCCAATGGAGGAATCAGAGGATGTACAGAAAGGGGAAGAACGGAACTGAAGTTTCTAGAAAAGGAGCTGAGCTCTTCATTTAATCAACTCAAAAATAAAAAATGTAATTAGATTTTACCAATCACTAGACTAACCAACTAACTAGTGACAGCTGTCACTTACCATTTGACAGCTCACTAACTATTTCACTAACTACATTACAAGAAATGAATAAAAGAATAAATACAATGAGTAATCTCAACTAAGAGTGTGACATGAAAAATCAAGAGATGGCCCTTTGCTGTTGTGTTATTTTTATTGATTTGTGAGTCAGTAGTTGAAAAAAATCAGATTTGTATGACTGTTTTGACAAAACTCATTTATGTGTGTGAAGAAGATGAGCCGTGATAATGATAGTGGAAGAACAATAAATTACAGTATACTTTTTTTCTTGTGAGGAATTATGGAGAAGATAAAAGGGGTGATGAGATATAACATCAACATTTGGGCAAGCTATTAGTCGTAATTTGGTTTCTTCACTTCATTGAAATATACAAAGTGAGCACTTAGAAGGGAATTGAAAATAAGACTTGTTTGTGGGTGTTAACGAGTATGGTACTAGAATTATTATTAGGTAGAGCAAGATTTTTGTTACTGTATGTTGACAAGTTTGTTTGCTGTTACTGAAATTCGATTATCAGATATTTTTTTCTGATTGGGAAAATTAAGGAGTTGAGAAGAACTAAAAAAAAGAAAAGAAAAATTAAGAAAAGGAAATATGCACATGATTGAGGCTTTAAGTTTTCTTTCACTCGCTTAGTTCAATGTGTAATCCCTCCCTCCCTATGCGGGCATACAATCTGGTACTAATACTACTTTTAATAATTTTAAGGGGGTAGTAGGACATCTGTAGAGTTTGTTGGTTAGTCTGTTGGCTATCGGTCACTATAAAAAACCGAAATTATTGCGGTGGTTCATAAAAATCGCGACAATATAGATAATAATACGGCGGCGTTCCAGACGCCATTAGGGCATATGTTAAAACGACGCTCCTTTTTAAATTACGGCGGTTCAAAACCGCCACTAATTCCCAACAGTTTTTAATAATTCTTTTTATTTAGAACTCCCCGACTAAAAGGTTAAATATACAAAACATAATTTTAATAGCAACATATTTAGAACTCCCCGGTTAGACTCTTCTCTCTCTCTCTCTACGCCTTCTCAAAAAGACGATTTTCCCAAATCGTTTAAGGTCATATCGTTTAACGCTTCTCCCAAATCCTTCAGTTTTTGTAAGGAGATCAGATTTCAACTCGTTTAGATGTGGTAATGTGTTTCAATTCGTCTATAAATAGCCCTTTTCTGATAAATACTCGTTTGAATACGTCTCCTGTTTCAAGTCGTTCGTGTAATTCCTTTCAAAATGCCGTTGATTTCACTGATTTAAGGCATGCATGTGTGTGTATTGGATGGATATCAGTTTAAAGCACTGATCTTAGCCGTGAATTTTACTGATTTAGCCATTGATTTCATTAATTTAAGGCGTGCATGTGTGTGTATTGGATGAAGATCAATTTAAACCACTGATTTTAGCTGTCGATTCACTGGTTTTTCTGTCAATTTCACCATTTTCGCATTCAATTTTACTGATCCAACCGTCGATTTTATTGGTTTAGCTGTCGGCTTCTCTTTTCTATTTGCTAGGGTTCATGCATGTACTAGAGTGTACTGATTTTCCTCAATTTCTGCTAATGGTTTTATTTCTTCTTTTTATTAGTTTTTAGTCTATTTTTTTGTTCTTTTTCTGTTCAATTGGTTTGATTGTAGTCAAATACTTGCACTTATTTTTGATATTTTTATTTGTTGTTCAGTCTAATACTAACCTAAATTATTATATATGCGCTTGATAGGTAGCTGAAGCTATTGGGATCAACGTCAACAGTGAACAATTTGATAGGTATGCATTATTCTTGTACTGTATTATAATTATCTAGGCTGCTCTTCAGTTGTCAATTCATTTTGATTATAAAATTCAGAAGTGTTGTAATTCTAGTGAATAAACATGTATCTTTTAACTGTGATGTTATAATATTTTACTAGAGGGCCATCGCATTATGCATGATGTCATAGCTGGGAAATGTCTATTTATCCTTTCTGTTACATTGTTCAGATATAAACAATGTAATTCAGGATATTATTTGGGAAATTATAGTTAGGTACTCATTTGCAACTGATCATTGGTAGCAAAGGATATTCCTGATGTACTTATCTTTTTCCTATCACTAGACACTCTAAATTGGTTAAAGATTTAACTTTTGGCTATTTTTTTATATTAAATGATTAGTTAATGGTTATTGTAGATTTGATGATTAATTGTGCTGTTGCTTTACTTTGTTGTGTAAGGAATTCATTGATCAGCTTTTATGAGTAACATTATCATAGAACAAGCCTAAACAGCATGTGAAGCATACAAAAGCACCTAGAATGGCCTAAAACAATATATTCTTGAAATAGCTGTGTATTATCTTAACCAAACTCCACTGTTACAGAACATAACTCCACTACAAGTTCTTGTATAATATATATATATATATATATATATATATATATATATATATATATATATATATATATTTCTTGCATGCTGTATTTTTTATTTTTCCCTGAACAAGTTGTTCCTTTCTATTTACAGATTCTTCAAAAGCTGGTTAAGATAATACACAACTATTTCAAGAATTTATTGTTTTAGGCTATTTTAGGTGCTTTTGTATGCTTTACATACTGTTCAGGCTTGTTCTATGATAGTGTTACTCATAAAAGCTGATCAATGTATTCCTTACACAACAAAGTAAAGCAACAACACAATTAATCATCAAATCTACAACAACCATTAACTAATCATTTAATTGACAAAAAAAAGAGCCAAAAGTTAAATCTTTAACCAATTTAGAGTGTCTAGTGACAGGAAAAAGGTAACTACATCAGGAATATCTTCTGCTACCAATGATCAGTTGCTAATGAGTACCTAACTGTAATTTTCTAAATAATGTCCTGAATTACATTGTCTATATCTGAAGAATGTAACAGAAAGGATAAATAAATATTTCCCAGTTATGACATCATGCATGATGCGATGGCCCTCTACAAGTTCTTGTTATATATATATATATATATGAACTTTTATGTAGTTCTTGCATGCTGTATTTTTTGTTTTTTCCCTGAACAAGTTATTTCCTTCTATTTACAGATTCTTCAAAAGCTGTGAACTAACTTTTTTTGTTTTGATGTTGTGATTTTTTTTAATTCTTTCTTTCTAGCTATGCCAATTGATAAATCTTGGATTAGCAAAACGCAAAATACACCTGAATATGCATGTGGGCTAAAAAGATTTTTGAATTTTGCTTTTGAACATGGTTCATTCGATGGACGCGTAATTAAGTGTCCATGTCCGAAATGCGGTTTTAATAAGTGGAAAAGAAGAAATGTAGTTGAAGAGCACCTGACTTGTAAGCTTTTTCCAAAAAATTACAAAGTTTGGTATTCACACGGTGAAGAATCAAATGCAACTATGCCACAAACGTTTCAGAGCACACATGTCATAGAAAAAACTCTGCATCCCCAAGGTCCAATGGTAACCATGATTAACGATGTATTTGGATTCATAGAAAATAATGTAAATGAGCCTGGTGTGTCTTGTGAGCCTATTAATAGAGAAGAAACATTTAATGAAGAGCATATTGATGGGCATAATGAAGAATATGCAAAGTTCTATGAACTGGTCGAAGATGGCAACCAATCATTATACGAAGGGTGCGCGAAGTATTCCAAATTGTCCTTTCTAGTCAAATTGTATCATATCAAGTATTTGTGCCGAATGACTGACAAAACGATGAGTATGATATTAGAATTATTAAAAGATGCCTTTGAAGATGTCAAGATTCTTGTTTCTTTTTATGAGGCCAAGAAAACCATCAACAAACTTGGCCTTAATTATACCAAGATACATGCTTGCCCAAATGATTGTATGTTATATTTTGGGAAAGATGAAGGCTTACAAGAATGCAAAAAATGCAAGACATCTAGGTAGAAGGATAATAAAAAGAAGCAGCCCGCAAAGATTTTGCGCTACTTTCCACTAAAGTCAAGGTTACATAGATTGTTCATGTGCTCTAAAACTGATGAGTCTATGAGATGGCATTCTTCAACGGGTAACCAAGATGGATTGATGAGGCATCCAAGGGATTCTCAGACTTGAAAAGCATTTGACTTGTTTCATCCTGAATTTGCTGCAGATCCTCGAAATCTACGACTAGGCCTAGCTAGTGACGGTTTCAATCCTTTTAGAGCAATGGTAACAAACTATAGTATTTGTCCTATGGTTCTTATTCCATACAATCGTCCTCATTGGGATTGTATGAAACAAACTATATTCATTCTTTCAATGATCATTCCAGGAAAACAAATGCCCGGCAATGACATAGACGTGTACTTACAACCTCTTATCCACGAGTTGAGAGTATTGTGGTACGATGGAGTGCAGGCATTAAACTCTTCAAAGAATGAAATATTTAAAATGTGAGTAGCCTTGGTGTGGACAATCAGTGATTTTTTTGGGCTTGGTACCTTATCTGGATGGAACACATACACTTAGTTTGCTTGTCCCACGTGTAACTTTGATACAGACTCTTGCAAGTTGAAGCATAGTAGAAAGTGGTATTTTATGGGTCATCGTCGTTTTCTTGAAAGCGACAATCGATTTAGATTGCAGCGTGTCTGTTTTAATGAAAAACTTGAGCAACGGGAGCCACCAATAGTATTATCAGGGTCAAACATCTTGAAACAAATGGAGGGAATCAATTCCAATTTTGGGAAAGTAACTGAGTCGAATGCTAAAGGTAAAAGAACTCGAGGAAAAACTACCGCTGAAGATAGATCGAAACAGTGGAGAAAGAGAAGCATATTTTTTTATCTTCCAGTGAGGCGGACCTTGGAAAGTTTTAACATAAGCAGGAGGGATTCACAGATCTTCCAGATGCAAGACCCACCCGTCGAGCAGGGACGAAAGTTGGCCTTAGTGATCCGACGGTGCCGAGTGGAAGGGCCGTCGCTCAACGGATAAAAGTTACTCTAGGGATAACAGGCTGATCTTTCCCAAGAGCTCACATCGACGGGAAGGTTTGGCACCTCGATGTCGGCTCTTCGCCACCTGGGGCTGTAGTATGTTCTAAGGGTTGGGCTGTTCGCCCATTAGAGCGGTACGTGAGCTGGGTTCAGAACGTCGTAAGACAATTCGGTCCATATCCGGTTCTAGCACCATGCCAAATGTGTCCGAAGAAGAAGAGAAAAGCAAACGAAGCATGCCCAAAAGTAAACCAACCCCTTGGACTGCTACGAAAAATACCATCGGATTTCAAAGTAGCACGATCTAATTCAAAAATTTCACCCAATTGAGCACGTCTAGCATATTTTTTCACAGTAGCAGGGTATCAAACCGAATATTCAGGTATCAAATTTGGTTTATTTTACAGTGCGATTTTTCTTGATACCTAACATAATGCATGAAAGGATCCTTGAATAACCATAGGGTAACATGAAAATCCTTAGCAGAGGCTTCTACAAGACGTTCTATTTTTCCATAGAAATATATTCGTTCAAGAAGAGCCTCATTGCCCGGTATGGCTTGATAGTGGTATAAGGATTTCCCTCTAGGTGGTCCGCTTACTGTGCTATTTCAATGCTTCGGGGTAGAAGATGTCGAAGGAACAAAGAGGACGAAGGTGGAATCTAACTTATTGCGTCATAATCTAGACCTTATGCACATTGAGAAGAATGTGTGTGAGAATGTGATATATACTTTGCTCAATGATACTGAAAAGTCAAAAAACAATCTTAAAGCTCGGAATGATCTTAGAGAAATAGGTATAAGGAAAGAACTTTGGGAAGACAAGAATGAAAGCTATCGTCCAGCCTTGTTCACTCTTTTAAATTCAAAGAAAAGTGGATTTAAGATAGACATATTTTTGCGAACTTTAAAAGATGTCAAAATGCTTGATGGATACGCTAGCAACATTTCAAGATGTGTCGACCTGAAACAACAAAAGCTCAAGTCAATAAAGAGTCATGATTTTTACATTCTCATGCAACACTTGTTACCAATTGCCATACGTAATGTTTTACCTGACAAGGTGGCTGCAGTATTAATAGAGTTGAGTTCATTCTTCCGTTAACTCTGTGCCAAAAGCTTAAGCCCCTTAGACCTTGACATGCTCCAGTCTCGATATTTTCTCACCATGAATCACCTGGAAATGTTATTCCCTCCTACATTCTTTACAATCATGGTTCATTTAACTTATCATCTAGCTGGTGAAGCAAAACTTGAGGGACCTCAACAGTGTCGGTGGATGGATCCTATCGAGAGGTAAACAACAATTTTTATTGCTTAATTGGAGGTTGTTCATTAAGAATAGATGTTAATTTGTATCCATCAACTAATTTTTGATCTTTTGTTTAGGTATTTGGGACATTTCAAATCCTATGTGTGAAACACGTCACAACCAGAAGGTTCTATAGCTGAAGGATATTTAGCTGAAGAGGCTCTTACTTTTTGTTCCCAGTATATTGAAGGGATTGAGACAAGATTTAATATGCCACGCCGTGTTGACGATTTTCCGAAGGATAGAGGCTCGACGAATTCATCTAGTATTTTTCCACCAGTTGGTAAAGGACTAGGAGCTGTAACATTTGAGTTGTCCCCTATGGCAAAACGTCAAGCACATCGATATGTGTTACTAAATTGTCCACGAGTCATGCCATTCATTAAGTGAGTATTTAAGGCAAATCTAAATAAAACATGCATTAAATACATAAAAACTTATGTTAATTGTTATATTTATATCAATATGTCATGTAGTGAATTTAAAGTTTATTTACAGAGGCGGTGGAAGGGTCGAAAGCCTTCAACCACAGAGATAGAGAAGATAGTTAATAAAGACTTCATTGAATGGTTTCCTCGAAAGGTTGGTTACAAATGTATTAGAATTTTATAACTTTAGATTTGTGACTAACACATTTTACATTTTTGTTTCAGATGAACATCAAGTGATAAAATCTATTAGGTTGAAGGTTCAGGATGTCCATAACTTGGAGAATGAATTGCGTATAATTGTAGAATGTGAAGTTTGCTCAACCTATTGGAAAATCAGCCGGCCTTCTTGCAGGATTTTTGGGGCAGCTTGCTACAAATCCTCGATACTTCCCTATTAGCTTCGAGAGTTGGGAATCCATGCCTAAACCTTTTGTGGTCCGTGTTTTTAATGATTTCGTAATGTTAATGCCTTTTATTCTTTTGCATAGTTTTTATGTTATAGTTCTGTCAGCAGTAAACTAACATATATTATTTTTGTGAAGTCTCGATTTTTCTTTACGAGTGATCAGCAAAAGGTACGTAAAAGGTTATAATTCGCTTAACAAAAAGTGGAAGGAATTCAGGCTTAAACTATGACATGAGGCTGAGGATCCATTATTGAGTAAAGAAGATATCATCAAGAATGCTCCAGAAGGCATTCCTATGGATCAATGGGCATTGTATGTTAATTATCGTTCAAAAGAGGAAACAAAGGTTCTATGTTGTTGCTTTTGTTTTCTTTTTCCTTTTTTGTTCTGCCACTGTTGTGGCTTCTTTTTTTCCCTTTTCCATTTTGCTTAATGCAACTGGGCCCCTTGTCGCTTTTTATATGTAACAAAAATTCTCCTACTTTGACTTGTAGGCGCTTTGCTTGAGAAATCGACGGATTCGAGAACAACAAATACTTCCTCATACTAGTGGTGCTATGAGTTTGGCTAGAAGAAGGGCTTTGATGGTAGTTTAATACGACATACTTACTGTCGCTTTAATGTGACAAGAGTTATTTAGTTTAATTTTACTTTTTAAACTTTCAGAAGAAATAGGGTAAAGAAGTTGATCGCGGCAAAGTATGAACTAAGACTCATAAGAGGAAAGATGGGAGTTATGTGAACGATCAAGCTAGGGATATTGGGGCAAGTGTTGACATGATTACTATTGTTTCATTTGATAGATTTAATCAGTTTTATTATGTTATTCCTGTTCCATATCCATTTTCATACTTAATGAAAACATCTGAAAAACGTGTGGTCATACAATGAGGAGTTTAACTTTAAATTATTAGTACATGCTTTAAGTAATCATTTAAGTACTACATAATCATTGGCTATATACTTAGATGATAGTTTGCAAGAAATACATTTGGTATATGGCCGATCTTATAGTTGCATTTACATAATCTGTTGTACATTCTGTTGTAATACATAATCTGTTGTAGTAGGCTTTTGTAATTATATTTTGTCTCTCGTGTAGAAAAGAATTGAAGAAATTTGAAGACAAAGACTAGAAACTCTGGCAGAAACTTCACCGAATAACGCGCTTGGTGTAGTCTTTGGTCCCAATGTCACGACCCAATTTTTCCTCCATAAGATATCGTGACGACACCTAATCTCTACGACTAGGTAAGCCTAATAAAATACGAAAATAATAAAAATGGAAGTAAAGCTTAACAACTAATGCAACAGATAACTAAATAACTGGTAACAATGCCGCTCGACATGTATAATAACCAACACTCTAGTAATACACAGTATTTCCAAAATCCAAAACATCATAAGTCACAAGCTATAGAAGAAAAACTAGTATATCTATACACCAGATTCTAATAAAAGGAGTACGGAAGGTAAATGATATAGGAGAAAATAGAGGGGGACTCCGAGGTCTGCGGACGCGGCAGATATACCTTGAAGTCTCCGTACAACAGCAAGCGCTCTTAGCTAATAGCGGGGCTGATAAGAAGCACCTGGATCTGCACACAAAACATGTGCAGAAGAGTAGCATGAGTACACCACAACGGTACCTAGTAAGTGCCAAGCCTAACCTCGATAGAGTAGTGACGAGGTCAGGTGCGGGCCCTACTGGGATATAATAATAAGACATACGATATAATAAAAATAAAGTAAAACAGAGAATTTAACAGAAAGAATTCACAGAGAAATAACAACACAGCACAATGAGATAACAACAGGGGCGTTCCCGAGATACCGTCTTATACTCCCAAAATATGCAGGGAGATCTCCCGAGTTACCGCCTCGTAGTTTCAAAAGTAAATGTGCAGGGAGAACTCCCGAGGTACCGCCTCGTAGTCTCAAAAGTAAATGTGCAGGGAGAACTCCCGATGTACCGCGTCGTAGTCTCAAAAGTAAACACACAGGTCAATCGACAAATACAACAGTTAACAGCGAGAATCCTACAGTTAAGACTGATAAAAATAAAGGAGAAATATGAAATCAACTAGGCATGCTGCACATAGTCCAAATAAGCAGTTAAAGCATGTAGACATGCGACATTAGACTAAGCAGGATAACTACACATGCTGGTACAACTCAATTAAGATGAAAACAGGTCACTACTTAGTGAAAATTGGGTTTTACAACAAATAACCCGTGTACGCACTCGTCACCACATATCACAACAGTATCAAATCCTAAAGGGGTGAGAATCATACCAATAGATCAAATGCCGAGCTTGGTAGCGCAAGCTTGTGACCCAAGTGGGGGCATTAAGGTGATGTGGACACTATAATAAATAAAGCCATTGACAGAAGTGGGTTTGGTTGGGCCAGCAATGGTAACTGGGTGCTTATGATGTATTTGAGTAATACTTGCATGTCATGACCCAATTCTCCCTCCGTAAGACGTCGTGATGACACCTAATCTTTACGATTAGGTAAGCCTAACAAAATGCGAAAATAACAAAAATAAAAGTAAAGCTTAACAACTAACTACAATAGATAACTAAATAACTGGTAACAATGCCGCTCGACATGTACAATAACCAACACACTAGTAATACACAGTATTTTCAAAATCCGAAACATCATAAGTCACAAGCTATATAAGGAAAACTAGTATCTCTATACACCAGAGTCTAATAAAAGGAATACGAAAGGTAAATGACATAGGAGAGAATAGAGGGGGACTCCGAGGTCTGCGGACGCGACAGATGTACCTTGAAGTCTTCGTACAGCAGCAAGCGCTCTCATCTAATAGCAGAGCTGATAAGAAGCACCTGGATCTGCACCCAAAACATGTACAAAGGAGTAGCATGAGTACACCATAACGGTTCCTAGTAAGTGCCAAGCCTAACCTCTGTAGAGTAGTGACGAGGTCAGGTCCGGGCCCTAATGGGATATAATAATAAGACAGATGATATAATAAAAATGAAGTAAAATGGAGAATTTAGCAGAAAGAATTCACAGAATAATAACAACATAGCACAATGAGATAACAACAGGGGCGCTCCCGAGATACCGTCTCGTAGTCCCAAAAGTAAATACTCAACAGGGTATCTCCCGAGATACCGTCTCATAGTCCTAAAATATGCAGGGAGATCTTTCGAGTTACCGCCTCGTAGTCTCAAAAGTAAATGTGCAAGGAGAACTCCCGAGGTACAGCCTCGTATTCTCAAAAAATAAATGTGCAGGGAGAACTCCCGAGGTACCGCCTCGTAGTCTCAAAAGTTAATGTACGGAGAGAACTCCCGAGTAACCACCTCGTAGTCTCAAAAGTAGAGACACAGCTCAACCGACAAATACAACAGTTAACAGCGAGAATCCTACAGTTAAGACTGATAAAAATCAAGGAGAAACAAGAAATCAACTAGGCATGCTGTACATAGTCCAAATAAGCAGTTAAAGCATGTAGACATGCGATATTAGACTAAGCATGATAACTACACATGCTGGTACAACTCAATTAAGATGAAAACAGGTCATTACTCAATGAAAATTGGGTTTTACAACAAATAGCCAGTGTACACACTAGTCACATCACGTACACAGCGCTCACATATCACAACAGTACCAAATCCTACGGTGATTTTCCCTATACAAGGTTAGGCAAGCCACTTACCTTGAACCAAGCTCAATCAATCAGTAAGAATGCCCTTTCCTCGATTATCCGACTTCGAATGGCCCAATTCTAGCCAAAAATAATTACATATCATAAATACAACTATAATAGACTAATCTAATTAATGAAATCAAGACTTTAAAAAGAATTTTAAAAATTGTCCTAAAAAGTCGACCCGGGCCCACGTCTCGAAATCAGGTAAAAGTCATAAAATATGAATACCCATTCACTCACGAGTTCACTCGTACCAAAATTATCCAAATCCGATATCAAAATCCCAATCAAAACTCAAAAACTTAGTTGAAGAACTTCTCCCATTTTCCCTAAATTTCTCAACCAAATTCCTTAATTAAATGACGAAATCAACTATAGATTTGTGGAATATAACCATAAACGAGTTAAGAATCATTACCCCAAAGTTCTCTCTGAAAAATCCTTGAATTATCGCCTTAATCCGAGCTCTCAAAGACCCAAAATGAAAATGAGATCAAACCCTCGTAATTTCCACTTTTCTGCCCAGCGATCTCGCACCTGCAAACCTCTAGTTGCACCTGCGGAAATTCCATCGCAGGTGCAGAAATGACTTAAGAGGGATGGGTGCGCTTCTGCGATGAGGTGGCTGCACCTGCGCGCCTGCTTCTGCGTTCCTTTCATTGCTCCTGCGAGTCCGCTTCTGGGAGACTCTGACCATACTCGCTTCTGCGGCTCGATGGCCGCTTCTGCGGTGCCGCACCTGCGGCCCAAAATGCGCAGGTGCGATTACACCAAGTGCATCAACTTCAGCCAATCCAACACATTTCCAAATGATCTGTTAACCACCCGGAATCAACCCGAGACCCCCGGGACCTTAACCAAACATAGAAACAAGTCCTAAAATATCATACGAACTTAGTCTAGCCCTCAAATCACATCGAACAACAACAAAAACACGAATCACACTCCAAATCAAACTTAATAAACTTGAAACATCAAACTTCCACAACCGATGCCAAAACCTATCAAATCATGTCCGATTGACTTCAAATTTTGCACATAAGTCATAATTGACATTTCGGACCTACTACAACTTCCGAAATCAGAATTCGACTCCGATATCAAAAAGTCCACTACCGGTAAAACTTTCCAAAAATTCGACTTTCGCCATTACAAGTCTAAATCAACTACAGTCCTCCAATTCACATTCCAGACACGCTCCTAAGTCCAAAATCACTCAATGGAGCTAACGGAACCGACAAAACTCCATTCCAGAGTCGTCTTCTCGCAGGTCCAACTACGGTCAAAATCCTAAGACTTAAGCTTCTGTTTTAGGGACTAAGTATCCCAAAACACTCCGAAACCACGAACAAAACCTCTCGACAAGTCACATAAGCAGAAAAAGATACGGGGGAAGCTGTAAACAGAGGATCGGGGATATTACTCTCAAAATGACCGGTCAAATCGTTTCAACCGAGCACCCTGGCCGTGTTCGAGGCTTAGGCATGGGTGCAGTTCCAACTGTAGTATTCAAGCAAACATCAAGACGAGGTGGTTGTTCTTATATGGGCGCAGCTAGCGCTAGTGCTCCACCTCCACAATGGGTGTAAGAGATGGCAAATATGAGATCACAATTAAATGCGCTAACAAGTACAAGTACTTATTTTTTCTCACTTATTTCTGACTCCTTCACAGGTACAAGTACTTATTTTTTCTTTGATTGCACATTCAATATTTGTATGTCCAAATAGCATAACCAAGTGAAACAACTGTCATACAATTTATAACTTCACTCAAATGAAGAAATAGCTGATAAAATGGCTTCAAGACAAGTAATTTATAACAGTGTAATCCACAAATATTTGTCAAATTCCACAAAAACTGCAGGCATTGAATCGCTCAAGAAACCAGTTCTGAAATAGTTTGAAATTTATTTCTTGAGCAAGGAATCTCAGTTTGTTGCTAAATTCATGGATCATCCGTCTTGTTCTCTCTTTTGAGTTTATGCAAACTTCAGTAGAGTGGTTCAAAGAATACTCTCAAGTTCTTAGGTTTGTTTTTAATTTGCCTAGTGTATGTTAATTTATTTGTCTCTAATTTGATCTTTGAGTTTTGTGTTCTCTCATATGGCAAATCCTCTTTCCTTCTTATGAAGTAATTGACACTACCTGCTGACAAGAATTTATATATAGTTCAGTATCTCTTGTGAACCCCTTATTATCAATAGGTTTCAAGCACAATATCGTAGAAGGGATACTAAAAAAGCACCTAATAGAGTATATTGTAAAGCATAAAAAGAAGAAGAAGAGGAAATAGCTTTGTGTCTGCTGAAGATATGCTTAGATAACTGAAATTTCAATTCTGGTCACTTGTGATAAAACTATAGAGAAGTGGAACATAGTCTCCTTTCTGATTGCTGACTTAATCTTCCCACAGTCAAATAACACATATTTTAGAAGCTGAATTATTATGAAGAAAGACCTGGAAAGCATTTGATATTTCTCCAAATGTTTATGGTGCTGTCATTTTCTATAGGATGTTGTTTTGGCAATGGTTTTGATGAGAACAACTCCTCTTGGTCCAATACTGGAGAAGCTAATTAAAAAGAAGCATTCTGTTAATTTTTGGTTGCTGAGTTAACACCCATTGTTGCTCAGTAAAAGGCTGATGGAATGAGAGCAGTGACTGCAGTGTTTTAAAGTAAAATTGTTTGAGACTACTAATTGTTTTTTTTTATGCAGTCCTCCAATCTACGACATGGCGTTGGAGATGGCGTTCTGTCACCAACTGGGCCAAGAAGATTCTTTGACGAAAGTAACTATGAAAATGGAGCAAATGACAATTAGTAATCATTGTTAGGACGAACTATGTTTTTTTTTGTGTTGAAACTTAAACTTGAATCTTGGATGATGTGGATTTTGGGCACTTATGTTTTAATATGATGAATATTTTTCTTATCTAATTCTCTATAATTTATGTTAATTATTATGATGGGTGCTTGATTACATATTATGATGGATTTTGTGGAGTAAAAAGGATCTAAATGTGGAATTTAAAACTTAACATTAAAAATATTACAATTATGGCAGCTTTTGGCTATAATCTGGACAACTTTTGGCTATAATTTGAAAGACAACAATTACGGCGGTTAGCAACCACCACAAACAGCAAAAGTAAATAACCATTTTAACAATACATATTTGGGGCGGTTTCTCTGACATATTGCGGCGGCGGTTAAAAGGAAACTGTCGTATTATACCTTTTGGCAGAAGTGCTTCTAGCGGTGTTCGATGCCGCCATTAATTACAATTACGACGGTTCCGAACCGCCGCTATACGCATAATAGTCCAACGCAATTACACCCATTTTTTGTAGTGAGTTTAGTTCCCTTATTTATAGCCTGTTTGGCCAAACTGAAAAAATCAGCTTATTTTGAGAAGTACTTTTCGAAAAGTACTTCTGGAGAAAAGCAATTTGTGTTTGGCTAATCAATTTGAAAAACACGTTTGAACAATAATTTGTGTTTGGCCAAGTTTTTCAAAAAGTGTTTTTAAGTGTCAAATTACAAATAAGGACATGAACATATTTTCTTAATAGTTAATATTATATAAGTAGATAAATAATTACAAATAATTATTATTAGAGATAATAATTAAATTTTTATTTTATTTAAGTAAAATACAAAAATAAAATTGAAAATTACTTTATTCTTTCAAGATAATTTAAATATATCAAAAAATCATTTAATAAATATCAAAGTTTATCCCAAAAGTCATTTTATATTACTTAATAGTTTAAACTAAGTAAGGTTATTTTGGTATATATAATATTTTGCAAAAGATATTTTTGGAAGGAAGAAAAGTCAAAACTGCTTCTGCTTTTGGAGAGAATCTACTATTTTCTGTTTCTGCTTCAAGCCAAAAGCACTTTTTTTTCAAAAAAAGTTTGGCAAACACCTCAAATTGAGGGGGAAAAAAAATACTTTTTTGAAGAAAAAAAAAAAAAAGAAGCACTTTTGACATGGATAGAAACTTGGCCAAACAGACTATTAGTTACAATATTTACACTTTGGTGAGCTAATATATTTTCTTTTTTCTTTAGTCCCTGCTTACTATATATGTACTGCAACATGCTCATTGGGAGGTAATGAATGACAATCCCTAGTTACGTTCTTACTTTCTTCTTAGATAGCTTAGTTATTTTTCTGTAGTTTTCTCTCTTTTTATTCAAGGTTACATAAAAAAATAGAATCCCCATTATTGAATTTTCAGTCAAATGTGTTTGAAGATAGACTTAAATAAGATGATTACTTCTTTTTCTTAATTATTGCTTTATAGCCCTCCGAATAGTCGCAATAGACTACTATTTTCCAAAATACTTACTCAATTAATCACGTATTCACCAAATTCACTCCCTAGTCTTTTTTCCAACATAGAGTCTCCACTCCCTTATTGATTTTATTTTTAGATATAGAGTCTTCACTCTCTAGTCTCTTTTTCAACATAGGGTCTTCACTCCCTAATTGAAGTTATTTTAGATATAGAGTCTCCACTCCCCAGTTGATTTTATTTTTAGACATAGGATCTCCACTCCCTAGTAGATTTTATTTTAGACACAGGGTCTCCACTCCCTAGTTGATTTTATTTTAGACATAGAGTCTCCACTCCCTAGTCTCTTTTCCAATATAGGGTCTCCACTCCCTAGTTGATTTGATCTTAAATGCAGGGTATACCCCTTCCTGATATCATTGCCAATATAGGGTATACCATTCCCTGGCCATGTTTTCTCAACATAAAGTACACCAATCCTTAGTTGAGATATTTCTTTTTGACAATAAAAGAATACAAAAAAAAAACCAGCATGATCTTTTCGGGGTACACCATTCCCGACCTTTTATTGCTTTCAATAAATAAGTAGTTTAGAATTTTATTACAATAACTCACGATATTTTTCTAGTGCAAATTGGGGCAAAAAGATTTCGTTCGTTTGTTTGTTTTAGTGTCTGAGTAGGTTTTACCTCGAGGTACATAGTTCGAGATGACCAAAAGAAGAAGTCTCAATTCAGAATAAAAGAAAAGAAAAAAATAAGTGAATCCAAAATGCAAAAACAGCTGAAAAGATGTGAAATGCTCAAGACATGACTGAAGCCACAAGCATTGGAGTCCCATTTTGATTAGAAGAAGGTATAGAACAATGAACTAGCACCTACAGCTAGCGAGCAAAAATGTTAGATCAGAGTCTGCATGAAGAACCAGTTAAAACTCAAGATCAAGTTTCATAAGACTCATAGATATGAATCTTGTAACTCATAGCTGATAGGCTTGTTTAGTTTCTTTTTTTTATTTTTTATTTTTTTTTAATTTTGATATAATAACAGGATCGCGGACCAGAGTCTCGACGGAACCTCACTCGACTCCTCAACTCATCATTCCACCATTCTCCTTGAGCTACACGCGACCTGATTCTCCTATAACTCGGGATATGTAGGTTGTCCAAAATCAAGGCTCGGTTGCACTCTATCTTTTATTTATATTATTTTTGAATAACGATTTGGTCAAAAATTAGTCACATGGCTCACCTAGTATTTGCCTGAAAACTCTTCATGTTTTCAAGGAAAGAGGGGCAGCTGTGAGCACCTAATGTTTGACTATATTTAAATTTTTATCACCTTCTACTATGTAAATATTTTTAGAACTTTAATATATATATTTTTTAGCTTTGTTATATATATATTTTTTATATAGGGTAAAAATAAAAAAATAATTTAAAAGGTCAATTATTACTATTAATATTATTTTTATTTTTATTTTTATCTTTATAAAATAAATTAAAAAACCAAAAAAACAAATATCTTTTTAAAATTTTCGGATGGGAATAAACAAAAATAGGAAAAGTAGAAGTATGGAATTAAAAAGTAAAAGTAAAAGTAGGTAGAAATTATTTTTAAAAAAAGTAAAAGAAGGTGAAAAATTTAAAAAAATAAAAGTAAAAGAATGTGAAAATTTTAAAAATAAAAAATAAAACAAAGTTGGAATTAAAAAATAAAAGTAAAGGAAGGTGAATTTTAAAAAAAGTAAAATAAAAGAAAGTGGAAATTAAAAAAGAAAAGTAAAATAAGTGAAAAATAAAAAATAAAAAAAGTGGAAATTTAAATATAATAAAAGTAAAAAAGGTGAGAAATTAAAAAATAAAAGTAAAGGAAAGTGGGGAATTGTTTTTTTAAAAAAGAAGAAAAATAGAAAGTGGGAATATTTTTTAATTAAAAAAATAATAAAATAATAAAATAATAAAAAACAAATCTATAAAAATTTCGAAAATGTTTCTATAAATAGAAGAGAAAAATGTGAGGAGAAGGGGGAGAAAAAACATAGACGGGAGGGAATTGAGAGAATTGTTTTTTCTTCTTCTACGGGAAGAGAATTTCTACTCGTGTCATTCTATCTTTCTCTTTCTTTCGAAAAATTCAGCAAAAAAGGAGCAGCAAAGCCAGCTGCGAAATAGCTCGAAAAAAGCTTCAGATCAACCCCAATAACCAGTAAAAAGCAGCCACAAATAGCTCGTTTTCAGTTTGTTTATCGCCGAGTTTTAAGATCTTCCGGCGAGTTAGAGGTTCGTTGAATTCCGGAGAAGTTTTCAGCGCAAAGCCGCATCGTATTTTCTGGTTCGAGGTCGTCGTTGAGGCTTTGGTAGTCGACGTTGAGTCTTACATGTTCAGTCATTTAGAAGTTTTTGCGGCTATTGACCTATTGTACAAGTTTTTTGGAGAACATTTTTCAACAATAAAGTTTTTTTCCTTACTTTACTGATTATATTTTTTACTATTATATTTATTTTGTTTGAATTTGCTGCCAAGTCTTTGTTGGATATCATGATTGGTTTTGAGGTTGGAATTATTATTTTATATATTTAAATGGATGAGTGTGAACTTGATTATCTAGTAGCTTAAGAATTTTCGTTTCTGGCCTTTTAATGTTGCAACGTTGTGCTAGTCTTGCCGGTTGGGCCATGTGCTATGGAAAATTTAGTTGATAGAACTTTGCGCGTATGGTAACTTAATAGATTGTGGGCTGCCTTTAATTTGGAATAGACGGGATTTAAAAATCAGATTTTTTTGAGCAATAATGGGTCAAATATTAATGAAACTCTGCGTATTTTTTCACAATGTTATATCCATAATTCAATAGCTTCACAAATAATCTCAAACTAGTTTGGAAAAATAACTTACGAACATTCGTAGTTTGCTTTAGACGCGTTTAAATAAATTATTATGACTATGGGTACGGTTCCCGTAATATAGTCATGATACATAGCCCCAATTTGAGTGCGCATTTCACGCGACTCGACCACAACTTGAAATAATAATTAAAATAAACATGTTGTGAATCACGGATGCGTTTCACGTGGCGTGATTTGCGATGTGTATAAAAATAACAAGTGCGCGACACCACTACTTGTTTAAAATAATTAAAAGCGGTAATGTACAATAGGTTTAAAACAAGTAATAAATCAAATAATTAGGCCAAGTATTAATTGTTGAGCGACCGTGCTAAAACCACGGAACTCGAAAGTGCCTCACACCTTCTCCCGGGTTAACAGAATTTCTTACCCGATCTTCTGTATTCGCGGACCATAAATAGAGTCAATTTTCCTCGATTTGGGATTTTAAAATAAGTCGGTGACTTGGGACACCATAATAATTATTTCAAGTGGTGACTCTGATTAAATAAATAATCTCATTTAAAATAATATTACTTTAATTGAAAAACCGCCTCCTATCCCTCGAAAAAAAAGAGGTGTGACAGTTAATATAATTAAAATCAATAAACTATAAAGTTAATATATCAATCCAATAAGGCATGTAGAACTTTTCATTTATTTCTAGATTAATAACCCACAATTTTGAATTGCAGTCTTTGAATTCTTCAAATTCTAAACAATCTTCTTTCTCCTATTCTAGTATACTCATATATAGTCCTCCATCTCTATGGCTTAATTACCGTTGGAAGAGAAAGTAAAACTTTGTTTTCCTTCTTTCCTATCGTTGTTTTCTCAATTACTTTATGCCAACATGTCACCTTTTTTATTTCGAAAATAAGTTAATCAAACGCTAAAATTAGATTTAGGATTTCTTAACATATTCTTGTTTAACCCAAAATTGATTGACTATTTATGACATTGGTTTTTTGGACAAAGAACAAATCGAAATCCAAAAATAATTTCTTTCTTCTTTATAAGTCTTTCTTTCGGAATTTTTTTTTTAAAAAAAGAAAAAGAAAAAAATTAAAATCCAAAAAAGGGGTTAGTTTATTTTCTTTATTCCTGATCTTTTCCGAACTACGCAAGATCTGATTCATGCGGCGTCATGATATTCAGACAATCCCCATCGGATTCGATGAATCAGTTCACCTCTATTGGTGAATCATATTCAAGTTTGTTTCAAAAGCTAATCAGGCTAGGTCTGCTGCAACCAGTGGCCCCGAACCGGCCAAACCTTGAGTCCCCCTCACAACAAGCTGATACTAGATATGAATACCATTCTGGAGCAGTGGGACATGATACTGGAGATTCTTGGACTCTCAAAAGAGCATTGGAGGACCTCATTGAGGTCAAGTCAATAGTTCTTAGGGAAGAAGAAGCCCATAATGTGACGAACAATCCGGTGCCTGCTCACAACACTAGGCCAGTCGTTGGAATGATCTGTGATGATGGAAAATTTGATCTGGCACTGAAGGTCATTGCAGCCATTGCCGAGACAGAAGAAAAGCCAAAAAAACGGTCGCCAAACCTGAAAGTTCCCTGTCAGATGAGAGTCTTGGTAGTCGGTCTTGCTATCCTTTCTGCGTCCAAATTATTTCAAGGTGTAATCCGGATATTTTATTTTTATTGTCTTATTTTCTGATGTAAACCTTTTTATCTTTAAAATTTTAAAAAAAAATCAAATAAAATTAATATTTCATTGTCCAGACCCCGAAATAATGAATCAAGAAACAGAATATTTTGAAGACAATACTTGTGAGAAAATAAATAGAAAATGGAAACGAAGTTGAGAGTCCCTCTCTTCGGATCATTGTTGAAACCGAGATTGAAGATAAATATTGGGTCAAGAACTCGTTAGAACAAGTGACACCGATTGATGAAAAACGATTGGCCGCAGTTTGCCACGGGCAGTTGTACCAACAAAGAATGACTTGTGTCTACAACAAAAAAGTACGGCCCAGGAAATTTGAAATAGGACAACTCATTCTGAGACGTAACCTCCCGCCTTATAAAGAAGCTAAAGGAAAATTGACTCCAAATTGGAAAGGTTCATACATTGTAACAAGAGTACTGCCAAAAGAGAGCGTTGTACTTGGGAAGTATCGAAGAAAATATCCCTGAAACAACTGTCAACACGGATGCAGTCAAAAGGTATTATGTTTGACCCTCTATGTAGCATTAATGTTCTCTGATTAGGATGACGAAGGGTTTCATTCTCATTATCCAAACACTATCAACCCTTTGCTAACCCTTTTGAGCCGGTTACCTTTCTTTGATTACCCTCTTTGGAACTTGAAGATGCTATTAAAAAAAAAGAAACAAGAAAGAAAAAAGAGAAGAAAAACAAAACAAAGAAGACCAAAAAAAAAAATAAAGAAAGAAAGAAAGAAGAAGAAAAAGAAAACAAAACAAAAATCCAAACAAGTTCATGTCACTTGAACTACGTTTGTCTTGATTCCGAAAGGATACGTAGGCAGTCTCTCTCTCGGGTTCAGTCACACCAAAATAAAAATCTACATTCCCCCAAAAGTTAAAATTGGGGCAGATGTTACAATGGTTTGGCGATGGTTTCGCCTGAAAGGTTTCAAAGTTATAATTCAATCCAAATCTTTTTACCCAAATCCTTTTCAAGTCCTTTCAATCAATCAACAAGAATGTTCAAGAATTGGAGGATACAATCAATTAGATCAGATGAAACCAAAATAAGAGAAATAAAATGAAAGAGTCTTATTGGTGAAAACCCTCACGGGCACCATAGGGCGATGGCGAGCAGAGAAAATAAAAATGAGAGAGTCTTGTTAGTAGGGGTGTTCAAAACCGAACCGAAACCGAAAATCGAACCGCAAAAATGGCTTAATGGCTTATTGGTATCGGGTTAACGGTTTAACGGATGGGGAACAGATTGAATTATTTTTATTAACGGCTTATCGGTTTGAGGACGGATTATTCAATTTTCTTAACAGATAATCCGTTAATCCGTTAAGAATATATATATAATATGTATATTAAATAAGTAATAAAAATCTCTTTCTTATCGTGGGCCGTGGCATTATACAAGCAAAAGTGTTAAAACTTAAAAGTGTTTCTTTACGGTTGTCCACTTGTCCAGTACCTTTCTTTACTAATACTCTATTAGGCATTCAGATTTGAGACATTAGAAAATAGAAACCCTAACGTCTAAAAGTGTTAATTTCAGTATTACACCCAGCTGCCAGAGCAGCAGGCTCACTGTCTCCCTCTCGCTAACTCGCCTCTCTATCTCGCCTCTCCCTCTCGCCAACTCATCGTCTCGCCTCTCCCTGTCGTCATAGCCAGAGCCCAGAGCCCAGAGAAGCAGATGGTAAGTTTCTTTTCTTATTGAAATTCCAACCGTTGCCTTCCCTGCCTTGTGCTGTTTTGAGATCGATTTTGACAGTTTTTGTTTAAATATCTGTTAAGAAAATGGTTATTTTCATTCCTTTTTTTTTCTTGTTGTAGTGACTCATAGCATAGCTGAAAATATACAAAGTGATAAGATGATGGGTGAACGTGGGGCTTCTAATTCAAATGCAATAAGCCAATCTGAAACAACGGAGTCAAATATAACCAAAAAAGGAAAAAAAGGTCTATTGTGTGGGATCATTTTACAGAAATTATTACTTTCGAAGGGAGTACAAAAGCAAAATGTGACTATTGCTTTATTGAGTATTGTTTTAAGACCAAAGACGGTACATCGACACTTCTTTCTCATATGTTTAAATGTCCTAAACGCCCTGCTATTGTTGATAAAAACAATCAAATTTAGGTTTTCAATCTGTTCCGGGGGGTAGTCAGGGTGACGTAGCTGTTGTTACTTGGAAATTTGATCAAGAAGAGTGTAGGAAGGCGTTATGTCGTATGGTAATAGTTGATGAGCTTCCTTTCAGCTTTGTTGAGAAAGAAGGTTTTAGAGACTTTATGAAAGTTGCGCAACCTTATTTTCAGATCCTTTCCCATAGTACTGTAACTAGGGATTGTTTTGATCTTTTTAATGAAGAAAAACAAAAGTTAAAGAGGTCTTTTATAGAAATGAAACAAAGAGTATGTATTAGCACTAATACCAGAACTTCTATACAAAGAATCAATTATATGTGTATCACTGCCCATTGGATTGATATTGAATGGAATATGCATAAAAGAATAATTAATTTTTGTCCTATTGTTAGTCATAAAAGCGAAGATATGACAAATGGTATTGGTAGGTGCTTACGTGAGTGGGGGATAAATAAGATCTTCACTGTCACAGTTGATAATGCAAGCTCCAATGATGTGACAGTAAAAGAATTGTCTAAGCAATTAACAAAAATAGGAACTAATTTGATGAACGGTAATCACCTTCACGTGAGATGTATGGCTCACATCATGAATCTTGTGGTCCAGGATGGTTTAAAAGAATCTTTAGTGTCTATTGAACGTGTTAGGCATGCAGTGAGATATGTTAGGCAGTCTCCTGCGAGGTTGAAGAGGTTTTAAGAATGTTTTGATGATGAACAACTCAATTGTAAAAAAACTTTGTGCTTGGATGTTCCAACTAGGTGGAATTCTACCTACTTGATGTTGCGCAGGGCTGTTGAATTTGAAAGTGCATTTTCACATTATGCATCTAGTGAAATTGGCCTAAGACATTATCTTGAGCATTCTTATATTGAAGTTGGAATTCCTACAAGTGAACTTTTGAGTAGTGATTGGGAGAATGTAAAAAGAATTACAAAGTTTTTTGAAATCTTCTATCTTCTTACTTTGAAAATATCTGGATCACGTTATGTTACATCGAATATTCATTTTCTTGAAATTTGTGCGGTTGCTGTTTATTTGAAGCAATTGATAGCAAATGAAGATACAGTTTTAAGTGAAATGGAAAAGAAGATGAAGGAAAAGTTTAATAAGTATTGGGGTGATCCAGGGAAAATGAACAAGATAATATTTATCTCATGTATTTTGGATCCACGTTACAAGCTCGTATCAGTTGGTTATGCACTTGTAAAGATGTTTGGTGAAGATCCCGGGGCAACTATACAAGCAGAAGTGAAGAAGTACATGACTTCATTATTTTGTGAGTATGTAAAGTCCAGCTCAAAAGGTGTCGTGCTTGCTTCATCTTCAGATTGTTCTTCATTGGACACTTCTACTTCCGGGCTTTCTGACAGTCAAGTAAGCACCCAAAATACAGAACTTTTGGAATCACTAATGCAAGATATAAAAAAATATAAAAGTGGGAGTGGAGGTGTGGATACTAAAACAGAGTTAGATAAATATTTTGGTGAAGAAACTGAGGATGACACTAAAGAATTTGATGTTCTTCTCTGGTGGAAATTGAACTCAGCTAGATTTCCTGTTCTTGCGGAGATGGCTCGTGATGTATTAGCGGTTCCGGTTTCAAGCGTGGCATCCGAATGTGCGTTTAGTACGGGAGGGCGTCTTCTTAATTCATTTAGGAGTTCATTAACTCCTAAATTGGTGCAAGCTCTAGTGTGTCTTCAAGATTGGCTTCGAAATGAAAAATTAAAACAACCTGTTAGTGTTGAGGAAGATATTGATAAAATCGAGCAACTTGAACAAGGTAATAATATTGCTACTATATTTGTTGTATATAAGTATTGTGGATATGCTTATATTTATTACACGACTCATTATTTTAATTTGTTTTCTTCAGATTTAGCTAGCGATGAAAAAGACCCTTCCGTAATTGACGTGTAGTGTTAATATATCTGGTAAGCATTCGAATTGTAATACAATGTTAATTAATATGTTAATATAATAACAACAAACATGAATTTTTAGATCAACAGTTTATATAGTTCTACTAATTAGCTCAAATTTTAAGGTGTATTTGCAAACTCATTGATCTCATTTTGTAAAATCTTGTGCCCTCAAGCTGTCATATTTCAAGCCTGCTACCATCTGAGTTATATAGTGCTACGTTGTTGGATGTTAGCAGTTTGTTATTTCTTGAATGCTATTAATAATGCAAATGGTTCTACCATTGCAGAGTGATTCCAAAGACTCTTAGGTTGTTGTTTGAACTTTGAAACTGCAGAAATTGAAGCACTGTAAGGCATTAGTTGCAGCAGTTGTATTTTGTGGATGTCTCCAATTGTTATAGATTTTATGTCTAAATTTCCATTTTATCTCTAGTTGTATTCTGGACTCATTTTGACAGGTGTAATTGGCTAATTGCCATGTTAGGAAGTGTTAAGTGTTAATAGAATCATCATTCATCATTATTATAAAACAGTTAAGATTTCAAGTGGTTACTATATATGGATAGTAAATTACTGATTAATAAGCATGTGTAAATATGTGCATAAAGATTTGTACTCTGTGTTATTTCTGTGTATGGATTAATCACGTACTAGCAAATAGTGAATTAAGCATGTGTAAATTAAATATCTTTATAGCTTTACCTTTAGATATTTTTTATCTAGATCTTTACATATTAAATTAGTATTGATGTGATCTTTATGAAAATGGTATGTGCGTCATGTGCAATTGCATCCATTGCTCCAATATTTGTAGTGAACTAAAAGCAGCGTCAGTGGGCACTAGCAGATTTCTCTAGTGTTTAGAGGTGTTAATTTTGGTGTAACAACTAATAGGCTGTAACATGAAGGACCAAAATAGTCCTCTGTAATACAGATTGAACTAGGCCAATAAACCGCTCGATAATAGCTAAACCGATACCAATCTGCCTGATATCTTATTGGGTGGCTAGCAGATTAATATATTTAAAGGCCGATAACCGATAAGCCGAACCATTAAGAGTATATAACCGCCCAATCCGCCCGATAAGCAGCCCTACTTGTTAGTGAAAACCCTCAAAGGGAACTATAAGGCGAAAGTGACAAGAGAAATAAGAGATGCCAGCTGGTGAAAACCCGCAGAGGGCACTACTGATTGAAAAGAGGATCTTTACAGCCATTGATATGGACAGTCCTGAGAAAGGTTTCTCGGTTTCGAGGCAAAAGTTGTGATGATTTTCTGAGAGTCGGAGAGTTTACACAGATCAGGAATCCAGTCCAAAAGGCATATCATGTTCATTGAAGTCCACAGGTACTCCAGATAAGTCAATCTTTCCTTTCCCCGAAAGGGATGCCTCTCATCTACAAGGCTCTCGGTCTAACTCTGTTCCAAAACTAAGGCAAAGAAGGGATGGCAAGACTGATTTACAAGGCTCTCATTTGATATAAGTTAATATGTAAAAAAGAGGTACCCGACCTCGGCAGGGGCATCAAGTCAACCCCGACTGGCCATAGTGGCTAATGCTTTGAAATCAAAAACTCTCAAAAGTAGGAAATCAAATTGAAAGCGCTTACGAGGGCAAAATGAAGTTGAAAAGGTTAAGTCCAACGTGAGTAACCGTCTTGTCAAGGTTTGAAGAAAGAAAGTCAAAAACCCTCAAAGGCAAAATGAAGTTGAAAAAGGTTCCCACGCGACTAACCGTCATGGTAAAGTTTCGGAAAAGCCAAAGGTTCTCCGGGGCCAGAAATGCAATCGGTATTCAGGAAACTAGTAGTTGTAGGTGAAATTATGATCAAAGAAGCCGGCCAAGATCAAGTGACTGAAATACTGAAGGCCGCAAAACCAACCACCGTTTCAAACTAATAATTTTTCTTTGTTTGAAAAACAGGAAGCAGGTGCAATCCAAAAGCAACCTTGCAAGAAGCAGGTGAAACCACAAAAAAGAAGAAAAACAAAGAAGAAGAAGAAGAAGAAGAAGAAGAAGAAGAAGAAGAAGAAGAAGAAACCGCGCGGGAGCTAGAAACAGCTTTGCAGCAACAACAACCCCAAAAGGGAAGTCTTCTTCAAATTCTTTTCCGCATTTACACATTCTATAAAAAGTAATTTAAAAAAAACATTAAAATGATGAAAAAGAAAGAAAAGAAAGAAAGTTCAAAATCATGGTAGTATAGGATACACCAATCCCTAGTTTCGTTTCCAACATAGGGTTTTCACTCCCTAGTTAATTTTATTTTATACATAGGGTCTCCACTCCCCAGTCGCTTTTCCAACATAAGGTCTCCACTCCATAGTTGATTTTATTTTAGATATAGGGTCTCCACTCCATAGTTGATTTTATTTTAGACATAGGATCTCCACTCCATAGTTGATTTCATTTTAGACATAGGGTTTTCACTCCCTAGTTGATTTTATTTTAGACAAAGAGTCTCCACTCCCCAGTCGCTTTTCCAACATAGGGTCTCCACTCCCCAGTTGATTTTATTTCAGACATAGGGTCTCCATTCCCTAGTCTTTTTTACAACATAGGGTCTCCACTCCCTAGTTGATATTTTTTTAAGACATATGGTCTCCACTTCCTAGTCTCCTTTTTCAACATAGGGTCTCCACTTCATAGTTGATAATTTTATTTTAGACATAGGGTCTCCACTCCCTAGTCTCTTTTTCAACATAGGGTATCCACTCCTTAGTTGATTTTATTTTAGACATAGGATCTCCACTCCCCAGTCGTTTTTCTAACATAGGATCTCTGCTCTCTAGTTGATTTTATTTTAGACATAGGGTCTCCACTCCCTAGTCAATTTTATTTTAGAGATAGGGTCTTCACTCCCTAGTCTCTTTTCCAACATAGGGTCCCCACTTGCTAGTTGATTTGATCTTAAATACAGGGTATACCACTCCCTGATATCATTGCCAATATAGGGTATACCATTCCCTGGCCACGTTTTCTCAATAAAAGGTACATCAATCCTTAGTTGAGACATTTGTTTTTGACAATAAAAGAATACAAAAAAACAATAAGCATGATCTTTTCGGGGTATACCATTCCCGACCTATTTTACAATAACTCACGAAATGTTTCTAGTGCAAATTGGGGCAGAAATATTTCGTTCGTTTGTTTATTTTGGTGTCTGAGTAGGTTTTACCTCGAGGTACAGGGTTCGAGATGGCCAAAAGAAGAAGTCTCAATTTAGAATAAAAGAAAAGAAAAAAAATAAGTGAATACAAAATGCAAAAGCAGTTGAAAAGATGTGGAATGCTCAAGATATGACTGAAGCCACGATCATTGGAGTCCCGTTTTGATTAGAAGAAGGTATAGAACAATGAACTAACACCTACAACTAGCGAGCATCAATGTTTAGATCAGAGTCTGCATAAAGAACCAGTTAAGACTCAAGATCAAGTTTCAGAAGACTCATAGATAGGAATCTTGTAACTCATAGCTGATAGGCTTGTTTAGTTTCTTCTTTTTTTATTTTTTTTTTGGATATAATAACAGGACCGCGGACCGGAGCCTCGATGGAACCTCACTCGACTCCTCAACTCATCATTCCACCATTCTCCTTGAACAACACGCGGCATGATTTTCCTATAACCCGGGATATGTAGGCTCTCCAAAACCAAGACTCGGTTGCGCCTATCTTTTATTTCTATTCCTTTTGAATAACGATTTGGTCAAAAATTAGTCACATGGCTCACCTAGTCTTTGCCTGAAAACTCTTATGTTTCCAAGCAAATAGGGGCAGCTGTGAGCACCTACGTTTTAACTATATTTGAATTTTTTACAATTTCTACTATATAAATATTTTTAGAAATTTAATATATATTTTTTAGCTTTGTTATATTTTTTTTAATATAGGGTGAAAATAAAAAAATAATTTAAACGGTCAATTATTACTATTAATATTATTTTTATTTTTATCTTTATAAAATAAATAGGAAAAGTATAAGTATTGAATTAAAAAGTAAAAGTAAAAGTAGGTGGAAATTATTTTAAAAAAAAGTAAAAGAAAGTGAAAAATTAAAAAAAATAAAAGTAAAAGAATGTGAAAATTTAAAAAATAAAAAGTAAAAGAAAGTTGAAATTAAAAAATAAAAGTAAATGTAGGTGAATTTTATTTTTAAAAAGTAAAAGAAAGTGAAAATTAAAAAAATAAAAGTAAACTAAGTGGAAAATAGAAAAAGTAAAAAAAAGTAGAAATCTAAATATAATAAAAGTAAAACGGGTGGGAAATTAAAAACTAAAAGTAAAGGAAAGTGAGGAAGAAAAAATAGGAAGTGAGAATTTTTTTAATTAAAAAATAATAACATAATAAAATAATTAAATAAAATCTGAAAAAAATCAGAATATTTTTCTATAAGTAGAAGAGAAAAATATGAGGAGAAGGGGAAAAAAGAAATGGGGGGGGGGGGGGGGGGGGGGAATTGAGATAATTTTTGTTTTTCTTCTACGGTAAGAGAATTTCTACTCGTGTCATTCTTTCTTCCTCTTTCTTTCGAAAAATCCAGCAAACACGGAGCAGCAAAATCAGCTGCGAAATAGCTTCAGATCAGCCCCGAAATTAACCCCAATAACCAGTAAAAAGCAGCCACAAATAGCTCATTTTCAGTTTGTTTATCGCCGAGTTTTAAGATCTGCCGTTGAGTTCCGGAGAAGTTTTCAGCGCAAAGTTGCATTGTATTTTCTGGTTCGAGGTCGTCGTTGAGGCTTTGGTAGTCGACGTTGAGTCTTACCATGTTCACAGTCATTTAGAAGTTTTTGCGGTTATTGTACAAGTTTTTTGGAGAACATTTTTCAACAATAAAGGTTTTTTTCTTACTTTACTGATTATATTTTTTAGCATTATATCTATTTTGTTTGACTTTGCTGCCAAGTCTTTGTTGGATATCATGATAGGTTTTGAGGTTGGAATTATTATTTTATATATTTAAATTGATGAGTGTGAACTTGATTATCCAGTAGCTTAAGAATTTTTGTTTCTAGCCTTTTAATGTTGTAACGTTGTGCTATTCTTGCCGGTTGGGCCATGTGCTATGGAAAATTTAGTTGATAGAACTTTGGGCGTACGGTAACTTAATAATTTGGAATAGACGGGGTTTAAAAATCAGATTTTTTTTAGAGTAATAATGGGTCAAATATTAATGAAACTCTGAGTATCTTTCCACAATGTTATATCTATAATTCATTATCTTCACAAATAATCTCAAACTAGTTTAGGAAAATAACTTACGAACATTCGTAGTTTGCTTTAAGCGCATTTAAATAAATCATCGTGACTATGAGTACGGTTCCCGTGGCATAGTCATGATACATAACCCCAATTTGAGTGTGTGTTTCACGCGACTCGACCACAACTTGAAATAATAATTAAAATAAATATGTTATGAATCACGGGTGCGTTTCACGTTGCATAATTTGCAATGTATGCAAAAATAACAAGTGCGCGACACCACGACTTGTTTAAATAAACTCCATAATTATATAAAATAACTAAAAGCGGTAATGCACAATAGGTTTAAAACAGGTAATAAATCAGATAATTAGGCCAAGTATTAATTATTGAGCGACCGTGCTAAAACTACGGAACTCGGGAGTACCTCATACCTTCTCCCGGGTTAACAGAATTCCTTACCTGGACTTCTGTGTTCGCGGACCATAAATAGAGTCAATTTTCCTCGATTTGGGATTTTAAAATAAACCTGTGACTTGGGACACCATAATAATTATTCCAAGTGGCGACTCTAATTAAATAAATAATCCCATTTCGAATAATATCACTTTAATTGAAAAACCGCCCCCTATCCCTCGAAAAAATAGAGGTGTGACAGTTAATATAATTAAAATCAATAAACTATAAAGTTAATATATCAATCCAATAAGGCATGTAGAACTTTTCATTTATTTCTAGATTAATAACCCACGATTTTGAATTGCAGTATTTGAATTCTTCAAATTCTAAACAATCTTCTTTCTTCGATTCTAGTATACTCATATATAGTCCTCCATCCCTTTGGCTTAATTACCGTTGGAAGTGAAAGTAAAATTTTATTTTCCTTCTTTCCTATCGTTATTTTTTCAATTACTTTATGTGCCACGACCCAAATACCTAACCAGTCGTGATGGCGCCTATCGTGGAACTAGGCAAGCCGACATTCTCAATATGCTGCACTTAGTACAGTCTCTCAACGCAGCAGTCACTCAA
The DNA here is from genome assembly GCF_000390325.3 of Nicotiana tomentosiformis. Lineage (NCBI taxonomy): Eukaryota > Viridiplantae > Streptophyta > Magnoliopsida > Solanales > Solanaceae > Nicotiana > Nicotiana tomentosiformis. The sequence goes on from NC_090812.1 coordinate 103,113,336, forward strand.
CTCATCCCAACAGCTCATACTCTCGGCTCTCAGCCCTCAATACACTCTCAATAGGTACCTGCGCTCATTGGGAGTGTACAGACTCCGGAGGAGCTCCTTCAGCCCAAGCGCTATATTGCTGCGGCGTGCAGCCCGATCCAATATTGTTGCGGCGTGCACCCCGATCCAATATTGTTGCGGCATACAACCCGATCCAATAATATATATATATATATATATATATATATATATATATATATATATATATATATATAGCCCGAAGGCTTGTTGCGGTGTGCAACCCAATCCAATATTATTGCGGCGTGCAATCAGATCCAATATATATATATATATATATATAGCCCGAAGGCTTGTTGCGGCGTGCAACCCGATCCATATACCTCACAGCTCACAACTCGGCACTCAGACCCTATCTCAGTCACTAACCTCTTCAGCCCCTCGGGCTCACAGAATATCATAATAATCAGCCCAAACAGAGAATACAACAAGTATCAACAAGAAACGAGAGGGAATGGAGATGTAACACACAAGTAAGACTGTGACTGAGTACAAGACAATAATTAGCAGTCAATTCAATAAGTATACAACTGCTGCGGGTCCCAACAGTGATATCATATGGCCTAAGCATGGTTTCTAACATGAAAGGCACTCAATTGCTCAAAGACATGGAAAAATAAGTAATAACAATGGCTATTCGACTTTACAGTCTTATGGGACGGACCAAGTCACAATCCCTCACGGTGCACGCCCACACGCCCGTCACCTAGCATGTGCGTCACCTCTAAATATTCACATCATACCAATTCTCGGGGTTTCATACCCTCAAAACCAGATTTAAGACTGTTACATACCTCAACCGTGCAGAAATCCTATTCCGAAATGCTTTTGCCTCTCGAATCGGACTCCAAATGCCCCGAATCTAGCCACAAACAGTATGAGATAATTAATATTGGCTAAAAGGATCAATTCCACAAGAAAACTACTAAAATATAGTCCAAAATCTGAAATTGGCTCAACCCGGCCCCTGGGCCCACGTCTCAAAACCCAACGAAAGTCACAAAACCCGAAAGCTCATTCACTCACGAGTCTAACTATATCAAATTTATCAAAATCCGACCTCAATTGCCCCTCCAAAACCCCAAAATTCACTCTCCAATTCCCAAGCCCTAATCTTCCAAATCTCACCTCAAACACTCACCAATTAGGTGTAAAATCAGTAGGAAAATACCATTATTGAAGATAAATAGGCACAAGGAACTTACCTTAGTGATTACTCCGAAATCTCTCTAAACATCCCCAAAATCATAGCTCAAAAATGATGAAAATGGTGAAAAATCTCGAAGTCTTCTATTTATACGTTCTGCCCAGACTTCACGCACATGCGGCTCCATTTCCGCATCTGCGGAGCCGCATCTATGGGAAAAGCCCCACTTCTGTGGAAAAATCACTAAAATACTGCCTTTGCTCTTGCAATCAAGAGACCGCATATGTGCTCTTCGCGGGTGCGGGAACTACATCGCACCTGCGATCTAAACTCGCACATGCGCCCCTAAATCCACTTCTGCGACCATCGCAGGTGCGGGAATGCCATCGCACCTGTGTCCTCTGCCCAGATCCTCCTTAGCCACATTTGCGGCTCCTCCTTCGCTTCTGCGGGCTCGCACCTGCGGTTCCCACTCCACAGGTGCGGCTACCCCAGTAGCAGCAGCTTTAGCTACAATTACTGAACTTCCATCAAGCCGTTAACCACCCGAAATCACCTCGAGGCCTCTGGGACCTCAACCAATTATACCAACAAGTCCTATAATCCGATACGAAATTAGTTGAACCTTTGAATCCATCAAAACAACATCAAAACACCAAATTACACCCGGATTCAGGCCTAAAGAACTTCTAAACTTCCGAATTCCACAATGACACCGAAACCTACCAAACCACGTCTGATTGATCTCATATTGTACACACAAGTCAAAAATGACACCACGAACCTACTTCAACTTCCCAAAATCCAATCCAACCCCGATATCAAAATTTCAACTACCGGCCAAAATTATCAAAATTCTAACTTTCGCCAATTCAAGCCTAATTCTACTACGGACCTCCAAATCACATTCTGGACGCGCTCCTAAGTCCAAAATCACCTAATGGAGCTAACAGAACCATAAAAATTTAAATCCGAGGTCGTTTTCCCACAAGTCGACATCCGGTCGACTTTTTCCAACTTAAACTTCCAATTAAGAGACTAAGTGTCTCAATTTACTCCAAAATCACCCCGGACCCAAACCAACCAACTCGGTAAGACATAATACAGCTGTAAAACATAAAAGAAGCAGAAATGAGGGAAACATGGCTGTAACTCTCGAAACGACCGGCCGGGTCATTACATTATGCTAACATGTCACCTTTTTTATTTCGAAAATAAGTTAATCAATAGCTAAAATTAGATTTTGAATTTTTTAACATATTCTTATTTAACCCAAAATTGAGTGACTATTTATGACATTGGTTTTTTTGGACAAATTAGACAATCTAATTTACATAATAATGGTGATAAAAGAATTTCACAAAACAAAATCCCTATAGGAACAACATATATTCTTCTCTCTTTTTGTTTTATATTAAGTATCATTCAAAAACTAAAATCCCTAAAATTTTAACCATACATAATTCAACTAGCTATGATCTTCATATATAGAAAATCTAATAATCCTGCAACTAAAATTACTACAAATTTAACAATGAAAATAAAATATATATGTCAATGAAGTACTTACCTCAATAGATAAAATGCCGGAGAAGAAATGTGTTGCTGCCGCCGCGGAACCACTGCTAAAAACGAAAAAAAAAAAAGTTAAAAAATTGATGGGAAAAGGGAGGAAGAAGGAGAGGGAGAAAGGAGGAGGAAACGAGAGAGAGAGAGAGAGAGAGAGAGAGAGAGAGAGAGAGAGAGAGAGAGAGAGAGAGAGAGCTAGAGAGAGAGAGAGCGAAAATACATTACCTATAATGAGGAGTATGGTGAAGAAGGACGAGAGTAAGAGAAGGGGAGGATGAGAGAAGAATGAGAAAGAAAAGAATTGTTTATGTTTTTGGGGTACGGGGTCGGGTCGGGTTTTAAAAAAATTCTGACCGATTCGGTCGAAATTGTCATTTTAAATATTCTTTTTTAAAAATAAACTACCAACCAAATCGGTCGAAATTGAAGTCAAACTGGTTTTTGCGCCAAAAATTGCAACCGATTTGATCGGAAATATGGTCGAAATATTTTAAAAAAATATAATTGCTGTTTCTTGATTTGCTTGCTTGGTACGTGTCGGTTTTTGGAAACTTTTTGTGTGAATTTTGAATAAAATAAAAAATTTGACTAAAAAGAGGCTACAGTTGACCATGGTCAACATTTGGGTAATCGACCCTAGATCGGTATTTTGACGAATCTGGTAGGTTCGTATGATATTTTTGGACTTGTACGCACATTTGGTTGGGGTCCGGGGTGACCCGAAAACGTTTCGGCGCATTATGAGTGAAATTGTAAGAATTGAGTTTAAGTTGAATATTCTTTAGTTTTGATGATCGATTCTTATTATTTGATATTATTGGATTATTTTAGGTCGTGAGAAAATTTGTATAATATTATTACACTTGTGTGCATGTTCGTTTTGGAGACCGAGAGGCTCGGGTCAATTTCGGGTAAGTATCAGATGAGTTTGGGATAGTTTGCAACTACTGGTGCTCAGCGCTTGCTGGTGCATTACTGCAAATCTCGCATTTGCGAGGTCTGGCTTTGCGAGCCTCGCTTTTGCGGTCAAGAGATCGCATTTGCGAGCATGGGCCTAGGCTGGGTGACCTCGCATTTTCGAGAAAATTGTTCGCTTTTGCGAATGGAGGGCAACCGCTTTTGCGAACATCGTGGTCGTATTTGCAACCACTGGTAGCAATTGTCAGCTTCGCATTTTTAAAGTATTTGAGCGTATTTGCGATGGGGGACCTTTCACATTTACGACTTCTATGCCTCTGATGCACTAATTGAATTTGCAATCCGTCTGTCGCATTTGCGAATAAGTTTTCGCAAATGCGACACCTGCAACTGGGTAAAAGGCGAAAAAACAGGACTTAGCTCATTTTACACCATTTCTCAACCCCAAACTCTCTAGAGGCGATTTTTAAAGAACTTTTTCTTTCCAAATTCATTGGTAAGCAACTCTAATTCATTTTGTATCAATTCCCTATTACATTTCATGAGTTTTTAATATCAAATCTTTGAATTTCATGGTAGAAATCAGAAATTTTGGGTAGAAATTAGGGATTTTATAATATTGATTTAGACCTCAAATTGAGGTCTAATTTCAAAATAAATCACATAACCGGGCTCCGGGTTGAATGGGCAATCGATTTTTGGTATGAATCTCGGATTACAACCAAGCAGGTCTGGGGCTTACTTTTGTTGATTTTTTAAAAAATGATCAAAAGTGAACCTTTTTTTATTCGTGGGTAGTTTTCAAAATTTATTTTGAATTGTTTGATCGATAATTGGCTAGATTAGGTTGGTTTGGAGGCTTGTTAGAAAGGCAAGACTGTGGTTGATTAATTGATTTGGTTGCGGAGTGAGGTAAGTGTCATGTTTAACTTTGACTTGAGAGAATTAGGACTAGTTGGTCTATTTCCTATGTGAATTATGTGTGGGGACGGCGTATATGCAAGGTGATGAGTATATATGCATCGTCATGGGTTAAAGCACATGTAAAATTTGATATGTTGTACTATGTTTTTTTCTTTTACATGCCTCTATGCTTTAATTAGATTGTTATTCTTTGAAGATTCGCTTTGTGTTTAGTGATTAATTTGAAGTTATTGGGATATCAAAAGTTAAATTTGCGTATCATAACATCATGATTGAAGTTGAAATTGGTTTTCCACCTTGCATGATACTTTGGACTATTGTTGTTTCTCGGTGAAGAAGGGTGAAAAGCACGAAGAGTATTGACGTGCCATATTTGCATATTGTTATTATTGAATGAGCGAATATGAGGATTAAAGCACGAAGGGTGATGTCGTGCACTTGATTACTTTATTATCATTTATTATATCATGTGAGGATGAGAGTAAAGCACGAATAGTGATGTCGTGCCATTTCATTTATCATATCATTATCGTATGGTGAGGATGAGAGTAAATGCACGAAGGACGATATCGCGCCATTACATTTATCATATTACACAATGAGGATGAGAGTAAAATCACGAAGGATGATGCCATGCCATTTGATAATTTTATTGCTTTACTTGATTGCCGGAATTAAATGCACGAAGAGGGATGCCGTGCCATTACATTTATCATATTACACAGTAAGGATGAGAGTAAAAGCACGAAGGGAGATGTCATGCCATTTGATAATTTTATTGCTTTACTTGATTGCCAGAATTGTGAATTATTTGGCTGCATTATTGCTAATTTCGGAATGAGGCTATGTGGTGATTTTGTACTTACCATTCTCATCTTACTCCCTTTTTACATGCTCTCTCCCCATTATTATTTTAAATGCTCTACTTATTATTTCTGTTTCCTTATGTATATATCTGCACAGGAATTTAGTAGGTGTCTTGTCATAGCCTTGTCACTACTTCATCGGGGTTAGGCTCGACACTTATGGAGTACATTGGGTCTGTTGTACTAATGTTACACTTTTATACTTCTTGTACAGATTCTACTATTAGTCCCCGTGGTATCTAGCGGTGCTTTTGTTCAAATCACATCTATATCTGGAGACTTGAGGTAGACCTGTACAGCGATCGCGGTCCCTGAAGTCCCCTTTCCTTATCTACCCTTACTGTTTATTTTGGTTTCGAATAGTTGTATTTTATTCAAGACATTGGTTGTAGCAAAATCTGGTACGCTCATATTCTTGTGACACCAAATTCCGGCTTTTGGCTAGTCGGTGTTGGAGTTATTATATTTACTTTGAAATTTTACAGCTTTAATTCGTATTATGCTTTCAATTATTTAAAAATAATTAGTTGTGTACTAATATTGACTTGACTAGCAAGTTGACATTAGGCGCTTTTGGAATTTCACATGGTGAGTGACAAGTTAGTTTTATCAAGTTGCGCTTGATGTTGTAATTACTTTTTAAGTGCGGCTAATTGCATAGATAAGTCAAACGTTTTAGGGTGAGAAATGAAAATATAAAAGGCAAGCTAAAATTCAAACTTGCAACTTGATTAAATTAGTGCCATGAAGCCAAAATTTAACTAGTTGTTTGAATTTATAAAATAAGATTCAAATATATTTTATGTGAACTTGTTCTGTAATAGTGACTTCGAGCCATCTATCACACATCTGTACCATTAACAAAAACTTATGCAATCTTTTTAGAAACATTCGAGGTTAATGTAATATTTATTAAAATTCTCATCACTTAATATTTTCAGTTTTACCACCAAGTAAAATACAAAAATAATCTCATACATGCATCTTGAAAAGTTTAAAAATATTCTAAAATACAAATCGCATCATCTAGTAATTTCAAATTTTCACAACTAAATAAAATGTCAATAATTTCATACATTCAAATAATTTGGGTTAATCCTTCATAATTTTTAAATATATTTTGAAGTGAAAAAATAACTTGATCCAATTGGGGAATTTAACTTTTTAGGCTTGCAATTGCTTTAGTGCCCTTAGCCTTGAGCTAGTCCTGCTGAGGACTTTCAACATCGGCTGCTTCATAGCTCTACTTCTGGAAAACATGCTCTCTCTCGCTCTCTCTAACTCCTAAGCTTAAATCAGAGACTTCTGTTTATGAGTATTTGTTTTTCTTGATCGAAAGTCCATTAGTTATTATGTAAATTCCTTAATAATGAAAATAGTAAGTAAAATTTATTATCCTAGATTAATTTTGAATGATTACAAATAATTTTATGCCCGATGCGTTTTCTTTGCTTTTCCTTTCAAGCAAAGAATGAGGCTCTTGTTTTACAATAAAATTATTAATATTTCTGTTAATTTGTTCTCTTTAGCTTCTTTTTTTCTTCTTTTTTACTTGAGTCTGAAAAATCAATAATTACGATTACAAGTTTTAACCGTTCATTTTGAGTTTGATTGATAGAATATAACTTTAACGAGTAATATCAAAATAAGCTAATCACATACATCTAAACGGAAAAGTGATTTCACGATCCAAATTTTTCTCTGTAGGATGTCGTGATGACACCTAATCTTTAAGAGTAAGTAAGCCTAACACTTAGTGAATTAAAGAACATAATTTAACCAAAACAACTATTCAACCAAAATCCATATACTTCTATATAAAACCAACAATCCTAACATGATACAATATCCCTGAACCGGTAGTACAAGTCATAAACTCTACTGAGTTCACTAGAAAATCTCTAAATATAACTGTTCCGAAATAGAACTAAATAGTACAAAATAAACTTCAGAAAGTTACTCCTCGGCCTGCGAACGCGACAGTAGGTATACCTTGAGTCTTCACAGCAATTAAAATATTTGAAATGAGATTATTTATTTAATTAGAGTCGCCACTTGGAATAAATATTATGGTGTCCCAAGTCACCGGTTTATTTTAGAATCCCAAATAGAGGAAATTGACTCTTATTTATGGTTTGCGAACACAGAAGACTGGGTAAAGAATTCTGTTAACCCGGGAGAAGGTGTGAGGCACTCCCGAGTTCCGTGATTTTAGCACGGCCACTTAACAATTAATAACTGACTTAATTATCTGATTTATTACATGTCTACAACCTATTATGCATTTTTTACTTTTTAACCGCTTTTAATTATTTTTAGCCCTTTTAGTATTTATGGAATTTATTTGAATAAGTCGCGCACTCGTTGTTATGGTACATATTGCAAATCACGCCACGTGAAACGTACCTCTGATTCATAACATGTTTATTTTAAATGTTATTATTTTAAATTGAAGTCAAGTAACGTGAAACACACATTTGAATTAGGATTTATGTATCATAACTATGCCACGGGAACCGTACCCATAGTCACGATGATTTATTAATCGCGCCTAAACAAGCTACGAATATTTATGAGTTTATCTTCCTAAACTAATTTGAGATTATTGTGAACGTCATAGATTATGAAATTTATTTGTGGATGACATGTCTTAATTGCTAATGGATCATTTAGGACTTGATGACCAAAAGACTCTTTCAATTCATCTTATAATCTATAGAAATATGTCCCAACTTATAGTAATACATTAACTAATCCAATCGTTCTTATCATTAAAAAATTATTCCTAAAGCTCAATCATTTCATGTGAATGTCCAACTCATCTTTCAAGATATTAGTGTATGGCCCAATTAGGAAACAATTCATTTACCAATTAAGCTTTGAGCCCATATTCTTAGCACTAACGATCATTCCAAAATAACGATACCAGTGAAGCAAAACTCACGTCTTAACACCAAAAGAATTAGCCAAGGAATTAAAGGCATGCTAATTAACTAAAACTAAAAATAGTAAGCAACTAGGCTAAAATATCCGTCAAAAACAACAAGTAAAATCGTAAACCAATCGTGAATCAATCTTTAAGCAAAACAGAAAAAAGAAAAATTCAAACTTATAGCAAACATAATATGAATTGGAATCCGAAAACTGGAGAACAAGAAATGGACCTTTCAATAGCTAAATATTCTTCGGTACAACAGGAACAAAGCTCTGCTGGACTTTTGTACGAACTAACCACAATCGGAAACTGTACCGAGAACCTCGACGAAGCTTTGAACCTCGACTGAACCTCTTTTATTTTAGTGTTTGGGTAAGTTTCAACTGGTGGTTCATGGAAGAAGATGAGGTGTTAGGTGTTGGTTTTCTAATAGAATTTTAGGCTGGATTTTCGAAAGAAAGAGGAAGAAAGAATGACACGAATATAAATTCTCTTAACGTAGAAGAAACAAAACAATATTTCTCTCAATTCTCTCCTCTCTATTTTTTCTCTCCTTCTCTCCTCTTTTCTTTCTCCTCGCATTTCTCTTCTATTTATAGAACAATTTTCGGAATGTTTTCAGATTTTTTATTTTATTTTATTATTTTTTAATTGGAAAAGAATTCTCACTTCCCATTTTTCTTCTTTTAAAAAAAAAAAATAATTCCCCACTTTTTTTTACTTTTATTTTTTAATTTCTCACATTTTTACTTTTATTATATTTAAATTCTCACTTTTGTTTACTTTTCTTTTTTTATTTTCCACTTTTTTTTTAAAATTTTCACTCTCTTTTACTTTTTTTAAAACAATTTCAGCTACCTTTACTTTTATTTTTTAATTCCAACTTTCTTTTACTTTTTATGTTTTACATTTTCACATTCCTTTACTTTTATTTTTTTAATTTTCCGCTTTCTTTTATTTTTTATTAAATAATTTCCACCAACTTTTACTTTTACTTTTAAATTCCATATTTCTACTTTTTCTTTTTTTATTCAAATCCGAATTTTTATTTAAAAATTATTAAATTTTTTAAATTTTTAAAAAAATTATTTAAAGTTTTTCGGGTTTTTAATTTATTTTATTTTAAAATAAATATAAAAATAAAAATAAAAATAATATTAATAGTAATAATTGACCTTTTAAATTTTTTTTAATTTTTACCTTATATGTAAAAAAATGTCACAAAGCTAAAACAATATATATTAAATTTATAAAAATATTTACACATTAGAAGGTGATAAAAATTCAAATATAGTCAAACATTAGGTGCTCACAGCTGTCCCTCTTTGCTTGGAAACATGAAGAGTTTTCAGGCAAAGACTAGGTGAGCCATGTGACTAAGTTTTGATCAAACCATTATTCAAAAGGAAAAGAAATAAAAGATAGGGTGCAACCGAGTCCTGATTTTGGACAACCTATATATCACGGGTTATAGGGAAATCAGGTCGCGTGTAGTTCAAGGAGAATGGTAGAATGATGAGTTGAGGAGTCGAGTGAGGCTTCGTCGAGGCTCTGATCTGCGGTCCTACTATTATATCAAAATAAAAAAGAAACTAAACAAGCCTATCAATTATGAGTTATAAGATTCCTATCTATGAGTCTTCTGAAACTTGATCTTGAGTCTTGACTGGTTCTTCATGCATACTCTGATCTAAGCCTTGATGCTCGTTAGGTGTAGGTGCTAGTTCATTGTTCTATAGCTTCTTCTAATCAAAACGGGACTCCAATGCGCGTTGCTTCAGTCATGTCTTGATCATTCCACATCTTTTCAACTGCTTTTGCATTTTGGATTCACTTATTTTTTTATTTTCTTTTATTCTGAATTGAGACTTCTTCTTTTGGTCATCTCAAACCCAGTGACTCGAGGTAAAACCTACTCAGATACCAAAACAAACAAACGAACGAAACTTTTCTGCCCCGGTTTGCACTAGGAATATTTCGTGAGTTATTGTAACAAAATTCTAAACAACTTCTTTATTGAAAGCAATAAAAGGTAGGGGGTGGTGTACGCCGAAAAGATCAAGCTGGTGTTTTTTTGGATGGTATTCCTTTATTGTCAAAAGGATGTCTCCACTAAGAATTGGTGTACCTTATGTTAGGAAAATGTAGCCAGGGAATGATATACCCTATATTGGCAATGATATCAGGGAGTGTTGTATCGTACATTTAAGATCAAATCAACTAGGGAGTGAAGACCCTATGTTGGAAAAGAGAATAGGGAGCGGAGACCCTATGTCTAATAAAATCAACTGGGGAGTGGAGACCCTATGTTGGAAAAGAGACTAGGGAGTGGAGACCCTATGTCTAAAAAATATCAACTAGGGAGTGGATACCCTATGTTGGAAAATAGACTATGGAGTAGAGACCCTATGTCTAAAATAAAATTAACTAGGGAGTGGAGACCATATGTTGGAAAGGGCGACTGGCGAGTGGAGATCCTATGTCTAAAATAACATCAACTAGGGAGTGGAGACCCTATGTTGGTAAGAAAACTAGGGAGTAGAGACCCTATGTCTACAAAAATATCAACTAGGGAGTGGAGACCCTATGTCTGAAATAAAATCAACTAGAGAGTGGAGATGCTATGTTGGAAAATCGACTAGGGAGTGGAGACCCTATGTCTAAAATAAAATCAACTAGGGAGTGGAGACCCTATATTGGAAAACGACTAGGGAGTGGAGACTCTATGTCAAAAATAAAATCAACTAGGGAGTGGAGACCCTATGTTGGAAAGGAGACCAAGGAGTGGAGACCCTATGTCTAAAATAACATAAACTAGGGAGTGAAGACCCTATGTTGGAAATGAGACCAGGGAGTGGAGACCCTATGTCTAAAATGATATAAACTAGGGAGTGGAGACCCTATGTTGGAAAGGAGACTAGAGAGTGGAGACCATCTGTCTAAAATAATATCAACTAGGGAGTGGAGACCCTATGTTGGAATAGAGACTATAGAGTGGAGACCCTTTATCTAAAATAAGATTAACTAGGGAGTAGAGACCCTATGTCTAAAATAATATCAACTAGGGAGTGCAGACCCTATATTGGAAAAGTGACTTGGGAGTGGAGACCCTATGTCCAAAATAACATCAACTAGGGAGTGGAGACCTTATGTTGGAAAAGAGACTAGGGAGTGGAGACCCTATATCCAAAATAACATCAACTAGAGAGTGGAGACCCTATGTTGGAAAAGAGTCTAGGGAATGGAGACCCTATGTCTAAAATAGCCTCAACTAGGGAGTGGAGACCCTATGATAGAAAAGAGACTTGGGAGTGGAAATCCGATGTCCAAAGTAACTTCAACTAGGGAGTGGAGACCCTATGTTAGAAACGAGACTATGGAGTGGAGACCCTATGTCTAAAATAAAACCAATTAGGGAGTGGACACCCTATGTTGGAAAAGATACTAGGGAGTGGAGATCCTATTTCTAAAATAAAATCAACTAGGGAGTGTAGACCCTATGTTGGAAACATCAACTAGGTAGTGGAGACCCTATTTTGGAAAAGCGACTAGGGAGTGGAGACCCTATGTCTAAAATAAAATCAACTAGGGAGTGGAGACCCTATATTGGAAAAACGACTAGGAAGTGGAGACCTATGTTAAAAATAAAATCAACTAGGGAATGGAGACCCTATGTTGGAAAGGAGACCAAGGAGTGGAGACCCTATATCTAAAATAACATCAACTTAGGAGTGGAGACCCTATGTTGGAAAGGAGACCGGGGAGTAGAGACCCTATGTCTTAAATGACATCAACTAGGGAGTGGAGACCCTATGTTGGAAAGGAGACTAGAGCATGGATACCCTATCTCTAAAATATCATCAACTAGGGAGTAGAGACCCTGTGTTGGAATAAAAACTAGGGAGTGGAGATCCTATATCTAAAATAAAATCAACTAGGGAGTAGAGACCCTATGTTAGAAAATAGACTAGGGAGTAGAGACCCTATGTCTAAAATAAATTTAACTAGGGAGTGGAGACCCTATGTTGGAAAGGGCAACAAGGAAGTGGAGACCCTATGTCTAAAATAACATCAACTAGGGAGTGGAGACCCTATGTCTAAAAAAATATCTAACTAGGGAGTAGAGACCCTACGTTGGAAAAGAGACTAGGGAGTGGAGACCTTATGTCTGAAATAAAATAAACTAGAGAGTGGAGATGCTATGTTGGAAAAGCGACTAGGGAGTGGAGACCCTATGTCTAAAATAAAATCAACTAGGGAATGGAGACCCTATGTCTAAAATAAAATCAACTAGGGAGTGGAGACCTATATTGGAAAAATGACTAGGGAGTGGAGACCCTATGTCGAAAATAAAATCAACTATGGAGTGGAGACCCTATGTTGGAAAGGAGAACAAGGTGTGGTGACCCTATGTCTAAAATTAAATCAACTAGGGAGTGGAGACCCTAGGTTGAAAAGGAGACCAGGGAGTGGAGACTCTATGCCTAAAATGACATCAACTAAGGAGTGGAGACCCTATGTTGGAAAAGAGACTAGAGAGTGGAGACCCTATGTCTAAAGTATCATCAACTAGGGAGTGGAGACCCTATGTTGGAATAGAGACTAGGGAGTGGAGACCCTATGTCTAAAATAAGATCAACTTAGGAGTGGAGAACCTATGTTGGAAAAGAGACTAGGGAGTGGAGACCCTATGTCTAAAATAACATCAACTAGGGAGTGGAAACCCTATATCTAAAATAACATCAACTAGGGAGTGGAGATCCTATGTTGGAAAAGAGACTTGGGAGTGGAGACCCTATGTCCAAAATAACATCAACTAGGGAATGGAGACCCTATGTTGGAAATGAGACCAGGGAGTGGAGACCCTATGTCTAAAATGACATCAACTAGGGAGTGGAGACCCTATGATAAAAAGGATACGAGAGAGTGGAGACCCTATGTCTAAAATATCATCTACTAGGGAGTGGAGACCCTATGTTGGAATAGAGACTAGGAAGTGAAGACCCTATGTCTAAAATAAGATCAACTAGGAAGTGGAGACCCTATGTTGGAAAAGAGACTAGTGAGTGAAGACCTTATGTTGGAAAAGAGACTTGGGATTGGAGACCCTATGTCCAAAATAACATCAACTAGGGAGTGGATACCCTATGTTGGAAAAGAGACTAGGGAGTGGAGACCCTATGTCCAAAATAACATCAAATAGGGAGTGGAAACTCTATGTTGGAAAAGGGACTAGGGAATGGAGACCCTATGTCTAAAATAGCCTCAACTAGGCAGTGGAGACCCTATGTCCAAACTAACTTCAACTAGGGAGTGGAGACCTTATGTCAGAACAGAGACTAGGGAGTGGAAACCCTATGTCTAAAATAAAACCTACTAGGGAGTCTAGACCCTATGTTGGAAAAGATACTAGGGAGTGAAGACCATATGTCTAAAATAAAATCAACTAGGGAGTGTAGACCCTATGTTGGAAACATCAACTAGGGAGTGGAGACCCTATGTTGAGAAAGAGACTAAGGAGTGGAGACCCTATGTCTGAAATAAAATCAACTAGGAAATGGAGACCTTATGTCTGAAATATAATCAACTAGGGAATGGAGACCCTATGTTGGAAAAGAGACTAGGGAGTAGAGACCCTATGTCTAAAATATAATCAACTAGGGAGTGGAGACCCTATGTTGAAAAAAGCCACTAGGGAGTGGAGACCCTATGTCTAAAATAAAATCAACTAGGGAGTGGAGACCCTATATCTGAAATAAAATCAACTAGGGAATGGAGACCCTATGTTGGAAAAGAGACTAGGGAGTGGAGACCCTATGTCTAAAATAAAATCAACTAGGGAGTGAAGACCCTATCTAGGAAAAGGCGACTAGGGAGTGGAGACCCTATGTCTAAAATAGAATCAACTAAGGAGTGGAGACCCTATGTCGGAAAAGCGACTAGGGAGTGGACACCCTATGTCTACATAAAATTAACTAGGGAGTGGATACCCTGTGTTGGAAAAGCAACTAGGGAGTGAAGACCCTATGTCTAAAATATCATCAACTAGGGAGTGGAGACCCTATGTTGGAAAAGGCGACTAGGGAGTGGAGACTCTATGTCTAAAATAAAATCAACTAGGGAGTGGAGACCCTATGTTAGCAAAAACGACTAGGGAGTGGGGACCCTATGTCTAAAATAAAATCAACTAGGAAGTGGAGACCCTATGTTGAAAAAGAGACTAGAGAGTGGAGACCCTACGTCTAAAATAATTTCAACTAAGGAGTGGAGACCCTATGTTGGAAAACGCAGCTGGGGATTGGAGGCCCTTTACTACCATGATTTGGAACTTTTGTCTTTCTTTTCTTTCTTTTTAAATTTGTTTTTTCATTTCAATTTGTTTTTAAAAAAAAATTATTTTTTAGAGAATGAGTAAAATGAGGGAAAGAATTTGGAGAAAACTTCCCTTTTGGGGTTATTGTTGCTGCAGAGCTATTTTAGTCTCTGTGTGGTTTCTTTTGGTTGCACCTGCTTCTTGCAAGGTTGCTTTGGATTGCACCTGTTTCCTATGGTTCAAACAAAGAACAATTTGTTAGTTTAAAACGGTGGTTGGTTTTGCGGCCTTTAGTGTTTCAGTCATTTGATCTTGGCTGGCTTCTTTGACGATAATTTCAACTGTGACTGGTTGTTTCTTGGATACCGATTGCATTTCTGATCTCGGAGAACCTTTGGCTTTTCCAAAATTTTACCATGACGGTTGGTCGCGTGAGACTTAATCTTTTTTAACTTTATTTTACCTTTGTGGGCATTTGACTTCTTTCTTCCAATTTTTTAACTTCAGAGCATTGGGGAACATTTGGCTCTACAAACTTTGCCAAGATGGTTAGCCACTTGAGACTTAACCTTTTCAACTTCATTTTGCCTTTATAGGCACTTCAATTTGATTTCCTCCTTCTAAGAGCTTTTGATTTTGGAGTATCGGCCGCCATGGCCAGTCGGGGTTGACTTGATGCCCCTACCGAGGCTGGGTGTCTTTTTTGCATATTAGCTTGTATCAAATGAGAGCCCTGTAAATCAATCTTACCATCTTTTCTTTGTTTTAATTTTGGAACAGAGTTAGACCGAAAGGGATTCAAAGAAAAATAAATAATGGCATGGACAATGAATTTATACAAGAGGTATCCCTTTCGGGAAAGGAAAGAAGGACTAATATGGAGTGCCTGCGGACTTCAATGAACATAACATGCCTTTTGGACTGGATGCCTGATCTGTGTAAACCGTCCGACTCTCAAAAATTCATCACAGCTTTTTGCCTCGAAATCGAGAAACTTTGCCTAAGACTGTCAATACCAATAGTTGTGAAGATCCTCTTTTTCGATCAGTGGCGCCCTTTGCGGGTTTTCACCAGGTAACCTCTCTCATTTCTCTTATTACCATCGCCTTATAGTTCTCTTTGTGAGTTTTTACTAATAAGACTCTCTCATTTTAATTTATCTACTTACCATCGCCTTATAGTGCCCGTGAGGGTTTTCACCAATAAGACTCTCTCATTTTATTTCTCTCATTTGGTTGTATTAGATCCAAGTAGTTGTATCCTCCAATTCTTGAACATTCTCGTTGCTTGATTGGAAGGATTTTGTAAAGGAATTGGGTGAAAAAGGATTTGGATTGAATTACAACTTTGGAACCTTTCAGGCGAAACCATCGCCGAACCCATTATAACATCTGCCCCAATTTCACTTTTGGGGGAATTTGGATTTTTGTTTTAGTGTGACTGAACCCCAGAGAGAGGCTGCCTACGTATCCTTTCAGAATCAAGTCAAACGTAGTTCAAGATAACATGAACTGTTTTTTTTTTCTTTTGTCTTTCTGTTTGTTTTGTTTTCTTTCTCTTTCCTTTTCCTTTTTTTCCTTCTTTTTTTTCTTTCTTGTTTTTTTTTTCAATAACTCCTTCAAGTTTTAAAGAGGGTAATCAAAGAAAGGTAACTTGCTCAAAGGGTTGGCAAAAAGGGTTAATGGTGTTTGGGTAGCGAGAATGAAAGCCTTCGTCATCCCAATCAAAGGGCATTAAAGCTGAGTGAAGGGTCAAACATAGTACTTTTTTGACTGCATCAATTTGGAGCCAATTTCCTTTAGCTTCTTCATGATGAGGGAGGATACATCTCAGAACGAGTTGCCCCACTTCAAATTTCCTGGGCCGCACTTTTTTGTTGTAGGCACTAGCCATTCTTTGTTGGTACAATTGCCCGTGACAAACTGCGGCCAATCGCTTTTCATCAATCAGTGTCAATTGCTCCAATTGATTCTTGACCCAATCTTTATCCTTAATCTCGGCTTCAACAATGATCCGAAGAGAGGGAATTTCAACTTCTTCTGATTTCATTCAGACTTGGCCTAGGCTTACTGTTCCAATTCTTTATTTATTTTCTCACAAGCCTTATCTTCAACACATTCTGCTTCTTGATTCATTATTTCGAGGTCTGACAGCATTTTAGGATCTAGGCTTGAAGTCCGCAAGAATGTCATGTTATTAAAATCTGCATTAACAGAACTTTAAAGAGAATAAGGAATGTGACAAGATTAAGAAAAGAGATATTCTTGTACAATGAAATATTAATTTCATTTGATTTTTTTTTAAAACAAATTAAAGATACAAGGGTTTACATCAGAAAGTAAGACAACAAAAGTAAAACGTCCGGATTACACCCTGAAATAATCCAGACGCAGAAAAGATAGCAAGATCGGCTACCGAGACTCCCATCTGACAGAGAACTATTCAGGTTTGGCGCCCGTTTTTAGGTTTCTCTTCTGCCGCGACAATGGCTATTGTGGCTTTCAGTGCTTGATCAAATTCCTCATCTTCTCAGATGATTCCGACTACTGGCCCATTGGTCTGAGTAGGTAGATGATTGTTCATCATATTAGGGGCCTCTTCATCCCTAAGCACTATTGTCTTGACCTCAACGAGGTCTTCCATTGCTCTCTTAAGAATCCAACAGTCTTCCGTATCATGTCCCACTGCTCCAGAGTGGCATTCACATCTAGCATTAGCCCTGTGCGAGGGGGACTCAGGGTTTGGCCGTTTCGGGGCTACTAGCTGCAGTAGACCTAGCCTGACTAGCTTTTGGAACATGCTCGATTATGATTCACCGACAGGGGTGAACTGATTCCTTCTGGGAGGCTCTCCTTTTTTTCTTTTTTTTTTGATTTTTTTATTTCATATCTTGATTGCTTTTTTCTTTCTCTTTTTGTTATTTTTCGCTCTTTGTTTTTCTCTATTATTTTTTGTCACTCTTTTCTTTCGTTTTCACTCAATTTGTTTTTTCTTTTTTTTTTCGATTTATTTTTTCACTCAATATGTTAATGGCTATGATAGAATCCGATGGAGATTGCCTATGTATCATGCGCCGCATGAATCAGATCATTACGTAGTTCAAGAAAGATCAGGAATAATGTAAACAAACTAACCATTTTTTCCTTTATTTTGTTTTACTCTAACACAAGATCAAGAATAAAGTAAACAAACTAACTATTTTTTCCTTTATTTTCCTTTCCTTTATTTGGAGGGAAATTTTTGAAAGGAAAACTTCTTTAAGATTAAAGAAAATATTTTTGGATTTTGATTTTTTTTTTTTTGAGAATTTTTGAAAAGAAAAACTTCTAAAGAAGAAAGAATTTTTTTTTTTTGAATTTCGATTTTTATTTTATATTTTCCAAAGAAAGACTTCTAAAGAAGGAAAAAACATATTTTTGGATTTTGATTTGATTTTCTTTTTCGAATGAAAGACTTCTAAAAAGAAAGAAAATATTTTTGGTTTTAAATTTTATTTTATTTGGGATTTTCTAAGGAAAGATTTCTAAATAAGGAATTAAATAAAAATATTTTTGGATTTTTTAAAATTGGGGCCGGAACCGATGAGGTTTGCCTACGTATCTCACATCCGATGAGAATTAGACCCGCGTAGTTCGGTCAGTTTTGACACAAGAAGAAAATATGACATATTTTGAAATGTCTTTTCCTTTTCTTCTTTTCAAAAATTTCGGCTGAGTTTCGGGATATTTTGAATACCGGAATTTTCAGAACCGGGTGATTTTCTCTCCTACCTCAATCTTATTTTTTCTTGATTTTCTTTCCCTATTCTAGAAGTCGGTCAACATGCTATCAGAAATAAATAAATGCAAAAGCAACACGTAAAATGCATCAGGATGGTCTTTTATATTGGGTACACATGTCCTAGACGGACCCAACCCCTATTTTGAGTCCCCAAAGTCAAATGCACGTGATGCAAACAAACGTACCTACTAAGGATCCGGCATGAGGTTATGTTATTCTAGGTTTGAACCCTGGGGTGTATTGTTCTAGACCTGGCTTACCCGAGCGGACAACTCGAGCCGAGGGAGGGGCAACGTACCGAGAACCAAAAGGCCATCCGGCTTTGTACTTGATCTGATCCTCATTCTAAATTAGGGATATGACACTCCAACAGAAAAGAAGCCACGCCAGCGTGCGCCTCCTAGATGATTTAGAAGACTCAGAGAGAAGAAGGGTGTCGTAACAGTTTTATGTACAGTTCACGGCAATATCAAAGCGGTAAATAGCGGTAATAAGCACATTAGGCCCAAACATGTAAAATCAGATAATAAACAAAACCCAAGTATAACAGTCATCTAAGCTCGAATTCTGAATCTTGAACCAGAAGTTCTGGGTTATTGTCCAATTAAAGTGACATTATTCGAAATAGGATTATTTATTTAATCAGAGTCACCACTTGGAATAATTATTATGGTGTCCCAAGTCACCGGTTTATTTTAAAATTTCAAATCAAGGAAATTGACTCTTATTTATGGTCCGTGAACATAGAAGACCAGGTAAGAAATTCTGTTAACCCGGGAGAAGGTGTGAGGCACTCCCAAGTTTCGTGATTTTAGCACGGTCGCTTAACAATTAATACCTGGCTTAATTATCGAATTTATTACATGTCTACAACCTATTATGCATTTTTTACTTTTTAACCGCTTTTAATTATATTTAGCCCTTTTAGTATTTATGAAATTTTTTTGAACAAGTCGCGATGTCGCGCACTCGTTTTAATGGTACATATTACAAATCACGCCACGTTAAACATAACCGTAATTCACAACATATTTATTTTAATTATTATTATTATTTAAATTGAAGTCAAGTCACGTGAAACGCACACTTGAATTAGGATTTATGTATCATGACTATGCCACGGGAACCGTACCCATAGTCACGATGATTTATTAATCGCGCCTAAACAAGCTATGAATATTTATGAGTCTATCTTCCTAAACTAATTTGAGATTATTGTGAACGTCATAGATTATGAAATTTATTTGTGGATGACATGTCTTAATTGCTAATGGATCATTTAGGACTTGATGACCAAAAGGCTCTTTCAATTCATCTTATAATCTATAGAAATATGTCCCAATTTATAGTAATACATTAACTAATCCAATCGTTCTTATCATTAAAAAATTATTCCTAAAGCCCAATCATTTCATGTGAATGTCCAACTCATCTTTCAAGATATTAGTGTATGGTCCAATTAGGAAATAATTCATTTACCAAATAAGCTTTGAGCCCATATTCTTAGCACTAACGATCATTCCAAAATAACGACACTAGTGAAGCAAAACTCACGTCTTAACACCAAAAGAATTAGCCAAAGAATTAAAGGCATGCTAATTAACTAAAACTAAAAACAGTAAGCAACTAGGCTAAAATATCCGTAAAAAACAACAAGTGAAATAGTAAACCAATCGTGAATCAATCCTTAAGCAAAACAGAAAAAAGAAAAATTCAAACTTATAGCAAACATAATATGAATTGGAATCCGAAAACTGGAGAACAAGAAATGGACCTTTCAATAGCTAAATATTCTTCGGTACAACAGGAACAAAGCTTTGCTGGACTTTTGTACGAACTAACCACAACCGGAAACTGTACCGAAAACCTCGATGAAGCTCTAAACCTCGAATGAACCTCTTTTGTTTTAGTGTTTGGGTAAGTTTCAGCTGGTGGTTCATGGAAGAAGATGAGGTGTTAGGTGTTGGTTTTCTGATGGAATTTTAGGCTGGATTTTCGAAAGAAAGAGGAAGAAAGAATGACACGAATAGAAATTCTCTTAACGTAGAAGAAACAAAACAATATTTCTCTCAATTCTCTCCTCTCTATTTTTTTTCTCCTTCTCTCCTCTTTTCTTTCTCCTCACATTTCTCTTCTATTTATAGAATAATTTTCGGAATGTTTTCAGATTTTTTATTTTATTTTATTATTTTTTAATTGAAAAAGAATTCTCACTTCCCATTTTTCTTCTTATTTTAAAAAAATAATTCCCCACTTTTCTTTACTTTTATTTTTTAATTTCTCAGATTTTTACTTTTATTATATTTAAATTCCCACTTTTGTTTACTTTTCTTTTTTTATTTTCCACTTTTTTTACTTCTTTTTTTAAATTTCCACTCTCTTTTACTTTTTTTAAAACAATTTTAGCTACCTTTACTTTTATTTTTTAATTACAACTTTCTTTTACTTTTTATGTCTTACATTTTCACATTCTTTTACTTTTATTTTTTTAATTTTCCGGTTTCGTTTACTTTTTATTAAATAATTTCCACCAACTTTTAATTTTATCTTTAAATTTTATACTTCTACTTTTCCTTTTTTTTATTCAAATCCAAAAAATTATTTAAAGTAATTCGGGTTTTTAATTTATTTTATTTTAAAATAAAGATAAAACTAAAAATAAAAATAATATTAATAGTAATAATTGACCTTTTAAATTATTTTTAATTTTTACCTTATATGTAAAAAATGTCACAAAGCTAAAACAATATATATTAAATTTATAAAAATATTTACATATTAGAAGGTGATAAAAATTCAAATATAGTCAAACATTAGGTACTCACAGCTGCCCCTCTTTGCTTGAAAACATGAAGAGTTTTCAGGCAAAGACTAGGTGAGTCATGTGACTAATTTTTTATCAAACTGTTATTCAAAAGGAAAAGAAATAAAAGATAGGGTGCAACCGAGTCTTGATTTTAGACAACCTATATATCCCGGGTTATAGGGAAATCAGGTCGCGTGTAGTTCAAGGAGAATGGTAGAATGATGAGTTGAGGAGTCGAGTGAGGTTTCGTCGAGGCTCTGATCTGCGGTCCTACTATTATATCAAAATAAAAAAGAAACTAAATAAGCCTATCAATTATGAGTTACAAGATTCCTATCTATGAGTCTTCTGAAACTTGATCTTAAGTCTTGACTGGTTCTTCATGCATACTCTGATCTAAACCTTGATGCTCGTTAGGTGTAGGTACTGGTTCATTGTTCTATAGCTTCTTCTAATCAAAACGGGACTCTAATGCGCGTGGCTTCAGTCATGTCTTGATCATTCCACATCTTTTTAACTGCTTTTGCATTTTGGATTCACTTATTTTTTTATTTTCTTTTATTCTGAATTGAGACTTCTTCTTTTGGTCAACTCAAACCCAGTGACTCGAGGTAAAACCTACTCAGACACCAAAACAAACAAACGAACGAAACTTTTCTGTCCCGGTTTGCACTAGGAATATTTCATGAGTTATTGTAACAAAATTCTAAACAACTTCTTTATTGAAAGCAATAAAAGGTCGGGGGTGGTGTACGCCGAAAAGATCAAGCTGGTGTTTTTTTGGATGGTATTCCTTTATTGTCAAAAGGATGTCTCCACTAAGAATTGGTGTACCTTATGTTAGGAAAATATAGCCAGGGAATGGTATACCCTATATTGGCAATGATATCAGGGAGTGTTGTACCGTACATTTAAGATCAAATCAACTAGGGAGTGAAGACCCTATGTTGGAAAAGAGAATAGGGAACGGAGACCCTATGTCTAATAAAATCAACTGGGGAATGGAGACCCTATGTTGGAAAAGAGACTAGGGAGTGGAGACCCTATGTCTAAAAAATATCAACTAGGGAGTGGATACCCTATGTTGTAAAATAGACTATGGAGTAGAGACCCTATGTCTAAAATAAAATTAACTAGGGAGTGGAGACCATATGTTGGAAAGGGCGACTAGGGAGTGGAGACCCTATGCCTAAAATAACATCAACTAGGGAGTAGAGACCCTATGTCGGTAAGAAAACTAGGGAGTGGAGACCCTATGTCTACAAAAATATCAACTAGGGAGTGGAGACCCTATGTCTGAAATAAAATCAACTAGAGAGTGGAGATGCTATGTTGGAAAATCGACTAGGGAGTAGAGACCCTATGTCTAAAATAAAATCAACTAGGGAGTGGAGACCCTACATTGGAAAAACGACTAGGGAGTGGAGACTCTATGTCAAAAATAAAATCAACTAGAGAGTGGAGACCCTACGTTGGAAAGGAGACCCTATGTCTAAAATAACATAAACTAGGGAGTGAAGACCCTATGTTGGAAAGGAGACCAGGGAGTGGAGACCATATATCTAAAATGACATCAACTAGGAAGTGGAGACCCTATGTTGGAAAGGAGACTAGTGAGTGGAGACCATCTGTCTAAAATAACATCAACTAGGGAGTGGAGACCCTATGTTGGAATAGAGACTAAGGAGTGGAGACCCTATGTCTAAAATAAGATCAACTAGGGAGTGAAGACCCTATGTTGGTAAAGAGACTAAGGAGTGGAGACCCTATGTCTAAAATAATAACAACTAGGGAGTGGAGACCCTATATTGGAAAAGAGACTAGGGAGTGGAGACCCTATGTCCAAAATAATATCAACTAGGGAGTGGAGACCCTATGTTGGAAAAGAGACTAGGGAGTGGAGACCCTATGTCCAAAATAACATCAACTAGGGAGTGGAGACCCTATTTTGGAAAAGAGTCTGGGGAATGGAGACCCTATGTTAGAAAAGAGACTTGGGAGTGGAGACCCTACGTCCAAAATAACTTCAACTAGGGAGTGAAGATCCTATGTTAGAAACAAGACTATGGAGTGGAGACCCTATGTCTAAAATAAAACCAACTAGGGAGTGGAGACCCCTATGTTGGAAAAGATACTAGGGAGTAGAGACCCTATGTCTAAAATAAAATCAACTAGGGAGTGTAGACCCTATGTTAAAAATATCAACTAGGGAGTGGAGACCCTATTTTGGAAAAGCGTCTAGGGAGTGGAGACCCTATGCCTAAAATAAAATCAACTAGGGAGTGGAGACCTATATTGGAAAAACGACTAGGAAGTGGAGACCCTATGTCAAAAATAAAATCAACTAGGGAGTGGAGACCCTATGTTGGAAAGGAGACCAAGGAGTGGAGACCCTATGTCTAAAATAACATCAACTTGGGAGTGGAGACCCTATGTTGGAAAGGAGACCAGGGAGTGGAGACCCTATGTCTTAAATGACATCAACTAGGGAGTGGAGACCCTATGTTGGAAAGGAGACTAGAGCATGGAGACATTATGTCTAAAATATCATCAACTAGGGAGTGGAGACCCTATGTTGGAATAAAGACTAGGGAGTGGAGACCCTATATCTAAAATAAAATCAACTAGGGAGTGGAGACCCTATGTTAGAAAATAGACTAGGGAGTAGAGACACTATGTCTAAAATAACATCAACTAGGGAGTGGAGACCCTATGTCTAAAAAAATATCAACTAGGGAGTGGAGACCCTACATTGGAAAAGAGACTAGGGAATAGAGACCTTATGTCTGAAATAAATTCAACTAGATAGTGGAGATGCTATGTTGGAAAAACGACTAGGGAGTGGAGACCCTATGTCTAAAATAAAACCAACTAGGGAGTGGAGACCCTATGTCTAAAATAAAATCAACTAGGGAGTGGAGACCTTATATTGGAAAAATGACTAGGGAGTGGAGACCCTATGTCGAAAATAAAATCAACTAGGGAGTGGAGACCCTATGTTGGAAAGGAAACAAAGAGTGGAGACCCTATGTCTAAAATTAAATCAACTAGGGAGTTGAGACCCTATGTTGGAAAGGAGACCAGGGAGTGGAGACCCTATGTCTAAAATGACATTAACTAAGGAGTGGTGACCCTATGTTGGAAAGGAGACTAGAGAGTGGAGACCCTATGTCTAAAATATCATCAACTAGGGAGTGGAGACCCTATGTTGGAATAGAGACTAGGGAGTGGAGACCCAATGTCTAAAATAAGATCAACTAGGGAGTGGAGAATCTATGTTAGAAAAGAGACTAGGGAGTGGAGATCCTATGTCTAAAATAACATCAACTAGGGAGTGGATACCCTATGTTGGAAAAGATACTTAGGAGTGGAGATCCTATGTCCAAAATAACATCAACTAGGGAGTGGAGACCCTATATCTAAAATGACATCAACTAGGGAGTGGAGACCCTATGATAGAAAGGATACTAGAGAGTGGAGACCCTATGTCTAAAATATCATCAACTAGGGAATGGAGACCCTATGTTGGAATAGAGACTAGGGAGTGGAGACCCTATGTCTAAAATAAGATCAACTAGGAAGTGGAGACCCTATTTTGGAAAAGAGACTTGGGATTGGAGACCCTATGTCCAAAATAACATCAAATAGGGAGTGAAAACTCTATGTTGGAAAAGGGACTAGGGAATGAAGAACTTATGTCTAAAATAGCCTCAACTAGGCAGTGGAGACCCTATGTCCAAAATAACTTCAACAAGGGAGTGGAGACCCTATGTCAGAACAGAGACTATGGAGTGGAAACCCTATGTCTAAAATAAAACCAACTAGGGAGTGTAGACCCTATGTTGAAAAAGATACTAGGGAGTGGAGACCCTATGTCTAAAATAAAATCAACTAGGGAGTGTAGACCCTATGTTGGAAACATCAACTAAGGAGTGGAGACCCTATGTCTAAAATAAAATCAACTAGGGAGTGTAGACCCTATGTTGGAAACATCAACTAAGGAGTGGAGACCCTATGTTGGGAAAGAGACTAGGGAGTGGAGACCTTATGTCTGAAATAAAATCAACTAGGGAATAAAGACCCTATGTCTGAAATATAATCAACTAGGGAATGGAGACCCTATGTTGGAAAATAGACTAGGGAGTGGAGACCCTATGTCTAAAATAAAATCAACTAGGGAGTGGAGACCCTATGTCTAAAATAAAATCAACTAGGGAGTGGAGACCCCATGTCTGAAATAAAATCAACTAGGGAATGGAGACCCTATGTTGGAAAAGAGACTAGGGAGTGGAGACCCTATGTCTAAAATAAAATCAACTAGGGAGTGGAGACCCTATGTTGGAAAAAACAACTAAGGAGTGGAGACCCTATGTCTAAAATAAAATCAACTAGGGAGTGGAGACCCAATATTGGAAAATGCAGCTGGGGATTGGAGGCCCTATACTACCATGATTTGGAACTTTTGTCTTTCTTTTCTTTCTTTCTAAATTTGTTTTTTCATTTCAATTTTTTTTTTTTATAAAAATTATTTTTTAGAGAATGAGTAAAATGAGGGAAAGAATTTGGAGAAAACTTCCCTTTTGGGGTTATTGTTACTGCAGAGCTATTTTAGTCTCTGTGTGGTTTCTTTTGGTTGCACCTGCTTCTTGCAAGGTTGCTTTGGATTGCACCTGTTTCCTATGGTTCAAACAAAGAACAATTTGTTAGTTTGAAACGGTGGTTGGTTTTGTGGTCTTGAGTGTTTCAGACATTTGATCTTGGCTAGCTTCTTTGACGATAATTTCAACTGTGACTGGTTGTTTCCTGGATACCGATTGCATTTCTGGCCCCGGAGAACCTTTGGCTTTTCCAAACTTTTACCATGACGGTTGGTCGCGTGAGACTTAACCTTTTTTAACGTTATTTTGCCTTTATGGGCATTTGACTTCTTTCTTCCAATTTTTTAACTTTAGAGCATTGGGGAACCGTTGGCTCTTCAACCTTTGCCAAGATGGTGAGCCACTTGGGATTTAACCTTTTCAACTTCATTTTGCCTTTATAGGCACTTCAATTTGATTTCCTCCTTCTAAGAGCTTTTGATTTTGGAGCATCGGCCGCCATGGCCAGTCAGGGTTGACTTGATGCCCCTGCCGAGGCTGGGTGCCTTTTTTGCATATTAGCTTGTATCAAACGAGAGCCCTGTAAATCAATCTTACCATCTTTTCTTTGTTTTAATTTTGGAATAGAGTTAGACCGAAAGGGATTCAAAGAAAAATAAATAATGGCATGGACAATGAATTTATACAAGAGGTATCCCGTTCGGGATAGGAAAGAAGGACTTATATGGAGTGCCTGCGGACTTCAATGAACATAACATGCCTTTTGGACTGGATGCCTGATCTGTGTAAACCGTCCGACTCTCAAAAATTCATCACAGCTTTTTGCCTCGAAACCGAGAAACTTTGCCTAAGACTGTCAATACCAATAGTTGTGAAGATCCTCTTTTTCGATCAGTGGCGCCCTTTGCGGGTTTTCACCAGGTAATCTCTCTCATTTCTCTTATTACCATCGCCTTATAGTTCTCTTTGTGAGTTTTTACTAATAAGACTCTCTCATTTTAATTTATCTACTTACCATCGCCTTACAGTGCCCGTAAGGGTTTTCACCAATAAGACTCACTTATTTTATTTCTCTCATTTGGTTGTATCAGATCCAAGTGGTTGTATCCTCCAATTCTTGAGCATTCTCGTTGCTTGATTGGAAGGACTTTGTAAAGGAATTGGGTGAAAAAGGATTTAGATTGAATTACAACTTTGGAACCTTTCAGGCGAAACCATCACCGAACCATTATAACATCTGCCCCAATTTCACTTTTGGGAGAATTTGGGTTTTTGTTTTAGTGTGACTGAACCCCAGAGAGAGGCTGCCTACGTATCCTTTCAGAATCAAGTCGAGCGTAGTTCAAGATAACATGAACTGTTTTTTTTCTTTTGTCTTTCTGTCTATCATAGTACTTTTTTTTTTTTTCAATAACTCCTTCAAGTTCCAAAGAGGGTAATCAAAGAAAGGTAACTTGCTCAAAGGGTTGGCAAAAAGGGTTAATAGTGTTTGGGTAGTGAGAATAAAAGTCTTCGTCATCCCAATCAAAGAGCATTAAAGCTGAGTGAAGGGTCAAACATAGTACTTTTTTGACTGCATCAATTTGGAGCCAATTTCCTTTAGCTTCTTCATGATGAGGGAGGATACATCTCAGAACGAGTTGCCCCACTTCAAATTTCCTGGGCCGCACTTTTTTTGTTGTAGGCACTGGCCATTCTTTGTTGGTACAACTGCCCGTGACAAACTGCGGCCAATCGCTTTTCATCAATCAGTGTCAATTGTTCCAATTGATTCTTGACCCAATCTTTATCCTCAATCTCGGCTTCAACAATGATCCGAAGAGAGGGAATTTCAATTTCTTCTAATTTTATTCAGACTTCGCCTAGGCCTACTGTTCCAATTCTTTGTTTATTTTCTCACAAGCCTTATCTTCACACATTTTGCTTCTTGATTCATTATTTCGAGGTCTGACAGCATTTTAGAATCTAGGCTTGAAGTCCGCAAGAATGTCATATTATTAAAATCTGCATTAACAGAACTTTAAAGAGAATAAAGAATGTGACAAGATTAAGAAAAGAGATATTCTTGTACAATGAAATATTAATTTCATTTGATTTGATTTTTTTTTTTAAAACAAATTAAAGATACAAGGGTTTACATCAGAAAGTAAGACAATAAAATTAAAACGTCCGGATTACACCCTGAAATAATCTAAACGCAGAAAAGATAGCAAGACCGGCTACCGAGACACCCATCTGACAGAGAACTATTCAGGTTTGGCGCCCGTTTTTAGGTTTCTCTTCTGCCGCGGCAATGGCTATTGTGGCTTTCAGTGCTTGATCAAATTCTTTATCTTCTCAGATGATTCCGACTACTGGCCCATTAGTCTGAGTAGGTAGATGATTGTTCATCATATTAGGGCCTCTTCATCCCTAAGCACTATTGCCTTGAACTCAACGAGGTCTTCCATTGCTCTCTTAAGAATCCAACAGTCTTCCGTATCATGTCCCACTTCTCCAGAGTGGCATTCACATCTAGCATTAGCTCTGTGCGAGGGGGACTCAGGGTTTGGCCGTTTCGGGGCTACTAGCTGCAGTATACCTAGCCTGACTAGCTTTTGGAACATGCTCGATTATGATTCACCGATAGGGTGAACTAATTCCTTCTAGGAGGCTCTCCTTTTTTTTTTTTTTCTTTTTTGATTTTTTTTTTCATATCTTGATTGCTTTTTTCTTTATCTTTTTGTTGTTTTTCGCTCTTTGTTTTTCTCTATTATTTTTTGTCACTCTTTTCTTTCGTTTTCACTCAATTTATTTTTTCTTTTTTTTTCGGTTTATTTTTTCACTCAATATGTTAATGGCTATGATAGAATCCGATGGAGATTGCCTACGTATCATGCGCCGCATGAATCAGATCATTACGTAGTTCAAGAAAGATCAGGAATAAAGTAAACAAACTAACCATTTTTTCCTTTATTTTGTTTTACTCTAACACAAGATCAGGAATAAAGTAAACAAACTAACCATTTTTTCCTTTATTTGGAGGGAAACTTTTGAAAGGAAAACTTCTTTAAGATTAAAGAAAATATTTTTGGATTTTGATTATTTTTTTTTGAGAATTTTTGAAAAGAAAAACTTCTAAAGAAGAAAGATTTTTTTTTTTTGAATTTCGATTTTTATTTTATGTTTTCCGAAGAAAGACTTCTAAAGAAGGAAAAAAAAAATTATTTTTGGATTTTGATTTGATTTTCTTTTTCGAATGAAAGACTTCTAAAAAGAAAGAAAATATTTTTGGTTTTAAATTTTATTTTATTTGGGATTTTCTAAGGAAAGACTTCTAAATAAGGAATTAAATAAAATATTTTTGGATTTTTTAAAATTGGGGCCGGAACCGATGATGTTTGCCTACGTATCTCATATCCGGTGAAAATCAGACCCACGTAGTTCGGTCAGTTTTGACAGAACAAGAAAATATGACATATTTTGAAATGACTTTTCCTTTTCTTCTTTTCAAAAATTTTGGCTGAGTTTCGGGATATTTTGAATACTGAAATTTTCAGAACCGGGTGATTTTCTCTCCTACCTCACTCTTATTTTTTCTTGATTTTCTTTCCCTATTCTAGAAGCCGGTCAACATGCAACAAGAAATAAATAAATGCACAAGCAGCACGTAAAATACATCATGATGGTCTTTTATATTGGGTACACATGTCCTAGACGGACCCAACCTCTGTGTTGAGTCCCCAAAGTCAAATGCACGTGATGCAAACAAACGTACCTACTAAGGATCCGGCATGAGGTTATGTTATTCTAGGTTTGAACCCTGGGGTGTATTGTTCTAGACCAGGCTTACCCGAGCGGACAACTCGAGCCGAGGGAGGGGCAACGTACCGAGAACCAAAAGGCCATCCGGCTTTGTAACTGATCTGATCCTCATTCTAAATTAGGGATATGACACTCTAACAGAAAAGAAGCCATGCCAGCGTGCGCTTCCCAGATGATTTAGAAGACTCAGAGAGAAGAAGGGTGTCGTAACAGTTTTATGTACAGTTCACGGCAATATCAAAGCGGTAAATAGTGGTAATAAGCACATTAGGCCCAAACATGTAAAATCAGATAATAAACAAAACCCAAGTATAACAGTCATCTAAGCTCGAATTCTGAACCTTGAACCAGAAGTTCTGGGTTATTGTCCCCAGCGGAGTCGCAAGAGCTGTCACGCCTTCTTTTTCCCGGGGGATAGGGGAGTTGGAGTTTTTCCAATTAAAGTGACATTATTCGAAATATGATTATTTATTTAATCAAAGTCGCCACTTGGAATAATTATTATGGTGTCCCAAGTCACCGGTTTATTTTAATATTCCAAATCGAGAAAATTGACTCTTATTTATGGTCCGCGAACATAGAAGACCGGGTAAGAAATTACGTTAACCCGGGAGAAGGTGTGAGGCACTCCTGAGTTCCGTAGTTTTAGCACGGTCGCTTAACAATTAATACCTGGCTTAATTATTTGATTTATTACATGTCTACAACCTATTATGTATTTTTTACTTTTTAACCGCTTTTAATTATATTTAGCCCTTTTAGTATTTATGGAATTTATTTGAACAAGTCGCGATGTCGCGCACTCGTTTTTATGGTACATATTGCAAATCACGCCACGTTAAACGTAACCGTAATTCACAACATGTTTATTTTAATTATTATTATTATTATTTAAATTGAAGTCAAGTCACGTGAAACGCACACTTGAGTTGGGATTTATGTATCATGACTATGCCACGGGAACCATAGTCACGATGATTTATTAATCGCGCCTAAAGCAAGCTACGAATGTTTATGAGTCTATCTTCCTAAACTAATTTGAGATTATTGTGAAGGCCATAGATTACGAAATTTATTTGTGGATGACATGTCTTAATTGCTAACGGATCATTTAGGACTTGAAGACCAAAAGGCTTTTTCAATTCATCTTATAATCTATAGAAATATGTCCCAACTGATAGTACTACATTAATTAATCCAATCGTTCTTATCATTAAAAAGTTCTTCCTAAAGCTCAATCATTTCAGGCGAATGTCTAACTCATCTTTCAAGATATTAGTTTATGGCCCAATTAGAAAATAATTCATTTACCAATTAAGCTATGAGCCCATATTCTTAGCACTAACAATCATTTCAAAATAACGATACCAGTGAAGCAAACCTCACTTCTTAACACCAAAAGAATTAACCAAGGAATTAAAGGCATGCAAATTAACTAAAACTAAAAACAGTAAGCAACTAGGCTAAAATATCCGTAAAAAAAACAAGTGAAATAGTAAACCAATCGTGAATCAATCCTTAAGCAAAACAGATAAAACAAATTCAAACTTATAGCAAACATAATATGAATTGAAATCCGAAAACTGGAGAACAAGAAATGGACCTTTCAATAGCTAAATATTCTTCGGTACAACAGGAACAAAGCTCTGCTGGACTTTTGTACGAACTAACCACAATCGGAAACGGTACCGAGAACCTCGACGAAGCTTCGAACCTCGACTGAAGCTCTTTTGTTTTAGTATTTGAGTAAGTTTCAGCTGGTGGTTCATGAAAGAAGATAAGGTGTCAGGTTTTGGTTTTCTGTTGGAATTTTAGGCTGGATTTTCGAAAGAAAGAGGAAGAAAGAATGACACGAATAGAAATTCCCTTAGCGTAGAAGAAACAAAAAAATATTTCTCTCAATTCCCTCCTCTCTATATTTTTTTTCCTTCTCCCCTTTTTTCTTTCTCCTCATATTTCTCTTCTATTTATAGAAAAATATTAGGAATTGTTTCAGATAACTTTTAATTATTATTTTATTATTTTTTAATTAAAAAGAATTCTCACTTCCCATTTTTCTTCTTTTTAAAAAAAATAATTTCCCACTTTCCTTTACTTTTATTTTTTAATTTCTTACTTTTTTACTTTTATTATATTTAAATTTCCACTTTTTTTATTTTCTTTTTTTATTTTTCACTTATTTTTCTTTTTTTTTATTTCCACTCTCTTTTACTTTTAAAAAAAAATTCAGCTACCTTTACTTTTATTTTTTAATTCCAACTTTATTTTACTTTTTATTTTTTAAATTTCCACATTATTTTACTTTTATTTTTTAAATTTTCCACTTTTATTTACTTTTTATTAAATAATTTCCACAATATTTAATTTTTTTTCTCGTTTTTAATTTATTTTATTTTAAAATAAAGATAAAATAAAAAATAAAAATAATATTAATAGTAATAATTGACCTTTTAAATTTTTTTTAATTTTTACCCTATATATAAAAAAATGTCACAAAGCTAAAAAAAATATATTAAATTTCTAAAAATATTTACACAGTATAAGGTGATAAAAATTCAAATATAGTCAAAAATTAGGTGCTCACATTACACAGACAACTCACGTACCAATATCATTAATACCTCATAATTGCACGGACAACTCGCGTGCTAAGGGAATGAAAATATCTTATATTCACACTGATAACTCACGTGCCAGTAATAACAATAACTCATAACTGCACGGACTACTCACGTGCCAATAGTACAACTCTCACACAAAAGGCAAGTATACGATAATACATGTAAATGATCAATAAAAAAAAGAATTCATCTTCTTAAGCCGATATGAGTGATTACTTACGTGTATGCTTGTGCAAGTATTCTATCACCACTCGAGTCAATAAGTAAGAGAAGAGACAACGAATGGTATATAGAAAACAACACAACGAAACGTAAAATGCATAACTCGCACAAGTTAGGCACACTACTACACAAATATCATCAACAACAATGCCCCCAGTCCATCACAAGTCATCATGAATCATCCTTGACATAGCCTCCCTTGTCTCGCCACGTGCGCAATAATAAAGTAAATGCCCGTCTTATCTCGCCGCACGCGCATAATAATATTTTCGTCTTATCTCACCACATGCGCAACTCCTCCCCCCTCCACCCGCATATATATATATATATATATATATATATATATATATATATATATATATATATATATATATATATATATTCCGCCTTATCATGTCGCATGTGCAAATATCAATGATAACAATAGTACGGACAATTCACTTACGAACACCCCGACAATCCTCTCAACAATATCACGTATGCCAAAAAACATAATAATACAATATAATAACTTGCACCACATGTGTCCATATGCCACAATATTTCCTCAAAACAATTCCAATGCCATAACCACACATAGCCCTCTACTCAACAACGCTGAGTACAATAATAACAAAAATAATAACACGAGAGTACGGCAAGTAAATCAACACAAGAATTACAAAATACAAGGAACGAAAGAACAAACTCACAATGAAAGACATAACAAGTAATAATGGTTCCAAACAAGAATAATTCAACAAGAGATAATGTGTAACAACGATATCCAATAAGAGTAACTCCACAATTGAAGGGATAACACGTAACAATGTTTCCAAATAAGTACAACTAAATGATAAAAGAGATAGCATGTAACAATGATTCCAAGTAGGTACAACTCGACGATAAGGGAGATAACATGTAATAATGATTCCAAATAAGGATAAGTTATCAATGGAAGGGATAACAATAACTTCAATTAAGGTTAAGTAATTAGGAAAGAGATAACAATAACTTTCATTAATACTAAGCAATTACGGAAGAGATAACATGACAATAAAAGAGGCAACAACTTCAATTAAGGCATATACGAGTATATTTTGCAACAAGTGTAGAATATGAATCAATCAACTTCAAATAAGATACGTAAGAGTGAATTTAGCAAATGGTGGAGTTAACATGATAAGACAACTTTATTTTTAATGAACATAAGAACCTAAGAGTCTAAGCCGGTCAAAGTTTTATATATAAGTCGTGTACACATACGTCACCTCGTGTATACGTCTTTCACGTAGTTCAAATAGTACAAACCAACCAATCCCTACGGGGTTGTTCCCCCACATAACGTTAGGCAAGATACTTACCTCAAAAGCCCTCAATATCAAAAATAGCTTTTCCTTTAGAATTCATCTCCTCGCAGCACAAATCTAACCAAAAATCGACTTAATAACATCAAATAATGCAAGAGAAATCAATTCCAATAACTAAAGTTATGATATTTACACAACTTCCCAAAAGTGAACTCGGGACCCGCTCGGTCAAGGTCCAATGGTAGATTCCGACTACCTATGAACCCACGAGTTCATATATGTGATTAATTTTAAAATCCAAGTCCAAATCGACTCTCAAAACTCAAATTTTTATTTTTCAAAAACTTGACAAAGTTTCACAATTTTTCACTTTTATTCACAAGATTTTGATGTTAAAATTCAATATATATTGATGGAATATGATTAGAAATACACTAGGATCACTTACTCAAGGTTTATGGATGAAATTCCCTATTCAAAATATCCTCCTACCGAGTCTAGGGTTTTCAAATATCAAAATGAGACCAAAAATCCCGTCCCTCAGCTTTTTGTCCAGTCGCAGGTGTCGCAAATACGAACCCCGCAAATGCGAAGAATCTATCGCAAAATCAAAGTCCTCACATCCATGCAAGAGTCGCAAATGTGATATAATCTTCGCAAGTGCGAACAGTAGACACCTCGCAAATGCGACCAGACTGATCGCAAATGTGAGAAAGCGCACCCAGCCCCGCCTTCGCAAATGCGAATTTTGTGTTCGCAAATGCGAACCTAGCAGACTTCTTCTAACATCGCAATTGCAATCCAAAACTCGTAAATGCAAGACATGAGGCATCAGATTACACCAGCAACTTTCCAACCAAACTCTTTCAGACACTCTAAAACGCGCCCGAAACTCATTCGAGCCCTCGGGGCTCCAAACCAAATATCAACACAAGTCTAAAAACATAAAACAAACTCGCTCGCGCGATCAAATCATCAAAATAATATCCAAAACATATGAAATCAACATGAAACTCCAGAACTTCTAAAAACACAATCGCGCGTCTGATTCCTATCAAATCAACTTGGAATGACGCCAAACTTTGCGGACAAGTTCCAAATAACAAAACGGATTTATTCCAAGTCCCGAAATAAAAATCCAAATATCATAGCTATGAAATCAACCTACAGTCAAACTTATCAAAATTTCAAGCCTTTAAATTGTCAACTTTCGACAAAACATCATAAATCAACCTACGGACCACTAAAATCGATTTCGGGCATACGCCCAAGTCCAAAATCACGATACGAATCTATCGGAGCCATCAAAATACCGTTCTGGGGTCGTTTTCACAAAAGTCATACGTCGGTCAATATTTTAAATTTAAGCTTTTAAAGTGAGAATCACTCATCCATCTTCATCTCGAGACATCCGAAATTCAAATCCAACCATGCACGCAAGTCATAATTCACAACATGAAGTCATTCAATACTTCGAACTACTGAACGGAACCTTAAAGTTCAAAACTATCGATCGGGTTGTTACAAGTGAAATGCCAAACCATACCTAATTATGGTTTCAATATGGTATTGGTACACTAAATTTTATAATTATAAAAAATAAAAATAAAAGAATCAAAATAGTATCAAACCGACCTATGAAAAGCAGAAAGGAAGCATAGAAAACTTGGATGGGAGGGGAAGATTGGTAGTTGGGGGTGTTTATGCCACTTAACCTATATTAAATTCAATTTTTGTCAAGCTTCATTTTAGGGCATAAAAGAACATTTTGCATTGAGGATGATCTAGATGGTTTGAACTGATTCTCAAATTTACTTTTATATGAACAATCTTCTTAGGCTAAGGTTGGCAATTCCAATTATTTTTTGTTAAAAAGAAATCTCAAATCAAGAGTTATCAACTCAGCAATGTTCCGTAATTTTATTTAATGGATCCTTCCCCAAAACAAAATCATATTAAGTACATAGTTTTCAAACGGCTATTACCTGTGTATACTGAACATTGTCATGCCGAGTCTGTTTGTATTCTCTCTATAATATGTGAGTCTCTTTTAAGAGTAATTTTTGTAAGGTTATTCTCTCTATATTGTGTTAACCTCTTTAGGAGAGATTTTAATAAGGTTATTTTTTTTGATATTTTGTACTTTATTTAGTATAATAGATTGTTGATCTTTGCCCGTATGGATGTAGATTAGTTTACCAAGTCACATTAAATTTTTGTATCTTTTGCTACTTCTCTTTTATTGTTTGATTTAGTATTGTTCAAAATTTATTTTTGTTAGCTTCCTAACACAGTGTCCTATATTGTCATCAATCGTCATTATTCTATCAGCATATATTGTAATAGATCAGTTGTCCTGACTAGTTTACGCGATATTTTAATGCCTCAGTTATGTTTTGTTTGTATTTTAATTAGCAGTTCCACTGCTCAAGTAACAATCCCAGTCAATCTTGACACATAATGCCTCGTTTATGGTATTCCAATTCTTTCTTTTTAGGTTTCCAACCAGGTATCTGTATTGAGTCCGATTAAATTTGTATTCGCGTCGAAAAATTCTATATTGAAGGTAAAGTGCTCTTTAACAAAGGCGACTCCAATTCTACTTACTCGTATCCATGCAAGAATAGGGGTGTAAAATGGGTTGAAATGGACTAACATTTTACAAAGTAGTCTAATTACATCAAAATGGGTTGCATCAAGATTGCGGAGCAACTGTTATATTTATTCAACGGAAAAGGGTCATATTTGCTCCTTTACTGTTAAAATAAGCTATATTTACCCTTCGTTTTAGTTTGTTAGTGTAACTATCCATACTGTCATTCTTTTGGATTATATTTGCCTATACCCATTAAATGGCTTAGACCCATCTTTAAAAAGACATGTGGCTGCCCTGGTTGGATATAAAAGGCCCACCCAATTTGATCAGACTCACCCAATCGATACTAATATCTCAATCAGTATTTTAATAGGCGTTTTTGGAGCTCGAGCTCTGGGGCGAGGCACATCAAAAATGCCCTTAGGCGATAGTGTGAGGCGAAAGACTCAAGGGGCGTACACAATAGTGTACGCAGAATTTTTCGTAAGCGGTGTCATAATTAATCGGTAGACGGTGATAGTAGCAGCAAGCCAACACATATAAAAATTGCGAAAAGAAGTTTTACTGATTAGATTTTATAATCCGTGCTAACTGAACCTCTTTTTTATTAGCAAAAATAAACTCAAATTGGTGAAATCATGCAGGCATGTAGAATCGAACACTCGGAGAACCGGACCCTCGACCACTGGACTGAAAACTAGATTTGTTAAGTGGTGTTACTTTACTTTTATTATACGTTATTTTGCGTTTGCGTATAATCTGCCACAAAATAAATTAGTTAAATTTTCCGACGAAGCGGTGTCACGTGACACTGCTTGGGCCTACGTGCATCCGCCTCTGGGCGTACGCCCAATCATTCTATACGTACGCCCGGGCGTTTGAGGCGCGTTTTTGTAGTGAGGCGTAAGCCCAGAGACTTTTTCAAATTAAAATAAAATTTGTTGAATAAGTCTTTCATATATTACCCAAATTCTCAAAAGTCAGCTTGTAATTAGTCAAAAGTTTTAAAAAGGAACTGAAATGTATTGAATTTAAAAGTCAAGACTTTTTTTATTGATTGAATCCCTAATTTATGGTATTTTTCAATTCTTTATCTTGTCCGCTAGTCTGCTAGTGTCTCCCAAAAGCAACGAATATTTAAATCTTTTTAACAAATATAAAGAGAACTACATTCTCCTTCGTAGCAGCAAGTTCAAAGTTCAAATTGCAGGTTAGTCATCCTTTTTGTTTCTCCATGTAAAAAACTTTATTCTTGTCGACTCAAGTTACTTGTGCTTGTAAATTGCGTATAATAGATTATTTTGACTAGTTTTTTATGGGAATGGAGTGTGTGCGCGCACACACACATATATATTTCACATATTTATAGTTTTCTTCAAGTTTTATGTAATTTTTACCTGTTTATAAATATTTATTGTAATTATATTATTTTATAAAATATTAAAAATTAAACACTCATGAGGCTTATGCCCTGTGTCTCAGGGCTTACGCATCGCTGAGGCATATGTAAAATGTCTCGTCTTACGCCCACGCCTTTTAAAACAATGATCTCAACTACCTCTCTCCTTGTTAAGGCACGATTGAAATTTTAATCCAATTAATCGGCTATGAGCCTATGGCGGCGCCAGAAGCTCCTCTTTGTTATGCTAGAGTTGCAAGGAAGTCCGTCGCGTTTCGTCTCCTGAAACAAATGGCCTGCAATTTCATTTTCTTTCACTTTGGAATTTCCATATTTGTTTGTATATCTAATTTCTGATTTGATCTGTCTAATTTCAGTTCAAATTCGATAAAGTTTTATGATTGTGTACTAAAAACCACAAAATATGTGCATTGCAAAATTGTTTGTGGTAAAGGTAATAATGTACTTATTATTTAAACAATAATTAATGTTTACGAGAACTCCTTTGTGTGCATAGTATATTGAAGCTCAAGGCATTTGTATTTGTTTAATTTTCATAAATTTTGTATTGCAAGAAGTGAAGGATATCGTGCGAGTGGTGATGAGCTTTTGATTTTAAGACTGATTACGTGTAGAATATATATATTTATTCCGAATTTCCTGAAGGTTTTGCGGGAGACGGAGAAGTTTGAGAAAGAAGAGGCAGCGAAAAACAAAGAACATGGGCCGGGTGGGTTTGAATAATAAAATACGGCGGATCTTAATGTTATCTAATTAGGGCCAGCCACGTGTCTTTTTAAGATGGGATTAGGGGTGGCAAATGGGCGGGTCAAGATGGGTTAGGTCAATAAATGGGTAATTGCCCAACTCAGCCCAAAGTTTACTTGGGTTAAGATGGGCTGGGTCAAGATGGGCTAAACAATAGGTCATAGCCCAACTTGACGCATGTTTTAGAACCATGCTCATTTTGCATAAACAAAATATTTTATCTTTTATACACCTATGTATAAAATATAAATAAATACTATTAGTATTTTGAGAATCAAAGTATATTTTCTTAAATAACAAATTAGTATTTAAAATGTGTAAGTTGAAAAATATTTTGCGGGTGGGGTAAGGGGGTTGGGGTGGGAGGGGGAAGCAGAAAACACAAAATTGAAAATACAAAAATTATTTTTTTTGCGCGGGGGTGGGGGATGCAGGAAAACAAAAAAAAATTTGAAAATACAAAAAAAAAAAAAACAAAGTAAAAAAAAAAATTCGGGGGAGGGAGGTGGGGGTGTAGGAAAACGAAAAAATAGAAAATTAAAAATACAAAAATAAAAAAGTAAAAAAAAATCGGGGGAGGGGGTGGGTGGTGCAGGAAAACGGAAAAATAGAAAATTAAAAATACAAAAAAAAAAAAAACGAAGTGAAAAAAAATTTGCGGGGGTGGGGGTGGGGGTGAGGGGTTGGTGGGTGGGGGTAACTAAGTAAATTTCTAGATATGTTGGGTTGAGATCCCTTTGTTTTGGGGTGAGTTTCATGGGTTGTATTTGGGCTACTTCATGGGTCAGAATGGGCTATAAAAAATAATGGGTTAACTTGGGCTCAGCCCAAATTGACTCATGAGCTAAAATGTTGTAGCCCAACCCATTAATCTCTAGGCGAGTTGGATGGGTTTGGGCTCAAATTACCACCCCTAGATGGGACCAAGTTATTTAACGAATGGAGGGTAAATATGATCCAAAAATATGATTGTAGGAGTAGTAACACTAAGAAAGTGAAATTAGCTTATTTTCAAAGTAGAGGAGCAAATATGACCTTTTTCTGTATATACAAATTACAAGTGATAGTAACATTTCTTTTTACTCACTTTCAAAAAAGAATATTCCCTCCGGTCTACTTTAATTAATTTTTTAGCTTTTTTTTTTGTAGTTCACAATATTTTATTTTTCCAAATATCAAGAAAGAATTAGCTTCTTTTTTTCAAAGTTGCCCTTAGAGTTAAGAGACAAATTGCATTTGTTGTATTTTTAATGAACAAACTAAGGTTAATATGGTCAATTTCATTGTGGATTAATGCTAAAAGGTGAATTCCTTAATATGTGTGGGAAAAAAATCAAAAAAATCAATTAAATTGGTCTAGAGTGAGTAATATCTATCACAATTTTGAAACAATTTAACTTAAATTTTTTATTTTTCTCTTAATAAAGACAAGCTTCTATATATTTGCACAAATGTTATGACATGTTTAATATAAGACCATGAATTTTAAAAAATTTATGATCACACAGATATTATATATTTATACAAAATTGAAACTAAGAGAATAACTAGTAGAATGTCCATTTGTACAAGCAAGTCGCACTATAATGATGCAGTGGGTTAATAATCACTTGATGATCTATTAGTTTCATAGGTAGTATTTATCATGTGTGACTTGGTATATATTTATCTTAAAGCTGATTAAGACTTCATATTAGAACTTCCTCGGAATTGTTTTTGCATAAATGAAAGCCTGATACGACATTAGTTAACTTGGTGGATGAAGCTACATGATATGAGAGAAAGAAAATGGAAGATTGGTTAATGATGAAAGATCATTCTATAATAAGATGAAAAATCCAAAATGATTTGGCACACCTCATTAATTTCCTACCATTTCTTTAATAGTCAAGAGCATAACTCACGTAACTTTTCCTTATCTAAAATCTTCAATAATAGAGAACAAACACAGATGACAGAGGAGAAAATAAACTTGATCAAGAATATTGCACCTTTTGTTGCAAATTAATATATGACAGGTTTAGCATACCATATCATCACACTTACTTCTTTGTGTATCCGAAGTTAATTTTATTTTTTTAAAAATTTTACATATTAAAAGACTATATTTTAGTACAATTAATTATAAGAATCATAATAATAAGACTGACCGAGTCTTTCAATAATACTACTGCTAATAATAAAAAAACGTGATCAAGAATAATAATAATGACAGCGGAGAAAATAAACTTGATCAATAATAATAATAATAAGGCTGGAAGAGAAGAGAAAAATCAAAATGAGTTTATCTACATCTTCATTCATTCATGATTACAATCAAAGTT
This sequence comes from Nicotiana tomentosiformis, assembly GCF_000390325.3. NCBI lineage: Eukaryota > Viridiplantae > Streptophyta > Magnoliopsida > Solanales > Solanaceae > Nicotiana > Nicotiana tomentosiformis. The sequence continues at coordinate 103,154,272 of NC_090812.1, forward strand.
AGAAAATCATATCCCCTTTAATTTAGAGTTGCCAAACTTCTTTCTCGAGAAACTAAAGACAAACATGAAAAAATCTCGCTAACGGCTAATCCAAAAATCATCATCCAATTGCTGGTTCTACATTACCTAATTCCTGGCCTTCCAAAACCATATCTTTGCAGCGGAATCCAGGATCATTGCATCTTTATTCATTTGGAGTGCTATAATGTTAAACAGCTCAGAGATATAATCATTGAATATTCAAAGTTTAAGGGGTCGTTTTGTAAGCGGGATACGTGTGGTACTAAATTTATACTCCGTTGACGCTATAAATTTATTCATAAACTGTCAGCGAAACATAGTATAAACTTTGTCCCAAACTTAATTCTGAATATTTCATTTTATCCAACTTATCTCATCAAACTTGATATTAATTTATCCCACATTAATCCACGTATCAAACGACCCTAAGAACCTTAAATATTTGTACACTGTTTTTCCTTGGATCAACTCTGCAATAGTGGCAATTAATAGTGGCGTGGGGGACGTAGATAGAATTTTCACCAATGAAATAAAAAAGTAAACACGTAAATAAGTAAAGTGAATTAAAAAATAATTGACAGGTGAAATTTTTGGCAAAAGGGTTCGAATGAACTCTTCCCCCTAGCTCCGCCGGTGAGTTGAACACTGATTCTCCCATTTCAACTCAGACAAGTTCCAACAACACAATTATCAAATATATGGGTTGTTTTTGGATTAGGACCGTGAGTAATTACACAAGTGTAGTCCTCAGAACTCTCCATCTCCCTCAGACTTAAGCCATCTGCAACACCCCTCCTACAAGAAGAATCTTTTTCTAATTCTTTTAATGCAGTGAATGAAGAAGCTAAGAGTTGAGAATCCCGAGTCTTGATACCAAAATCAGTAGGGGAAGCAGGACTTTGAACTTTAAGCTCTGTTCCAAACAGAACCATTTCCTCATTCTCAATAGGATCCAAAAGAAGAGCAAGTTTAATACCTTCTGATTCCAATTGATAATTAGTGATTGAATTTGCACAGTTTCTGTCATAGCCAAAAGGGTTGCCAAGATTGAACATTTGTTTGCCATCAAGAATGGATTTTGGGCTATTAATTCCAGCTTCAACTACATCAGATAGGCTTCTGGTCAGAAATCCATTGAAAATTCTTGGAGAAATGGGTGGGTTTGTATGATTTTTGGTGGGAGATATTGGAAATGAAGTAGCGTTGTCAGCCATAGAACTTTGCTGTTTGCTGCTCACTGCTCTTTTTGAATTGTTCCTCAGCATCACCATTTAACATTTAAAAACTTTCCTCTGAAAAAAATGAAGACTTTAATAGAAGATGGATAAGCTAAAGATACTTCGCACTAATTCTTCTATTTGCCTTTTTTTGAGGGTGAACTGTATAGTGTACTTTTAGGAAAAATAAGTTATTTTGCCCACTTCAGTACTTTAAAGTGAGTCTCAGCTAATTTATGGTGATATAAGTTTTGTCCTTTTGATTGAAAGGACGGGAGGGGCCAATAATAAAAGTGATAATAATAATGTAAAGGAAATACATCTCTTTCTCTTCCCAACACCCCACAACTGAACTGCACTTCTCTCACGCTTCCTACATCTCTTGATTGCACGCACTTGGAGGTGAATATCTCGGGATTCACTCTCAAGAATACACCCGTTATTTGGAGCGACAATTAATCTTGCTAATCAATTTTTAAAATGTAATAGTCAAACCAATAATGTTCTTCAGGAAATAATGCAATATCGTTTCAATCTCAAATAAGTTAGGATTGACTCGCTCAAAGAAAATAACGTAAACTCAAAAAAAGAAAGACTTTACGATGTTCTCTGTCTCTAAGCTTATTTCCTCCTTCCCTTTTTTTCCTAGCTCTAGTTATATTTTTAGGACTTTATATATTATTGGCAATGGTAATGATGCAATTACTTGAAATGATCATTATGGATGATGAACAATAACTAGACAGTGATGGTGGGGTGGTCCTTTCTTCTTTTGACGATTGAATAGACTTTGAATAGTACTTCTTCTGACCATTATGGATGTTTCTCCCTTTTCTTTTAACCTTAAGGGAAAGTGAGGTCTTTCAGGATTGCTCTTTGTATCAAAGTCCAATAAAATTTAGCTTATATAATTATAGTATCTTCGATACTAAACGTTTTATTTGTCAAAAAAATTGTTAGTAATAAATAACATGAATGAAATAGTGGAGGTGCTAATTTCTTGATAGCATAAATCAATTGCTAATTGAGGTCAAAATAAGTACAATACAGAAATACAGATAGTTAAATATCGCGGTATCAATTAATGATGAATAATTTGTTAAATGGCCAATTTCACATTTCTATATTATATGTGAACTACCTTTCACTTAAATAATAATTTTTTTGTTCATCTTTTTATATAATATTTTAAAACTATAGTCAATAATTAGAACAAATAACTAAAAAATATTTACGAATTTAAATAGAGAGAGAGAGATAATTGATAAGAGTCAATAACATTAATAATTTTGCAAACATAAAAAGCAAAAGTAAAATGTCATATCGAATTTTTTATCCTTCGAAAATAAAATTCTTATTAAATAAAAAATTATTATTAAATTTAAATATTCAACACTTGAAATGAGATAATACTAAAAATTTAAATTAAAAATATTATTTCCTTTGATGTAAATATAAATAATTAAGTTTTTATATTTACTAATAGCAAGAGAATTCAATTCAATTCTTTTTCAAATTAATTATATACAGAGTTTTATATGTTCAAGTTGACAAAACTCCTTACATACATAAATTTATTTTCATAAGAAGAATGTTGGTGAAGAAAGAATTTTTTTTTTTTTATAAAATCTATTATAGTATAGTATTAAAAGTCAAATTGGCTAAGTGCAAACTTGAAGCTATATCTTAGTATAAGACAAAATGTGAATGAGTTCTCTTTTTTTTTTTTTTTTTGCTTTCATTCTAACAAATAACAACTCTTATATTTTTTTATATATTAATTTATTTGTTGTAAAAGTTATTTTCTTAACATTATAATTTTTTTACTTTACGCTTGTGAGTTATAAAGTTTTCCATAGGAGCCGCAGGGCCAACCGTAATTCCAAAATTTCTAAAAGATTTAATTTTCCAATTTGTATTACTTCACAAAGTTTAAATAAGAGTGACTAAACTATTTTGTGTTACTTATTTATTTTTAGTATTAGGTCACAAACATAACAATAATATTCATGAGATATTTCTACAAACTTCTCGAAAAATCACAGAGGATTTATGCGACGCATAATTTCTTGAATAATTATAATAGCTATATTAGATTAACTTACATTATTTTCAGGAACTTTTTTTTTTTTTTACTTTTTATTTTATGACTCAATTATATTACTATTTAATAATACTTAGATAATTTTTAGAAATTATATACTCATTGATATAAGGTGTACTAGAGACAATCTTCGTACCTTTACTCAAATGTTCCTTTTATAGTATTTACTTTATTTATTTTGGTTATAGGATATTTATTTATGCTTAAGGCTAAAGTATTACAATAGTGTTAAAGTTTCTAGCTACATCACCAGTACCATTAGTAGGGATAATATAGTAGAACCGGATTTTTTCTTTGAATAGGCTAGCTAAATAGGATATATAAATATTTATTATTATTTTAAAATATTTTCTAAATTTATGTTCTCATAAATATAGGATACACGCGCAAAGCGCGTACCTAAATATATATATATATATATATATATATATATATATATATATATATATATATATATATATATATATATATATATATATATATATTGACTCTCATATCTTCACGAAGAATTCAACAATTATATCGTTACATTATCCGTGTAAATTGTTACTTATGCGACAAGAAGTTTTACTCTCTTAACGAACAATACTCAACTTACCACTAGTACTAAAAACAAAGGTGTAGTATAAGATATAATTGAAATTCAGAAAAGAACTTTGTTTCTACAAGAAAAATGAACTTATAATAAAAACGTTCTAGAACAGAAAAACAGCACCATATAGCATTTAAATCAGTTAAGCTGAAAAGTAAGAAAGAAAAGAACGCAAAATCAAATTAATTAACCAGCTCTCTAACAAAGAATAAAAAAGAAAAATATATGATGCTAAAAGGTATACATAGAAGAATAGGTTGATTGTTTAAAGTGCAAGATAAATATGTAATCTGTGTAACAAATCATCGTCGGTCAATAACCAAATATTAAGGATGAATGAAAGAATGTGTCCAATCTAAAGTAGAATAGATGAAAGTATAGCTCGATTTAGACTTTGCACATGACATTCGAGGGAATTATAATTTTTCACTTGTAGCAAGATAAGTTTGAACTACCAAAGATAACCGCCTATCCCTATGCTTTATAGATCAAATCTTGGATCGATAGACATTTTTTAGAAGAAGAAAAAAAAAGGCATTGATTTTTTTTTCCAATTTGAACAAAAAGTCAAAGCATTTTGTTATTACTAAACTGAAAATCTCATTAAAGCATTGATAATTGGACTATGACGTTATCAATATATCAATAATATCTTTCCTTGGGGATTTAGGTCTTTGATCCGGTTGGGTCATTGCCCCACTTACATGGCCATTTTTTGTATAGGCGTATTCTTGTTAGAAACACTGATTTGATTGAAGAGAGAGGGGAGGAAAATGTCACTTAACCAATGAGGGCACTTTAGTCATTTCACTCTAAGTTAGTTACTCTGTTAGTTGTCTGGAATTAAGTTAGTTAGGTAGTTAATCTCACTTAGCATAATTTAACTCACTAATATATATTCATATGTATTCGCCATATCACACCAACTTTCAATAATGAAGACTTATCTTTTCTCTCTCTCTAACTTCTCTCTATCAAGTTGCTCCTACTTCTCTCTTCTCCTTCATTCTCTTGTTCTTAATTTTACCTTCTGTACTTCAAATTGGAGCATGGTATCAGAGCAATCAAAACAAGATAAATCAGCTTTGAATTGATCCAATTCTGCTTCCGCAATTCAAATTCAGTTTCTGTAATTTCGTGTTTGTATCGACAAATTCAAGATCAGTAAAGATGAGTTTAAACAACGAATAAGATACCGCTCATTTGAGTCAAACAGCTGGAAATTCAACTCAACCTACTTGTATAGATTGCAATCATCCTCTGTTCCTTCATCCCTCATACGTGAGTGGAATACAAATTATTTTCTTTCAACTAACAGGTATCGAGAATTATTCAGTTTGGTATCGATCTATGCGTGTTGCTCTGTTAGGAAGGAACAAATTAGGGATGGTAGATGGTTCTTGTAAGAAAGAAAACTTTCCTGCAACTATGTGGAACCATTGGGAAAGAGTAAATGCTATTGTGTTGTCTTGAATCATGAATTCATTGAATAGCAGTCTTCTTGGTGGTATAATGTACGCATCTAACTCACAATCTGTTGGGATGATCTATATGAAAGATTTTATAAAGTAGATGACTCAAGAACATTCCATTTGCACAAAGAAATAGCTACTTTGGCCCAAAGTACTTCCTCTATATCTGTATATTACTCAAAATTGAAGGATATGTGGGAAGAAATTGAGGCATTAATCCCAGTTCCCGGAAGTGACTGCCCAAGATCTAGAGATTATGTGGTGTATCTGCAAAAACTGAAGGTGTATCAATTTCTTATGAGTCTTAATGAATCTTACTCTCAAGCTAGAAGTCAGATTCTCATGAGAAGCCATGTTCCAACTGTCAATCAAGCATATTCAATAATCATAAGTGATGAAAGTCAAAAGGCAGTAGCTGTCACGTCTAGGATATTAGGTGCAAATTCAGTAATCACTACAGGAAATTATGATGTAGCAATGTACACAAGAAATATGGAAAATCAGAGGTATAAGAAGAACTATAATATTCAGTGTGAATTCTGTAAACTCAAAGGTCATAGCAAGGAAAACTGCTTCAAGATAGTTGGCTATCGTCCAGATTTAAAGTTCAAGAAGAAAGGAAATGTTAGAACAGGAGGGTCAGCATCCTATAATGTTCTTGCAGAAGTAACAAATCATTAGCCTACTATGAACTCGATGGACACATACCAGCAAGCACAAGCACATATGTCTAACACTTATCAGAACTTGGAACGGGCTGATAACTCACAGTCGATGCCACAAATAGGAGCTTTTACAATATTAATATGAACAAATATTACAAATTCTCAACAAAACTAACACTGAAAACAACAACAATACCTCTGCAGTAAATATAGCAGGTATGAGTACTGCTTTGTTGGTCTCAAACTGTCCAAAAGAGTGGATCATTAACACCGGTGCAACCAATCATATGGTATCTGATATTGCAATGCTAAATCAGAATTCCATTGTTAAGAACACTAATCCTAAGAGGGTGTATCTACCCAATGGTGAAGTATCTCATGTTACACACACTGGAACTAGCTCAATTTCAGCTAGGAGTATACTTAAAAATGTCTTTCATCTGCCTTAGTTTAAGTTTAATCTAAGAGTTAGCTTGTGCAATCACCTTCTACCCTCATTTTTTTGTATTTCAGGATCCCTTCAATGGGAGGGTAAAGGAGATTAGTAAAGAAAAAGATGGACAATACATATTACTGAGTCAGCTTGCTAACAAGGATATGAACTACAGTCTACTAGTCAAGGAAGTGTTTACTACTGAAGATATAAACCTGTGGCATAGAATATTTGGTCATGTGTCTCTAACTGTTCTTAGGAAAATGCTTTAGAATAAAGCTGAGTCTATAGCAGAAGTAATAAATAAATGTGATGTTTGCCCTTGTGCAAAACAAACCAGATTACCTTTCCCAGCAAGTAGTATTAAAAGTACTGAGTGTTTTGAGCTAGTTCATATGGATATTTGGGGGCCATACAAGATTCCTACTTTTGATGGAAATAGATTTTTCTTGACTATAGTTGATGACTTTTCCAGAATGACATGGATCTACTTGTTAAAATTGAAATCTAATGTGTGTGTTGTTATTTAGTATTTTTTGAGTTTTGTTCAAACACAATTCAACAAAATAGTTAAGGCAATTAGAACAGACAATGGCACAGAATTTGTTAATACTATTTGCAGTGATCTGTTCAAGAAATTAGGTATTATACATCAGATGACCTGTGTTTATACTCCTCAACAAAATGGAGTAGCTGCGAAAAAGTATAAATACATCTTAGAGGTTACTAGAGCTATCAGATTTCAAGCCAATATCCTCATTAAATTCTGGGGTCACTGTGTTCTAGCAGTTGTGTATATAATTAACAGGCCACCTTCATCAGTTATATGTGTTTTACCTTATGAAAAATTATATAAAAGGAAACCTTCACTCAATCATCTAAGAATACTAGGTTGCATGTGTTATGCCAAAATTATACAGGAAACTGACAAACTTAAACCAAGGTCCAAACCTGCAGTATTAATGGGCTACTCAGAGGTGCAAAATGGTTATATCTTATATGATCTTCTAGCCATTCATTCTTTGTAAACAGAGATGTTATTTTCAGGGAAGATGTTTTTCCCTTCAGGAAAACTACTACATCTTCACCTCTTATATTCCTGACTAAACTACCTCAACCTATTCTAGATAACAGGCAATTAGAAGGTTAGAATCAGCCTGTGTTTCATTCTCAAACTCCAAACACTGAAATCTATGATGCTAACTATACAAATAATGAAATATATCAAATGAACTCTGATATACAAGAAAGCACAGAAGCATTACATAATATTCTAACTACTACAAAAACAATTGACTCACATACAGAAGATAGTCTACAACAGAATCAATTTTCACTTGATCTTCCTACAGTCTCAGTTGAAACTCAACAGGCTCAACAGATAACTGCTACTAGAAGATCTGATAGAGAAAAACACCCTCCTATATGGATGAAGGATTTTGTCTCCTTAAATGTTCATCATGATGCCACCTATCCTATCTCCAATTACATGTATTATGAGAATATTTCATCTAAATATAAAGTCTACATCTCTACATTCTCTTCAACAACAGAACCTAACTCTTATGCAGAAACACTTAGAGATCCTAAATATGTTGATGCAATGAAATCTGAAATTGAGGCTCTTGAAAGCAACCATACCTGGGAAGTTGTTTCTCTACCAGAATGAAAAACCCCTATAGGATGTAAATGGATTTACAAAATCAAGTATAAAGCTATAGGAGAAATAGGAAGATTCAAGGCTAGACTTGTAGCCAAAGGCTACAGTCAAAGGAAGGTATAGATTACCAGGAGACTTTCTCTCCAGTTGTAAAAATGGTGACAGTTAGGATTGTCTTAGCGATTGCAGCCTCCAGAAAATGACATGTACACAAAATGGATGTCTACAATGCTTTTCTACAAGGTGATCTCCATGATAAAATCGATATATGTAACGACCCGACTAGTCATTTCGAGTATTACAACCCAGTTTTCTCATTTATATCTCAAATTATACTTTACAGTTGTTGTTTGAATTGCCAGGGCAATTGGTTCGGGTCCAGTGAGATTTTGGAATGAATTGGAACATCTAGTTCCAAGGTTTAAAGCTTAAGTTAAAATAGTGACCGGATGTCGATTCTTCAATAATATATGGTATCACATTAAGCAAATGAGCTCCAAATTCAATTTTTATTGAAGTATTAGATCCGTATTGAAATTACGGAGCCATAGCAAAAAGAATCATTAAATTCGGACATCGTATGAGAGAGTTATGCCTATTTTCGTGTCTGGAACGATTTTTCCGTCGCCGCGAGCGCCCAGGGTAGCGTGGGGCGCTAGCCCTGGCGCTGGGAATTTTGGGATACTGGAAACTGCGCCACAAGCAGCGCCCCACACTACCTGTGATGCGCGAAACAACTGAGAGTTTATAAAATGGGATTCTTGTCATTTTTACTTATTTTTGAGTTTATGGAGCTCGGTTTAGGCGATTTTTGGGCGATTTTCATCGGAAAACATTGGGGTAAATGTTCCTTATCCTATATTAATTATATTTTATGATTCCATATTCATTTACATCATGAATCCATGAATTTATGGAAGAAAAATTAGATTTTTATAAAATCTTCCAAAAATATAAAATGAAGATTTGAATGTCAATCCGATGTCGGAATTTGATAATTTTTGTATGGTTGGACTCGTATCGGAACGGGTGTTCAGATTTTATAACTTTTGTCGGTTTCCGAGATGTGGGTCCCATGGGCTATTTTTGAGCTAAATTTTGGATTTTTATGAAAAATTAGTATTTTCATATGGAATTGATTCCTATACCTCGTGTTGATTGTATCGAATTATTTTGACTAAGATTCGAGGTGTTCGGAGGCCGAATCACGAGGAAAAGGTTTATTGGAATAAAGAATTTGTTTGGATTGAGGTAAGTAACTCTTCTAATCTTGGAGTTGAGGGTATGAACCCTGAATATATGTATTTTGTGAATTGTTGGGAGGTGGCGCACATGCTAGGTGACGGGCGTGTGAGCGTGCACTATAGAAATTGTGACATAATTGTTTATGTGGAATGTTATAGTTAAATAACCTTGGTATTTTCCATGCGATTTTATGTGTTAAAGAAATTGAGCTGAAAAGCATATTACAAATCATGTTGAGGCTATGTGCCAGTATTATTAGGACCCACAGAGGTCATATTGCTGTGAATTATTGTGTTAAATTGAAAATTCATACTCAGTCATATTCATTTCATTGCATATCACAACTCAGTTTTATGACTCTATTTTGATGCATAAAAATATTTTGGGCCGAATGCCCTGTTTTACTGAGATGCCCGAGTGGCTTGAGAGGTTTATGACTGAGTGAGGCCAAGGGCCTGATTTATGTTTCATATTCATGGGATCGGGCTGCATGCCGCAGCATGTTGCATATTTATGGGATCGGGCTGCACGCCGCAGCATGTTGCATATTCATGGGATCGGGCTGCACGCCGCAGCATGTTTGATATCGGCCGAGGGCCTGATTTGTGAGGATGAGTGTGGATCGGGGCTGCCCGCCTGCAGCATACCTGAGTGAGGCCGAGGGCCTGAATTGTGAGGATGAGTATGGATCGGGGCTGCCCGCCTGCAGCATACTTTATTATTATCGCACGTGAGTTGTCCGTGCAGATTATAGCGCTTGGGATGAAGGATCCCCTCCGGAGTCTGTACACACCCCTAGTGAGCGCAGGTACCTACTGAGTACCGAGTGCCGAGTGCTGAGTGACTGGGAGGCATGAGTGATTGTGAGGTATGCCCGAATGGCAAGAGTGATTGTGAGGTATGCCCGAGTGGCAAGAGTGATTGTGAGGTATGCCCGAGTGGCACAAGTGACTGTGAGATTTTTGCCTGAGGGGATGTATATGAGTGATATTCTTCCTGAGGGGCTGTTTATGATTTTATCATTGAGTTGCATCGCATTGGCATGCACACATGACATACAGGCATAGAGATGTATTTTTCCTCATGCTGTACAACATCACATCATTCATGATTTCTCACACATTTTTGACAGATGGGCATAGTGATGCATTTATTTTACACTGGTTATCCGGAAGGAAAATGAAACATCTTATTTATTATTGACAAGATTTTGGGAGAAATTTATTGTTTTCAAACTATTTATATTATTGGAAACTTCGGCAAACGATTTGGGTTTTCACTGAGATAATTGAAAGGAAGAACTATAATTTTTGAAATCATTATTTGGCTGAGTATTTTATCCCTAAGTTATTTCTGGTATTATTTGCTTTATGTTGTTATGGATTATTGTGTACTATTGGTTGTGGACCCGACCTTGGTAGAAACTCATCACTACTTTCAACATACGGCTAGGTTTGTTACTTACTCAGTACATGGGGTCGGTTGTACTGATACTATACTTCTGCACATTGCGTGCAGATGTTGGCTGTTGTTGTTGTTGTGCTCGATGGTTGCGGGACTTGAAGATGTACCTGCATTCCTGTTGTAGCTGCCTCTTGTTCAGGGTAGCCTTAGATTTATAAAAGCTCTGTTTATATATTATTCAAATAGACTATGTATTTATTTCATTTCCGCTTTGTATACTCTATTCTTAGAAGCTCATGATTTGTTCTACCAGTTCTTGGGGAGATGTATCAGTTTTAGATAATTTCTTTTAATTAATTTCATTGGAATTGGATAGTTGAAAATTGGCTTACCTAACGGGTTGGGTTAGGTACCATCACGACTAGTGGGATTTTGGGTCGTGACAATATAGATCTTCCACAAAGATTTAAGAGTCAGGGGGAGTATAAACCAGTATGTAGACTCAAAAAATCCTTGTATGGGCTTAAGCAAGTACCAAGACAATGGAATGCAAAGCTGACAGAAGCCTTACTAAAGTTCCAGTTTATTCAGAGTCCATTCGATCATTCCATATTTGTAAAGAAAACTGACAGTGGAACTATTGTAGTGCTAGTTTATGTAGATGATATGCTTTTAGCAGGAGACAACCTAAAACTGGTGCAAGACACTAAAGCAGCTCTACAGCAAACCTTCAAAATGAAGGATTTAGGGGAACTAAAATATTTTTTTGGGATAGAATTTGCAAGATCAAAACAAGGAATTCTGATGCATCAGAGAAAATACTCCTTGGAACTTATATCAGAACTTGGATTAGCAGCATCTAAACCTATCAATACACTTATTGACACAAGCATAAAGCTCACTACAAGAGAGTTTGATGAACACTTCTCCAAAACTAATCTGGCAGAAGATGAACTACTAGCATACCAAGGCAGGTATCAAAGACTCATAGGTAAACTACTATACTTAATAGTTACTAGGTCTGATATATCTTTCAGTGTTCGGACACTCAGTCAATATCTACAACAGCCAAAAAATCCCACATGGAAGCTGCATTAAGAATTGTTAGATATATCAAGAGTCAACCAGGACAAGGCATTCTATTGTCTAGCAACAACAATGAAACAGTTACAGCCTTTTGTGATGCTGATTGGGTAGCTTGTCCACACACCAGGAAGTTAATCACATGGTATTTGATCGAGGTAGGTGATTCACTAGTCTCATGGAATTCCAAGAAACAAACTATAATATCCAGAAGCTCTGCTGAAGTAGAATACAGGAGCCTAGCATCTACTGTTGCTGAGTTAACATGGTTACTAGGGTTAATGAAAGAGATTGATGTAAAAATTGATCAGCCAGTTACTATTTTTTGCGACAACAAAGTTGCTATTCAAATGCCAGCCAACCCAGTCTATCATGAAAGAACAAAACATATAGAGATTGACTGCCATTTCATAAGAGAAAAGATTCAACAAGGCATGGTAAAAACTGAGTACATTCCTACAAAAGAGCAGCCTGCAGATATGTTTACAAAAGGATTGAACAGAGTGTGCAATATCAGTATTTGAGCTCCAAGCTAGGGATGTTAAATGTCTTTATGCCCCTAGCTTGGGGGGAGTGTTGAGAAAAATGTCACTTAACCAATGAGGGCACTTTAGTCATTTCACCCTAAGTTAGTTATTCTGTTAATTGTCAGGGATTAAGTTAGTTAGGTAGTTAATCTCACTTAGCATAATTTAGCTCACTAATATATATTCATATGTATTCGCCATATCAGACTAACTTTCAATAACGAAGACTTATCTTTTCTCTCTCTCTCTCTACCTTCTCTCTATCAAGTTGCTCCTACTTCTCTCTGCTCCTTCATTCTCTTGTTCTTAATTTTATCTTCTGTACTTCAAATTTGAGCATACACACTGTTTTGATGTCACATAAAGAAATTTTCATACTCGATTTGGACATGAATATTAGGTTATAATAGCACATGTAAATTTATTAAGAAGTATAGAGAAAAAGTTTCTCTTTTAAGAAAATGACACATTTTTCGGAATAAAAGGCATAAAACAAAGAGAAGGATATTAATTTCGATATATAGAGTTTAGATAACCCTTTTCGACTCTGTCACCTAACCACTTGAAGGATCAAAATATCCTTTTACTATCACATTTTGCTACATTTTATTAAATACTAAAAGTTATAAAAAAAACTACGACTTTATAGTATTCTTTTATGTAATTTAAATATATAAATCTCACTTAAAATGAAAACGAATTGATCTTCGAATTAAATTGAAAACTAAATAATTTATTGACCCTCATACTTCAAAGTCCGAACACCACCATTCTTTTAGAATGGAACGAGGTATTGTATTTTGCATCGAAACGTTTTAAATTTCAAAATTTTAATAAAATTATAGTACTTGCAAAAGTACGTCAAGCCTTTTAAAATGCCAATAACAAAACAAAGCGATACACAGTTTTGGATAGGGGGACACCTCTCCCCCCTATATTTAAACTTGAAAGAAAAAGGCCAAAGTTGGCTTCAGTTTCTATTTGAGCACTTCAACTAAGGTCATTACCTATTGAATACTTAAACTCTAACAAAAATGTACCTATTGAACACGAATGCTGACATGACATAGTATGTGAAATCACACCCTCTTTTGAGAGCGTGGAAAGGAAAAGCAAAGAAAATAATTTTTTAAATTTTAAATTTTTATCTTCTCTCCTAAATTTTAATTTTTGAGTTTAATTAGGAAATAATTTTTTGTTGTCATCACCTTTAGGACAGCTCTCCCGATAGCCACGACCTCCGACACCAACTCCATCTCCTTTGATTTGGAGTTCTAATTTCATTTTAAAGTTGGATTCCTTCACTGAATTGATTTTATTCATCGTTTTTGCTACCTAAGAATCTAATTTGAGGAGAAAATTTTGACTTCCATTGGAGCATCGAGCTTGAATTAAAAAAAAAATAGATCTGAAAATTCTGAGTAAAAATCAATTGGTTGTTATAGATTCTAGCCGGAAACATTTGTTAGAATCTGAATCTAAAGTTTGAGTGCATTTTTGAGCTGGTTCGAATTGGATTCTTGGGTCAAATATTTCAGAGCTGCTCGACGAGGAAGATGACCTGGGTTTCCTTAAGTTCGAGTCTGTTTGATCAAATTAATTACTGAATTTTGTTCTAATTGTCATTCAGAGTCTATAGTTACATTTGAGTTCGATTGGAGATGTATAGGTCGAGATCGGATTAACAGAAACCTAAGCAAATTTGAAGAACACCAACTCAGTTTATTTTAATTTGTTATTGATTTGTTCGGATAATTTGTGGTTGCTTCTACTCATTATTTGGAGAAGATGGGGCAGGAAAAATTTGGCCAGTGAGGAGTTGGGGATGACGGCGGTAAGGACTACGCAGGGTTGGGGACGATGCAGGCAGGAAATTTTTGTTTTCTTTTATTTTCTTTTTTTCCCTTCAAAGTTTAGCTTTTTCTTGTCTTTGTTGACATGTCATTTTATCATTGGTCTTGTTTGCCAAGTAGATAGCAACTGATATTCACGCACCAAAGATGATTTGAGATTATCAAAGTTGTGTTTAATAGATACACTTTTGTTGGAGTTGAAGTATTCAATGCACCAAAGATGATTTGGGATTATCAAAGTTATGTTTAATAGGTACACTTTTGTTGGAGTTAAAGTATTCAATGGGTAATGACCTTAGTTGAAGTGTCAAAATGAAAATTGAAGCCAACTTTAAGGGCCGCGTATATATTTGGCCAAAAGAAAAATTAGATAGTATCACATCATTGTAGGGATAGTAAAAATAATATAAAGTAAATTCTTTGCTACTCTTTTGTACACCAAATAAACAAGAGATTGTGGTAGCTTTCAAGTTGCCATCAGAAAATGGCAACTTGTGACCCAATTATATTATTTTATATATATAGAAAATGAATAAAGGATAGGGCATTATCAGCACTTTAGATTTTATCCAAGGGAGGGAAGCAATCAATTATGCAGCAGTCTCTTTCAAGAAAAGAAAGAAAGGTTCCACATTGTTCATGTCACATCACTATTCAAGCATTAATTACTTGCTAATCAATAAGGGGGGTTCACATCATTATCCAAGCATTAATTTCTTTTATTGGTAATTATGATGCCTTGTTTCTGTCTTGTCTTCTTAGAAGGGAGAAAGGGATAGCTCATATATGACTCTGCATTATTTAATTGATTAACTACCCCACCCCGAAAAAAAAAATACTACAGTCTCCCAAGTTCTCCTAGAAATCTCAATTAAATCATCACGGATAATAGTGCACATCACTAGACTAACCAAGACAATTATATGTGAATTAAGTGCAAAAACGACATTATATATGTCACCTGTCAACCTGTCATTCAGCCTAATCATGTCATATTTCTATTTTCTTATGAATAGAGCAATAAGAGTAATAATCCAAGTAATGTTAACAGATTGCCAAGATTCATGATATACATCCAAACTCAATTTCAACGATAACTGATTATAAAGGTAGCCTCCTACTGGAGTGCACTCATTCCTGTAACGAGAATGCAATAATGCTCCAGCTTTACCCGAGGCCAATACTCCTCATAACTTGCACCACTAACACATCCTGTGGCTGAAGCTGAACTATGATTTGGTTCTAATACATGGACTTTTTTGTTCATTTGACTAACAGGAAATCACCAAAAAGAAAGATTAAGGTACACTTGATTGAAAATAAGACAAAACATGCCCACTGCTTTTATAGAAAAGAATCAAGTAGCGCAACGAGCTAATTTATCTCCAAAATTTTAGAGAAACCTTGATGCAAATACATGTATTTTTCATGTTAAAATTGCCAGTATTCAAGGTATGAACAGAGCTTCACTTCAAAAACCAACAGCTATGAGCAAAGAGGATTCTACATGCGAGGTAAGGAAGCGGCCAGAAAGATACATCTCACACCTAGCACCTTGCCAGCACAACTCAAACCCTCTTTGAAGCAGTTTATCCAAAGAAAACTGCAACGAAATTCAATTCATTATGCATGACCTATATTCTCATCTGCGTGCAGCCAAGGATCGTTCCTCTACACCTTGTCATTGGATTAACTTGACGCCACACTGACCTCTCACTTCCGAGCGTCAGAACATCAACATCAGAAATCAATTTAATGTCCCAATTCCAGCGCTCTGGTCCAATAACCCCTCCAACGATATAGATATCATCTCCCAGACCTATCATTGCAAAACCAATTCTTCTACGATATTCAGATGCCGAAACTACCATCTTCCGTGTTTCTCTTTCCTGCTTGTAAATGAGCCAATGACTCAGTACATAAAGCTCATCCCTAACGACAGCCATGGGGCCTTGGAGCCAACCATACTCATGGACTGTCCAACCTTGCTTCACATTTTCCAGAACCTGAACAGTTGACAAACCTTTGTGCAATACGTGAACTTTACCGGCAATAACCACTCCCGAGCATGCAGAGTTGTGTGTGCGATGGAGATCAGGTATCGGATCCCAAACATTATTCTCGGGATCATAGATTTCCGCTCTTGATATTGATTTTCTGCAGTTAGTAAAACCCCCTGCAACAACTATCTTCCCATCAAACACACAACAAGCGAACATGGCACGAGGCACAATCATAGATGCGCAGAGACTCCATTCTCTGGTTACCGGGTCATACGACCATACCTCATCAGTGGCAAAACTCCCATCTTGGTCACCAGTTAATGGATCCACAGCATCACTGCCACCACCTAGAACAAAGAGTTTTCCAGCAGTAGAGACCACACCAAAGTGAGCAAGATGTCTGATATTCGAGGGAAGAACAGGGAGGGTAATCCAAAGATCACGCATAGGATCGTAAAGCTGCCACAAATTATCAGGGTCAAAGGCGCAGACACATAAAAATTCTTCAGATGAATTGACCTCCTTTCTTGCCTTAAATAGTTCGCGACTTCGAATAGCAGCTTGCCAGGAACGGGAAACAAGTTCTAGTTTGGGATGAAGATATAACGGAACCCGTGCAAGACACCTGAGTGCAACAGCATCAGGGAGCCCTTCGATGAGTACAGACATTACGGTCAAGCTCGCATCTACCTCAATCAGGAAATACTGAAGTGATGGTGATAACTGTTATTTTTTGAAAGTCAACCTGAAACATTAAAAAGACAAATTAATGTAAAGACACTATAAACCATACAGCTGTACTGAAAATTCCAAATGTCAATTATCTTTATCCATCGATCCCATGACCAAAGCTCCATGTGCATTCTAAATGCCCTCCCCCCACCCCCCCCCACCCAATCTTTATGTTCATTTGGACATGTAAGAAGAAGACAACAGGCCACCTCTCTCCAGACACAAAAAAGGAGTGGGAAAAAAAGAACCTTTAGTAGCACGAACAACAAACCCGCAGGGTTGAAGAGGGAGACAACAAAGAATTTGGTTTATCAACTGCACTCACGTCCCCCTCTATTAGAGATTTGACTATTTGATATCCTCGTCAGGCACTAACAGAAGTGCTACTACATGGAAAAGTCGCAACAATCTTTCTAGAGCACAAAACTTTCATTTGGAAAAGTTAGATTTAAAGACCACCCAATAGGAGAAATGAAAGATTCTCCTTTATAATTTCAATATGCCTCATAAGATCCAAAGCACCAGAGAATAGTGAAGTCACATTAGCATAGGCAATGACAAACTACAGACCTGGAAAGCATTTTCGTTGCAGAGCCATATTAGTCAAATATCATCTGTTCTTTTTATTTTTTGCCGAGAAGGCAAATATTATATGTTCTACATCTATGAACCTCCAAATCATTTCAAAGAGAAGAAAGCTTTTTTTAACAAAGACTAAGAAGGCACCGTATCAAGTACTTGACGTGTCAACTAATTTTCCTGATTTTAGCAAAAGAATATAGCCCTACATGAAGTAGCTACAAAGTCCAAAACTAAGCCAAGTTTTAATTGTGATTAAGGTCTTATACGAGAGACGCCTAGTGTAAACTTGTTCCAAAATTAATCGACTCTTCAACAATCCCAACGTGATGAGCAATGATAGGTAGCATTTCTTTTCATCACTGAACAATTTCCTCGAAAATAGCCTACTTCAATACTCCATTATTTAAAAAGTAAGTTGATATTTTTTCCTACTTCCAACCCAGAAATGCTTTAGAGTGTTATTTAACTTTTGGCAAGAGTTGATGGTTGACACCTCAATAAGTACCGAGTGCTTTAAAATTAAGCAGATCTTATGGCTGGAGAAAATGTATCATTTTCTTTTTGACGAGAAGTAATTGGAGTAAATGAATCTTTACAATATCTCTCAGAAATTTATCACAGTTGATGGATTCACATTAAATTTGCTAAAAGAAAACCCCAAAAACTCAGCTTGCATAAACTGACCAATGAAACTTCTGGCGGACCTGATTTCTCAATGCATCGACAATTTACTATGCCTTAAAAATGCTCATTCGACAAAAGCATACAACTGTATTTTAGCAAAACCCTCCAAACAGCTAGATATACATATTCAGATGTGCTGCCAACCTGATCTCTCAAAATAATTTTGGAACTTAAGAGATAAAATGTACATCTATATTATCAAAATTAATAAATAAATTAATAATAATCATGTACATCTACAGACTCTGGTTGTATCTCATCCCAGAGCGGAGAAAGCACTCGTAGTTTCCTAGAAAAGGGTGAAAAGGGCAGGAAATTTCAAGGAAATCTAGGGGAACAACCAAAGATAAAAGGGGAAAAGACAGTTAAAGTATAGAATAATATGGCTACCACAAATCCTAAAGTAATAATTTATTCAATTTGCATTATCTTCCTTGTCAGTATGTTAAGTCTGAAGACAGCTAAAATGTTACTACCAATTACTGTAGTTAAATACCTGGGCAAAACTGTTCCCTGTGTGATATCTCCTCAGCTACTTTCTGAATAACCAAAATAAAAATGTTAAACAGAAACTAAAAAGACAGTTCAGCAATAAACTCTGGTCGTGACATCACCTACAGATGCGACCACTATCCCTCTTCCTTCTTTGCACATGGTAGAGTAAACAGGAATTGCTCCACCAAAATTCAGCAACCTGGATCGACATTTGGGGAGATTAAGAAAATAAACTTACAATAAAGTTAAGGTACATAAAGATAAGATTAAGTGTTGGAGGATGTAAAAGAAGCAAAAGATTTCCTATTAAAGCTGAAAAGACACCAAATTAAAGTTGTACTTTCACTTGATTGAAACACCTTCCCTTCAAGGAAATAATTCGATTTTCCTTACTTAAAAAAAATTCGAATAGCGAACGGATTAATTTGAAATAATATTTATCTATTTAGAGATTCCCTTGCTAGTGGAGACATATTAGACAGAGAAACTGCCAGCAAGAAGGAAAGAGAACATTAAGACATGGAGAATAAGGTTAACCAAGGATGGATAGAATGCCATCAGTTGACTTGGTTCTTGTAATGGTGAATCAAGTTTCTCCCTACATTACAGCCCCCAAAGCATGGCCTAAAAGCAGAGGAGTTGTTGTAATAACCTCTGAAAACAAAGTTTGAACCCCAGCAGATGCGACACTAGGTGATTCTTCCTATCAGTTTAACCCTAGGTGGTCAGAGTTATCTGATACTTAAATTGGTGGGAGGTAGCACGAAACCTGGGAACTAGTCAAGGTGTTCTCAAGCTGGCCTAAACACTATAGTAATTAAACAAAAAGGATAATCTCTACATTATCAAAAGCAGCATTTGCCCCCACTATAAAATAAAACAGGACAAGGAAGCATTGAAAGGACTCAAAGGAGCTTATCCATTTGTACTTAAAAGAGCATTATCAGCGACCAAAAAGTATAACAATGGACCTTTAAGCCCCTAAAGCATGGAAAATTTAAATAAGGGAAATTTAGGACACAAGTTTCATTGTATACAATCCTAGAAGTAGCGTCAAATAGTTCCAAAAAAATTGACTGTGAGAGATTTAGGACAAAAGTCATGCTATATACCCTACAAAAAGTAGTAAAATTTTATCCTATGCCTATACAAAAGTCCTCATGATAAACCATTTCCATTTTGGGACTTCCTGTTTGTTTTGATTGGAAGAAGGAAAGGGTAGTTATAGATAAAGCAAATCTAACACAGGAGAAGTGGAAGGCCAAATAAATGAAACAGCCAAAAAAGAATGCTAAGAGGTCATTTTAGATCCACAAATAAAGCAAAGTAAGAAATGATAGGCGACACTGACATTGAGGAATAAGCATAAAACTAAGCAATTATCACAATCAAATGCGGAAATCTGGAGGTATTATACAAGTATAAACGATTAGATCCGACAGAATGTGCAAGTAGAATACATAAAAGTATAAATTGAGAGGAGGTTGCTGAAAATGATTTGGCCATGTCCGATATAGACTTCCAAATGCACCGGCTTGTAAGTGCCACTATGATGATTGAATGTGTCAAAAGGGGGACAAGGTACATCTAAAATCATGCGGTCTTAGTCTTAGATAAGAAGAAAACACAATAAGAACAAATGATCTATATAGGCAATACACACTAGTTTGGATTAGGATTATCATTGTGTACAACTTACATTATGTTCGGCATTTTTCAAGAATCTTTTTACTTTGGTTACAGTATCATACAGTGGCAGAACCAAGATTTTGAAGTCATGGTGCTCGCCGAAAAAATTCCAAAAGAAGAGGGAAAAGGAGTTTAGTTTTGGGTGCTCACACAATGCTTATCTAAAATTTTTGATAATTGCCTATTTAAATCTATTAAATTTGGTTAAAGGCGGTGCTTAAGCACCCATAATACTCCATGTAGATCCGCTACTGGTATCATATGTTGGCTTAGAGATAATTGTGAGATTTACATAACCTCTAGTTGTAGAAACTCTTGATTTGTCTCGGAAAGAAAAAATTTGAGTATTAAAATGAAAATAGGCCCAAATCGAATGGTATGGATCATATTCCCGACCCTAGCTAGTTTTGAGTTTGACGCACAGTTGTTGTTCTCTTGAGACCCTCCAGCTTAGTTCTTTAGCCGCAATAATAGAGTAGTAATATATACACCAGCGGCGGAAGCAACAATGACTCAGTCATATACTTAATGTGTCAATATAGTAATTGGACAAAAATCCCATACCTTGATGACAAAAGCCTCATAAAGGGCTGCATTGCTAAGTTGCTACAACTATGTGTTTATTTATTTGGAAATGGAAATCAAAAACCAATTCTTTCACCCATCCAGTTAAATATATTCTGTCTATAAACTAAAAGGTTTTTTTTAAACCCAAAGGAGTCACTTTAGGAAAATATACTAAAAGTACTAAGATTCAGAAGCTCATAAATGGTTGCATCTATAGATTATCAACAAAGAATTGAAGATCAAATGGATTTCTAAAGCTAGGTAATTAACTCTGAGCAAACAAAAACACCCAAATCTTAACATGATGAATCAAATGATGGGCAGCTGAAAAAGTACATAAAAATCATTTCCAAATTAAAACCCAAATCCCTAACATAAATAAAGAATTATAAAACAACAACTTTGGGTGTTTCAACAATTGGGGAAATGGCCAATCTTGAAAAGCAAACAAAATGTTTATGCAAATTCCAAAATTGAGTGCACATCAATCCCGATTCCCAGCTGATTAAGATGAAATCCAAAAAAGAAAATGATATACCTGAACCCGAAATCCCTGCACCCTTTCAACAACTACAGCTGAAACAAGATATGTACCGATGCCTTTTCTTGAAAAAAGTATTTGTTGTGTTACAAATGAAGAACAAAAAAATCAATTACTGGGTGTAATAGATTAGCTTTGGTTTTGTAACAGAAACAATTTTGATTATTCTTTTGGGGAGAGAATTGGATGGATACGTTTTTTGCAGTCTTTGTACGTCAGGCGAGAGTGTTTTAGGACAATTACACAAAAGTGTTTTTGGAAAGTAGATGCGTTTACCCTAAGAAATTAAAAAAAGAATAGAATTAGGCATGAAAGGATATTCCCTCAACATTTTTTTCTTTTTTTATTCCATATTGGTAGTACTATTTTTGGAGCTTGACATAAAAAAATTACTTTGAAGATAAACGTGTTTATCAAAGTCGATTTCATTTCCAACGTCCTCAACATTTCTTTTCTTTAGGTTGACATGTAAAAGAGTTTTTCCTTAATTTCTTTTGGCTTTTAATTTTTTTTTTATTGTTATTTCTTTTGTTTTCACATATCACTTTGTTGTTCAATGTTTGTTAGCCAGTGTTAATGAATTTCCAGCTAAATACACTTCAGTTTTTCTTAATATCATCTTGATTATAGGAATCTCCTTTTTAAGTTTCTTTTGGAGGTACAATTTGACCCTTTTTTGCATTTAAGAATTTATGTGGGTACAATATGTCTCATCTTCCTTCTTCCCAAAAGAAAAAACTACTTTTCAGTGTCCATAAATCTTCTTCAAATTGTTTGCTTAAGAGTTAAGATACATATAATTCTTTTTACTAGATAATTAGGCCAATGCATGAGAAGCTTTGACTAATCATAAGTGTGAAAGCTAGCTGTAACTTGCGAGTAATTAAGTGGAGTATAGAAGTTAAAAAGGAGAGAAAGGATACGGAAAGTGAAGAGTTGATTGAAGAGGAACAAGAGTGATTTTTTTTCTCTTCTCTTTACCTTGTTAGAGTGGTATGTTATGACTAAAAGTGTGACGAGATTTACAAGTTGAGTTACACCTATCACCCTTTCTCCCTTACTTAATTTCCAATCCTATAAGCTTGACATTCTTTCTTTTCGATTGGTTGATTTGGTTCTTCGGCATCTTTTTTCTTTTCTTTTTTTTCACACATTAAATTTTAGGAAAGGGAGAGGACTGTGAAAGTGGATCATGAGATGGGAAATTGAATTGAACCTTCACGTGCATGATGAAGGTTGGGTCAATCCAATAACCTCCTTATTCTTTGGACCTTTCTTTTTTAAAATATAAAAAATTCTCTCTCTAAATATTTAAACTTACAATGATTTCCACTTTATAATATTTTAAATTTGATTTGGCATCTTAATAATTACTCCTATTCCATTTTACGTATCTAAGTTTGATTTGCCATAAAAGAATATTATTAAAAATAATAATACATTTTAAATCTTGTGATGGAACATGTTATGCATATCATTCCAATATTTAAAATGGAGGGAGTGTTTGAACGAAAAACGTAATTTTCGACTAAAACAATTGTATTTATATAATGATGGGTTAAACTTAGTTAATAATAATATTTTTAGATGTGAGTTTCGAAAATGTGGCTAATGTTATATAGATCTGGTGGTGGATGGATAACATGCATTAAATATTCCGAAAAGCATGAGCAATAACGGAGAAATAACTAGCAATAAATAACAATAAATGATATTTAAGTAAATCGGAGAAGTGATTCACCCAATAAAGGATGAACTAGATGATTGTCCCTCCTGACAATGATGAGTGACAGACAAATCCTAGAATGTTCAAATTATTCTCGGATCTGATTGAAAAGTATAGAATAATATGAACAAGAATCTTGATGAGAATGTGATGCTCATATCGTTCAAGAGAGAGGGAATCTTTTATCAAAAGCCCACTCTTATCAAAATGAATATCACATGCCCTCATTCATTATCTTTTTTTCTATTTATATGGGACATATTCCTAACAAACTCTAATAGTACAAGTGCAGAGAGCATTCACTAGAATGTTCTCTTTGATATCATATTCTAAAAACTAGTCGTTACAGCTCTTTCTGTGGTGCTCTACCTCGACCACGAGTATCGTTGTTTCTTGGTCGACCTCGACTGTCTCTTTTCTCAATATTACTTTGCCCTAAATATTCTGGGAAAATTTTTGACCTATACAGTTAGTCCCTCTGCTTATTGAGGTCGGCCTCAGATGACCTTGATGAGCGGATTCTATTTTTTGTGGTTGAGAAGATTAGACGAGTGGGTCGAGTAGCGATGTTTGAGATGAGATGATGACGTGGTCTTTCGTGAGCCGTAACTTTTAGGGTTACGTCATTTCTACACCAGAGTGACATCATGACATTATGCGTCATCATGGTGCATTTTCCCGATGCTTGTGTCGTTTTCCATGCGTCTGTCTGTTGGGACTGCCGTTTCGATCCTAGTGCTGAGTAATGATGGCATAATTTCTTAGTTTTGGTGCCCAAATTCTTATAAATAGGGATGTGACGGCATTCATTCGCTCTTTACACATTTTTCACATTGAATCTTTGTGTCTCCTTCTCTTTACTCCATTGTTGTGCGTCTTCTTTTCTGGTTCCAGTGACTCTTGTTGGTTATAACGCTTCTTTACTTGGATATCCTTTCTTTTGTATGAACTATGGCTAATGTGTCATCTGGTTCCGGTGAGGGAAATAACCATGTCCCCTTGGCGGTGATTATGCCTCCTCATGTTGATGGCGTCTCTGTTACCATTGAAGACGAGAACTTTCCTACGGTGGAAGAAATAATTCCTTGTGGTGAGAAAGTTAGGTCAGACTTCTCAAAGGCGCCTGAAGACGAGCCCGAGGCCTCTGAGTCGGCGATGAAAGGGGGCGATCTAGCAGAGCTCAGGGCTAAATTCAACATTCCCGATCGCATCGATTTGGTCCTTGTAGGGCGGGATGTGGTACAAATCCACCGCCTCGGGTATTGCGCGTTCTACGCATACCCCTTCCAGGTTGGCTACGCCCTTCCCCTTCTCCCATTGGCGAAGGAATTTTGCCGTTACTATGGCATTTGCCCGGCTCAACTCGCCCCATATATCTACAATCTCATCAGGATACTTACTAAATTTGAGGAATTGACCGGGGTCGAGATCACACTCCGATATCTGATGCATCTCTTCGCCCCTAGTTTCTATAGGGGACAATATTACACCTTCGCCATCAAGGGGGCAAATACCTGGTTGTGAAGATGGATGACAAGGTGAACCGTCATTTCTGGCACAATTGTTTCTTTGTCAGAATCGAAGATGTGGTGGCCAATGCGGACGGCTTCCCCGAGACTTGGAATTATACTCCTAAGCGTCTAATCTTTCTTCGTTAAAATATTTGATCTGTATGTTTTAGTCGTAGGTTTTGAACTCTTGTTCCCTTCTTGTGCAGCCAAAACTACGCCCCCTACTTTGGTCGGGGATATTTCCGACTGGGTTGGCCGGGTTCTGCCTCACATTGTGGGAATTCTCAAGTGGCCAGGCTTTGCAAGAAGTTCGGGTTCGCTCCTTCCTTGACCGGTAAGTTTCTCTGTTTTTTTTGTTTTGGCCTCTTAGTCGCCTACTTCTTATAGTTTGCTTTTGATGATAGTGATAACTTTATTTTGATTCTTTCTTTTCCAACCTGAGGATCTTTGAAGAGGCTGAGAGCTCCCCCTCCTACATTCCGTAAGAGGAAAGTTACCTCATCTTCGACGTCTATCCCCCTACGACCGTGGCTAGGCCTTCTCGTTCATATGCTTTTGTCCCCTCCTCGACCGCGGCTAGGTCTGCTCGATCTTTGGCCCCATCTACCGCTGCCTTAGCATCGGTTTCTTCTCCACCTGCAAATATTTCGACAGCGAAGCTTCTTGCTTCTCCTTTATTCCATCTTGTGAACGAGGAAGAGGAATCGTTGCCGAGCGATGGGAATTTGGTTCCCCGCAAGAGAAGGTCGGTGGATGTTGGTGACGGGGTTGCCCAGGCTGTAGATTCCGTGATGGATGATTTTGTCATTCACGAGATGGCGACTATAATACTTGAAGATGACGTCTATATAACGTCTGAGGTTTCGATATCGGTGGAGCTCGTTGAGGATGTATCTCATCCCTTTGCGGCGATAAAAACCGAAGGGCCGGCCGTTGTGGCTTATGATATTTTGTGGCAGGAGGGGCCGTCGACCTCGTAGCCGGCTAGTGATGCTTCTTCACCGGCCGACGGGAGAGGCAAAGGCGTTGCCGAAGATGGCTATGAGACGGGTTCTGATCTTGATGCTGTTGAGATGAGGATGATGGAGGAAGGATTTACCCAGCTCGAGTGAGATTGGAGGGGTCCACGAGGACCATTGCAATCCTCATGGATTGAGATTTATTAAAGAATACGAAAAACATGGTTCCTTCCCTCTGTCCCCTTTGCTCCGACGTGGAGGGTCGAACCCTCCAAGAGCTGGATGATGTTACTTTATCGAGGAGTATAGTCGGCCTCGCTCTCAGAGTAAGTTTTTCGACGCTTCTTATTTTTGTCCATTATGTTCAAAATTTTAAGCTTCATTCTTGTTTTGTCTACCTTCTTTTTCTTTCTCTTTCAGACCATGATCTTGGAAATCAAAAGCGCCCGAAGAGAGGCAAGGCGTAAGGCTATTTTTATGAAGTTGCAGCAAAAATACCGCGAGTACCATGGCAAGTACCGGGAAATTTGTAGGCAGTTTGGTGAGGGCGGAAATTTGCAAACCCTTCAAGATGAACTAAAAGAGAAGGATGACGAGTTGGTGAGGGTCATCGAGAGGTACAACGTCCTTGAGGGGATGCTGAGAAATAAAGAGGAAGAGCTCGAGTCTAGCAGGGTCGTGGAGGCTCAATGTGGTGATCTCCAGACACAAGTGGTCGAGCGACGCAGGCATTTGGAGGAGTGTCATCTGCAGATGGAGGTTCTTTATGGCGAGATTACTGAGAAGCAGAATGAGCCGAAAAGGGCGGAGTCTACTCGGTCGGCGGCTTCGAGGAAGGCGGAGGCCCTCGAGGTAGTGATACGTACTCTCCGTTCCGAGCGAGATAGCGACTTGGAGACGGCAATACTTAAAGAGGAGCGGCTTGATGAGAGGATTGGGGAGATGGATAGAGACAACTCCCTCCTTCAGGACCAGGTGGCCACCTTAGAGGCTAAGAAGGCTCAAATGGATTCACACTGAGACTTAATTGGATGTGTTCCGAGATATACATGCGGTAGAATCTGTTCCTGGGGCTGCCCTTGAAGATGCCCGTGTTAAGGCTCGTGAAGCTCGAATTGCTTGTGGGTATGATCCTACTAGTCTAGAGGTCGGTGATGGGGATGAAGATATAAATCGGCTTGAGCAAAACACCTGGTATGACGCTGCATATCCTGAGGGCAAAGGCAGCGATGGCGAGGGTGTTGACGGTCGAGAGGGCAACGTAGTTGAAGGCCAAGTTGGCGAGGATGCTGCGGGTGATGAGGGCGGTGGCCATTAATCTTCTTTTTTTTTTCCTCTTTTTTGTATACTTTTGTGTGTAGTTGGTGGCTTCTTCATGAGCCTCTGTAAAAATATTCTAAGTTTGAAATATCAACTTTGTTATTTGCATCTGATTATATTCCTGTGGTTCGTACTTGTATGTTTTTTTATTTCGTCGCTTGGTTGTCTTGATTTTCTAGCCGTGATCACTTGGTTCAAATATGGTCTTATCAAAACCTAAGTTTGATTATGGCCGAGAGCTAGTAGATGTTAGTTTGAATAGGGTCGAACATAACGTATGTTTGACTATGGCTGAGGGCCGATAGGTGTTGGTTCGGACAAGGTCGAACATATCCTACGTTTAACTATAGCCGAGGGCCAGTAGATATTGGTCTGAACAAGGTCAAACAAAACTTGTGTTTAACTATGGCCGAGGGCCAATAGGTGTTGGTTCAAATAAGGTCGAACATAACATATATTTAACTATGGTCGAGGGCCAGTAGATATTATTTTGAATAGGGTCGAACATAACGTATGTTTGACTATGGCCGAGGGTCGATAGGTGTTGTTTCAAACAACGTCAAACATAACTTATCTAGGTGCGGAGTTTGTCGACATCGTGAACTTTAAACATTGCTGCCTTGGTTGTACATTTGGAGAAATAGAAATAAACTTCATGTATTGTTGCTTTGTTCATACACTTTGGAGAAATTTATAAATTTTCGAGCGTTGGTTGGCGTTCCAGACCCAATCCCAGTCTATCTAGTCCCTTCATTGGTCGACCTGGAGAAGGTTTCAGAGGTCGAGCACTGAACTAGTCATCCTGTGCCTCTGCCTTTGTGTACTTCGGCTTGAGGTGTCCCATTCGTCGCCTCATTAAAAACCTCCTTGAGAAAACCCAATTGGGACAAAACTCAAGTGAGGGAAAAAAGAGTACGACTTGGGGGATGCCTTATCTCTTAGAAGTTGAAGTACTTGAGGTGAGTGATATTCCAGTTGTTTGGTAGTAGCTTTCCTTCCATTGTTTCTAGTTGGAATGACCTTTTGTTCGTTGTCACCGTGATCTTGTACGGGCCGTCCCAATTTGTTCCCAGTTTGCCTTCCTGTGGGTCTTTGCTTGCTTGTGTTTTAGCTTTAAGCACTAGTCCTCGACTTTGAGTGGCCTGCCCTTTGCCTTTTTGTTACAATAGCGTTCTGCTTGTTGTTTTTGGGCGATCATTCTTACGTGGGCCATGTCTCTTCGTTCTTCGACTTCGTCAAGCTTCTGCCTTATGTTTTCATC
Source organism: Nicotiana tomentosiformis (assembly GCF_000390325.3). Taxonomy (NCBI): domain Eukaryota; kingdom Viridiplantae; phylum Streptophyta; class Magnoliopsida; order Solanales; family Solanaceae; genus Nicotiana; species Nicotiana tomentosiformis. The sequence continues at coordinate 103,182,618 of NC_090812.1, forward strand.
GTTCCTCGGTTCGCTCTCGTGGGAGTATCTTAGGTCGGCTCTCTAACTTCGACTAGTATTACTGCATTAGTCCCATAGACTAACGAGTAAGGCGTCTCTCCTGTGCTTGTCTTCGGCATTGTTCGGTAGGCCTAGAGTACTTCTGGTAATATTTCCGGCCACAACCCTTTGGCGTCTTCGAGTTTTTTCTTCATGATGTTCAATATCGACTTGTTGGAGGAGTCCGCTTATCCGTTTCCCGCGAGATGGTATGGCGTTGAGAGTATTCTTTTGATATGCCATTTCTCAAAAAATTTAGCGACCTTCTTTCCGGTAAATTGGGGTCCGTTGTCACAACTGATCTCTTTGAGGAGGCGGAATCGGCATAAGATGTTTTTCCATATGAAGGCGATCACTTCTTGTTCACGTATTTGGGCGAATGCTCCTGCTTCTATCCATTTAGAGAAATAGTCAGTCAAAACCAAAAGGAATCGCACGTTACCTCATCCTGCCGGGAGGGGGCCCACGATGTCCATTCCCATTTGATGAACGACCAAGGGGAAGTGACTGAATGGAGGCGTTTGCCTGCTTGGGGCATACTTTTGGGATTGCTCCCATTTTTTCACGAAGTCCGCGACCTCTTTTTTCATGTTGGGCTAGTAATACCCTGCTCGTATGAGACATTTGACCAAATCCCGATTGTTCGAATGAGCTCCGCAATGGCCTTCGTGGACCTCTTCAAGAACGCGACACGTCTGAGATCCTATGTTTGGGGAGAAGCGTGGACCGCTTCTTTTTCAACTTCGGGCATTATTTTTATGTTGAAGTCGGCGACGAAGTCAGCAAGAACTTGTGTCTTTATCATTGTTCACGGCTGATATATGATATCGTGCTCGCTCAGTTTGATGGCCCTTTTGGCCAACCTGCCCGATAGCTCGGGTTTATGAAAAATGCTTCTTAGGGGGGAAATTCATGACGACCGAGATAAGGTGGCATTGGAAATATGGTCTAAGCTTTCGTGAAGCTACGACTAAGGCCAGGGCTAATTTTTTGAGATGAGGGTATCTCGTCTCGGCGTCGACTAGTATTTTTACTAATGTAATAGATGGGAGACTGCGTACCTTTATTTTCTCGGACTAGGACTGCGCTCACAGCTACTTCGGATACAGCGAGGTAGATAAGGAGACGTTCCCTTGACTCTGGTTTGAAAGTAATTGTGGCAATGGCAAATATGCTTTTCATTCCTGTAGGGCGTGGACGCACTCAGAAGTCCATTAGAGGTCGTTATCCTTCTTGAGTACACTGAATAATTTGTGACACCTATCCGATGATCGCGGAGTGAATCTTGAAAGGGCGGCGATACGGCCAGTCAACCTCTGAACCTGTTTTTTGGTGGTCAGGTGTTCTGGTATCCCTTCGATGGCTCTGATTTGGTTGGGGTTGACCTCAATCCCTCGCTGTGATACCAGGAAACATAGAAATTTTTCTGAGGCCACGCCGAATGCGCACTTTTCGGAATTTAGTTTCATTTTGTACCGTCTGAGTATGTCAAAAGTTTCTCTCAGGTGGTCGATGTGATCTTCTTTCCTTTTGGACTTGACCAGCATGTCGTCTATATAGACTTCCATTATTTTTTCGAGTTGGTCTTTGAACATCCTCGTCACTAACCTTTGGTAAGTTGCCCCTGTATTTTTCAGTCTGAATGGCATGACCCTATAGCTGTACGTCCCCTGATGGGTGATGAAAGTGATTTTATCCTGACCCTCTTCTTCTACGAGGATTTTATTATAGCCCGAGTAGGCGTCCAAGAAGCTCAGCAATTCATGCCTGGCCGTTGCGTCGATGAGTTGGTCGATATGGGGTAATGGGAATAAATCCTTGGGGTCAGTCAGGCATAAGTTCAACTCCTGGATCAATGATACAGTACGCAAAGAAGTGGAAAATCTATTAGAAAATGGCTCTGTTAGGGAGTCAAAATACCCCCATTTTCTAATAGCTTTTCCACTTCTTTGCGTACTGCATCATTGATCCCGGAGTTGAACTTATGCCTGACTTACCTTACTGGGGGGGGGGGGGAATTGGTCGACATTCAGCTTGTGTGTGGTGATTTTCTTCGGGATACCTAGTATATCTGCATGGCTGAAAGCAAACAAGTCCGCGTTAGTAGTTAAGAATTGACGGAATTTACCTGGTTTCTGAAGTTTGCAGCCGATGTAAGCTTTCTTGTTGTGGTTGTTGCTGTCTAATAGAACAGGGTCGAGGTTTTCTATGGTCGATTCTGCAACTTCGACCATATCGAGGTCTCTGATGACGTCCTCGCTATCGTCACATATCGACCTCGACCTTGTTAATATCTATGCCTCTTTTTCTTCATCCTTCATTTGTTGAGTGATTGTGCAGTCTAGGGCGATGCGGTAGCATTCCCGGGATGTGTGTTGTTTTCCTCTATGTTGAATATTCCCCATGGAGTTGAAAATTTGATGACTTGGTATAAGATGGAAGGGATGGCTCTCATGGTGTGTATCCATGGTCGCCCTATTATGGCGTTGTACGATGTGTCTTGGTCTATGATATGGAACGTGGTTTCCAGAGTGACGTCGCCGGCCAAGACGGGGAGTGTGATTTTGCAAGATGTTCGCTCAACTGCATTGTTAAAACTAGTTAGCGTGATGCAATGCGACACTATCTTATCTTCAAGTTTCATTTGTGCAAGTACTCGAGGGTGGATAATGCACGTGCCACTCAGAGGCGTATCCAGGATTTTAAGAACATGGGTTATCTTTACAATTGTCCTCGACGAGTTTTCATACTTTGAAAATGGTCGATAATAGCATCATTACTTACAGTTTTGAATATCCTACGCTATATATAGCAAACTAAATAATCATTCAAAAAATCACCATCCATCCTATTATGTAGATCATTTTTGATGTACTTCATTGATGAAAATGCTCTTTACACGCTTGCGGTAGCAACAAAAATTAGGCATTTGTACATGTATGTTTGAACTTATACAGTTTAATTGTGTATGGATTGGAGCAACGTTTTCAATAACTAATAACTATATTATTTGGTTTTAAAACAAAACTGAAACTTGGACAGAGGTCCCAAGTAACAGAAGCCAAAAGCCTACATATGCCTCACTTTCTCAGTAACTCACTGTTCTAAGGATAAAAACTCAAATCATTCAATCTCCTAGCTATCTTTGGCCTCAAACTTCCCCTATATGCCACTTCTGACACTATCAATCTTGTGAGCACTTCATGACTTCGTTGCTTATCTTGAAAAGCTCTCATATTTTGTTCTAATTAATATGAAATATTTACACTTGTTTAATTTGGAGATATTTTAAACTTAAATTATTGTCCCACTAAATTCCTTGGCATAAATTCTTTTTCATGCATTTCAATCTTTGACTTGGCCAAATATTTTTTTCAAACATAATATGTGCACAAATTCAATAATCTATCAAAATTGAAAACTTCAAAGCCCCAGCTCTCTTAAATTCCCACTAGAAATAGTATTCAACTACTTCTCATTTCAAAAATAAACAATCATAATCACTATCAACAAGATAAAATCTCGGCAAGAGATTCAAACATTGAGCAGAATGGGAAAAGATAGAGCGAGGAATAGCAAGAGGAGAAGAAAGCTGCAACGAGTGAATTGAAATAAAGAGCAAGGAGAAGAGAGAGAGAGAGGAGAGAGAGAGAGAGAGAGAGAGAGAGAGAGAGAGAGAGAGAGAGAGAGATGAGAGGGAGACATCATATTTTGTTTTTAGGGATTTGATCGATTATACCCACATTTCCCCTAAAAACGTGGGATGTGTTTTTAGCCAAAAGGGACTTTTAAATATTAAAACAAAACTTAATTAAAAATACGTAAAGGGACGGGGAATCGAACCCATGACCTAGGGGAAACAGGGGCACCGATTTACCAGTGTAGCAAGGTAGACAATTGAGCATGGGTGGCCACAAACATATTTATATACATAATTGTAAAATTAGTACTATTTATACACAGTCTAGGGAGGGGAGCATGGGTGCATGTACCCCACCCCCTCCACTTAAATCCACCCCTGGCACCACTCCCATCGTCTACCATAATGCGTCTCACATCGATATCTAAAATTCGTAAAATGATAACAAGGGCATCATAGTGAGGGAAAACCAAACCGTTGGTATCTGACTTATCGAAGATGATACTTTCTTCGATTTCATCATACCGTTGGTGGGTGATTGACCGTTTGAGCTTGTGGGTTATGGTGAACTTCACACTGTTGATGGAAGAATCGTTGATGTCGCCGATGATCATGTGTACGGTGCGGGTTGGCGAGGGGCGGTTTCGGCGGTCCTTGATATTGTTCAGGTCCTCTAGCAAAGTTGGCCCTTCCCCAGTCGCTCAGTAATTCTTTGAGGTGTCCCTGTCGTAGCATGTTTATGACCTCCTATCTTAGGGCGATGCAATCTTCGGTTTTGTGCCCTCGTTCTTGGTGGAACTCGCAAAGGGGTCTAACCTCATCTTTAGTGGCCACTTCACCTTTGGTTCGAGCTTCTCCAGGGCGTAGACTATTTTTATAGGTGACACACAATATTTGTGAGTGGATAATAAAGGGGGCATACCTCTTTTGTTCCGGTGAGTCCTTGTCCTTGGTCTGGGGGGGGGGGGGGGCTCTTCGTGGTGTTAGGAGGATGTAATTATCGTTCTGACATATAGTAGATGTCGTTTTCTGTTGGGTCGCGAAGCTGCGAGGTCCCTTCTGATATCATTTCTTCGATCTTTTCTGAATTCGGCATGTACCGAGGTAAGTCGATGAGTTGGTTCATTGAGGTCGTCCTCGTCTGCTCGGACCTCGGCACAATACGCATTGTTTATTTCATCCCAAGTAGTTCGGGGGTACTTCATGAGTCGACTTAACAGTTTTCTTGTCACGACCCAAACCGATGGGCCACGACGGGCACCCGGTACCTTACTCAATCGAGTACCAACAAAACATATCTTTTCGTATCATACTATCATAGATAACTGAGCTGGAGAGGCTGCCGTGAGATAGGTAGAATACAACATGTAATACGAATTTATACATAAGACATATATGCCTCTAAGACCAAAATAACCACTCGTACACTGAACATAGGCCGACAAGGCCATATAATCTTTTACGTACATGACATCTGTCTACAAGTCTCTAAGAATACATAATTGTCATAAAGGTCGGGACAGAGCCCTGCCATACCAAACAATACACATCTAAATCATACTGATCAAACAAGCAACTCCGGAGCAAATGGAGTGCACCAACATCTTCCGCTGAGCTGATCGCCTACTTGGAGGACTCTCGACTTGTCTATCGAGACTTGCGGGTATGAAACGCAGCGTCCCCAGGCAAAATGGACGTCAGTACAAATAATGTACCGAGTATGTAAGGAATAAAAATCAGTAAATAATAGACATGAGAGAAACATGGAGTAAAAGACTCGACATGTACGTCAGCATAGCTCTGTGAATCATTTCATTTTTATAATGTCATGCATATGCGTATAAATATCATACCATGCAAAGGTATATATGTTCATAACATCATCAAGCCTCTGAGGGCATCCCATCATATCATTTCGGCCACTGTGGACAAAACATCAACGTATACCAGCTGATCAGGTGGTGGTGCGTATATAACGCCGTAACTTTTTTCCATATCCCATATACATATATATACATATACACATATATATAACGCCATCTGATTATGGTCAATGTACATGTATAAATGCATGAAATGCATAAGAAATACGTTAATAAGATTTAATAAATGCGTCTTCCTGTATGACCATTCTCTAAATTTCTCATGAATCTTCTTCTGTTGTCCACTCTATTATCGCCGGAACGAAATCTGAAATTCTCATGATGCTGACTATTATCCAATCACACAGTCCCTAATTCATGTTTAGTTTATCTTGTTCACCAGCCCATACTTATTTCTATTGTTCTGGGGTCTAACTTTTCCTTCCGGTAGTTGCGTTAGAGTCACGAACTTATTTCTTGAAATGAGGATATGACTTTATGGCCTATACTTTTTTGTTGTCTCAAGGCTTGTCACCTCTCGTCTTTTCCTTCAATTGACTATAGACTCTGTAATACTGTCATCTTTTTGATCTACCGTTGTCATCCATATATCATATCTTACTCATAATGCTTCATTAACTCTTTTCTTATTTCCCGCTAACATTTATGTTAATCACTTTATTCTGAAAACTCGAACAAGACATTATTTTGCTTTTAGCTCCCCTTTGCTCCATCCAGTGGCTCTTCGGGTTGCTTAACGTTCTCGCTCTACTAGGGACGCGAGCCACACCAAGGTAATATTTGTCCCTTCCAGGCTTTCCGTGCCTATCTTCTAATTTTTTTTTTCATGCTAATATTCACATCTAATTATAATATTCTAGAATGCACCATCTGGGTGCCTCACAAGGAGATCTATTAGCACCTTTGTAATATCCTTCGGAAATGTCAACTAACACAAATAATCAATTTACCATTTTGGGTTACTCTAACCCCAGCCGGATCCTAAAATCCTGTCCTTTTCTTAAACTACACATGTTAGCCTCCAATAGGGTATAACTGAGATGGGTGTGGCCAATTATACATTCATCTGTTACTGTTGAAGGTAAGTCACAATGCTTATATTTTTCTGCCGGAGTTGAAAATACCGATAATCTTCATTAACTGGGTACCTCGTACCCTTCTCATCTTGCTCTTTTTACTTGTTGAAGCTTGTATCTATCTTCTGAATCTCTTATTGCCTTTCACCATAGAGGTTGATAGATATTCTTGTCTTAAGGATCCTTATCAAGAAGCTTACACGTAAGGTACACACATGTTCTGCTGAAGACCTCACATTTATCCATCATAGGAATGATGCAAAATCGAGTTCCTCTAACTCAACTCTTCCACAGCTATATCTCTTACCAACCATCTTTCTAGATGTAGGTATCGTCGTATTATGAATAAGATATAGTTTAAGAAATTGAGTTCTTACAACTAAGCTCTACCACACGATCTAGAGTAAGAAGAAAGAGTGACAGTCTTAAATGCCTTGTAGCCTCCTGCTTATAAGTGTGGTGCACGACACACCCATAAACAAGACTCTACTAGACACGACTTATAGACTCTCTAGGACAAAACTGCTCTGATACCACTTTTGTCACGACCCAAACCGATGGGCCGCGACGGGCACCCGGTACCTTACTCAACCGAGTACCAACATAACGTATCTTTTCGTATTATACTATCATAGATAACTGAGCTGGAGAGGCTGCCGTGAGATAAGTAGAATGCAACATGTAATACCAACTTATACATAAGACATATGGGCCTCTAAGACCAAAATAATCACTCGTACACTGAACATAGGCCAACAAGGCCATACAATCTTTTATGTACATAACATCTATCTACAGGCCTCTAAGAATACATAATTATCATAAAGGTCAGGACAGAGCCCCGTCATAACAAACAATACAAATCAAAATCATACTGACCAAACAAGCAACTCCAGAGCAAATGGAGTGCACCAACATCTTCTGCTGAGCTGATCGCCTACTTGGAGGACTCTCGACCTGTCTATCGAGACATGCGGGCATGAAACGCAGCATCCCCAGGCAAAAGGGACGTCAGTGCAAATAATGTACCAAGTATGTAAGGAATGAAAATCAGTAAATAATAGACATGAGAGAAACATGGAGTAAAAGACTCGACATGTACGTCTGCATAACTCTGTGAATTATTTTATTTTTATACTGTCATGCATATGCGTATACATGTCATACCGTGCATAGGTATATGTGTTCATAACATCATCAAGTCTCTGAGGGCATCCCATCATATCATTTCGACCACTGTGGGCAAAACATCAACGTATACCAGCTGATCAGGTGGTGGTGCGTATATAACGTTGTAACCTTTTTCCATATCCCATATACATATATATACATATATACGCGTATATAACGCCATCTGGTCATGTGTCAATGTACATGTATAAATGCATGAAATGCATAAGAAATACGTTAATAAGATTTCTCGGAATGTCATAAAAATAATATACATGTCGGATAAACTTTATCAAATACGTATTTTTCTGAGACCCATGAACACAAGATATAATAATAATTCACATGGGGAATCAAGAATATAGACACCCCTAGTATTTCTATGAATAGAGTCATTTATGGAAGTTGTGTATTTTACTCGTTTCATTTGTATCATTTGGATCATGCCAAAAAAAAAAGAAGGGATAGCCTTAACATACTTGAACCGATTCTCTTGATATTTCCTCTAACATACGTCTTTTGCGAAAACACGTAACGACGGATCGAAGTAGGGAAATATCTGTTAGCAAGCTTAGCATCCAATGTTGCTGGTCCATGGAGATTAAAACTAATACGTTTCTTTCATGATTCTTAAGATAATGACTAATACGTTGCTTTCATGATTCTTAAGATAATGACTTATGTTGCTTTCAGATTCTTCAGTTAGAGATGTTTTAAATATGGAATGGTGGCTTAACCACGTTCCTTTACCTTTAGTCTTGCCACCTACTCAATAATGACTTAAGAGTCATATATATATTTGGGTGGCTTGCTGCCACGTTAAGGATGATATCCTTATCCAATAATTAAACACCAATCATCTTAATTAATAGTTAATCTCCCACTAAAATTAATAATTATCCGATTAACCACATAATTAAGAATTATCTCAAATTACTTAAGATACTACTCACTTTTAACATACCTTATATACCTCACTCATGGTCATGTGGTACCTTGTATGGTACTAGTCCATAAATATCGGGTATTTTAGCTCGGGCCGTATTTTATCCCAACATGTTAAACTTTGACGAAAATTCATTTTCTTTGATTTGATTACCTTCTCACCTTCACGAATTTACTCATCACATATTTGAAATAGCATAATGCTTATAATCTCAAAATAATCTCATTCTCGAACTTACGTCGATTAGCTTACGACGAAATTGTAACATACCAAAATGCGGGATGTACCATCTCATTTACGAGCTTCTATCAATTTACTTATCGCGTACTTTCACGTACGAACACATGGAGTGTAACATTCCTAGTCGCCCTCGACCCGTTCCTGCTCAACCATTCTGGAAGGCTGCGATTGCCATCCCTTCTGAAACGTTCGGCAGGGTCATCCTTACTCGATTGAAACGGGCGAGGAAGTCCCTCAGTCCCTCTCCCGGGGAAAGTTTGATGGCAAATATGCCGTTCACTCTTGCTTCAGCTTTCTTGGCCCCAGCATGGGCCATTATAAACTTGTATGCCATCTCTTCAAAAGTTTCAATGGGGCGTGCAGATAGTTGTAAATACCATGTCAATGCTCCTCCCATGAGGGTCTCACCGAATGTTTTCAACAAAATGGAGGATACTTGTTCCTTGGCGAGATCATTACCTTTCACGGCGGTGACATAGTGAGTCACATGGTCTTCGGGGTCGTTCGTTCCATCATATAATTTCAGGTAAGGCGGCATTTTAAAGGTTTTTGATATGGCATGTGGAGCGGCGTCATCACTATACGGCTGCTCGACGAACCGACCGGCATCTCTCTTTGGCAGGAGCTTAGGGGCGCCCGGTATCTTATCGACCCTTTCTTGGTGTTCTCTCGTCTGGTTCCAGAGTGCTTTGTTCTCATTCTCCATTTCCTCCATCATTTTCAAAATGACTGTGAGAGCATCGTCACCTGCACTATTAGTGACATTGTGAGTGATACCTGTCGTTGGGGGGGAAGGGGGGGGAGAAGGGACTTGGTTGTGCTGCTCGTCTGCTGGTTGTATAACGCAAGTCCTCGCGTTTTCAGTAACTTTGTCACGAGCGGGCTTATGAAGGATGCTGGTTAGCGTATCAGTTAGCCAGGCCTCAAGGAGCGTTTTTACAGCTGGTGGCGTCTCCTCCACCACAGATGTGGAGGCTCCCTTACCAAGAGATTTTGTGATGCTGCAGTGAGGAGGAGGTGACCCATCTCGTCTAGGGGAGGCATTGGGCGTTGCGTCTCCGTCCGCTATTTCACAGCTCTCATTGATGACGTTCATGAGGTTGGTTGGGAGGTCACTTATTATTCTCGTCCTTTCTTCTCTGTTAACTGTCATACGGGATTCGTGCACACAAAGAAAGGAGATCTTGTTAACTAGTATCATGTTTCTGTGCTGGTTTTATTGAGCTATTAATATAATACTTGATATATTAAGGAATTAATAATGGGGTTCTAAACTTCAGACAACTGATTTATGTTTTGCTTAATTTCCTTCTTAATTTCATAAGTGGACCTCATATAGATTTATCTTCAAAAATAAGTTTATTATACGGTACTCCGACTCCGTAACATTTTTACATAGCACGCATGATGTATCATGCCAAGACCGCTTCTACATTGACGGTAAAATGACATGCACTTATAAGGCCATCTCCGCTGCCTTCATTTGCCACAGCGCTGTCAGTTTTTGGAGAAATTTGACTCCAATGTTGCTGCATTTTTGGCTGCAAACTGGGGATGAACAGTATCACTGACATTATTCATTTTCTCCGTTACTATTTTCTATTATTTTATTATTATTTTTATTATTTAACTCTTTTAATTTATCTCTTTATATATACCTAATTATGTTTATGTAATATCTTTATAATACTAATTTTACATCTTAACTTTGGAGTATAATTTTGATAAATTAATTTTTGTGTATTTATTATTTTTATATAAAATTATAAGTTAATTTTATTATAAGTTCTAATTGTACAAAAAATATATAATCATCTCAAAAAATAAATGGTGCAAATATAAAATATTAGATGTTGCTAATAATAAATAAGAAAATAAAATTTAAATAAAAGATAATAATATAATATTGAAAAGAGAGAAGAATATAAAATAGATTTTTTTTTGGAGTTGGAGATGGCCTAATAATTTAACTATTTCACTAATATTCCTCAATTTGTCCTTTTTAGACGTTCTCTATATTTCATGTCCCCTTATTTCATATGACACGTCCAAGAATTATTCTACTGGAAAATTTAATGTTGCTTTTATATGGTGGATATAGTTTAGAATTATAATAAATCTAAACCTTCCAGAACAATATGAAAAGACCAAACATCTAGTAGTTAAGAGTTAGGAAGTAGGAAATTAAGTACTCAATGATTTACGGTCTGCAAGATATAATGAATCAGGCCATGGAGTGTGTGAAATGTACTTGTATACATTCAAAAAGTGCTTAATTTGTTCAATATTTCTGAAAATATTAATTTCAATAGAGTAATTAAAATCCTCTGCCTTGGCCAAAAAAGAAAATGATGAGACATCCATCACAAGATTGTGACGAATTTGTGATGAACTATCTTTACATAAGCAAAAATTTAAGATAGACAAAAACCTTCTTACAAGGATTCTCTTTATGACAAAAATTAAAGACGGTATTTTTGTTGAGTGAGCTTGAGTTTATAAGATGGAGCTGAATATTGTGACATATGACAAAGTGGCTACATTAAGGGTAAATAACAGAGAGTATGGCTGCAGCTTCAATGAATCTCCATTTGGCGAAAATCTTGAATATCTGTCTCCTGCGCTCACAAGTATATAATTCTCACACCCATTATATAAATGTTGAAATTGGTGCAGGAAAAAAAACATGGAAAAAGTGCAGTTGTTACAGTGCACGATTTGTTCGTATTCGTACCTGAAGGAATGGACGGAGAGATTTCCGGAGAACCAGTTGGGGAAGTTGCTGAAATGTTTATATTCACAGTACAAATTAAAACAATGATCTTTCGTCATAATTAGAGGGAAATGAAAAGCTTCGGGAAAAAATAAAAAGAAAGAAGGGCAAAGACGTTGCTACCCCTTAGAGCCTGTTTGGAAAGCCACATGGAAATTGAAATTAAGTGTAATTGGGTGTAATTATACACTTTGGCATGTTTATTTGACCAAGTAATTATTTGATTGGTGATGAATTGAGTGTAATTGGGAGAGGGTAATTACACTCTCCAATTCTCAAAAGGCGGTAAAGAATTTGGTGTAATTACATGATGTAATTACAAGGCAACCTTTCCAATTCCTTTTTTTTATTTCAATATATAATAGTATTTAATATCTATTATACATATAAATATTTATCATACAGTAAAAAATATTTATTTATTTATGTAATTACACTTGTACAACCAAACATGACACATGTAATTACACTGTAATTACACCATGACAAACAAACAAGCCATTGTAATTACAATACTACGTAATTACCAGGCTGTGTAATTACTATCCTAGTAATTACACAACCAAGTAATTACACAAGGCTTTCCAAACAGACCCTTAAAGATATTGAATGACTTTAATTATAAAAGTAATTATAAGTTGTTATTTATTTTTCTCTTATGGATCGTTTGGTATAATGGTGGGATATCCGAGAATATCCTATGGGGTAGAATATCTCATGCGATTAGTTATCCCGCCTTCTATATTGGATAACTAATCCCACAATTTTAGTGTAAAAGTTAATCCCAAGATTAGCTAATATTCCAAATGAAACATGAGATAAATTTAATCCCAAACTTTATTTCAAAATTATTATTTTTATCTCATGTACCAAACGACCCGTAAACGTCCTTAACGGATATTGTAGTTAAGATGTGTTTGGAAAAACTTTTTAGTTTGTCCTAAAAAGAATATTACCTTTCTAGTTTTGGAAGTAATTTAATTGACTTCAAAATATCCATTTTATCCTTAATAAAATAATTTATAGACATATAAATATCTAAAGCGTGTTTTAGAATACAAATTTCAAAGGTTTATATTTCTTTCTTACCCTCCGTATAATCAACTTTACATAAATTGAGACAGAGAAAGTAATAAATACTTCAAGTTTTTTTTAAAGACAAATATATTAAGAAAATTTAGTTAGTCAAACGACTAGTGTTTGGGAATTAAAGAAGTAGTGATAACTTTAGCGTACCTTTACATAGAGTAAGAAAGGGAGTGTGGGCATTACAAGCTGTAGGAAGAGCCAAAGCAAGTGTCTGATTGATATTAACTCCAAAGGATGAGCCCTCGCCATTCAAAACGTGACACAAGCACTGAGGCTGCGTCTTCACTATAGTGGCGAGCTGAGTGCAGCATCCTGATGACGGGCTCGTGGCATTCCCTTCTATGTATTGCAGGCACGGAGCTAACCCAACAACCACCTGTTCGCAATCCGATTGAGCGCTGATGACATGTAATGAAAGAAGAGCCACTGCCACAACTATTATTGCACTTATTGTGCTCGCTGATATCTGCATTTTACTTGAATACTGTTCTGTAAATTGCTTCTAAGCTAATATATATATAATTAAGAAAAGAGATATTAAATGGTTTATTGAGATATAGGTGTGGAAAAGTCAAGAGAAGTCATATTTATAAAGGAAAAGTTTGGGAAATAAATTAATGCATGCAGATGGGGTTATTACGAATGTGGGTTAACTACTTTTCCTACTTTATAACCATAACTTAGTAAACAACTAATTTCTTGATGATCTCTACGAGACTTAAAAAATGAAGGATAGACACACATGTCGGCATTTGCTATGGTCCATGGTTTTGTGATGGTCAAGGACCACTCTTTTGTTTCCTCGTCTCAAGGATAGCTGCAAAGGTCAATATCACATTTTGTGTTCACGGGTTAAAATCAAAGCCAAAATCGTCTTTTGGCCTTTTATGATTTGGACATTCTCCTTTACGAAGAAATTAACGAATTTTCATGTCCTGCTTAAATCTAAAGTTTGCCCAAAGTAGTAAAGGGGAATCAACTCATTTGATGTCCGCCATAGGAATCAAAAATTCCGTTTCTGAATGCGGCAACGAACATTGCTTTGCAGCATTAGACCAAAAACGGAAGTGCGTGCCAAACAGAGTTAAATTAATGGGTCTGAATAGATATTAATGACTGAGATCTAAAATAGGGTCTTGTTATCGTTAAGATGTTATATATTTAATAATTTTTATAAAAAAGAAATTTCATTATTACTCCTAAACTTTTACCACTAATCACTATCATCATTTCTATTGCTGTCCCTTACCATTACCACCATCCTCACCCACAACCATCACCGCCGCCAAGTATGAATGTCAGTTGTCACTACCACTAGCCATCATTTACAACCATCACCACCGGTCACTATTACCACAACAATGACCAATCATCTTTATCAACCACTACTATATATCATTCATCACTGTTATTAGTCACAACTACCATCAAACACCATTATTAACTACTATTGTTTTTCACCATCTACTACACATAATTACCACTATCAACCAACACCACCACCAGCTACAATCAAGTCGGCACCCACAATCACTATTGTTAGCCATCATCACCATTAACCACTATATAATTTTTAATAATTTTTTTTTGATATAGTATTAAATTAAATAGTACTATTTGAATTTATACTTATTAATTTTTAGATAAAGATAATATTTACACATTGAGATGTAGAGAAAACAAACAATTTTAGTTATCCAGGATCTTAATAGATGTATATTTAGAATCATGCGTCTAATCTTAATTAAAATAAATGAGGCCGTAGTTTCTCTGTTTCTTTCCTTCTTTCTTTGTTGTTTTCTCAACCAAAAGTAAGAAGGTATCATTATGTTCATTTGAACGTTCAACCTTGAAATAATACAAGAGGGACAGATAACTCCTTATGAATCTCTAGTTCATTCTTTATCTGCTCCGGTCCTTCATTTCCTCTCTGCTTTAGACTCTTAATTCATGAAAACTTCTGTTTCCATTGTAGCTGAGTGCGGTTTTATTCTTTCTTTGTTATGCAAAGGCCTTTCCAAGGATCAACTAATTACAATCAGCAACAACCGAAAAATTAAAGAAAGTGAAGGTAAAAGAGGAAAAAAATAAATAGACCGAAAATGAGCATTTAGAGTATGACAATGAGCTAGAATATATTGACTACCCAAGACTTCAATGAATAACTCATAGTAAGTGTAGACACAATACAAGGCATGCACTTATACATGGCACGCTGGTACTACAACTTTAATTTGGGCAAATAGGACAAAATCAAAAATCATCACACGTGGAAAACAACATAGAATGTTCAAAACTCCCAAACAATTTATGAATCTAGAGGAAAGTTGATGCAAAAGCACTGAATGCAACAATGAAAATCGAAGTAGCTGCGATATGAAACGGCAGTTCCACAGCGCTTCCACTAGATGTACTCCCACCAGTAGTCTTCGACCCTGTACCTGCTTTTTTCATGGATTAATTAAATTAATGGTCAGTCCCTGAATAAAATTTCAAAATGCACTTCTGACAGGAACAAAAAGAAAAAGGATATATATACCTGAAGGAATGTCTCGTTCAGATTTCCCATCTGGTGATTCTTTAGAAGAGTCCGCTGGAGGACTATCAGCTGCTGGTCCATTTGCTCCAGCTGTAAAGTATAGAAAACGATTGAATGTCATGTCAATGTAAGCTTTAAATAGTTTTTACAATATCAGCTGTACAGTTACCTTTAGTTATCATTTAAGAGGTTTGATAGTATGAAAATTCTTTTGTCTAACTGTTACTTAGAGAAACATATGCATACCATTGCAGCGGCTAACGGGAGGAGTTTGCACATTGCATGCACTAGGAAGTGCAACAGCAAGAGTTTGGTTAATAGAAACACCAAAAGAGGAGTCACCACCATTTAGCACGGAGCAAAGACACCTTGGCTGTGATGCCACGACCCTTGATAGCTGAGAGCAACACGACGATGATGGCGTTGTTGTGTTTCCAGTAACATAATTTAGACACGGGGACAAGCTCACTAGTGCAGTTGTGCAGCCTGATTGTGCTCTGACTCCGTTCCATTGCATGAGCATGAGCACCACGGCTAGAGTCAGGCCGATCTCAATTCCTTTTGTAGCCATTTAGTGAAATTTGTATGTTTTTGATAATTTTAATCTCTAATATTTATGCTAGTTAGTTGATCAAGATTCAAGGGCATGGAATTACTGGCATGACTCTGCTGTGAATTTATACTGAAACTTGAGATTTAGAGACTGCATCACTTGATATTGTGGGTGTCCAACTTTACCAAATTGAAATATAAATCTCCATAGTCGAGAACTAATTGGTTCTAGACTATTGATAATAAAAGAAAGAAAGGGAAAGTTTGATTCATTGTTCAAACGATATAGCGAGAGACGCCAGTTATTATTGTAGAATAGAAATATATAATGGAACAGGTAGGCTTGGTTGCAACAAGGAAAGAACTGTGCCAATCAAAAAATATATAGGTCATTTTACAGTTGGTAGTGCTTAGGTAATAGGTGGTCTAATTGACACAGAAAGATAGCTGAATTTGTTTGCCTTTGCTGAATTCTATAAGTTATGTCTATGTGTACTACTTATAGAAGTGTCAATGATTGTGGTTGTCACTTTTCTTTGTCTTTTTTTCCTTTTATTATTAAGTTTACTTTCTCTTGCAACATTACAATCTGTAGCTTTTTCTCCCTTTAACTTAAAAGTAATTTTACAACCGGAATACTAAGCTTTTTCACTTAGAAGGTCGTTTGGTTAACATATTAACATATTATAATGCAAATAATATTTATGTGGTAATTAATTATAATGAAGGAATTATTATGTGGTAATTCCTAATGAACTGTTATACAAGAAATACTACACTAATCAAGGATATTTTTGTCTATAAATAGTCTAATTCAGGTATTATTAATACATGTATTCTTATCTTATATCCTACTATAATAATAATTACACTTCAGTCTCAAATCAGCTGGGATCGGCGATATGAATCCTTAGTAATCATATTCCATAAATCTTTGAAATATATACAAAAATATGTATATGCTCTTAAAGTATAAATCTACGAAAGGTTGAACCACTCCGAAGAGTATAAGTTCTAGAGTAAAAATGCTAACTTCTAAAACAAATTCTAACTATATATAATTTTTTTTCTTCCATCCGTGTCCTATATTTTGCCAAGTCTGCATGGACCCTTAGAAATTATCGATTACAAATTTCTTTCAAGTGATTTTCGGTCTACCACCAGAGGCGGATCCAGAATTAAAATTTAATGAGTTTAATTTTGCACTGAATTAATTATATCATTAAAATTATGGGTTCAAATCTAATATTTGTTGATATTTTAGTAGGTTTTTACATATATATCTATGCCCCATATTGAAAGTTATGGGTTCATATGATCCCGTAGGTGAAGGCTACATCCGCCCATGTCTACCACATCTTTTTAAACTCATACTCCCTATAGTTTTACACCTAAAGACTGATACATCCGCAGGTTGACAAATGACATGACCAAACCATCTTAAGTGATATTTTTCTCATCTTATCCACGATGTATGCTACTTGAAATGTAATCATTTCTAATCTTATCCAATCTTGTAGTACCACACATCCATCTTCGCATCAACATTTCTATGGATACTTATTTTGTGAATGTGTTAAATTTTTGCGGCCCAACATTCAACTCCGTACTAGGCATCACCTGTCTTATGACTATTCTATAGAGCTTATAGTTTACTTTGGTAGGCATCTTTTTAAATTCATCCTTTCAAATTCATACTGTAAAATTTGATGCTTTCGACCTCATACAAACAAATCATGAAAAAGAAAAAACAGGACATAGAGATGCAGAGAACAGGGTCCGTTTACAAGTGATCACAATTCACAAAGATGATTATTATATCCAAAACAAATGATGGTACAAAACTACAACGAGCTCTCCGAACATACAAAAAGAAACAATAAATAGCTAAGTTATAACCAATCACACTAGACCAAGAAAAAGGGCCTCTCTGTTACAGTGTTTGATCAATAGCAAAGAGGTGACATAAGAGTAACTGCGAAGCTCCTTCAAAATCCAGGGAGAGCCAAAGCAGTTGATGCAATGAAGAGTAAGAATCCCATTAAACTGAAAGAAATTTTCATGTTGCTTCCTGCATTTGAGGATCCATTTGGTGAGGTATTTGTCTTAGATCCTGTTGAACCTGCAACAAATAATATTAGTGTTCCACTTTTAATGGTACTTTAATGATCAGATAAATAGAGAATAACGAATTTCTTTCTGTTCTTTTTTTACTTTTTCAATCTGCTAGTGTACAACTGATGGAATACTAGAATTACCTGATCCTGATGGAGTTGCTGGGGTTTGATCAGGTGTTTCATCAGATGAATCAGTTGGGGCAGGAGAACCTGAAGGGGAACTTGCAGTTGGCACTGAAGCACTTGGTCCATTGGCTGCTGTTTTTTCAAATGCATAAAAGTCAATAAAAAAAAAATTTAAATTTACACAATCAGGTCACCTAAAAAATAACAATAGTTAATTGCCAATTTAAGTGGAATAAGTAACGTGGAAGGCAGTGTAAAAATTCAATACATTGTCAGTGTATATAAAGAAGGTAAATCCTAATGAGGTATGTGCGTTATGTAGTGCGATTGGCATAAAAGATTTAAGGAATGCAAATTTACCATTGCACTGGCTAACCGGAGGAGTTTGTACATTGCAAGCACCAGGTAAAGCTAGAGCAAGAGTTTGATTTATGGCAACACCAAAACCAGAACCACCACCATTAAGCAAAGAGCAAAGACATTGAGGATTGGATTGGACAACGCCGGACAGGGCAGTGCAGCAAGATGAGGTTGGAGTTGATGAATTTCCAGTAACATAATTCATACACGGGGCCAATCCAACAAGTGTGGTCATACAATTTGATTGAGCTGTAGCCTCATTCCAAAATAAGGCTACCAAAACTATGACTAGAGCCATTATATTCATGACTTTGGATGCCATTTTCTTTAAGGCTAACTACAAGTGAGTTTAGAGAAGAGCAGATGAGTTTGAGTTGGTTGAGAATTGGGATGTTTTGAGTGCTGAAGGAGAAAAAGGGCTGTGGTTTAAATACCCAAAGTCTTAGCGCAAAACAACAAGAAAATATAGGTAGTTTGGTTGGCCAACTCGAACTAATGAACGGCTTCGAAACTTCGTACGAAAAAAAAGAGCTTAATTTCATAACTAAACCTTCAATAAAAAATAAATCAGATCAAGCCTTTGTTCGTAATCTTGACAAGTGTTAACCTATGTAGTTAATTGGGTTACGTGATCTGGATTGAGTCCTCTCAATATAACGTCAAAATTTGGTACCATTTTTAATAGTATGAGTTTAAAGTACTGACCTATATTTTTATGCTATTGGATAAAATTGACCTACATTAATAAGTAATTTTTTGCATCAATTCGAATATGCTAACTCGAAAATAGAGTAATAATTTTATATAATCGTAATAAAATACACTGATAATATAATAATTAATTACCCGGTTAGTATATGTATACAACTTAAATCCATGTCAGAGAGGCTAAAAATTGTGGAAACCAGGAAAAAATAAGAAATAGGAAAATCCCTGGTCCTTAAAAAAACATTGTAAACCAATGAAAAGTCCAATAATATGATTATTCTAGATTGGAAAATTAAGATTGGGAAAACTAGCTATAAGCAGTATAACTGTCCTACCTAAGACACCCATCTTTTTAAGCCAAAGTCTTGGATCAACAATTGGTAATGCCAACTTTACACTATGAGTCAAAGCGGTTTAACTCCAAGCCACAAATTTCATATCTACCGTTTACTCCTTCTACAGGAATCTTTAAAACAATGTAAACTATAAATCATTGGCAAATTTGCATGCACATCCACATCTGGAAATTAACCTATTCAGATCATAAGATCAATTTGGACTTATCAAATTTGATACTGATGGAAATTTTGAAAGTTTCTGCATCAGCACATGTTCTTTTCCTAACCCTTCTAACTTTTTCAGCTTTTAAGATGCTAAATGGTCAAATAAACACGGCGTGTACAAGTTCAATTTTTAGCACATTCACCCCTTGTTTTAATTACCTAACTGGAAGCAGTGGCAATGGCTCTTCACCAACTGAAGATTGCTGCAATTCACTTAAATCATCAATGAGTGATAGCATAGATTGTGTATGTCTCATGGTTACTGGAAATGTTCCTGTTTCCATACCATTTATTCGAACTTTGGCACTTTCGCTTCCTCAAGCATGTAATACTGGTGTGCCAGTTCAGTGCAGTGGTAAACTCATTTATTATTAAGGATCATGAATTTCTCTTTGGTATTATGTGTTATGACCAAAGTTTTAAATTCATTTCTTTTGTTTAATTTGCAGCCTCAGGGGTTCCCCTTCCACCTCCAGGTATTAAAGCTTTCAATACATGCAACTGAAACCTTATCAGACTCACAGATTCAGTAACTTTATCTTAATTCTGTCAATTAATTTGTACCAATGAAATCAACTACGTCCCAATCCCAAAGTCATTACTATCTAACTGTACTTAATTGGACAACCTGCTGGATATACCTGAAGTTACTTTATTATCACCAAACCTTCTCTTTACTCAATTGATAACGCATATTCTCTTTCAATCAACAGGGCTAACTTCATATTTAGGTCATTAATTAATTGGTTATTTGATGATAAACTTGGCAGGTCCGGCCTTGTTCGCGCCACCACCTGCTCCTGCTCCTCACCACCATCATGCTCCCGCTTATCCTCCTCGTCACCATCGTGCTGCTGCTTTTCCTCCCGCTCTTGCTCCTCGTAGTCAACGAGGTAATGTTGCACCACCAACTTATTTATATTACACACAAAGTCATATATATAACCTAGCGAAAATAGAGCACGATGAAAGAAAAAGAATTATACATGCGATATCAAATTAGTTGTGATAAAAGTTCCAATGCTAAAAGACGCCACTTAATTCTATTCTTCAGTTGCTAAAGCATCAGCAGCACCAACTGCAGAAGTTGATCCACCTGTTGCAGCACCAACTATAGAAGGGACTGAGGCTACTGCTGATGTTGAAAAACCCACAACATCTCCTCCAAAATCATCATTAGTTCCAAACACAACTCCTGCAGGGACCAGACCAGTGCTTCCAAATCCCAACACTAGCACTTCAGCCGCTATTCCATCTTATTCTATTTCCTCAAGCCTGCAGTCTCTTACTCTAATATTTATTGCAGTTATAATTTTATTTATTGACAAATCAATGTACTAGACCAAGATTTTGTCCCTTTGTTTAGGGCCATCTTGCATACACTGTAATTTTTGTAAGCGGTCATTCAAGTCGTTATTATATATATATATGCATATGCCGAAAAGTTTCATCAAGAAAAATTCTACTTTATGATCATAAAGAAATGAAACAAGATAAGTGATTTGGATTTCATGGACCCTTACTTGTTTTTTTTGTAACTAATTTTTTTATTTACAAAAGTGAAGAATTATAAGGCAAAGAAGACACAAAAAAGCTAGCAGCAACCTGGACAGAAAGCCCCAGGATTGCTATACCACAGCACTACATAGCTACTAGCAAATTCCTCCCACAGCTCCTATACTTTCAGCAATACTAAGGATAGAAATTAAGTGCATCAAGCCTCTTTTTAATTTTATTTTTTAAATAGAAGCCTCAACTGAAAAATGCGACGTTTGTTCTTTTACTACTGTTTGGTTTAAATATCTTATCAAACATACCCCACTTGTGGGATCACAATGGGTATGTTGTTTTATCCTGATTAATCATAGTATTTTATTTTAGATTTATTTATTATCAGGAAGCATTTTGTTATTTAAACAAAATAACTATTGTTTTAATAATATTCTTTAAGTCTAATTAAATATTTAAATAATTTAAATTAGAATGGCCCTTGCCAATTGCCACACCATCGAAAGATGAATCTTGGGCATTTTCTTGTATGAGTAGCACAAGCAAACAAAATCACTTTCCGCGGATGGGCCTTATGTGTGGAGTGCAGACCTCATTTGTGAGCCTTCTCAATTTTCTTTTGGATGATCTTGGTAAACAGCTATCTTTCAGGTCGGTTATTAGAATTTAGCCATATTTTACTTATATCAATAAAATAGCCATTTATTAATGCGAAAATACAAGTTTGGACAAAAAAATCCTATCTAATAAATACAGATAACTCCAGGAACGACTAATGGACTTTGAATATTTATATGTTCAAAATCCAGGAATTGTTCTTGGAGTTTGAATGACCTGAAGCAGTAGCACTCAATTGTTGAAATATAATGTGAATTCAAAAATCATGAATCATTCCTGGATTTTGCACTAGTAAAGATTTAAAACCCATTTTTTATTCAAGGATTTTATATTTATAGGTTAAAAGTCGCTGAAGTATAATGTGAATTAAAAAATCATGAAGTATTCCCGGATTTTTTTGGATTTTGCACTAGTAAAGGTTCAAAAACTAATAATTTTTCTTGAATTTTGTCTTTAAAGTTTAAAAATTGTTGAAGTATAATATAAATTCAAAACCCATGAATCGTTCCTGGATCTTTCTGAATTTTGCACTAGTAAATGTTCAATAACCAAGAATCATTCATGGACTATGGATGTTGTACTAGTAAAGGTTCAAAGTTGCTCAAGTACACTATGAATTCAAAAACTAGCATAATTTACTGGGAATGCACTTGTCAAAGTTTCAAACTCCAATACTGATTACTGGTTATGTTTTGTATTTTAGATAGGCAAACACGTCAATTTATTATATCAACGGCTTCTTGTCTATTACAATTTAAAATATAGCTGAACTCTAATAATTACTCCAAAATGTGGCCAACTGTAACGATCCGGCAGATCGTTTTGAGTATTGCAGCCATGTTCCCCCATTTACTGCTCAATTTTTGCTTTACAGTTGTTATGTGACTTACCGAGGTAATTGGTTCAGGTTCGGTGATGTTTTAGAATGAATTGGAACACTTAGTTCCAAGGATTTAAAGCTTAAGTTGAAATAGTTGACCGGATATTGACTCATGTATAAACGACCCCGGAATAGAGTTTTGATGATTTCAATAGCTCTGTATGGTGATTTTGGACTTAGGAGTGTGTCCGAAAAATTATTTGGAAGCCCGTAGTTAAATTAGGCTTGAAATGACTAAAATAAAAATTTAAATTGGGAGTTTGATCGGGGAGTTGACTTTTTGATATCGGGGTCGGAATTCGATTTTGGAAATTAAAATAGGTCTGTTATGTCATTTATGACTTTTGTGCAAAATTTGAGGTCAATCGGACTTGATTTGATAGGTTTCGGCATCGAATGTAGAAGTTGAATTTTTTTAGTTTCATTAAGCTTGAATTGGGGTATGATTCATGGTTTTAGCATTGTTTGATGTGATTTGAGGTGTCAATTAAGTTCGTATAATATTTTAGAACTTGTTAGTATATTTGGTTGATGTCCCGAGGGACTCGGGTTGATTCCGGAGGGTTAATGGATCAAAAGTTAGAGTTGTGAGATTGCTGAAGTTGGATCTCTACTGGTGTAATCGTACCTGCAGAGTTTTGATCGCAGGTGCGAGCTCGCAGAAGCGAGTGGTCCATTGCAGAAGCAGCCAGGCGTGGGTTGAAGCAGAGCTCGCAGAAGCGAGCAGATGGTCCGTAGAAGGGAAATCGCATTTGTGACTGCACGACCGTAGAAGCGCTAAAACCGCAGAAGCGCTGAAGCCGCAGAAGCGAGTCCGCAGAAGCGGATACGCGATCGCAAAAGAGGAGGCCAGGCAGCCTAGGCAAAGCCGTAGAAGCGGTGTATTTTCCGCACTAGTGGAACCACAGACGCGGTTAATTATTCTGCAGAAGCGGAAGTACTGGGAAGTATACAAAAATAGAGGGGTCCGAGATTCTTTCTCATTTTTGTACTTCAAACACACGGTTTGGCAATTTTTCAGAGGAAATTCACGGGAAAACTTGAGGTAAGTCACTTATGATCATTGTTAGTCACTAATATGGAATTATCATTGACTATTTCGACTAGATTATGTATTTTTGAGGTGAAATTAGAGGATTTAGGCATAGGGATTTGAAATTAAGATTTGTGGATTTGAAAGTCGAGTTGATGTCGGAATTTAGTAAATTTGGTATGGTTGGACTCGTGGTTGAATGGGCGTTCATATTTGGTAACTTTATTCGGGTTCCGAGATGTGGGTCTCGCAGGCGATTTTTGAGTGCAATTTTGAATTTTGTTGGAAAATTAGTATTTTCATATGGAATTAAGTCATATAATTTGTATTGACTGAATCGAATTAATTATGACTAGATTTGAGGTGTTCGGAGGCCGATTCGCGAGGCAAAAACATAACAGAATAAAGAATTACACTATTTGAGGTAAGTAACAGTTCTAAATTTGGTTCTGAGGATATGAAACCCCGAATTTTGTGTTATGTGATTAGTTTTGAGGTGACACACATGCTAGGTGACGGGAGTGTGGACGTGAACTGTAGGAATTGTAACTAGTTTAATTCCATGGATATGTGTAGTTGAATAATTTATTGTTGTCCGTACATCTTTCCACGTATTAGAGAAATCGAACTATAAATATTGTTTAAACCATGTGTTGACACTGTAGGGACCCGCAGAGGTCGTGTACATGTTGAATTATCTGCTAAATTACTGTTTTGTACTCAGTCATAGTTTTACTTACATATTACATCTCAATATTTATTGTTCATTATTGATGCATTATATCATTTCTGTTGGGGATGATTTTCATGATTTTTGAAAGCCTGTGAGACTGGAGAGATTTATGACTGAATGAGGCCGAGGGCGTAATTGTGAGATATTAATACTATAGCACATGATTTATCCGTGCGGATCTAGATATTATACTAGCACGTGAGTTGTCTGTGCGGATCCAGATATTATACTAGCATGTGAGTTGTCCGTACGAATTATAGTGCTTGGGCTGAAGGAGCCCCTACGGAGTCTGTACACCCCCTCAGTAAGTGCAGGTACCTACTGAGTGCGAGTGCCGAATGTAGAGTGATTGTGAGGTTGGAGTGAATGGGAGGACTAAGTGACTGTTGCTCTGAGAGGATGCATTGATTTCATTATTGTTGTACTTCAGCTGTCATATATCACTGTTTTGGAAAATTTTGAGAGATATTATCTTCTGTTCCAGTTGAACTTGATATGAAATTACTGTTTAGGTCTTAATTGTTGAACTTGCAAGCATGCCTACTTTCTTATGTTGGAAATTACTGTAATTGGACTTAGTTGTGAATCTCGTCACTACTTTCAGTTCCTTATTTAGTATTGTTACTTGCTGAGTTGGTTGTACTCATACTACACCCTGCACTTCGTGTGCAGATCTAGGTGTTCTCGGACACAGTGGGTGTTGATTTCTTCGCGCGGTTTTTCCGGAGATTCTGAGGTAGCTACCAGTGTTTCGCAGACCTTGTCTCTCCTTTTCTATCTTCTTGTTTATTGTATTTAGTCTCAGCCTATTATAGACCGTGTTCTCCACACTTGTGATGCATAGATGCTCATGTACTATCACGACCCAAAATCTAACCATGGTCGTGATGGCACCTATCGTGTTACAAGGCAAGTCTATTTCCCAAAATATTACTACTAAATCGATTATAAGAATTTAATAAAATATTTCCAACATTTGAATTTTTAATAAACTAAATCAACTCTAAATATAATTATAGAAAATACGGAAACGAGCCCCAAACATCGGGGTGTCACTAAGTCATGAGCGTCTAAAACTATGAACTATGATATATAAACTGTCTAACTGTCCAAAAGAAGAAATGACAAAAGGAGTAACAAGGTCCTGCGGACGCTAGCAGCTACCTTGCAGTCTCCAAATATAGCCGGCCTGAACTCAACGACCATCGCGCTCTAACTCACTTGGATCTGAATATAAAGTGTATGGTGTAGTATGAGTACAACCGACTCAGTAGTAACAGAAATAACTAAGGAACTGAGTAGTAATGACGAGCTAAGTAGAACAATTCAATTATTTATTTTCACAATTTACAATAAACATGAATAAACAAGTAAATTCCATAAATTTCAAAAAATGCCACAAAGAAATTAACAGGTAAATGCAACACATCAAAAATAAATGCAACCTCACAACAATGTCACTCCATTACTCAGCACTCGGCACTCAATACTCGCACTCAGCACTCAACACTCAATAGGTACCTGCGCTCACTGGGGGTGTGTACAGACTCCGGAGGGGATCCCAAGGCCCAAGCGCTAAGCACGGACAACTCACGTGCCATCATATCAAAACCTGGATCCGCACGGTCAACTCACGTGCTACGCGGACAACTCACGCGCTATGGTATCAATACCTGGACCCGCACGGTCAACTCACGTGCTACGCGGACAACTCACACGCTATGGTTTAATATCCTCACAACCAGGCTCTCGGCCTCACTCACTCATGTACCTTACTAGCCTCACCATCATAAACAAATAAGGGAACACAACCCACATCAAGTATCATATCATATTAGCAAATAATAGAGACTGAGGTAAACATGTACAATAATTTCTATGACTGAGTACAAATAATGTGAGCATGAATAAAGCCTAAGCATGATCTCTAACATGAAGGCAGATAAGTTCAACAACAAGTAACTACGTAAACACAGATGATGGTCATGAGGCCTCACGGGATGGATCAAGTCTCAATCCCTCGAGGTATACACCCACACGCCCGTCATCTAGCGTGGGTATCACCTCCAAATAGTCACATAATATCAAATTCTCCGGGTTTATACCCTCAAAGCCAGAGTTAAAACTGTTACATACCTTAACAACATAAAATCCTATTTCGGGATGCCTTCGTCTCGGTACTCGGTCTCCAAAAGCTCCGAATCTAACTAAAATAAGAATAGTACTATCAACATAGTTTAAAGAATCGAATTCCACAATAAAAACTACATAAATATGCCAAAAATCTGAAATTGGCTCAAACCCGGCCTCCAGGCTCACGTCTCGAAACCAGTCAAAAATGACAGAATAACAAACCTCGTCCTCACCCGAGTCCAACCATACAAATTTCACCAAATTCCGACATCAACTCGACCCTCAAATCTTCAATTAAAGTCTTTGAAGATTTCTACCATTTTCAACCCAATCTATACCCATTTGAACTCAACAATCTTTCCATAAACCTTATTGATATGTATAAATGATACTATTATACCCAAGGATCATACTCTTAATCGCCCATCTTTACCCAAACTCGAAATTGAAGACTAAGGGTTAGAACCTTACCTTTTGGGTGAAGATCTTGTGATATTTCCTTGTTGGATTTCAAATCTTGAATAAGATCTTGATGAACAAAGCACTTGAGCTTCTTCCTATCTCTAGAATACTCTGCTTTCTCTCTAAAAAATGTCAGATTTTTGCTCCAAAATGAGTCCCAAAGCCTATTTATCAAAATGGGTTCGGGTTATGAAAATAAAAAAATTAACCCTCCGAAAGTAGGTCTGCGGTTGCATAATGGACCGCAGAATGGGTATGCGGGCCGCAAAATACACCGCAAAATCGATGCCTAGAAATGGTCTTCACTGGATAGGTCTGCGACCATTTTGCGGTCGCATAACTACTTCTGCGATCGCATAATGATTCTGCGATCGCAGAATTGGTCGCAGAATCGCACTTTTCCAGACTTTGGTAATTTGGTCATAACATGTTGTAGGAATGTCCAAATGACAAATGGTTTTCAAGAGTTGGAAACTATACACAGAGACCTTTCTTTTGATAGGTAATACACCATATAACACTTCGTATCATGAGAGTTATGCTCATTTGAAGCTAGATCTTGTGCGAACTCAATTGAAACTTTAGTCTTATGAAATTTTCAACTTCCAAACTCCCCGACACCCATCCGAAATCATCCCGAGCCCCTCGGGACCTCAACCAATAATTCAAACAAGCCATATACCACTACCCGAACTTATTCGAACCTTCTAAACACCCAAAACAATACCAAAACACCAATTCAACCTCGGATTCAAGCCTAAGAACTTCTAAACTTCCAAAATTCGCCAACGACGCCGAAACCTATCAAACCATGTCTGAATGAACTCAAATTTTGCACACACGTCACAAATTATACTACGAACCTACTCCAACTTCCAGAATTCTATTCTGACCCCGATATCAGATTTTTCCACTGCCGACCGAAATTACCGAATTTCCAACTTTTGCCAATTCAAACCTAATTCCACTCCAGACCTCCAAATCACATTTCGGACACACTCCTAAGTCTAAAATCACTCAACGAAACTAACCAAATCATAAAAATCCAAGTTCAAACTCGTTTACTCATAAGTCAACTTCCGGTTGAGTTTTCTAACTTAGTTTTCTAACTAAGAGACTAAGTGTCTCATTTCACTCCAAAACTACTCCGAACCAAAACCTACCAACTCGATACAACTCAACATATATGAACAACACATAAATAAGCGGAAATGGGGAAAACAGGGTTATGACTCTCGAAATGACCGGCCGGGTCGTTACATGTACTCTGTGATACCCCGATTGTTGGGACTTCCGTTGTTGGGACTTCCATTTTGAGTTTTGGGTTTCTATCCTTGTTTATGAGAAATTTTGTTATTTAAAACTGCTTTAATTCATTTTCTAGTAAAAGTGTTGGGATTATTCCGTAATGTCGGCTTGCCTAGTACTACGATAGGCGCCATTACGACAGATTAGGATTTTGGGTCATGACAAGTTAGTATCAGAGCCTAGGTTACATAGGTCTCACGAGTCATGAACAGGTTTAGTAGAGTCTTGCGGATCGGTACAGAGACATATGTACTTATCTTCGAGAGGCTGCCGAACCCTTAGAAAGATTTCACTATCCTGTATTCTGTCGTGCGAATTTTTTGTTTCCAGAAACTAAATTTCTGTTATTCTATTCTCTCATAGATGGTAAGGACACGTACTACCGGATCAGACAGTCAGCCATCAGTGCCACCAATTAGGGCCACGAAAGGCCGGGGCCGTAGTAGAGGCTGGGGACGAGGTAGAGGTCAAGGTTTTGCTCGTACAACAGTTGGAGCAGCACCTGTAGCACCACTAGATGCTCCAACTCTGGAGTAGATTCCAAATATAGTTGAGCCGGTAGGATCAGCTCAGGCACCAGCCATACCTATTGTGATTCCAGGCCTTCATGAGGCTTTAGCACAAATATTGACTGTTTGTACTGGCCTTGCTCAGGTGGTTTCGGCCCAGGCTGCACCAGCCACTTCTCAGGCCGGGGAAGGTACTCATACCCCTGTTTCCCGTACTCCAGAGCAGGTAGTGCAGGGACTTCAGATACCGGGGGCACTACTAGCCCATCCGGTTGCAACTACTTAGGCCCTGGTAGTCCTCGTTATGGTTGATGATGAGCAGATGAGACTCGAGAGATTTGGGAGGCTTCGACCTCCATTATTTAGCAGTGCTGAGTCAGAGGATGCTCAGGGTTTCCTGGATAAGTGCCAGCGAATGCTTCGGACAACGGGTATTCTTGAGACTAGTGGGGTCTTGTTCACTACTTTTCTTCTTTCTGGGGCTGCCTTCAGATGGTGGGAGGCTTATGAGAGGTACAGACCGGTCGGTACAGTACCGCTTACATGACATGAGTTTTCTGTTCTCTTCTTGGAGAAGTTCGTGCCGCAGTCTCGCAGGGAGGAACGACGCAGACAGTTTGAGCAACTTCGGCAGGATGGCATATCTGTGACTGAGTAAGAGGTGAGGTTTTCTGAGTTGGCTCATCACGCAGTTTGGTTGGTTCCCACTGATAGGGAGAGGATCATGAGGTTCATTGATGACCTCACGTTTCAGTTGCGGTTGCTTATGACTAGGGAGAGGGTATCTGGTGCCACTTTTGTCGAGGTGGTTGACATTGCTCGGTAGATAGAGATGGTCTGTATCCAGAAGCGTGGAGAGAGGGAGGCCAAGAGGCCTCGTGGATCGGGTGATTTAAGCGGTGTTTCTTCTAGGGGTCAGTTCTACCGTGACAGGCATCGCCCTTATAGGCCCGCTCAGACGACTCGTCCAGCTCATCGTGGTGCATCAGCTAGCCACAGTTATTATAGTGCTCATTCAAGACAGTCTTCATTTATTGCACTACTAGTGCAGAATTCTCACCATGCCTCGTCCGCTCAAACTTCTACAGGTAATTCCTCGGGTTATCAGGAGCAACAGTTCCGTTAGAGGAGGGGTTGTTTCGAGTGCGGAGACTTTGGTAATATCAAGATAGATTGCCCTAGGTTGTTGAGTGGGGATCCAAAGTAGAGTTCTCGACCGATGGCACCAGCACCAGCAGTTACACCACCCGCCCAACCAGCTCGGGGTGGGGCTCAATCAGTTAGTGGTCGCCCAAGAGGGGGAGGCCGATCAGGTGGCGGTCAGGCCTGATTCTATGCTTTTCCTGCCAAGCCAGATGTCGTTGCTTCAAATGTTGTGATCATAGGTATTGTCTCAGTGTGCCACAGGGAAGCTTCTATATTATTTGACCCTGGTTCCACTTATTCGTATGTATCATCATACTTTACTCATTATCTGGATATGCCCCGTGAGTCCTTAGTTTCACCTGTTCGTGTATCTACACCGGTGGGCGATACTATTATTGTGGACAGTGTATATTAGTCGTGTATGGTAACTATTGGGGGACTGGAGTTAAATTTGATCTCTTATTTATTAGTATGGTTGATTTCGATGTAATCTTAGGCATGGATTGGTTGTCTCCATGTCATGCTATTCTGGTTTGTCACGCAAAAACCGTGACGTTGACGTTGGCGATGTCGGGGTTGCCGAAGGTCGAATGGAGAAGTTCTCTAGATTATAATCCCAGTAGGGTAATTTCTTATTTGAAGTCCCAACGTATGATTGGGAATGGGTGTTTGTCATATTTGGCCTTTGTGAGAGATGTTGATGCAGACACTCCTACTATTGATTCTGTACCGGTAGTGTGAGGCTTTCCAGATATATTTCTTGCAGACCTACCAGGTATGCTACCCGACATGGATATTGATTTTGGTATTGACTTGGTGCTGGGCACACAACCCATTTCTTTTCCTCCATATCGTATGACACTAACTGAGTTGAAAGAATTGAAAGAGCAACTTCAGGAACTTCTTGATAAGGGGTTTATTAGGCCTAGTGTGTTTCCTTGGGGTGCATCGGTTCTATTTGTGAAAAAGAAAGATGATATTATGCGGATGTACATCGATTATAGGCAGTTGAACAAAGTTACAATCAAGAATAAGTATCCTTTGCCGCATATTGATGATTTATTTGACCAGTTTCAGAGAGCGAGGGTATTCTCCAAAATTAATTTGAGATCCGAGTATCACCAGTTGAAAATTCGGGATTCATATATATTCTAAAAACGGCATTCAGGACCCGTTATAGTTACTATGAATTTCTCGTGATGTCTTTTGGGCTGACCAATACCCCGACAATATTTATGCACTCGATGAATAGTGTATTCCAGCCATATCTTGATTAATTTGTCATAGTATTTATTGATGATATCCTGGTGTACTCACATACCCAGGAGGAGCATGCACAACACTTGGGTATTGTATTACAGAGGTTGAGAGATGGGAGACTTAATGCCAAATTCTCTAAGTGTGAGTTCTGACTTAGTTCGGTGGCATTCTTGGGACACATAGTGTCCAGTGAAGAAATTAAGGTGGATCCGAAGAAGATAGAGGCAGTTCAAAGTTGACCCAGGCCATCTTCAGCTACTGAGATTTTGAGATTTCTCAGCTTGGCCGGTTATTATCATCTCTTCGTGGAGGGTTTCTCGTCTATTGCACCGCCTTTGACTAAATTGACCCAGAAAGGTGCTCCATTCAGGTGGTTGGATGAGTATAAAGAGAGCTTTCAGAAGCTCAAGACTGCCTTGACCACAACTCCAGTTCTAGTTTTGCCTTCAGCTTCAGGCTCTTATACAGTGTATTGTGATGCTTCTCGGATTGGTATTGGGTATGTCTTAATGCAGGAGGGTAGAGTGATTGCTTATGCTTCGCATCAGTTGAAGCCGCATGCAAAGAACTACTCTGTTTATGATTTTGAGTTGGCAGCTATTGTTCATGTATTGAAGATTTGGAGGCACTATCTTTACGGTGTGTCTTGCGAGGTATTTACAGATCATCAGAGTCTTCAGCACTTATTCAAACATAATGATCTAAATTTGAGGCAGCGGAAATGGATGGAACTGCTAAAGGATTATGATATTACTATTCTGTATCATCCCGGGAAGGCCAATGTGGTGGCCGATACCTTGAGTAGAATGATGGTGAGTATGGGTAGCCTTGCATTCATTCCTATTGATGAAAGGCCTCTTGCAGTTGATGTTAAGACCTTGGCCGACCAGTTTGTGAGATTGGATATTTCGGAGCCCAATCGGGTTCTAGCTTGTGTGGTTTTTCGGTCTGCTTGATATGATCGAATCAGAGAGCGCCAGTATGATGATCCCCATTTGCTTGTCCTTAAGGACACAGTTCAGCACGGTGATGCCAGAGATGTTACTATTGGGGATGATGGGGTATTGAGGATGCATGGTCGGATTTGTGTGCCTAATATGGATGGGTTGCGTGAGTTGATTCTTGAGGAGGCCCACAGTTTGCAGTATTCCATTCATCCGGGTGCCGCGAACATGCTTCAGGACTTGAGGCAACATTATTGGTGGAGGAGAATGAAGAAGGATATAATGGGGTTTGTAGCTCGGTGCCTCAACTGTCAGGATGTGAAGTTTGGGCATCATAGACCGGGTGGATTGCTTCAGAGGTTAGAAATTCTAGAGTAGAAGTAGGAGCGTATGACCATGGACTTCGTAGTTAGACTCCCACGTACTTTGAGGAAGTTTGATGCTGTTTGGGTGATTGTATATCGGTTGACCAAGTCAGCGTATTTTATTCCAGTTGGTACTACTTGTTCTTCAGAGCGGTTGGCTGAGATTTATATTCGCGAGATTATTCGCATACACGGTGTGCCAGTGTCCATCATTTCAGATCGGGGCACGTAGTTTACATCACATTTTTGGAGAGCAGTGCATCGAGAATAAGGTACACAGGTTCAGTTGAGTATAACATTTCACCCTCCGATGGACGGACAGACCAAGCGCACTATTCAGATATTGGAGGATAAGCTACGTGCTTGTGTCATTGATTTTGGGGGTTCTTGGGATCAACTTCTGCCACTCGCAGAGTTTGCCTACAATAATAACTACCAGTCGAGCATTTAGATGGCTCTGTATGAGGCTTTGTATGAGAGACGATGTAGATCTCTGATGGGTTGGTTTGATCCAGGTGAGTCTAGGCTATTGGGTACTAACTTGGTTCAGGATGCTTTGGACAAGGTTAAATTGATTTAGGAGCGGGTTCGCATGGCAGAAGAGTTATGCCAATAGGAAGGTTCGTGATATTGCTTACATGGTAGGAGAGAAGGTACTACTCCGAGTTTCGCCTATGAAGGGTGTTATGAGGTTTGGGAAGAAGGGCAAGTTGAGCCCTCAGTATATTGGGCCTTTGGAAATACTTAAGATGATTGGAGAGGTGGCTTATGAACTTGCATTTCCACCTAATCTATCGGGTGTTCAGTGTTTTATGTATCTATACTCCGGAAGTATATCGGAGATCCGTCTCATGTTTTGGATTTCAGCACAGTTCAGTTGGATAGTGATCTGACTTATGATGTGGAGCCAGTGTCCATTTTGGATCGGCAGGTTTGAAAGTTGAAATCAAAGAACATAGCTTTAGTGAAAGTGCGGTGGAGAGGCCAGCCAGTCGGAGAGGCTACCTGGGAGATTGAGCGGGAGATGCAGAGCAAAAATCCACACCTATTTAAGGCTCCAGGTATGATTCTATATCCTCGAAGCAAATATCCACACCTATTTGAAGCTCCACGTATGATTCTAAACCCGTTTGAGGACGGACGTTTGTTTAAAAGGGGGAGAATGTAACGACCCGACCGGTCATTTTGAGTATTATAGCCTCATTCCCCCATTTACTACCTAATTTATGCTTTACAATTGTTATGTGACTTGTCGGGGTAATTGGTTCGGGTCCGGTGAGGTTTGAGAATGAATCAGAACACTTAGTTTTAAGGATTTAAAGCTTAAGTTGAAATAGTTGATCGGATATTGACTTATATGTAAACGACCCCGGAATAGAGTTTTGATGATTTTAATAGCTCCGTATGGTGATTTTGGACTTAGGAGTGTGTCTGAAAAATTATTTGGAAGTTCGAAGTTAAATTAGGTTTGAAATGACTAAAATAGAAATTTAAGTTTGGAAGTTTGACCGGGGAGTTTACTTTTTGATATCGAGGTCGGAATCTAATTCTGGAAATTGAAATAGATCAGTTATGTCATTTATGACTTGTGTGCAAAATTTGAGGTCAATCAGATTTGATTTGATAGGTTTCGGAATCAAATATAGAAGTTAAAAATTCTTAGTTTCATTAAGCTTGAATTGGGGTATGATTAATGGTTTTAGCGTTGTTTGATGTGATTTGAGACCTCGACTAAGTTTGTATAATATTTTAGGACTTGTTGGTATATTTGGTTGAGGTCCCGGGGGACTTGGGTTAATTCTGGAAGGTTAACAGATCAAAAGTTGGAGTTATGAGATTGCTGAAGTTGGACCTCTGTTGGTATAATCGCACCTGTAGAGTTTTGATCGCAAGTGCGAGATCGCAGAAGCGAGTGATCCATCGCAGAAGCGGCCAGGCGTGGGTTGAGGCAGAGCTCGTAGAAGCGAGCAGATGGTCCGCAGAAGCGAAACCGCATATGCGACTGCACGGCCGCAGAAGCGAGTCCGCAGAAGCGGATACGCAATCGCAAAAGCGGAGGCCAGGCAGCCTAGGCAAAACCGTAAAAGCGGTGTATTTTCCGCACTAGCGGAACCGCAGGCGCGGTTAATTATTTCGCAGAAGCGGAAGTACTGGGAAGTGTACAAAAATAGAGGGGTCCGAGATTCTTTCTCATTTTTGTACTTCAAACACACGGTTTGGGCGATTTTTCAGAGGGAATTCACAGGAAAACTTGAGGTAAGTCACTTATGATCATTGTTAGTCAATAATATGGAATTTTCATTGAGTATTTCGACTAAATTACGTATTTTTGAGGTGAAATTAGAGGATTTAGGCCTAGAGATTTGAAAATAAGATTTGAGGATTTGAAAGTCGAGTTGATGTTTGAATTTGGTAAATTTGGTATGGTTGGACTCATGGCTGAATGGATGTTTATATTTGGTAATTTTTGTCGGGTTCCGAGACGTGGGAATTTTGAGTGCAATTTCGGATTTTATTGGAAAATTAGTATTTTCATATGAAATTAATTCTTATAATTTGTATTGACTGAATCGAATTAATTATGTCTAGATTTGAGGTGTTCGAAAATTGATTCGCGAGGCAAAAGCATAGCAGAATAAAAAATTACACAGTTTGAGGTAAGTAACAATTCTAAATTTGGTTTTGAGGGTATGAACCCCGGATTTTATGTTATGTGATTGGTTTTGATGTGACACACATGCTAGGTGACGGGCGTGTGGGTGTGCACCGTAGGAATTGTGACTAGGTCAATTCCATGGATCTATATAGTTGAATAAATTTTTGTTATCCGTACATCTTTTCACATATTAGAGAAATCAAACTATAAATCATGTTTAAATCATGTGTTGACACTGTAGGGACCCGCAGAGGTCGTGTACATGCTGAATTATCTGCTAAATTATTGTTTCGTACTCAGTCACATTTTTACTTGCATATTACATCTCAATCTCTATTATTCATTATTGATGTATTATATTATTTCTGTTGGGGCTGATTTTCATGATTTCTGAAAGCCCGTGAGACTGAAGAGATTTATGACTGAGTGAGGCTGAGGGCCTGATTGTGAGATATTAATACTATAGCACGTGTGTTGTCCGTGCAATATGTGAGTTCTCCGTGCGATGATAGCGCTTGGACTGAAAGAGCCCCTCCGGAGTCTGCACACACCCCTAGTGAGCACAGGTACCTACTGAGTGCGAGTGCCGAGTGTAGAGTGATTGTGAGATTGGAGTGAATGGGAGGACTGAGCTACTGTTGCTCTGAGAGGATTCATTGATTTCATTATTGTTGTACTTCAGCTGTCATATATCACAGTTTGGAAATTTCTGAGAGATATTATCTTCTGTTCCAGTTGAACTTGCAAGCATGCCTACTTTCTTATGTTGGAAATTACTGTAATTGGACTTAGCCATAAAGCTCGTCACTACTTTCAGTTCCTTATTTAGTATTGTTACTTGCTGAGTTGGTTGTACTCATACTACACCCTGCACTTCGTGTGCAGATCTAGGTGTTCCCGGATACAATGGTTGTTGATTTCTTCGTGCGGTTGATTTTCCGGAGATTCCGAGGTAGCTGCCGGTGTTTCGCAGATCTTGTCTCTCCTTCTCTATCTTCTTGTTTATTGTATTTAGTTTTAGACTATTATAGACCGTGTTCTCCAGACTTGTGATGTATAGATGCTCATGTACTGTGTGACACCCCGATAGTTGGGAATTCCGCATTGAGTTTTGGGTTTCTATCCTTGTTTATGAGAATTTTTATTATTTAAAACTGCTTTAATTCATTTTCTAGTAAAAGTGTTGGGATTATTCCGTAATGTCGGCTTGCCTAGTACCACGATAGGCGCCGTTACGACAGATTAGGATTTTGGGTCGTGACACCAACCCAACTAATTTTTACTTTTCTTTTACAAGAATTTGCGTGTGTTGTGTCCCTGTGCAGATATGATATTTAATATTTATTCCGTTTTATAAACTTTTGCCAAAAATGTGCTTCTTTTATTATTTATATATACACCATAGTTGCTTATTTTAACCTTTTACCACCCCACTTCTTCCCCAATTCTTCTTTCTTCTTCAAGTGACACTTTTAGACGGAAAGCTCATTTTTGTTTCTCAAATATAATCGTATTTGTGAATTTGAAAAATGTATGTCCCATATTTGAAGTGTTGTGAGTGTATATGGGAGTTTGGATGAAAATGTGAATGGTGCCATGAAAATCGTCTTCCTGAAAGAGTGAATTTAGTGGTGTTGTATGCTATTTTACAGCCAAATTCGAGAAGCTCATGCACTGATTAATTTCTTTTCATACAGTGGTTTTCATGCTCAAAATTGAATCCTTGAGTCCATTGCACTTAACTATATTCAATTCCCTATGAGCATACCTCTGAAAATTTAACCAATACCCATGAATGAAGAATGAAGAAAAATGGAACAGAATAATGTATGTAAAGAGACTTTTCATTACCAAGGCTCACAAAAAAAATAAAATAATAAAAGATTGCCATAAATGGCAAATATCATATAGGAATTATTAAGTTTATTAAAAAGGGAAAGAGAAAAGGTGACTAGCAAGGATAATTGCAAGCACAAAAAGGACCCTCAATGCCAATATTTTCAATGCATTGGGCACCAGCTTGGGGTCCAAATTTCTGCTTGCAAAATGGCAAACATTTTGGTTCAACTTTGCCTTGATCGCACAATATTTCTGTATGTATTTGATAGCAGGTATTTGCCGCCTTTGTTGATGGGATCATTGTTCCAACTGCATCCAATAAAAAGAAAGGTAAAATATAAATATTCAACTTGAAAAAATATTTTTTTCGTCTCT
Source organism: Nicotiana tomentosiformis (assembly GCF_000390325.3). Taxonomy (NCBI): domain Eukaryota; kingdom Viridiplantae; phylum Streptophyta; class Magnoliopsida; order Solanales; family Solanaceae; genus Nicotiana; species Nicotiana tomentosiformis. The sequence goes on from NC_090812.1 coordinate 103,220,209, forward strand.
TAGTCATAAGGTAATATATATATATATATACATACATACATACATGATATTAGCATGTAAATCTAGTATCTGAAAAGAAAAAAAAAAGAATGTGTGTGTTGTTAAATACCAAGAAAAAGAGCAGCAACGAGAAGGACGAATGTCAAAAACTTAGCCATTTTTGTTCTGCTTCTAGAAATATAGTTAACGAGTCTCCAATAGATCTTGTTGTTTTTCTATAATTTACTCACTTTGGATAATCAAAGTAACCAAGAGTATCCTTTTATAGCTTGTAATACAGCTACAAGATGTGTAAAAATTAAATTCTTATGATTGGAGCCTGAAAATTTGAAATATGTAATTAGATTCTGAAACTTATTTTCTTTCCATTCTGGAAATTTAAAATTTGTAATTAGATTCTGAAAGTTAATCTGTTACCAATTTGGACATTAGAAATATATAATTTAGATTCTGAAAGTTAATTTGTTACCATGGGCGGATTTTTGAAATTTGAAATGTATTTTGAAAGTTAATTTGTTACCATACACGACTATTGTTTGACATTCAAATTGTATATATTCAATCCTCTCTATAACAATCTCGTTTGTTTTGATATTTTTTGGATTTTATAGTGTTATACACCTATAACAACATTTGACGTTTAAAGTTTTTTGGCTTTTATAGATAGAAATTATCCAAAAATCAACTATTTTTCCCTTTTTAATGTTACATATAAAAGATAAGAAAATTTTCAAATTTAAAATCTCAAAAGATATGCATATTTCACTTGTTAAATATTAAAAAAAAAAAGAAGCTAATACATTATTAATAAATTCATAACTAAACGTATAAAGATTTTAACTCTAAGACACACATCTTAAAGCTACCTAGGAAAATGAATTCTTTCAAGATTAATGGAAAAGTTTTATAATTGTAGATTGTTTTGTAGATTTCATTATCTTACGAGCAATATAACACTTGAATTGGCGAAGATTTATGTCCAAATTGTCAGCAAAAAGGCATCTAATAACTTTTTCTTGAAGACAATCTAAGAGCTTAATGGTTAAATTTTCTATCTCAATATTTTTTTTGGCATTTTTCAATGAAAAAGATATCATGTGTAAACCTTGAAATCTTATGTCTTATGCAAAATTGAAACTTTGTTCAATGGAAAAGATTGTGTGCATATTTTTAGAATTATTATTAGTAACCTTAAAATTTTTATATGGCTGTTATAAAAGGGTAATTTTACAAAGAATGTTCTGCTATAAATATGGTTGTTATTGTTATAGGTAAAAAGTTATTATAGAGAGGTAAAATATAACTTAAAAAATTAATTATGAGGAAAACTTGACTTTTATAGTGAATACCTGTTATATAAGGATGTTGTTATAGTAATTAGATTTTTCAAAGTTCTAACCACTTACTACAAAGTACATATACTCATGGATAAGTGCCACTAATTATGAATATGATGGGATTAATAAGAGGGGAAAACTATCCAAATTATCAGTTAATAAATAATTTCAACCAAAACTAGCCCAAAATAAAATATCTACCTAAAATAACCCAAATATCATTTTAATCCAAAAAAATCAATTAATGTCATTTTTTAAAGCATCCATTTTTTTTTATTACATACTCATTTAAACGATACAATTAACATTTCTCCGCACACAATTATTAACACAAATATATTTTGCTAAAACATTAGGTGAAAACAAAGTCAGTTTAAATTTTTGGGACACTGGACTTGAGCACTATTACAATATTCTAAATGCTTTAAATTGAAATTCAGAGAATCAAATATCTTAATTCGACTTAGAAATCACCATTAAACGTTAATTTGTTGGATTGGATCGAATGATTAAACTGAAAACTATTGTAGCTTACTCAAGCTTGAATTAAAAAATTCGGGTTTTCAAAATTAGAATTAATGTCGAGTGGGTATTATTGAAATAGATTGGGTATGTTACGACCCCAATTTCCCTTCGAATGTTATCGTGATGGCACCTAATCTTTACGACTAGGTAAGCCTAACAACTAATGATAACAGAACAGATATAAATTAACCAATTATTGAAAAATAACTGAATAATAGATAAAGCCTTCCAAAAACAGAATTTCACAATACACATCCCAAAACCGGTGGAATTGAGTCATAAGCTCTATAGAATGCAACTAGAGTACTATTACATCACTGTCCGAAAGGAAATACAACATTAATGAAAATAAGGGAAGGTGATTTCGAGGCCTACAAACGCCGATCAGGCATACCTTGAAATCTTCGGTAAAAAAAAAAAGCTAGCAGGATGTGATGACCCAAAAGGTCATCTTATGTTTTAGAACTCGAATCTACGCTCTTAAGCCTTAAAAATCTCATTTTTACCCTTCTCGATTTGCATGCGTAGTCCGGGCAGGTTTTCGAAAAGTTTTTATCTTGAAAATAAGAATTTATACCTTAAAAGTTGATTTTAGTTGATTTCGGTCAATATTTTTGGTAAACGGACCCGGATCTATATTTTGACGGTCTCGGTGGGTCCGTATCGAATTATGGAACCTGGACGTATGCCCGGAATTGAATTCGGAGGTCCCTAGCTCAAGTTATGAATTTTTGATGAAAATTAAAAGTCTGAAAATTATTTGTTTTTAAGAATTTATTGATATTTGACATTATTTGTATCGGGTCAGTATTCTGGTTCCAGAGCCCGGTACAAGTTCATTATGATATTTATGACTTATTTGTGAAATTTGGTGAGAAACAGAGTTGATTTGACGTGATTCGGACGTCCAGTTGAGAAAATAGAAATTTTAAAGTGTTCTTGAGAATTTTATTTGATTTGGTACTAAATTCGTAGTTCTAGGTATTATTTTGGCAATTTGATCGCGCGAGCAAGTTCGTATGATGTTTTTAGACTTGTGTGCATGCTTGGTTTGGAGCCCCGAGGGTTCGGGTGAGTTTTGGATAGGCTACAGAGTGATTTGGACTTAGAAAAATAGCTGGTGTGCTTCAGCTATGTTGCAGGCCTCAGACCTCGCAAATGCGAGGTCAGGGTTGGCATTTGCGATCACTGTTGAGGTTGCATTTGCGAACTTCTCATCGCAAATGCGAAGAAAAGCTGGGCCAGCCTGTGTTCTCAATTGCAAACTTTTCTTCGCATTTGCGAAGGGAGTCTGGGAGGGGTATGGATCGCAAATGCAATCTTTTGTCCGCATTTGCGAGGTTAGTGATCGCAATTGCGACACTTTCCTCGCATTTGCGAAAGGAAGCAGGATTGTGAAGGCTTCGCAATTGCGATAGCCCCTTCACAATTGCGAGCTTCGCATTTGCGAAGCTCAGGTCGCAAATGCGACGTGTGCAGCTGAACAAAATGACTTTTGGACGGGAATTTTCATTCATTTCCCAAATTTTCAAGACCTAAAACATAAGAGGCGATTTTCCAAAGACCATCTCTTCCCCAAATCATAGGTAAGTGATTCTAAAGTAGTTTCTTTCAATCTTTCACTACATTTTACAAGATTTCAACCAAAAATCTAAGGTTTTCATGGTAGAATATGGGGTTTTGGGTAGAAACTAGGGATTTCGGAAATTTGGGGATTTAGACCTCAATTTTAGGTTGGATTCCAAAACCAATTATATATTCGGGCTCGGGGGTGAATGGGTAAATGGAATTTGATCCGAACCTCGGGTTTTGACCAAGCGGGCCCGGGGTCGATTTTTGACTTTTTGGAGAAAAATTTAGGAAATCTAAATTTATGCAATGTAATTGATTCCTTTAGCAAAATTGATATTATTGAGTCATTTTTGAATAGATATGAGTGGTTTGGAGGTGAATTCCAAAGGAAAAGCTGTGATTGAGAATTAAGTGGCCTTCGGAGAAAGGTAAGTGTTGTGTCTAATCCTGACTTGAGGGAATTAGGAGCCCTAGATTACTTGCTAAGTGAAATTCATGTAAGCGGCGTATATGTGAGGTGACGAGTACTTATGCGCCGCCAATTTACCTGTTTTTCATGTTTCTCAGTTTTTCTTTATTGTCTCATTCCTATGCCTAATTGCGATGTGTTATACTAGTGTTGTTCAATTTATCATTCTTATCATGTTTGCGGATCTTCTGGTGATAATTGAGTTTTTGTTTCAAAGTTGAAATTGATGTTATGGAACCAAATGTTGAGTTAAGGTTTGTACTTGCTATCCTATCTCCCTGTTGATATTTATGCATTGCATTATGGTAAGGGAGAGTGTTAATACACGAAGGGTGATGCGGTGCCATATTGTGAGTGTTAATGCACGAAGGGTGATGCGGTGCCATATTGTGAGTGTTAATGCACGAAGGGTGATTCCGTGCCATGATATGAGAGTTAATGCACGAAGGGTGATGCCGTACTGTTTCTATTAATTTTATGGTGAGATTGAGAGTAAAAGCACGAAGGGTGATGCCGTGCATTTTTCCTTACTGTATTCACTAGTCCTGTTGATTCATGGTATATTGACTACTCCTATGATCATTCTGTTGTAGTCCTTTATCTTGTATTCCCCTCAGTATGTTCCCCTCCCGACATTTCCTGTTTAGTTCTTTATTTCTGTTATGTGTATATACATTGTTAAATTGTACAAGTTGATTTGTAGGTGCCTTGCCTTAGCCTCGTCACTACTTCGTCGAGGTTAGGCTCGGCACTTACCAGTACATGGGTTCGGCTATACTAATACTGCACTCTGCACTTTCTGTGCAGATTTTGATACCGGTTCGAGTTGATCGAGATTTTGCTATTGGTCCACTGTCCGGAGACTCAAGGTAGATCTGTCGGCGTTCACAGACCTTGAAGTCCCCGTCTATCTTTTTCTGTTCTGCTGTTTCTTTCATTTAGACAGTTGTATTTCTTTCAGAATATTACTTGTTGTAAATTCTAGAATGCTCGTAAATTGTGACTCCAGATCCGGGTGGTAGTAATTAATACAGTTTTATGATATTCCGCACTTAATATATTTTATCTTAGTTAATTATTATTAATTACTGAATGGGAATAAGGAATTGGTTAATGATTTTCTAACGTTAGCTTGCCTAGCAAGTGAAATGTTAGGTGCCATCATGGTCCCGTCGGTGGGAAATTTTGGGTCGTGACAGTTGGTATCAGAGCACTAGGTTGCCTAGGTCTCACGATTCACGAGCAAGCTTAGTAGAGTTTGGAGGATCGGTACGGAGACGTCTGTGCTTATCTTCCAGAGGCTATGAAGTTTAGGAACAAGTTCCACTTCTATTCTTCTCTGTCATGCGATTTTGCTTTCTCAATGCTGATTGAACTCTTCTACTCTTATCCTCTCGCAGATGGCGAGAACACATACCGCTTCCTCAGCTGAGCAGCAGACAGAGCCTCCATTGGCAGCTCCTACGCGGGGTAGAGGTCAAGGCCGTGCCAGAGGTTGAGGCAGAGGCAGGGCTCAGCCTAGGGCCCGAGCAGAAGCCCCAATAGTGGAGCCTCAGATAGATCTTGACGAGGAGGTTCCAACCCATACTGTTCCTTCCGGACCAGCTCAGGTTCCGGAGGGGTTCATTGCCACCCCAGTACTTCAGGACGCTTTGGTCCGTTTGGTGGGCCTTATGGAGAGTGTGGCCCAGACTGGCACATTTCCTATGGCACCAGCAGTCTCTTAGGCTGGAGGAGGAGCCCAGACTCCCACCACTCCCGCTCCGGAGTAGATAGCTCCCCAGTATCAGGCTCCAGCAGCTCAGCCAGTCGGATTAGTTCAGCCGGTTATTGCGGCACAGGTCGGAGATGGGCCAACTATGTCTTCCGAGGCTTTATGGAGATTGGACAGGTTTATCAAGCTCTTTCCTGTTCACTTCAGTGGTGCTCCTTCAGAGGATCCCCAGGAGTATCTTGATAGCTGTCATGAGGTTCTACGAAATATGGGTATAGTAGAGACCAATGGGGTCGATTTTGCTGTATTTCAGATGACTGATTTCCTCCAAGAAATGGTGGAGAGATTACTTGTTGACCAGACCAGCTGGGTCGCCTGCTCTTACTTCGGACCAGTTCTCTCAGAAGTTTCTGCCTATCACATTGATAGAGGAGCGTCGCCGTCAGTTTGAGTGTATCCAGCAAGGCAGTATGACTGTTACTCAGTATGAGACCCGTTTTGTGGATTTGGCCCGTCATTCCATTCTTCTGATTCCCACAGAGAGAGAGAGGGTGAGGAGGTTTATTGATGGACTTGCTCAGTCTATCAGATTGCAGATGGCTAAGGAGACTGGGAGTGAGATTTCTTTTCAGGCGGCTGCTAATGTCGCCAGACGAGTCGAGATGGTTCTTACTCAAGGAGGTCAGGGGTCTGACAAGAGGACTCATCATTCCGGTGAGTTCAGCGGTGCCTCACCTAGAGGCAGGAGTACTTTTGGTAGAGTCCATCCTCCCAGGCCGTTTTATTCAGCGTTCCAGGCATCCCACGGTGCCTCAGGTGGTCGTGGCCCTCAGATGCATTATTCCGACCAGCTAGCCTACAGTGCACCACCAACTCCTATTAGTGCACCTCCACTCCAGAGTTATCAGGGTGGTTATTCGGGTCAACATGGTCAGTTTCAGGGTCAGCAGTCACCGCAACCAAGGTTATGTTATACTTGTGGTGATCCAAGACACATTACTAGATTTTGCCCTCGAGCAACGGGTAGCTCACATCAGCAGAGTTCTTGTGCCATGGTTCCGACACCACCTACTCAGCTAGCTAGAGGCAGGGGTCAGGCAGCCAGAGGTAAAGGCCAGACTGTTAGAGGTGGAGGTCAGGCCGTTAGAGGTAGAGACCAGCTAGTTAGAGGCTATCCCAGGGACGTAGTTCAGGGTGGTGGGGCCCAGCCCCGATGTTATGCTTTCCCAGCCAGGCCTGAGGCTGAGTCATCTGACGCTGTTATCAGAAGTACTGTTTCAGTTTGCAGTAGAGATGCTTCAGTTCTATTTGATCCGGGATCTACTTACTCCTATGTGTCATCCTATTTTGCTTCCTATTTGGTTGTGCCCTATGATTCTTTGAGTGCTCCTGTGTATGTGTCCACACCAGTAGGACATGCTATTGTTGTAGATCGTGTTTATCGTTCGTGTGTGGTCACCCTTTGGGAGTCTGGAGACTCGTGTAGATCTTCTACTTCTCGACATGGTTGATTTTGATGTCATACTGGGTATGGATTGGCTGTCACCTTATCATGCCATATTAGATTGTCACGCTAAGACAATGACCTTAGCCTTGCAGGGGTTGCCTCAATTAGAGTGGAGAGGATTTCTTGGCCATTCTACCAGTAGGGTTATCTTTTATGTGAAGGCTTGACATATGGTCGAGAAGGGGTGTCTAGATTATTTGGCTTATGTCCGCGATTCTAGTGCGGAGGTTCCTTCCATAGATTCGGTGCCGGTTGTTCGTGAGTTTCCAGAGGTGTTTCCTGCAGACCTGCCGGGGATGCTACCCGACAGGGATATTGATTTCTGCATTGATTTGGCTCCGGGCACTCAGCCTATTTCCATTCCGCCATATTGCATGGCCCCGCCATAGTTGAAAGAATTGAAGGAGTAGTTGCAAGATTTTCTTAATAAGGGCTTCATTAGACCTAGTGTCTCACCCTGGGGTGCACCCGTGTTGTTTGTGAAGAAGAAATATGGATCGATGAGGATGTGTATAGATTATCGGCAGTTGAACAAAGTCACTATCAAGAACAAGTACCCATTGCCGAGGATTGAATATTTTTTTGATCAGCTTTAGGGTGCCAAGGTGTTTTCAAAGATTGATTTGAAATCTGGCTACCATCAGGTCAGGATTAAGGCATTCGATGTTCCTAAGACGACTTTTCGGACTCGGTATGGGCATTATGAGTTCCTAGTAATGTCATTTGGGCTGACAAATGCCCCAACAACATTCATGGGTTTGATGAACCGGGTGTTCAAACCCTACTTGGATTCCTTTATGGTTGTGTTTATTGATGATATCTTGATCTACTCCCACAGTCGAGAGGAGCATGAGCAACACCTTCGGATAGTTCTTTAGACTCTGAAAGACAACCAGTTATATGCGAGTTTTGGTTGAGTTCAGTTGCTTTCTTGGGTCACTTTGTATCAGCAGAGGGTATTCAGGTTGATCCTAAGAAGATTGAGGCAATTCAGAACTGGCCTAGACCCACATCAGCTACAGAGATCCATAGTTTCCTGGGTTTGGCGGGCTATTACCATCGATTTGTGGAGGGATTTTCATCCATAGCATCCCCGTTGACCAGATTGACCCAAAAGGGTGCCCCGTTTAGGTGGTCAGACGAGTGTGAAATGAGCTTTTAGAAGCTAAGACTGCTTTGACCACGGCACCAGTGTTGGTATTACCCACAAGTTCAGGATCTTATACAGTATATTGTGACGCATCTCGTATTGGTCTGGGAGCGGTATTGATGCAGGGTGGCAAGGTTATTGCATATGCTTCACGGCAGCTGAAGGTTCACGAGAAGAATTACCCTGTTCATAATCTAGAACTGGCAGCCATTGTGAGGTATTCACTTATCATCGGAGCTTGCAGTATTTGTTCAAGCAGAAGGAACTCAATTTGAGGCAGAGGAGGTGGCTGGAGCTATTGAAAGACTATGATATCACCATATTGTATCATCTCGGGAAGGCCAATATGGTGAGCGATGCTTTGAATAGAAAGTCAGTCAGTATGGGTAGCCTTGCATATATTCCAGTTGGTGAGAGACCGCTTGCATTGGATGTTCAGGCCTTGGCCAACCAGTTCGTGAGGTTAGATATTTTTGAGCCCAGCCGTGTTCTAGCTTGTACAGTTGCTCGGTCTTCCTTGTTTGAGCGCATCAGAGATCGGCAGGATGATGATCCTCATTTACTTGTCCTTAGAGACACAGTGCAACATAGTGGTGCTAAGCAGGTTACTGTTGGAGATGATGGAGTTTTGAGGATGCAGGATCGTATTTGTGTGCCTAATGTGTATGGGCTTCGTGAGTTGATACTTGAGGAAGCTCACAGTTCTCGGTATTCTATTCACCTGAGTGCTGCCAAGATGTACCAGGACCTGCGACAGCATTATTGGTGGAGGAGGATGAATAAAGATATAGTTGCTTACGTAGCTCGGTGCCTAAATTATCAGCAGGTAAAATATGAGCATCAGAGACCCGATGGTTTGCTTTATCAGATGGAGATTCCTGAGTGAAAGTGGGAGCATATCACTATGGACTTTGTTGTTGGACTCCTATGGACTCAGAGGAAGTTCGACGCCGTATGGGTTATTGTGGATAGGCTGATTAAGTCAGCGCACTTCATTCCTGTGGCAGTTACCTATTCCTCTGAGCGGTTAGTAGAGATTTATATTCGTGAGATCGTCCGTCTTCATGGTGTGCCCGTGTCCATTATATCTGATCGAGTTACGCAGTTTACCTTACATTTTTGGAGGGTCGTACAACGTGAGTTAGGCACGCAGATGGAGTTGAGTACAATATTTCATCCACAGACAGATGGACAGTCATAGCGCACTATTCAAATATTGGAAGATATGCTCCACGCTTGTGTTATAGACTTTGGAGGTTCTTGGGATCATTTCTTTCCACTTGCAGAGTTGGCTTATAATAATAGCTACCAGTCGAGCATTCAGATGGCTCCATATGAGGCATTATACGGAAGGTGATGCCGATCGCCAGTTGGTTGGTTTGAACCGGGAAAGGCTCGATTGTTGGGTACCGATTTGGTACAGGATGCCTTGGATAAGGTCAAGATTATTCAGGATCGACTTCGCACAGCTCAGTCTAGGCAAAAGAGTTATGCCGACCTTAAAGTTCGTGATATTGAATTCATGGTTGGAGAAAGAATATTGCTCCGGGTTTTACATATGAAAGGTGTAATGAGGTTCGGAAAGAAGGGCAAGTTGAGCCCTAGGTATATCGAACCCTTTGAAATTCTTGAAATGATGGGTGAAGTAGCCTAAAGGCTTGCATTACCACCTAGTTTATTAGCGGTTTATCCGGTGTTCCATGTGTCTATGCTCCGAAAATATCATGGTGACCCGTCCCACGTGTTAGATTTCAGCTCTGTCTAATTGGACAATGATTTGCCTTACGAGGAGGAGCCGGTGGCTATTCTAGCCCGGCAGGTTCGCCAGTTGAGATCAAAGAGTTGCCCTTCAGTTCGAGTGTAGTGGAGAGGTCACCCTATTGAGGCAGCTACTTGGGAGTCCGAATCCGATATGCGGAGTAGATATCCCCACCTTTTCACCAGCCCAAGTACTTTTCTATGTCCGTTCGAGAACGAATGGTTGTTTTAGAGGTGGAGATTTTGATGACCCAAAAGGTCATCTTATGTTTTAGAACTCGAATCTGCGCTCTTAAGCCTTAAAAATCTCATTTTTACCCTCCTCGATTTGGGTGTGCAGTTCGGACACGTTTCCAGAAAGCTTTTATGTTGAAAATAAGAATTTATGCCTTAAAAGTTGATTTTAGTTGATTTCGGTTAACATTTTTGGTAAATAGGTCCGGATCTGTGTTTTGACGGTCTCGATGGGTCCGTATCGATTTATGGGACCTGGGCGTATGCCCGGAATCGAATTCGGAGGTCCCTAGCTCAAGTTATAAATTTTTGATGAAACTTAAAAGTCTGAAAATTATTTATTTTTAAGAATTTATTGATATTTGGCATTGTTCGTATCGGGTCCGTATTCTGGTTTCGGAGCCCGGTAGAGTTTCATTATGATATTTAAGACTTGTCTGTGAAATTTGGTGAGAAACAGAGTTGATTTAACGTGATTCGGACGTCCAGTTCAGAAAATATAAATCTTAAAGTGTTCTTGAGAATTTCATTTGATTTGGTACTAAATTCGTAGTTCTAGTTGTTATTTTGGCGATTTGATCGCGCGTTCAAGTTCGTATGATATTTTTAGATTTGTGCGCATGCTTGGTTTGGTGCCCCGAGGGCTCGGGTGAGTTTTGGAAAGGCTACAGAGTGATTTGGACTTAGAAAAATAGCAGGTGTGCTTCAGCTGTGTTGTAGGCCTCAGACCTCGCAAATACGAGGTCAGGGTTGGCATTTGCGATCACTGTTGAGGTCGCATTTGTGAACTTCTCATCGCAAATGCGAAGACAAGCTGGGCCAGCCTGTGTTCGCAATTGCAAACTTTTCTTCGCATTTGCGAAGGGAGTCTGGGAGGGGTATGGATCGCAAATGCAATCTTTTGTCCGCATTTGCGAAGTCAGTGATCGCAATTGCGACACTTTCCTCGCATTTGTGAAGGGCAGCAGGATTGTGAAGGCTTCGCAATTGCGATAGCCCCTTCGCAATTGCGAGCTTCCCATTTGCGAAGCTCAGGTCGCATATGCGACGTCTGCTGCTGAACAAAATGACTTTTGAACATGAATTTTCATTCATTTCCCAAATTTTCAAGACCTAAAACATAAGAGGCAATTTTTCAAAGACAATCTCTTCCCCAAATCATAGGTAAGTGATTCTAAACTGGTTTCTTTCAATCTTTCACTATATTTTACAAGATTTCAACCAAAAATCTAAGGTTTTCATGGTAGAATTAAGGGTTTTGGATAGAAACTAGGGATTATGAGTGATGCCGTGCCATATTGTAAGTGTTAATGCACGAAGGGTGATTCCGTGCCATGATATGAGAGTTAATGCACTAAGGGTGATGCCGTGCTGTTTCTATTAATGTTATGGTGAGATTGAGAGTAAAAGCACGAAGGGTGATGCCGTGCATTTTTCCTTACTGTATTCACTAGTCCTGTTGATCATGGTATATTGACTGCTCCGATGATCGTTATGCTATAGTCCTTTATCTTGTATTCCCCTCAGTATGTTCCCCTCCCGACATTTCCTGTTTAGTTCTTTATTTCTGTTATGTGTATATACATTGTTAAATTGTACAAGTTGATTTGTAGGTGCCTTGCCTTAGCCTCGTCACTACTTCGTCGAGGTTAGGCTCGACACTTACCAGTACATGGGGTCGGCTGTACTGATACTGTACTCTGTACTTTCTGTGCAGATTTTGATACCGGTTCGGGTTGATCGAGATTTTGCTATTGGTCCGCTATCCGGAGACTCAAGATAGATCTGTCGGCGTTCACAGAACTTGAAGTCCCCGTCTATATTTTTATGTTTTACTGTTTCTTTCATTTAGACAGTTGTATTTCTTTCAGACTATTACTTGTAGTAAATTCTAGAATGCTCGTGAATTGTGACTTCAGATCCGGGTGGTAGTAATTAATACAGTTTTATGATATTCCGCACTTAATATATTTCATCTTAGTTAATTATTGTTAATTACTGAATGTGAATAAGGAATTGGTTAATAATTCTCTAACGTTGACTTGCCTAGCATGTGAAATGTTAGGCGCCATCACGGTCCCGTCGGTGAAAAATTTCAGGTCGTGACACAGGAAATCTCTATTGACCGGCACAAGCGGACGTGCATGGATCTGCACAAAAAGATGTGCAGAAGCATAGTATGAGTACACTACAACGGTACCCAGTAAGTATCAAGCTTAACCTCAGTAGAGTAGTGACGATGCCAGATCAAGACACCTACTAGGATATGAAGTAGACAGTATAAAAATGTAATATGGATAAGTAACAGAAAATGAAGAATAAATGGTACGACACAAGATAATAGCGAAAACTAGTACTGAAAATCAACAATAGAAATTGCATAAAAGAAGCAACTAAAGTGCTACAATGATCATGTACGAACTACAATTGCTAGAATGATAAAGAATGGAGCAACAAGAAATATTCTTCCACAACATTTTGCAACACGACACAAACAACAAGAAACACAACGAGGTAGCGCCTCGTGTATAATGAAATCAAACCGAGGTAGCTCATCGTATAATCAAGAATCACAATCGAGGTACCGCCTCGTATTCACATTTCTCAATTTCAATCACAATATTTCCTTATACCGCCGCGTGAGCCTTACATTTGAAAAAAGGTTTTGAAAACAGTTTTTCCGAAAAAGCTACACGCACTTTAGCCCACCTTATGATGCCGCGTGGCTTTACGTAGTTCCCCTACAAGCAATCACGCACATAACTGACATGCATATATCGAGATGTACCATTTCTTATTTCAGTTGCACTTGGCGTATCTTACCTGTTTGAGCTTTAACTGTTAAACTTGAAAGCATGCCTATATTTCTATACTGTATTTCTGTAATTGGACTGTACCTGTGAAGTTCATCACTACTTTCAGCCCAAAAGTTATACTTGTTACTTACTGAGTTGGTTGTACTTACGCTACACCATGTACTTCGTGTGCAGATCCATGTACTTCTGGGTGCGGTGGTTGCTGACTTTGGGGCTATTATTCAGTTCTGAGATCCTCGAGGTAGCTGCTTTGGCGTCCGCAGCCCTTGACTCTCCCCCTTTATCATTTAGTTCTATTTGTACTGTTATACTCTTCTAGACAATGGTTTAGACTATGTTATTGTATAGATTCTCATGTACTTAGTGACACCTGGGTTTTGAGAAGTTTCTATATCAAGTTGTGACGGTTTTTATTCAGTTTTATGAGATTTTTACTTATTTAAACCTGTTTTAGTATATTTTGAATTTGGAAGTGTTGGTATGTATGAGTTGTCGGCTTACCTAGTATCATGATAGGCACCATCACGACAGGTTGAGTTTTGGGTCGTGACATATGGTTGTTGTTGTTATAGGTAAAAAGTTATTATAGAGAGGTAAAATATAACTTAAAAAATCAATTCTGAGAAAAATTTGACTTTTATAATGAATGACTGCTATATAAGGATGTTATAATGACGTTTGATATTGTCTTAATTAGATTTTCTAAAGTTCTAACCACTTACTACAAATTACATATACTCATGGATAAGTGGCCACTAATTATGAATATGATCGGATTAGTAAGATGGGAAAACTATCCAAATTATCACTTCATAAATAATTTCAACCAAAACTAGCCAAAAATAAAATATCTCCTAAAATAACCCCAATATCATTTTAATCCAAAAAAATCAATTAATGTCAGTTTTTTAAGTATCTATTTTTTTTTATTACGTACTCATTTAAACGATATAATTAACATTGCTTCGCACACAATTATTAACAAAAATATATTTTGCTAAAACATTAGGTGAAAACAAAGGCAGTTCAAATTTTTGGGACACTTGACTTGAGCACTATTGCAATATTCTAAATTCTTTAAGTTAAAATTCAAAGAATCAAACATCTTAATTCGATTTAGAAATCACCATTAAATGTTAATTTGTTGGATTGGATCGAATGATTAAACTGAAAGCAGCTATTGTAGCTCGTTTAAGCTTGAATTAAAAAATTCAGGTTTTCAAAATTAAAACTAATATTGAGTGGGTATTATTGAAATAGATTGTGTACATCTTCATGAGTGTGAATCTCAATTTTGGGATGATTGGGTGAAGATTTTAGGTGGTTCCAATTGAAATTTGAGTTAAATTCGAAGAAACGAGACGAACATGGAAGAAGAAGATATGTGTATCTCACTGTGTATCTTCCGTATATTTTTGTGTATCAAATATGTATCGCTCGTGTATCTCTTGTATATCCATGTATACCTGTATGTGAGCTACATGTTTGATACACATGTCGTAGAGAAATTTTTAAACTCGATTTCGACTATGATTATTTTACTCAAAACTAATCCATATCACCTCCAATCTTTCTCAAATTTTGTATATTGTCTCATCTATTTATTTTTAACAAATTTTAACCATACCCATTGAAAAATAACTTTTTTGGCTAAGTTTTATGAATTTTGTTTATCATTAATTATGAGAGTGGGTTGCTCTAGTGGTAAGCACCCTCCAGTTCCAACCAAGAGGTTGTGAATTCGACTCACCCCAAGAGCAAGGTGAGGAGTTCTTGGAGGGAGGGAGCCGAGGGTCTATCGGAAACATCCTCTCTACCCCAGGGGTAGGGGAAGTCTGCGTACACACTACCCTCCCAAACCCCACTAGTGGGATTATACTGGGTTGTTGTTATTGTTGTTATTGTTGTTGTTGTTGTTATTTTTTTTTTTATCATTAATTATGAATTTTGACTCCAAACTAATCCAAATCACCTCCAATCTTTTTCAATTTTTGTATATTGTCTCATCTATTTATTTTTAATAAATTATAATCATACCCATTGAAAAATAACTTTTATGCCAATATTTTATGAATTTTGTATATCATTAATTACGAATTTTGACTCCAAACTAATCCAATCACCTCAAAATCTTTCTCAAATCTTGTATATTGCGTTATTTATGTGTTCTCAACGAATTCCAAACATTACTCATTGAAAAAATATTTTCTTGCCTAAATTTTTTGAATATTATATATATATATATATAATTGGTAACTTTTATTGCTACTTTTGGTAATGGTTTATTATTGGTAGATATTATTTATTTGTGGCTATTATTGTAGTTTCCTCTAATGAGATCCTTTCATCTTTAACAAAAGGTCATGTATTTGATCGGGCTATGAGGATGGACAAACTTTGTGAGAGAGCACTTCTTCTTTGGATAGAGTATACACAGTGCAAATTTGAGTTAGCCATTCCGGAGGATTTCGAACACCGAATAATTATTGTCACATCCCTTTTTACCTTACCATTTAAAATGAGAAAGTAATTTTAAAAGCTCAAAGGATTTTAAATCCTAAAAGTGACAAAATATTGCACTCAAAAGGACTTTTCAGAGTTGTCACTTGATATTTGATTTTGGTGTGCTAAGTCACCTTTTTAAAAAATAATTTTCCTTCCGAAACACATTTGACTCCAAAATGACTTGTTTGCACAAAGATTCTGAGTTACGGGGTTCATTTGACTCAGAGAAAAGGTATTAGGCATTCCTCAAGTTCCGTAAAAGATACGGTTGCATACACGATCTAGTTGGCTTTTAAAAAATACTCAAACTAAGGTAAAAGCACACAAAAAGAAAAATAAACACCAATAGAGGTTCGAGGTCATCCCACCTAAATGAAAGGAAAAGAAAAGAAAAAAAATGTCCTAAACTAACCTATACTATACTTCCTCCATGATGTCTATAATGGCGTCCACTTACATGCACTTCGGGGCATTCCCATGATAAATATATACAAGTACTCGGTGCATTTCCCTGACAAAATCATAATAACTAAGGGGACAACTTTTAGATGACCAAGAACACTAATAATTTCAAGCTTAGTCTTATAGCATGTACGGTACTACTTTCTCAATAAGAAACTAAATTGTCAAAAGAAGACCAATCTATTTACATGCCATGAAGAGATAGTTTAAATGATCCAACTTGAACTCATTGAGAATGCATCCTAAATACATGTTTCTAAGGAGAGTCCACAACAAAAATTTTATGGGAATCAGCCTTATGGGAGCATAAATTGGGACAAATATATGAACTGTCAAGCCAGTGACTAGTGACACACACGACAAGAAAACTAATGGATTTCCATTTGGTTGAAACTTACTGGAAACTTATGAATATCGCAAAGGAACCCCCAAAGAGAAGTCTACGGGCTGCTTGATTTCATGAAACTATTTCACCACTATATCTTAGCATATGACCTTAACTAAAGCAACAAGCATTCAATCATTTGAAATATTAGGACTTGAATCACACAAGTTTCTTTACTGTTATGCCTTTTTGGGAAAGAAGCAGCATGTACCCAACAAGACTTCAAGCATTTTTGATACAAAACTCAAAGAACGAACCCGAGCAATCAACAATCATCAACAAAGACGTAGTTCACCTCCATAAACCATCACAAGTTTATCAAAAACCTCAGTCCTTCATGTCGATAACAAGCACATCTGAGTTTAAATGACGCTCAAACAACCCGAGAAAGTTAAATACTCTCATATATGACAAGGAAATTTAATCAGACCAGCTCTTAAAATTCAATTTCAGACCGTTTCTTCTCCAATTCTTTTTTCTTCTTCAAGTGACACTTTTGGACAGAAAGCTCATTCTTGTTTCTCAAATATAATCGCATCTCAAAAATGTATGTCCCATGTATAAAGTGTTGTGAGTATATATGGGAGTTGAGAAGGAAATCTGAATGATGTCGTGAATTAACTTCCTGAAGGAATGAATATTTAGTGGTGGTGTATTCTATTTTACAACCAAATTCGAGAAGATTATGCGCTGAACCGGGACCAAGGATGGATGTGACCACCCCTAGTAGGAAATAGGGCATAATAATCTATATAAAAGATCGATATAAAAGAGGGCTAAATAGTGCTGACATGTCACCTCTTAGAGAATAGGATTCCTATTTATCTTTTTTTCCTAAATTTTTACCTTTTTCCTTTATTAAGTGCTGTATTGAAACAAAAAACGAGAAGTGAAAAGTCACGTATTTGCTGAAATGGAGGTTTGAGAAGAGATGGAAACACTAACTAACGAGGGAATGAGAAAAGAGAAGAGAAGAGGAGCGTGAAGATGAATGGAACAGTAGAAAAATGAATACTCTGTATCTCATTACTTCTACAACTAGCTATATATACAAGGTCTTACGAACTGCTCTAACCACCTCACTAACCAATCACGTGTATAATTAACTAACTAACTAAACTAAGCTACCACTGTATTCAAGTTACATCTTTTGTCTCAACACTCCCCCTCTAGCTAGGTGGTAGAAAGACATCAAGTACACCTAGCATGGACATCAAATACTCGTGTTGCACTAGTGGTAGACCTTTGGTTAGAATGTCTTCTAACTTCTCCTTTGTAGCTACATATTATGTTTGTACCAGACGATTCTGTATCTTTTTCCTTATAAAGTGAGGGTCTATTTCAATGTGTTTAGTTCGTTCATGAAACACTGGGTTGACAGCTATTTGAATTGCTGCTTTACTGTCACTGTAGATATTCACAGGAAGACCAACTTCTATACCAATATCTTTGAACAGACCAAGTATCCACACCAATTCAGCTACAGTTGATGCAATGCTTATGTACTCAGATTCTGCAGAGCTCCTAGAAATAGTACTTTGTTTCTTTGACTTCCAGGATATTAGAAAATCACCATACTTGATGAAGAAGCATGTTACTGACTTCCTAGTGATAGGTCAGGCTTCCCAGTCTGCATCACAATGTGCAGACCTCTGTTTGCTAGACAACAATATGCCTTGACCTGGTTGGTTCTTCACATATCTAACCACCCTTTGAGCAGCTTCCAAATGTGATCCTTTTGATTTCTACATAAACTAGCTTAGTGTCTGAACACAATATATTATGTCTGGCCTTGTGACAGTTAAGTAGAGTAGTTTCTCTAGTAATATTTGATACTAGATGATGTCTGTTAACACTTCATCATCAGTTGCATTAGAGCTGCTAGTATGTTCATCATACTCCTAATGATCAATTTTATGTTGGCTTCAATAGGTGTTGTTGCTCCCAATCCAAGCTGAGAAATCAACTCTAGAGTGTACTTCCTTTGGTGCATTAGAATGACTTGTTGTAACCTGGAAAACTCAATGCCAAGAAAGTATTTAAGATCTCCTAGGTATTTCATTTTGAATGTCAGCTGCAGCTTGGTCTTCATCTCAGCTATTAATGTCAGGTTAGGCCCAGTGATTAGCATGTCATCAACATAAACCAAGATGATTATGATGTGTTCCCCTGACCCTTTGATGAACAAGGAGTGATCATGTTGGCTTTGCATGAGGCCAAACCTTAGAAGTGCCTCAGATAGCTTAGCATTCCACTGTCTTGGTGCCTGTTTGAGCCCATACAAAGATTTCAAGAGTCTGCATGCTAGTCTTGTCTCCCCCTGACTCTAAAAGCCCTGTGGTAAGGTCATGTATATCTCATCATGTAGGTCCCCTTGAAGAAAAGCGTTGTATACATCCATTTGATGAATGTGCCAATGTTCAGAGGCAGCCATAGCTAGGATGGTTCTAATGTCCTCCTGCTGGCTGTACCCTTTGGCCACCAGCCTAGCTTTGAACCTCTCCACCTCTCCTATAGCTTTGTACTTCACCTTATAGATCCACTTACAACCAATAGGCACCGTGCCTTCAGGTAAGAACACCACATCCCAGGTGTGATTGGATTCTAATACAGTAATTTCAGCTTGCATAGCTTCAACCCACCTAGGATCTTGAGAAGCTTGCTCAAAAGAAGTAGGCTCCTGGATTGCAGAGAATGCTATCAAATAGGACTGATACTTGGGAGAAATTCCATCATATGACACATAGTTAGCAATGGGATAAGGAACAGACTTGTGTCCAGGTTGTGACACAAAGTTCTTCATCCATATAGGAGCCTGCCTTGTCCTCAAGGATCTCCTCAGACCAGTGGAGTTCTGAGTAGGAGGATGAAGTGTAGAAGGCATCACATCTGCTGCTGACTGGTGCAAAAGAGAAGAGTCAGTAGACTCATGCCTAGCAGGAACAAAAGGAAGTGAAGGATGCTCTTCACTAGAACTAGACAAGTTAGGAGGCAAGAAAATAAGAGGTGATGTGGCTGTGATATCTTTGAAGGGATATATCTTCCCTGAAGGAGACATCCCTCTTGATAAAAAAACAATGAGAAGAGAGATCCAGTAGAATGTAGGCCTTCTGAGTATCAGAGAAGCCCATGAGAATAGCTGGCTTAGCCCTGGGCATAAGTTTATATGTTTCTTGAACTTGCTTGGCATAACACAAGCAACAAAGAATTCTTAAGTGACCCAGGTTTGGTGCCTTACCATACAACATTTCAAAGGGAGAAAGAAAGACCATGAAGAACAGAAGATGACATCCTATTTATGATGTACACTACTACAAGCACACAATGCCCCCAATACTTGATGGGAATATTGGCCTGAAACCTTAAAGCTCGTGTGACTTCTACGATGTGCCTGTGCTTTCTCTCAGCAACTCCAGTTTCCCGAGGAGTATAAGCACATGTTCTTTGATGGATGATACTATACTTCTGAAACAATGTGATGCAGTTAGAGTTGACAAACTCAGAGCCATTGTCTGGCCTGAATGCTTTTACAATTTTATTAAACTGAGTTTGAATGAACACAACAAGCCGAGTAAGCACCACACATACATCAGATTTGAGCTTCAGTAGGAATAACCAAGTCATCCTAGTAAAGTCATCAACAACTATCAGAAAATACTTATTGCCATCAAAAGTTGTACAGTTATATGGACCCCAAACATCAAGATGTATTAGATCAAATGCACCAACAGTCTTAATACAACTAGAAGGGAATGGCAACCTGGTTTGCCTAGCACAAGGGCATACACTAAATTTATTGATAGTGTCATTGATACTAGCTAGTTTGGTAGCAAACAGTTTTTTAAGAACACTACTAGATACATGACCTAGTCTTTTATGCCACAAGGCAACATCAACTGTAGTGTCACCCTGTTTTGTCTTTATTTCAGCAGCAGCTAAAGAGAATGCAGTGAGCTTCTTACCACCATATCTCTACAGAAAGTATATACCATCTCTTTCTCTACCAATATCCCTCACCCTACCATTGAATAGATCCTAAAAGACACAAAAATCAGGATAAAAGATAGCAAAGCATTTAAGATCTCTTGTCACTTTGGAGACTGATAATAAGTTGAACTTGAACTGAGGCACATAGAAAACTTCTTTAAGAGTGCTTCTGTCTGAATTATTACTCTCATCAGTATAAGTTACTTGAGTGACATCTCCATTAGATAATAAGACTCTCATAGGCTTAGAGGGAGAAACTACAGAAGTCTTAGTAAGCAAGTTATCATCTGACACCATATGATTAGTTGATCCAGTATCAATAATCTATTCTTGTGGACTAGTAGATGCTAAGAGAGCAGTGATAGTACCTGCCACATTTGCTTGAGCAGAGGAAGTTGAATTGTTCAGAATTTGCATTATCTGATCATATTATTCTTTAGTGAAAGGAAAAGCACTTCCTTGAGCCCGTGGAAAGGAACCCGTAGAAGGTCCATGTGCATGTATAGAGGAGGATTCTGCTTGAGCTTGAGGACCGGAATGACCTTGTGCCAGATTCATGGCTTGAGAATACTCAACTCCTTGATTGATGGTCTGTTGGTGATTTTGATATGTAGGCAGATGAGGTATTGGTATTTGCTGAGAAACATGGCTTGAGACATGATTGGAGTACATAGGCATAGTGTATCCAGGTTCAACCATTGAATTATAATCCCCAACTCCCTCTTTCTTTTTGAATTTATAATCTGATGGATAACTTATTATTTTGAAGCAGTTTTCTTTACCGTAGCCTTTAATTTATAAAACTCACACTGAATGTTATAGTTCTTCCTAACTTTTGGATTGAAACTAGGTTTAGCACTGTATAGTGCAGTTGAATCATAAGGATGCGTATTTATAATAGGTGAAGATCCTAAAATACAAACGGAAGCAGCTACAACTCTTTGGCTTTCATCACTCATAAGCATGGCATATGCTTGATTCACTGAAGGAAGTGGCTTCATCATAAGTATTTGACTACGAGCTTGAGAGTAAGATTCATTCAAGCCCATTAGAAACTGATACACCTTTTGCTTTTGCAGATGTAAAATAAACTCCTTTGTCTTAACACAGTAACATCCAGGAGTGGGTATAACATTCAGACTCATCCCAAAGGCCCTTGAGCCTTGAATAATAGACAGACATAGAGGAAGTACCTTGACTTAGGGTAGCAATTTCCTTGTGCAAATTGTAGGAACGAGTATCATTCACTTCATCAAATATCTCTTGTAAATTCGTCCACACCTTCTGTGCATTAGTGGCATAAGCAATACCACTGATTAAGGTTGGTGCAACTGAGTTCATCATCCATGACAACACAATTGCATTGCATCGTTTCCATTGATACCAATACTTCTCAAGAAATCGCTCTTTTGGCCACCTACCATCAACAATACCAGTTTATTATGGCCAAGTAATGCATTACGCATAGATCGATACTACAAGGAGTAATTATCAGTGCCAGTCAGCTGGAATGAAATCAATAAAATTCCACTTGTGTCGCCCGGAGCTAGGTATAGAGGGTGACTGACTGCAACTGTAACACTTTCCTCAAATTCATCATCGGAGGATGCATGTGATGAATTTTCAGCTGTGACAATTGCATTTTCATGTTCCAAATCATCAATCACCATTATTGAGTACTTTGGAGCTTTGAATTAGAAAAATGAGATCTCAATTGTTTTGAGACTACAGAGAAGAAGACATAGTAGAAGAGAAGACAGAGGATCGATTTATGAGCTTCGATTCAGAGCTCGAGCTCTGATACCATGCTGAAATAGAGGTTTGAGAAGAGATAGAAACCCTAACTAACGAGGAAAGGAGAAGAGAGAAGAGAAGAGGAGCGTGAAGATGAATGGGACAGTAGAAAAATGAATACTCTGTATCTCATTACTTCTACAAGTTAGGTATATATACAAGGTCTTACTAACTGCTCTAACCACCTCACTAACCAATCACGTGTATCATTAACTAACTAACTTACGCACTAATCTGTGAGCACATAAATAGACTAAACTACCCCTGTATTTAAGTTACATCTTTTGTCTCAACAATATTTACTGTAAAGTCACGTACATTTAATACTACTAAAAAACATCTATCTCTTCTTCAGTTGCCAGTACCCCCATGTAAATTGTAACCTCCACTTTCAATCCATAATTCTCCTATTCAGACCACAGATTCAGTCTGCTTCTCTTTTTGCTGATTAAAATTTTGGAAACGGACATGACGGTCTTGACAACTTCTACTATTCTGTCGACACATTCTTTCCCTCATTTTCCAGTAAAATATGGTAGCATAATTGATTTTGTTTACCTGAAAAATAGATAACAACTGAATTTATACGCATTTTTAAGGATACGTGGTATAACTTGGTACAAATTGAGAATATATATATATATATATATATATATATATATATATATATATATATATATATATATATATATATATATATATATAATGAATGAATATCGAAATTATCTGTAAAAGAAATAAATGCAAACCAAACGGATCAATTAGCTTTGGCTTTCGAGTTAGATTACTCTCCAACCAAGTGAAAATTCTACTAATGTATGAATAGAGTGGCAAGGTATTGAAAGCTGAAATAAGGCAGTGTAATGCTCTTCCTTCAAAAATATCTCCCCCAATACAAATGATCAAAAACTCTTTATATAGTAGGGAAGTCCTATTTTGAATATATTTAGAAATACAGAAGGAATCCCATGATAGATTAATTAATTGGCCTCTCCTTGATATGCGCCGGGATTTTTGCCGAGATTTTTGCCCTAATTACGGATATATCGGCTTTTTTGTTTTTTGGTTCGATCTCGATTTTGCTTGGTCTCAATTTTGAAATATCTCGACCAATCTCTATTTTGCTCGATCTCGATCTTGGCCGATCATGATCTTGACAGGTCTCGGTTTTGCTTGGTCTCAATCTTGACCGATCTCGACCTTGGCCGATCTCTGGGTCATAAGTTCGGCAACCTAACTTCGCATCATAGCTTGATGTCATACGAGGTTGAACCTTGATCTATCATATTCCATTCTCGATTAGTCAAACAAAGGGAAAGTTCAGTTTTAACCGTATACGGATAGTCCCCTCATTTCTCAGAAAGAAGATGGCGAGAAATGATATGAATTTTCGAACTCTGACTTGATTGGTAATGACATCAGCGACGAGCTTGATTATGACGTATGCGATGAAATATCCCGTCGGTCCAGCTACCAAGGTATTTAATACCTATCAGTTCCTGGTCGGCCATTACCGGTTCCGAGCTGTCGCCAACAACCTATTAGAGCCCAATCGTTTCTCATTCAAACTTTACACTCAAAGCTTCTTCTCTACTCTTGCATCTTCTTTAGAAAATCCCCTTTGCTTCATAATTTTCAGACCCAAATTTCTAGAACTCCAATTAAATCGCATATCATCCTAATTCTCTTTTCCCTTGTTCATCAATGGCGAAAACCTCCAAAATAGTGCTGCAAAAAGAGGTCGCTTCTTCATCACGACCCGCAGACGGTGAGGATGCGGCGGAGCCCCACCCTGAGGAATTCGTTCCGGTAGGGTGCTCAACCATCATCGACTTTAAGGTCGAAAAAGCCTCCTCTGTATCGGGCCAGTGTGAGTCGATCTCGATGTACATGTGTTCAATCATTGAGTAAATCCTTGACAAAGTGAAAATGGAATGCAACTGGGGCGAAAAGCATGTGGTAGTCCCATCGCCTGAAGAATCGATTACTACCCACATGTAGGGGTTCTTGAGTGTTTACACTTACCCCTTCACGTTGGGTCCCTTAGACCCTGTCATCGTCGCCTTATGCAAGAGATACACCCTCGGTCAGATCCATCCTTCATTTTGAAGAATAGTGATTCTCCTCCGATTCTTCTCGTGCAAAAACGAGGGGTGTCTTTTCACCCTGGATCACCTTATGTGCCTTTACAGTCCCCAAATCTATCGAGGAGGGATAATCAAACTTGCTCGCCGAGCCAACAAAGCCCCGTTCTCGATCATAGATGATACTCGTAACTGAGGTTAGATGGGCCGATTTGTTTGAATCAGAACTTCGGACCTGACCCCCGTTGATGACATGTTTTTTCTTGAGAAATGGAATATGAATCGTGAGTAGTATTCCCCTTTGAACGTTTAATTTTGTGGCTCTGCTTTTCATTTTCTTTCTCTACTTTTTTTATGTTTGTTACAGTTGTGGCCCAGATGCCGGAACCGATTCCGTAACTTAAGCAATGGGTTGAAGGTCTGGTGTTGTAGAGACCATACTCCGAGCGTGCTTGGATGGAATTATCAAAGGGTCGATGGGAGGCCCGTAGTCATGGTAAGTTTCTTTCTTAGGACGGTTATCGTTTGATCTTCTTCTCTTGCTTACTCCCCTTTTTTCTTTTGTAGGCCTTGTGAAAGACGTTGCTATGAGGCCCCTCTCTGGTGACGAAGAAGTCCCTGCTCTGAAGAAGATCAAAGAGAGGAAGAGAATAGGGGCTCCGAGTTCCCCAGTTTCAGAAAAGAAAAACCGGCGATGAAGTCTCGCAAGCCCAAGAGGGGCTCTAGAGTTATGCCTTCATACTTTATCCGCCGATTAAGGGATCAACCCGAAGAAGGAGAAGAGGAAGTAGCCTTTGCGAGGGCTAATGTTTTGATACAAAAATCCTCCGAATCGGCGGAGGTTGATAAGGGAGCTCTGGCCATAATTCCTGAACCAAAAAAAGTTGAGGTCAATACGTCTCCAACTGAGATGGTCGAAGGAGAGACCAGGGGAAAGGATTCTCGGGAAGCGGAATATATCTCGAGGGATGAGATCGGGATGGTCAATATTACTGGATCCTCTCATATTTCGGACGCTATGATCCGTGAGGCCAACATGCTGGAAAGTCGATCTTACAAATGTATTCAGGGGTCGACTGATATCCATGGCTTTTTGGATGGGCTAGAGTCCGCTGCCTCGGAGGATATCACCGGGTTCGGCGGATTACCAGTACCGAAGAAAGTATCATGGTCGGGAACTATCGAGTCTTCATCGATCCCAAATCTGGTGGACCAATAACCGGCTCCGAGTGTTAACCCTGATCGTAGGTGGAAGATAGTGCTTTCCATCCCGAAGGATGCCCGAGTTTTCTCTCCCCCTGTAGGGATTACTAGTTATCTTAGATCCTTGGTGACCGAGGAAGATCAAGCCATGATGAATGCGGTAGGAGCCGTTTGGCTTTTCAATGAGGCCCAACATGCTCTGAATCGGGGAACTTCGAGGGAACCTCTATTGTTTCTTTTATACTTAGAGTTGTAGACAATTCTAACATCTTCTTCCTTGTTTACAGGCTTCGGTGTTGCATCACGAGACTTTCCTATGAATCCGGGAGGAGCATGAGGCTGAAGTTTGGGACCTCACTAAGAAGCTTCAAGCAAATTTGATAATGGATCGGGATGAGCATGCCGAGAAGGCTGAGCAAGTATTTCGAGTGCTTCACGATAGTGAAAATGAATTGGAAATAACTACTAATAATCCGATTCTGCAGGTCCGACAGAGGCTCGAACAAATCGGATGGCTCCAAACGCAGGTGAATGCGATAGAGGACGAGGTGGAAGAATTCAAAAAGAACATGGATGTTCTAGCCTCGAAAAAGGAGACCGTCCAATCAATTAGTATCGGCCGAGGCCCAGTTCTAGGATGCAAAAGTGAAGGCCTTAGTGCAGGCCGAGAAGATCAAGAAGCTTCAGTGTCGGTTGGATTTAGCCGTTTCTGTTAAGGCAAGCTTGGCCGATGAACTCGAAGTGGCCAGATCCGAGGTGGTGACCGTGGCCAACAAAAAAGTTGATGCTAAAGTGGCCCAGTTTAGGGTTGATGTCAAAGTCAACCAGGCCAAGGCCAAGGGCATGGTCGAATATGCGAAATGGCTTGCTCGAAGGGAAGCCCTCAAAGAGGTTCAAGCCCAGGGCTTCGATATCATGGCTGATATCGAAAAGGCCAGAGTAGATGAAGCCAAGGCCCGGAAGCTGGCCTATTTGGCCTTTGTAAATTTAGGCCGATTTGGCCTTTGTAAAAAACTATTGTATATAAATATAAGGCTTTTCTTTCCCTTTCATCTCTCGTATTTTTCCTTTGCTTTATTTGTATTTACAAAAGGTCGAAAATGCCTTAGCATGAAATAATAAGGTTGAGTTCGAGGGTTTCAACAAACCTTGCCTTTATTTACTTCTTGGGTTAGGATGTTATTGGGGTTCGATGTTATCAAAGTTTTTCCCGAAAAATATCTTAAGTTTGAGATTTTTCCGAGGGTAGCCTTTAGAATCAGTTCTGAATATTTTTTTATTTTTCGAAAGCCTATTTTCGTTATGGATTTTGGACGTCTCCGAGCAGTGTTAAATTGGCTGTAGCCTTTTAGTTTGGGAGTTACCCATTAGGCTTATTTTTTCGTTTTATCTGGGCTTGCCCGTGATAATAGTTCCCGAGTGGGGTGGCCGTGACTTTTAGAAATCGGGGCGTTGCCTATTAGGTCTTTTGCTCTCGAGGTCCGATGACTTGGGCTATTTGAGTCGGACGGCAGTCCTCGAGTGAGGGAGAGATCGTTCGTATTCCGGTTATGTATTGCCCTTGGGCTTGTTTATATTTGGAAGTACGAAGATCTTTGTAAAGAGAGAAGATAATTTTTTTAAAGTATAAGATGTTTGTAAGGAACATACTTCTCTTTATTCTCGATCGAAACAGGGTTCGAGCAATCTATATGGGCACGGTTCGATTTGACCGTTTGACCCTTACAATAAATCCTATCTATCGAGATCCTCCTTTTATGAAGTAGTTTGGTTTATCAGCAGCACCGGTATTCTGCCTCTGAGCCTGAGCAGCTACCAAGCTAGTCAACAACTACACCGCACTATGCATATCATGGTCTGTAGTGCCAGGCGGAGGAACTGGATGTACTGGGTGCCTCCTAATATCCTCTGGAGGAGACGGAGAGGTATGAGATGGCATCTCACTCTGAGGCTCACTTTGGCCTGCTATGGCTGGAGGCACCTGAATGTTACTCTCTCCCACAGCTGTATCAAGCCGTTTACTAATTGCTTGCTTCCTAGTCGAAGGCATCGCTGAAAGAAAACAAGGTGAATATTAGATATGAACACTTACTACTCAACTCTACGCACGATCTAGATTCAGGAAGAAGGTAACAACCCTAGATGTCACGTAGCCTCCTGATTATAAATGTGGCGCGCTACACATCCATAATCAAAACTCTACTAGACACGGCTCATAGACATCCCCTAGGACAGACTTGCTCTGATACCAAGTTTGTCACGACCCAACTGGAGGGTCATGACTAGCACCCGGGCCATACTTGCCGAGCACCAACGTACATTTTATCTAACCTTCCTTATTATCTTTAAGGGCCGACAAGATCAATATAAATAGTAGACATGGATCATGAACATCCAACAATGAAAGATAATGTCATGAACATACATAACATGGGACGACAAGACTGTCAAGAAACTATATATAAGGTACGAGCTATCATGATGCCATGAAAGACTATACAACAAAAATCAGACGAAAAGGCATTCTAAACCATACATAAGTCGACACCTGTCTATGAGCCTCTAAAGGAACATAAGTGCTACAACATTGCCAGAACAGGGCCCCGACATACCCATAATGTCTATAACAAAAATGCATACCAAGACCACGGCAAGTCCGGAGAAGGGATCTCGCCAATAACCGCTGAACTGGACAGCCTACTGTGGTAGGGGAGCTACGTCTACCTGTCTATCAGGACCTACAGCACGACATGCAGCATCCACAAATAAAAAGGATGTCAGTACGAATAAAGTACTGAGTATGTAAGGCAGGAAAGCATAAGTAAGAACAGTAATGTAAACAGGGATAGGGAATATACAACCTGTGACATCTGGGTACCTCTGAGGGATACTGACATGAAACACATGATACATACATATATATATACATAAACTTTTAAAATATACGCCTTTGTGGGCATCACCATCATCATATCGTACCCGGCCGTAATAGGCTCGGTAAAACGTACCCGGCCATCATAGGGCTCGGTAGAATCATACCCGACCACGTGGAGCTCGGTAAAACCCAACTGATCAGTGGTTGCACAATAGGTGCCGTACCCGGCCAACTATAGCGCGGCTCGGTAGAGTAAAATAGATACATATATATGATGCATGCTGGACTCATTGGAATCACATTTTGAACCTTTCGGAGTGACGTAAGGTCGGTATCCTTCGTACACGTTATTAGGATTAACTCTTCATCAAGAATCTTATAAGAATCAGGAACTACCAACAATATTGATAATATAAGAATAAGAGAAGTAACATCAATATCAATCGTTTCATAAGAAGGGCAACAATGTAAGTACTGCTAGCTTCTAAGAGTAGAGTATCTTTGGGAGCTCGTTCATTACATTATGTACAATCGGAGTCGTGCAAAAGAATGAAGGGGATAGCCTCACATACCTTGTATATACTGCCCAACCTCAAGCTATGCAAATGTCACGACTCCTTAGTCTACAATAAGAGAAATGGCACTATCATTATCGTTTAAGTGTCGTAACTATTATGTATCGACCCCAACCTATTTTACGATGAAACGGACAGCACCTTCCCTATTTATATGACTTCCCACAAGTCAATACAATCACCAAACAGCCCAAACAACATCATTAATAATCATATTGAGCCTCCAAAATAGTCCACCAACCAACAACATTACTACCAAGCCTTTCGATATATATTTCACAAGTTCTAGCTTCAACGACTTAGCTGCAACTTGGATAATCTTAAATATATATAGAGTAAGAGGTTCCTTACCTTTAAACAGAAAGAACAACTCCAATTTGACCTTAATTTTCCACGAAATATCCCTTCAATTCTGCCACAAGAACAAGGAAGCGAAACTAGCAATTAATTCGGGTTTTTCGGCACTAGAATTACTTTAGAAGACTTGAAATCACCTAGGGTTGATATTAAAAACTTGAAGGTGTATTTACAGGACATAAAACACTTAAAACAACCTCCCACACGAGCTGGAACAACACAAAAATCAGCAACAACAAGAAGAACAAGAAACTTACTAGCGCCACGGGATTCCCGACATTTGATTTGTGTTGTTTGCCCTTTGTTTGGGTCTTGGATCATGAGAGAACCTTGAGAGAATGTTTTTAGGGTTATAAGGTCTGAATATACTGAAAAATAATGACTTAAAACGGGGTTGAGGTATCTTATATATGTCCATATGTCTTAAACCGCCTTTGTGGGCCCCATAGAGAGCAGCTTGGCGCACTCTCACGAAAATGCGAATATCTCTCTATTCCGAGATCGTATCGATGAACGGTTTAATGCGTTGGAAACTAGACTCATAGATATTCAATTTGATAGGTAGATCACCCCATAATTCCAAGCACATTGGGAGAAAAATGCAGTAACATTTGACCTAAAGTTTAAGTAAAATTATAAACCTAAGTTGCGACAACTTTTATCGACTTTTGTTTCATAACTCGCTTGACTTCAAGACTTATGATGCGGATATTATATGATTCAAATACATTAAAACAAGACCTCTTGGGACAATTAATCACCTCTAGTGTTACCCGAAAATACGGGTTACAACATCCTTGATTCGTTTAACTTCAAATACTTGTTAACCACTCTTATACACCCTTGTATCGTTTAAGACCAATAGGATTAACTTCTTATCATCTCAAAGATAATCTCTTCTTGGATTTACGTCGACTAACTTACGGCGTGATCTATGGTATGCGAATTTGGGTTGTAACACCCTCTCCCCCTTAGGAACATTCGTCCTCGAATGTAAGGGTTTATGGGGTGTCTAACTCATTGTGGATTCCGACGGAGATTTCCGGCTGAGTTTCCCCTATAAAATGGACACTAGCCAAACTTGCAAGCAGTTAAACCTAACCTATGGCCTTACAAGACTATACAAAGCATTATGGATATGTACATTATCTGCATATTACCATTTTGTATTAAAAAAAAGAGTATTCACAAGCTATTGCTTACCTCATAGAGCCGTTTCACCTTATAATGCGTCCTTCTTTCCCCCGGCATCCTCGTTATCTTCACTCTGGAATAGGTAAGGGTATTTAGACTTCATCTCCTCTTCTGCTTCCCATGTCATTTCTTCTATATTCTTGTTCCTCCATAATACTTTCACGGAAGCTACATCCTTTGTTCTCAAACAGATGTGAAAGTGAGACTTGACTCACAAGTCATCCCCAAGAGAGAATGTTTCAAGTACCTAGGGCCAATTATCCAGGGAGATGAGATGATCGACGGGGATGTTATGCACCGTATTGGGGCGGGGGTGGATAAAATAGAGGTTAGCATCTGGAGTCTTGTGTGACAAAAATGTGCCACCGAAACTTAAAGGTATGTTCTATAGAGCGGTGGTTAGACCGACTATGTTGTATGGGGCTGAGTGTTGGCTAGTCAAGAATTCACATATCCAGAAGATGAAAGTAGCAGAAATGAGGATGCCGAGATGGATGTGCAGGCACACTAGGCTAGACAAGATTAGGAATAAAGATATTCGGGAGAGGGTGGACGTGGCTCCGGTGGACGACAAGATGCGGGAAGCGCGACTTAGATGGTTCGAGCACATGCAGAGGAGAAGCATAGATGCCCCAGTTAGGAGGTGTGAGCGGTTGGCTTTGGTAGGTACGAGAAGAGGTAGAGGACAATCTAAGAAGTATTGGGGCGAGGTGATCAGGCAGGACATGGTGCGACTCCAGATTTTCGAGGACATGGATCTTGATAGGAAGGTGTGGAGGTCGAGACTTAGGGTTGTAGGTTAAGGGGTAGTCAAATGTATTTTTCTTTTTGTACCGGCTAGTATGATAATGTTTTATCTAGGACTGCTAGCGGTTTATATAGTGTTTCACACTTTTGCATAGTATTTGTGTTATTGCTTTCCCATTTATTTTTTGTCTCTCACGTTGATGATATTATTTTTCTGGTTTCTATTGTTGTTATAGATCTTTTGTCTCTGAGCCAAGGGTCTCTCGAAAATAACTTCTCTATCCCTCCGGGGTAGGGGCAAGGTCTGCGTACACACTACCCTCCCCACACCCCACTGGTAGGATTCTACTGAGTTGTTGTTGTTGTTGTTGTTGTTGTAATAAGCCATTACCAAAAGTAGCCATAAAAGTTACCAATGATATATATATACAATATTAAAAAAAATCTAGACAATTGTTTTTCCAATTAGTAATATTTGGAATTCGTTGAGAACACATAAATAAAATAACATATAAATTTGAGAGAGATTGGAGGTGATTTGGACTAGTTTGGAGTCAAAATTCGTAATTAACGATTTTCAAAATTCATTAAATATAGGCAAAAAGGTTATTTTTCAATGGGTAGGATTGAAATTTTTTAAGAACTGTAGAAAAAGGTATTACATAACAAGAAAGAAGGGGTTAGTTTAGTCATTACTTGTTATATCCGTTAATATTAATAAGTTAGTTAAAAATTAGTTAGGAAGTTAAGCATTAGTTAATTCCTCTACACAGTACCAATAGACTCTATATATAAGACTTGTATTCTCATTTTTACACTAAGATGAATAATAAAAAGATCATCTCCAGCCTCCTCTATGCCTTCTTCTTCCTTCTCTTTGTAAATTCTACTTTATTTCTCTATAATTGCATAAACAATTACATGGTATCAGAGCAGTCGAGCAATAAATCTTAGCTTGGTATTTGATTTCTTTTTCTTCGCAAAAATTAATTCTTTGTTGTTTCTGCAAGTGTGTTCTTGAAGTTCTTTGACATCAATGGCGATTGAGGATTTGACAGCTCCAGATGTGAGCCAACCTTCACATGCACATGGTACAACCCAAGGATTAATTTTGAACCAAGCCCCAGGAATTGGCTACAATCATCCATTGTTTCTTTTACCAGAAGATGTGAGTTGAATTAAGATTATCTCGTTTCAATTAACAGATATCAAAAATTACTCTATCTGGTATCGTTCTATGAGGGTAACACTGCTGGGTAGAAATAAATTGGGGTTAGTTGAAGGTTCATATAGTAAAGAAAAATTCCCAGAAAGTACTTGGAATCACTATGAAAGGGTGAATTCTATTGTACTATCTTGGATTATGAATTCTGTTGCGAGTGGCCTTCTTGGTGACATTATGTATGTGTCTAGTGCTCAGGCAGTGTGGAATGACTTGCATGAAAGATTTAATAAAGTAGATGGATCTAGATCATTCAATTTGCATAAAGAGATTGCTACTCTATGTCAAGGGACAACCTCTATTTCGGTGTACTTCTCAAAACTCAAAGATTTGTGGAAGAATTCGAGGCTTTAGTCCCTGCTCCTGGGTGTGATTATGCAAAGTCTAAGGACTTTGTAGTGTATTTACAGAAACTGAAATTGTTTTAATTCTTGATGGGGCTGAATGATTCCTACAATCAAGCTAGGAGTTAGATCTTGATGATGAGTCCTACACCAACTATTAATCATGCTTATGTCCTAATCATCAGTGAAGAAAATCAAAAATCTGTAGTTGCTGTCTCAGGACTATTAGGAGCAAATCAAGCCATCACTGCAAATTATTATGATGTGTCTATGTATACCAGAACTGGACATAGAGGAAATCAGAAGTTCAAGAGGAATTATAATGTTCAATGTGATTTCTGCAAAATGAAAGGACATAGCAAAGAAAATTGCTATAAAATTGTAGGGTATCCTCATGAGTTCAATAATAGGAATAAAGGAGGAGTTGGAAATACAACCTACAATGTGATGACTGAAAATAATGCACACATCAGGAATATAAGTTACAATGGTTCAACTGATATCAACTCCCAGGCCAATCAGCTTCTAGCATCAGGAAGTTCATTTAATCAGATGCTAATGTATACAAATTTAGACATAGGAAGATACACTTACAATATGGGACATGGACCTACTACTCAATTGAATGTACAAAGCTTACCTCCAATAACAAACTGCGCTTTTTCAAAAGAACAATATGATCAAATATTACAGATAGTGAATAAAGCTTAAGAAGTTAATTGTTCAGATACTGCTTCTACAACTAATGCAGCTGGTATTAGCACTGCTTGTTTAGCTTCTACTAGTCTACAAGAGTGGATAATCGACACTGGTGCTACCTGTTGTACACTATTTTGCACTAGTCAAAACAAGATTCAACTTGTGGTTTCTCTGTTGTTGATGAAAGAGAGTAGCCACCTAATATTTAAAGGTATACTCGGGTACCTATTTAATTACTAAAGTTATGTTCTTTATTAGTCTGCTAACCGATGATATTTTTGGTAAGGGTTCTTGTTCTTCTAAGGGGAAGGTGTTAGGCACCCCTTAAAATCTACCTGAGGTAGCTCCATAGGACTTAGACTAGGTTTAAAGGGTTAGTTGTTTGTATACTGCTTAATTAGTATTAGAGGGGCATGGCTTACTGTTGATCTAAGTGAGAGTATGATGTTAAAGGGGCTCCGAGATATAAATAGGTATGAGTCCTAAAAACTTTTGTTGTTGTAATTGAAAGAGTTCTAAAATTGAATGGTTTGTATGAAGTATGTAGGAAATACTTTGTTTTTAAAAAAATGGATGTTCATATAATTTTAAGATGTTATAAGCAAGTGAGTCTAAGATATACCTTGGCTTATGAAATTACTTAAATCTTTGACTTGAAGGAATAATTTGAAGGTCTTTGATGAACGACAGCCCTTAAGTTTGAAAGAGTTGATTTCCTTTAGAAGGCTAGTCTTGCGATTTGTTTCTGGTTTTGAAAAAAAGGGACTGCCGTCTTTGCTAAGTATTTTTTTTCATCTTCAAAATCTTCACGAAAAGATTGTCAAAACATAGCAGATTAGTAATATGAATAGTACATGATTGATGGATTGAAAAATAGTTACTATCTTGTATTCCTTTTAACCCTATGTTCTTTAAGGCTTGCCTAAGTTATTCATATAATTCAGGTAAAACAAAAACATTAAATTAAATATGACAAGAGCAATGTTATATACATGTAGAAGAATACAAATAACAAAATATTAGTGAAGCAGTAAAGGATGAAGAGTGACTCTGGTTTGGGCCTGAAAGAGGTAGGCCCAATAATCAGCAGGAATGGTCAGCAACATGCTCCAGGTTTCAGATGCATGACGCGGAGTTTGGGCCTGAGTTCCTTTGAGAACTTAGCAGGCCCAGTGGTTGTACATGTTCAAAATAAAGAGAGAAAGTCGTTAGAAACAATATTCTATACATACAATCATACATGGAATATGTAAGTAAGTGCATTAAATAAAATATAACAACTAACAGTACTTGAGTATCATGAAAGGTTATGCTAATGTGGAGGTTACATATGGCAAAAATGATTTACATTAATAATCTTTCGCTATCATTAAATACTAAACCCAAAAGGATTAATGAATATCAATGGATTAGAGGCTAAGGGTAGAATTTCACTCAAGGTCAAAACCCCCTTTGAATCCCCTGACACTTCAAGGTTTCCAAGGGTCTCAAGGGAGAACAACCCAACCAAGAGTTAAACTCTACTCCCAAATACCCTTAACCATTAATAACTCACTCTTCCCCACATGTGACAGCCCTTAACTAGACTGAGTACTGATTGGTTTTACTCAAGTCTTATCTTTAGTATACACAAGTTAACAATATTACTGGAAACTTTTGAAAGAACCAACAAGAATTTAGACAAACAGTCATTGTCAAAATCTCTACAGATGATGTTAGAGATTAGGAGATACAATCAAAGCTCCAACAAGACTACAAGCTTACAAATTTAAATAAAACTCCTAAGAGTGCTCAACAAAATCTCATGCCACCAGTTTTATCTATCCTTGAGATTAATGACATGATCACATCTCTCTAAGAATGTTAAACTCTCACTAAGAATAAGCAGACTGTTATATCCAAGCAATAGCAACATGAGGTTTTCCTTAGAGTTCAGATACTAGGTTCAATTCATTTTAATGGGGAGAGAGAACTTGATGCAGTTTCAAGACAATGCAAACATACATGAAATCATGAAGGACAAACATAGGCATTGAAGAACTAGAATGAGTGTGGGATCACAAAAAGGAATGTATACAAAGGCACTTAGCAGAGATTATAAACTAGGTCTTGACTTATATTAGATGCTGAGTTGTTAGCTTCATTTAGGAATCTCTTAAAGAGCATTAGTAGAGTTGTTTGTGCTAGTTAACATGCCATTATCACCCTAAGCATATGACACGACTACATTCTTTTCAAAGAGGTCTAGGTCTCACATTCATGATGTCTTTATTTGAAGGTCAAAGCACATTGCAATATTCAAGCAAAGCAGATAATCTCGAAGTCTTTCATTAGTTCTGATAGTGGATTACAGTAGATTCAAATAAACTCAGTAGGTTTTAATAATATTGGATGCACAAGCATGGACATAATGGACAAACAGAGGTGGATACAAAATTCTCATTCAAGTACATACATAAGATATTCCAGCCAAGGTTTTACAAATAGGATTGGGTTTCAATCATTATAAAGTCAAGTCTATAATATCATTAAAGAAGTTCAGGATAAGGGAGACCTTATACTAAGCATGTCTAATTCAGTTGTACAGATTAAGGGTGAATATCTAAACATAATGAAGTTCTACTCAACCTACTTACATAATAGTTATTGTCGAGTCACATTAGGCACGATTGAAGCTTAATTCATAAGAGATAACCTGATCATGACAAAATGCATACAAGAACAGTTCCAGGAGCTCATCAGAGTTAACCTAGTTACCTTAAGATACCCTTTTATGCAATGTGGCTCTCAGATGTAATCAACAATTATATAAAGACATAAAGGTTATCACAATAAGGCCTCCAGACTACTTCAAGATTAACGAACACTCATGTGAAGAAAGAAAGCACATTAAACACTTAAAATTGACACACTTCAACTAAGTGATAAAGGATTAAACCTTGAGCATTCATATATGTCTTAATTAAAATCATCAAATAACAACCTAAGTACAGAATAACATGCTACACTAAATCGAATTAGTGTAATAGACATGAAGACCACAACAGAACATTAAAGAAATCTGAAGTTTGAACAAGTAAGGGAAGCTATTTAGGAATATTAAGGAACTTAATTATATAGGCTGTTTGATTTAGAATAATAGTCATCAAGGTCATATAATAGCTCAATCAATACTGATTCAAGACACATAAGAGCATAGCAGTCAGTCGTAAATCCATAAAAAATCATTATGGGCTGGAATAAATAGTTATAAAATAATGACAAACATCATAAACGAAAGCAGTCAATAGAAAGACGACAGTGTATCCATAATTTTGAATGAGACAATCAAAAAATAAGGGGTTGAGGTATACTGACCACTTTTTGTGCAGCAAACCAAACGAAGGTTTAACTATGCCGTATAGGAACCAAAATTTTAAGCTTTGAAACAGTGAAAGAAATCAGAAACAAAAGATAAAGAAGAAAACAGTAAAAGAGCCTGAACTTTGAAATCTTAGTGTGGTTTTTGGTACTCGTATTAGGTTTCTTAGCTATTGTTAGGTCTGTTAGGTGAGAGCATTGAAGTCTCTATTTATAGTGGCATTCATTGCCTTAGGTTCAACAAATTCGAACTAAATAGTGGAAGATAACGGAGAGTTGATGATGTGAGCACGCTTGAGTGAAAATCAGAGATGATAGAGGCAAAAATGGTGAAGTAATTTACCTGAGCGTGGGTAAGTGAGAGATCGACCGTTAAAGTATGAGAGACCGTCAGTCAGAACCCTAATACCAAGAGGTCATTGCATGTGACCTCTGGATATCGATCCATGATGAAGCCAACTAATGTTTTCATGCTTGATTTGATTTGAAAGCACAAAGCCAAAAGCGGATGAAATCCCAAGTCACTGTTTTAGACCTAGGGTTTTGATTTGGGGTTTTGAATCATAACAATGAAAGAGGAAAAATCTGAGCGAGAATCGCGGCTAGAAGGGACAGAGAGAATGATTTCGTGGCTAATTCTTTGACCTTGCACTAATTTGTGCAAGGTCTTGAAGATTGATGTAGCTTACAGGTCTGAGAGAATATGGAGGAAAAAGGAAAGGGGGCGGCTGGGCTTGGATGAAAATGAATTATGGTTGGGGGTTTCTCAAAGCTAAAAATGTGAGATTGAATCTGGGCCGTTGGATCATTTGATCAATGACCCTGATATTTAGGGAGATAAAGATTTTATAAAATGTTTAAATCACTACAAATGGTGACTATCGGATCACCTCAATTGGATGGTGGAGATTAAGTCTTAAAGTATTAAAGAATAATAGGAAAAGAGGGATTAAACATGGACCATTGATGAAATAGATCGACGGTCCAGATGTTGTGCTTTCTTTGTGAGTTAGGGAGACATGTAACGTGGCAAGCTGCGATTGGTTTAGGGAGAGAGGATTGGATCGCAAGGTGGAGTAGGGAGGGGGGTTTGGACTGGGTCATATTGTTTTGGGCTTGTCATTCGGGCTGTTATTTATTTAAACAATAGCCCTTTTGTATTTAATAGAGAATTGCAATTAGCCTTTAGCCATTTTCAGCCTTTTGAAATTTGTCACGCCCTGAACCTGGGTCTGGACGTAACACGACCCTCGGTGCCTGACTACATGCGACCGAGTAAACCAACTAGCTGGTTGAATCAATATGTGATGTCATAACATACTGAATGCGGAAGTTAAACTAACATATTCAGATATACGAAAGTCTGAATGATATAAATCAATGTGCGAAAATACTAACATAAGTCTGATGTATATCTGTAGCCACTATTACTTAACATGAAAAACATGTGACTCTGTCTAACTGTTACTCTAGTCTATGAAGCCTCTAATGAAGTATTGAAAACACTGACTATCTGTAAATACTGAAAGACTATAAAGTAATGATAATGCACTGAAAGAACTGGGGCTCACCAAATAGCTAGTACGAGAATCCTAGTGCTCTGAATCGCCAACCTGTAAATTGTTACATGCATCGTGAGATGCAGGCCTCAGGCGAAAGGGACGTCAGTACATTTGAAATTCACTGGTATGTAAAGCAAAGAACTGTAAATGTTGAAACTGAAACTAAACTGATAACTGATAACGGATACTAATAACTTATAGATGAACTAATAAATGAACTGAACAAAGGAAGTAAGGATATGAATACTCCCTCTTCTGAATGAAGAACCACCTGTTTATCTGAATAAATAAACTGCGGCCTCAGGCCCAATATATATGTGCACGAACTGTGGCCTCGGGCCTAAGTATGCATATACATAACTGCAGCCTAAGGCCCAAAAATGCATAAAGCATAAACTGTGGCATCGGGCCTAAAGATGCATAAAGCATAAACTGCGGCCTCAGGCCCAAAGATGCATAAAGCATAAACTGCGGCCTCAGTCCCAAAGATGCATAAAACATAAACTGTGGCCTTGGGCCCAAAGATGCATAAAGCATAAACTGCGGCCTCAGGCTTAAATACATGTGTTCAACATTCAGGAATTTAAATTCAGGAACTGAGAATCATACTGCAATACGTGATGCTGAAATACTGTATCATACTGAGTTACATGATACTAGAATGCTGAATAGGACTAGATATAGACATGTATTCATGAACTGATCATGAAAACTGAAACTTCAACTGTTTATAACATGCTGAGTAACCTAGACTGAGACTCATGGGCATCAAACACAATTCTATATTGATTACGCACTGAGCTCACAACACTCAGAATGAAAGTCATGAACAAGTTACGAAGCTAGAGAATAGAAGTTCTGCAACTATTCAAGGAACTAGGCTTAACTATATTTCTAAGGTAATTAGTAATGTCGTAAAAGAACCGTAGAATCAATAACATTCCCAAAGATAGACCTCACATACCTTAACTTCCTGCTCTTGAGCGTAATACAATGTTTGCCAACCCTTTCAACTTTAATCTATATCAATACAAGTCAAAGTGATTCCACATTAGCAATAATACTCATGTTTTGGTCATTTACACATTTTATCAAACAATTGGTGGGCATAAAACTTCATAACCCCTATTAATGGTGTTTCTACAACCAACAACCCATTCTCTTGCTCCTAGATAAATTCTAAAATCTCAAATTGCTATAATCAAAACCATTTTTTATCTCCCATAAGATAAACAATATCCTTAATCAATAATCAACAATCAACAACCCAAGCCTATAACTGCTCATGTTTTTTATCAAACCTATCAACTCATATCTCGTGAACTTAGAGTCTGTAATCATTAATACTATGCCATAACCAATTAGAGGATGAAGATATTACCTTTTGACGTTCAAACCTCTTGAATTCGAGTTCTAGGGTTTCTACTCCCAATAATGATGTCCCAATCGAATATCTAATGATTTGGAGGGTTTACACATATTAATAAGGTGTTGGAGAATTGAAACTAACTCAGAATCATCATTAGAACTTACCTTGGATGGTGGAGGGACCTTGGAAAGGTTAGGTTCTTGAGAGCTTCCATTTCTAGAGCAAGTTTTTGTATTTTGGGAGTATGGGGACGAGGTAGGGCTTATAAAACAACCCTCTGAGTGCGCTCCCGTGAATCTGAAGGCCCAAACGCACAGCAATGGCAGTATCACTGCCACAAGTATGCGGCCGCGCACGGGACCAGATGGGCGCGCACCTGGGCGCGCATACTGTGCATTGTCCAGTAAAATGTACATAACTTTATGCAAAGAACTCCGCTCGGGCACCATAATATATCATTGGAAAGGTATTTGAAAGGTCTACAATTTCTTGTTTTGAGTTTCTCAAATTCTTAACAGAATATCATGAAATCCGGTTGAAAGACAAATCTTTCATAAACTTGTTTGATTTTATCGAATTTTATGCACCTCACTCTCCGTCTTGATTCCAAAACACCTATTTCCACCCATACTCATCTCGATAGGACTTCATATGTCTAAGATTTCACATTAATACTCATTTAATACGTCCATACCTTATCTAAATCTACGAAGTGTTACAAAATGGAATTATATAAACTTAATTAATTTCAATAAAATATAGTAAAAATTATAATTAACAAATATAGTACTAATTATTGTAAATAATTATTTATAAAATACTTTATTTTCTAAATTATAACACTAATTTTGAATTAATAACATAATAATCTGATTAATTAGAAATTAAGGAGTAGTTCATTAAATTGATTATAAAGCCTATGTGACGTATATAAAAATTATTTTAATAATCTAAAAATTATTTATTTAATTATAATTACCATAATACTAATATAAAATTTATTAATTTTAAAACTATTAGTACTTAATTTTTTGAAAATAGGTATTATTCATTGAGGGTCAAAATTGTCCGTCAACAGCTGCCCCTCTTTGACCGTCAACAACTGCCCCTTTTAAATAAATTAATTTGAAAGGGAGGGTCAAATTTTACCGTCAACAGCTTCCCCTCTTTGACCGGAGACGATGAAAGAGTTTTCGGGCAAAGAAATTGAACCAAAGCCAATTTTGTCCCGAGTCTAGGCATATATTGCAAGAATAGCACGAATATTATGAGTGTACGATTAGTAAGATTTTAGGAGGATTTGGGAGAGTTGGGGGCAAAATTCTAGCTTTGAATTTCTTACATACATCGTGTTTAACGAGGATCAAGCTTCATGTAGTTCTAGAGTGAAGACTTTCGAGGAAGTAATGCTCGCAGGCATTGCCCCAGTATCGTTTTGTGACGATACTGAGAGAAGGAAGATTCGACTCTCATGATAGCTTTAACTTTGCGGCTTAACTTGAAAGATTTGAAGAATTAGAGTTCTACTTATTGGTTTGAGTTTGAGCTCGAATCCTTGGCCTGCTAATAAGTTTTCTGTCCCTCATAGCGTTGTAGTTTGGTCTGCTGCTTAGAAGGAGTTCCACATTGCGTTGTTCGTTCATGCAAAAATGAAATACATACATACCCATATATTACAATGCAGAATATGTTAAGATATGACATAAATGATGCAGGAATGATAATGTCCGGCTGCTAGCGAGCCGTTATTTGGGATCAGGATGATGGGATACTTGAATTTGACTTGATTGTTAGCCGGGCTGTGTACCTTTTCACAGCTGTCAGAGCATTGAGTCTCTTCGTGTCGAGAGTAGTTGGCTTGTAATATATAATGCATCTCCTCTTATTGGGAGAGTTTTGCATTAAAAGTATCTCCGCTTGATGGGAGCGATTGACTTGTAAAGTGTGTCTCTGCTTGTTGGGAGAGCTTTGCATTGAAAAATTAAAGTATCTTCGCTTGATAGGAGCGATTGACTTTATAGAGTGCGTCTCTACTTGTTAGGAGAGCTTTGCACTGCAAATGTAAAGTATCTCCACTTGATGGGAGAGATTGACTTTGTAGAGTGCGTCTCCGCTTGTTGGGAGAGCTTTGCACTAAAAATGTAAACTATCTCCGCTTGATGGGAGCGATTGACTTTGTAGAAAAACGTAATCATGCCTGTAGGATGCACGAGCAAAACATCAAAATGTCAAAATGTTCAAGATAACAATAAAGGAAAAGAAAATCATGTTTAAGAGATACTCTTGACTGCGAGGTTAAGTTGCGGCCATCGATTGACAGAACGTTAGCGTCGATATTTGCAACTGTTCATTCTGCGCTCTGATGTGATAGAGCGACGATACGGATCGCTCCCGTTGTCGGAGCGAACAATTTGTTATATACAGGGCTTCGTTTGGCGAAGCCGACGTTTAAAGGTAGTGGCTCGTTTTGATTAAGGTGCTCCGACTGATTGAGCTGATGATTTGCTACATACAAAGGTCCAATTGGTGAAGCCAACAACTTGTTTTGTACAAGGTGCTCCGATTTATTGAGCGGATGGTTTGTTATGTATAATATGCCTTGTTCATGTTAGCGATCTTGTTCCGAAATACCTGCAAAGGATTCAGAATTAGTTTTAGCTATACCAGGAAAATTTGAAATGAAGAGAGATGGATGATAGTCCTGAGAGAGCGACAGATTTGTCATTTTCCCCAGCGTATTTCCAATAGTTCCTTATGTCCTACCGGCCCTACACTCAAAGAAAATTCTTATCGGGGGGGGGGGGAGAGGGGTTGGCTTGTGTCGGCCGTAGTACTGGCTTTTCCCCAGTCCTGATATGGTCACGCCATGAAGTTCAGTAGGTGGGACAAATTACAATATTTTTTAGAAAATATTTTGAAAATCTTTGTTTTATGGAAAATGTTGTCGTTCCGGATTATGACACGTTTCGAAGGTTCCTTAAATACAAGCGTTGTTCCTTGAAAATTATATCATGTTGATGTCGATCCTCTACGATGTATCTGACGACGCAATTGCTGGCTGTTACGACTGCGTCCTAATATGAAGTAATGCATTACAAAG
Source organism: Nicotiana tomentosiformis (assembly GCF_000390325.3). Classification (NCBI taxonomy): domain Eukaryota; kingdom Viridiplantae; phylum Streptophyta; class Magnoliopsida; order Solanales; family Solanaceae; genus Nicotiana; species Nicotiana tomentosiformis. The sequence continues at coordinate 103,263,115 of NC_090812.1, forward strand.
GTTTCCTGGGGTTATGATTGAACCCTTTTAGGTTGCCTACGTATCCAAAACAGAATCAGGTCTGAACGTAGTTCATGATGATGATAAAGAAAGTATGATAAATATGACCGAGCCTCACTCAGGCAGCCTAAGTATCCAAATGGAATCAGGTCAAGACATAGTTCGATTACAATAGATGCAAAATGATGAGATTAAGAATAAAATGGCCGAGTCTGATTTAGACTGCCTACGTATCCAACTGGAATCAGGCGAGAATGTAGTTCAATTACAAAAGACGACTGAATCTGATGAGGACTACCTACGTATTCCTTCTAGAGGAAATCAAGTCATGGCATAGTTCCGAATACATACAAAATGATATTTGGATCTTCTATTACAAGAGAAAGGGGGAGAAACCGAAAACTATGTGGGTTGCCTACATATCCCTCAGCGGGAAGTCAGGTTGAACCTAGTTCTGTAACAGCCAAATCCTAACTCTATTGGCTTCAAACGTAGTATCTCTTGATTGAGTCTGAGTTGATAGGCTTCGTGCGGACTCTTCCGTCCATTTCTACTAAGATTAGAGCTCCACCCGAGAACACTTGGTGGACCACGTAAGGACCTCGCCAATTTGGTACAAACTTTACATTGGCTTCTTCCTGGTGGGGGAAGATTTTCTTCAGAACCAATTGCCCCGGTGTAAACCGGCAAGGATTTACCCTTTTGTTAAATGCACTGGCAATCCTATTTTGATACAGTTGACCATGGAATACTGCATCCATTCTCTTCCCGTCAATGAGCATGAGTTTCTCCTATCTGACTCGTATCCAAACTGGACCATCTAATTTGGCTTCTTGGATGACTCTTAAGGATGATATCTTGACCTCTGTAGGTATTACAGCTTCGGTGCCATATACAATCATGTATGGCATTGCCCTAGTAGATGTTCTCATGGTGGTTCAATAACCCAGCAAGGCGAAGGATAACTTCTCATGCCATTGCCTATAATTGTCTACTATCTTCTATAGAATTTTTTTGATGTTCTTGTTGGTTGTCTCAACTGCACTATTCATTTGTGGTCTGCGGGCTGTGGAGTTGCGGTGGACAATTTTGAACTTCTCTCAAATTTCTCTCATGAGATCACTATTGAGGTTAGATGCATTGTCAGTGATGATTGACTCGGGTATCCCAAATCGGCAAACGATGTTGTTCCGGACGAAATCTACCACTACCTTATTTGTGACAGCCTTGTAGATAGATGCTTCCATCCATTTGGTGAAATAGTCGATGAATACCAAGATGAAACAGTGCCAGTTTGATGCGGCGAGCTCTATTGGTCCAATCGCATCCATGCCCCAAACGGCGAACGACCAAGGCGAACCCATCATATTCAACTTATTGGGTGAAACCCGGATAAAGTCCCCATGGATCTGGCACTGGTGACACTTCTGTATGTAGCGGATACTATCGCTTTCCTGGTCATCCAGAAGTATCTGACTCTCAAGATCTTCTTGGCTAAAGTGAAACCATTCATGTGGGGTTCGCACATTCCAGCGTGTATCTCTTCTAATAGTCTAGTTGCCTCAGCGACATCTACATATCTTAACAAACCCAAATCTGGGGTCCTCCTATACAGGGCTTCCCCGTTAAGGAAAAAGTGATTTGCCAACCTCCATATCGCTCGCTTCTGACTATTAGTAGCACTCTCCATGTATTCTCTTATTTCAAGGAATCTTCTGATGTCGTGATACCATGGTTTACCTTCTAGCTCTTTGTCTGCATGAAAATAGTACGTATGTTGATCCCTGATCTCTACCTCAATAGGGTCGATATAAGTTTTATATGGATGTTGAATCATAGGTGATAGGGTTGCAAAAGCATCAGCAAACTCGTTCTGGATCCTGGGAACGTGCTTGAACTCAATCTATGTGAACTTCTTGCATAACTCTTTTACACAGTGCAAGTATGGAAGGATATTGACATTCTTGGTAGACCACTCAACTTGGACTTGATGTATCAATAGATTAGAATTCCCTATGAACAAAAGCTCTTTGATATTCATGTCAACTGCCATCCTGATCCCAAGGATGAATGCTTCGTACTCGGCCATATTATTGGTGCAAGAGAACCTTATCTTTGCTGATGCTGGATAGTGCTGTCCTAATTCCGAAATTAGGACTGCCCCAATTCCTACTCCTTTAAAATTTGTTGCTCCATTGAAAAACATTCTCCATCCAGGGTATGACTCTGCAATATCTTCTCCGGCAAACAATACCACATCGTCTGGAAAGTACGTAGTGAGCGGTTCATAATCCTTGTCCATTGGATTCTCTGCAAGGTGGTCGGCTAAAGCTTGTCCTTTGATAGCCTTTTGGGATATGTACACAATGTCAAATTTGTTAAGAAGAATCTGCCATTTAGCTAACTATTCGGTAGGCATCAGCTTATGAAAGATATAATTGAGCGGGTCGAGCCGAGATATCAAATGCATGGTGTATGCTGACATGTAATTCCTCAATTTATGGGCGATCCAAGTCAAAGCACAGCAAGTGCACTCTATCAAAGTGTATTTGGCCTCGCATGGTGTGAACTTCTTACTTAAATAGTAGATGGCCTGCTCCTTTCTTCTGATTTCGTCGTGTTGTCCAACACACATCTAAAGGCATTATCCAAGACTAACAGGTACATCAGCAGTGGCTTCCTGGGCTCGGCGAAACCAACACTAGTGGATTTGACAAATACTGCTTAATTCGATTGAAGGCTTTCTTACACTCCTCTATCCACTTTGCGGTAGCATCCTTTTTCAGCAGCTTGAAGATAGGTTCACAAATTACTGTAGACTGGTCTATGAAATGTCTAATGTAATTTAGTCTACCCAGGAAACTCATCTCATCTCTCTTACTATTGGGTAGTGTCAACTCTTGAATGGCTTTAATCTTTGAAGGATCCAATTCTATCCCTTTTCTGCTTACGATGAAACCTAGCAATTTTCCAGCAGGGACTCCAAACGCGTATTTTGCATTGTTTAACTTCAAGCTATACATCCGCAATCATTCGAAAAATTTCCTCAAGTCGTCCAAATATTCTAAACTTTTCCGAGACTTGATGATGACACCATCCGCATATACCTCGATCTCTTTATGAATCATGTCATGAAAGAGGGTCTTCATGGTCCTCATATAAGTGGCACCAACATTTTTTAGACCGAATCACATGACTTTGTAGTAGTAAACTCCCCAAGGTGTAGTTAGGCTGTATTTTCTGCATCTTCTTCATGCATTAGGATCTGGTGGTACCTGGCGAAATAATCCACGAACGACTGCAGTTCATGCTTCGCGCAGTTATCGATGAGTTTATGAATATTTGGCAAAGGGAAATCATCTTTCGGGTTGTCTTTGTTGAGATCTCAGTAATTCACACATATCCTGATCTTCTTATCTTTCTTGGGTACTGGGATGATATTTGATAACCAAGTGGAATAATTGGTGACCCTTACTATATTCGCCTCTATCTGCTTGGTTACTTCTTCTTTTATCCTCAAACTCAGGCCAGACTTGAATTTTCTGGGATTTTGTTTGACTGGTGGTCTAGAGGGATCGGTAGGCAATCGATGCAAAACAATATCAGTACTTAACCCAGGCATGTCATCATATGACCATGCGAACACATCGATGTATTGTCGGAGGAGCTCAACCAATTCTTCCTTCTGCTCTGCTTCTAGATGAATGTTGTTTCAAGTTTCTTTTATGCCTTCATGGCTTCCCAGGTTGACCACTTCTGTCTCTTCAAAATTGGGTTTTTCTGGCTCTTCAACTGCGATCTCTTATGGGATATTTTCTGGCATCATACTCTTGTTGTATTCCTCGTAATCTGGGTCATTTTGCTCGAGGGTTTCGTTACATGTCATAATTGCAAAACGCAGGTTTTTATCGTTTTGATTACTAAAAAGAAACAATTAAGTGTAAATAAAGCAGTAAATAAAGTTGCAATAATTTTAAGAAAGCAATTTTTTTATTTCATTCAAGGAAGAATGTCTGAGCATTCAAAGAGGCAAATGACAAGAAGGTATAGATATGGTTCAGGCCTCAATTGACCGTGCGCTTTTTTCAAAACTTTCACAATTCCACACTACCAAGACTCCCAACGAGCCAAAGACGGGCTGGCGGTCCAATTCCATAGGTCTTCTCCTTGTGCAGCATTCTGAATAGTTGGTGTCTTGATATCAATTCCTTCATAGCATTCCTCAATCATGGTCACGAACAACCTTACCATCCTGTCAACGATGTCTTCCTCTGGTGCTCAGCTTTGGCACGTGCCCGAAACATGCTTTGGCACAAAAGCCTTTTTTCCAGAGCTACCGGTACAAGTCTTCCCAATTGGAGATTGATACCCTATGCCAGCTCTTCCTTTCTGCCCATTCACCTCAATCGGTTCTGTTATCCCGTCTAATTGGGCTCCTAGCTCGGTTCCTGGTTTGTATCCATATTTTATCATTTCCCTTATGGCAATCTTTGATCTATACGGCGACTGAATTCCAAAGTTTTTCTCATTCTCCTCTATTTTGGTGGTCTACATGATCTCAACTGCATGGAAAGTGACCCCGTCTAGCCCTTCTATGAATGAGATTGCGTATTCCAGATAAGCTGACTGGCTCCATTCACCATGGACTATGATCTCTTGACAACCCCACTCAAAGTTCATGCACTGGTGTAGGGTAGATGGGACGGCCCATGTCATGTGTATCCAGGGTCTTCCCAACGCTAAGTTGTATGAAGAGGAAATATACATCACTTGGAATAGTATGGAAAATTCAACTAGTCCGATCAGCAGAGCCAAATTAATTTCTCCAATGACATCCTTCTCTCAGGTGGATACCCAAATCTCGTAGAGTAGAGATTGGGCAGATGTTGACCCCTGATCCTATGTTAACTAGTACTCGGGACACTACCTTATCTCCATATTTGACAGTGATATGTAGAGCTTTGTTGTGACCCACGCCTTCGATAGGAAGCTCATCTCTTCGAAAAGTGATCATATTAGTTTTGACCATTTTCCCAATGGTTGCTGCTAGTACCTCATTGGTGGTGTTGCTCGGCATGCTCACCCCACTTAACACTTTCATCAGGGCATCTTAATGACAGTCGGAACTCATCAGTAAATCCATGATTGATATTAGTGCCGGAGTTTTCTTCAATTATTCCTCCATGGAGTATTCCTTGGTTGACATCCTCTTCAAGAATTCTGCGGCCTTAAGATCTATTATATTTCTTCTCTAAATTTGCTCCCTTCCCAGATTCCCTTGGTTTGCATACTCAGGATCATAGCACCTCCCCGACCTAGTCATACCGTGGGCTCACGCGGAATCTGTCATCTTGGCTTTCCCCTTCTACTGATATGTCCACGAGACTGTTTTGTATTCCCAATCCTCTTCGTCCTTGGTAATAGCGGTAGGATGTTGCTGGTAAGTTTGAACCATCACAGTAGGTTTTAATTGTACTGTGATCATCGAAATCCTTTGAGGTGGGACCCTTGCGGTCTCAGAGTTTCCTATCATGACAATAGTTCCTTTCAAATCATATTCTTCATCCAAGGTGATCATGTTAGCCCCTTGATTTCGGTGATTTGGCAGCAGATTACGGTTCACATTGGGTGGAGCCGGAGTGCACTGAATGGCTTCGCTTTTGATTAATGACTCATTTTCACTTTTCAGCTTGAAACAATCTTCAGTATCATGCCTAGGCACATTTGAATGGTACACATACCTTTTGGTTGCATCAAAATACTTTGAGGGATTTTCAGGAACCTCTCTTTCTACTGGATGTATCAAACCTGCTCTTCTCAACCTCTCAAACAATTGAGCCAGAGGTTCAGCAATCGGGGTGTAGTTTCTGGGACCTCTCTCTTCAAAATTCGGGCGAGGTCGGGGCGCATAAGTGGGTCGGTTTTGATGAGTGGTGGTTTGGATAAGAGCATATAGTCGTAGTGAGTTTAGATTATTATGGGTTCGAGGCAGGTTATATTGAGGTTGGGGATTGTAATATGGATGTGTGTTGTAAACTAGAGCATAAACAGGTGGTGGTAAATAGTTGTTTGGGGAGTAAGAGGTGTTTCCATGATTTGGGTTGGATTGATAATAAGGGATGATTGCTGATACCTCTTCCGTTTTCTTCTTTCCACTAATTATTGACCCCAATTGGATTTCTTTACTAGCTGCTTGCAGTACAACCATGGATTGTAACTTGTCGGATTGTATACCTTCTTCTAAGAAATCTCCTATTTTGACCACTTCGTGGAATGTCTATCCTATCATGCCCATAATTTTCTCAAAGTAAATCCATTCGTGGGCCCTGATGAAATACTTAGTCAATTCACTGTCGTCCGACGGAGGTTATGCCCTGGCGGCCTCTGATCTCCACTGACGTGCATATTTTTAGAATGACTCGGATAGCTTCTTCTGCAGGTTTACTAGGGTGAACCTATCGGGAGTGATCTCTGTGTTGAATCGGAAGCAATTCATGAAATTTTCCGCCATATCCTGCCATGTCCTCTAGTTTCGCGTTGTCAAGTATACCAAGTAAGTGATTCCCCTGTCAGGCTTCTTATGAACAACTTCATACTCAACTTCTCATTTCTCCCAACTCCAACTAACTTGTCATGATAGGCTCTTAAATGCGCATGAGGATCACCTGTCCGATAAGAAATGTCAAACTTTGGAGGCTTGTACCCTACCGGCATATCCACTTCATGATGGATACACAGATCCTCATAGTCTAGACTTTCACTTCCCCGAGCGACTTGGAGGTTCTTTATTTGTTTTCTCAAGGCTTGTAACTGCTCAGATACTAACTCCTCCTCCTCCTTACGTCTAGCTTTCATTTCTATTTCGGTATACTAGTCAATATCATAAGGCACCCTGACCGTGACAGGTGCTGTAAAGGTGGGTTCAGAAATGACATATACGGGAGGAACATATCGCTCATGTGTAGTGGTATGTGTTGTGGGTATGTGCTGATTTTGGTTAGTGGTAAAGGTGACTCCGTCACGAGGAGGGGTGTTGACGACCAATTTTGAGCCTCCCTTTTAAAATTGATTTATTTATACTTAAAGATTTACAATGAATGTTTTGAAAGTATTATTTATCAATAATTACCTATTTTTACAAATTAATTAAGTATTAGTTTTGAAATTAATAGTCTAGCATTAGTATTATGTAATTACAAATATACTTATTATTTTAATATTATTAAAATAATTTTTTTAATACACCATAGAGGTTTTATAATTAATTTACGAATTAATTCTCAAATTTTGATTAATTAGATTACTATGGTGATAATTCAAAACTAGTGTTACAATTTAGAAAACAACGTATTTTATAAATAATTAATTACAATAATTAGTAGTGTATTTGATAATTATAATTTTACTATATTTTATTAAAAATTAAATAAATTAATTTTAAAAGGGTTAAAAACTAAAAGGCTACAATTGTAATTTCTTAATTAAAAACAAAGTGGCTATTCATTAAATCAATTTTAGCCCAAATACACAAGCCCAATTATCCCATCTGACCCAGTCCAAAAGACACTCTATTCCACTTTGGCAATCCGCCCTAACCCCTGAGAACCAATAGAAAGTCGCTACGTAAGCTCTCCAATCTCGCTCACACAAGAAACACACATGCATCTGAACCGTTAGTCCATTTGATCGACGGTCTACATTTAATCTCCGTTTTCTTTTAATTTTAAACACTCACCCAGAGATCTCATCTCCACCGTCAAAACCCTATAATCTGATGGCCACCAAAATTCCTCTTCAAAGCCCTTAAATGCCCGAATTATCAGGGTCGTTGATCATCAGATCCAACGGCCCAAATCTCGCCTCTCAAGTTTAACTTTAGAGACGGCCTCCCAGACCCCCTAAGCCTAAAATCATTTCCCCCAAGCCCTGCCGCCTCCCTTTCCCCTTCCTCACTCTTTTCTCTCAACCTCACAGCCCAAATCAATCAAAAGACCTTGCACAAATTCGTGCAAGGTCATGAATTCATCCAGAGATTCATCCTCCCTGTCTCCCACATCCATGATTCTCGCTGAATCTTTCCTCTTTCATCGATCAAGTTTGAAATCCTCAAATCTGAATTCTAACCCCAAAGATGAAACCTCAAATCGCCTTTGATCTTTCAAATCCATGGCATGCATGGTTATCCGTTTTGCTCATGTACTTCAAATCTTGTTGTTCTTTCCATTTTCACTATTTGATTTAAAAAGCCCTAATCAAGGAGTCACAGACCATAGCATGAAACTTCAACTCGTCTGATTTCTTCCTTCGTTCTTTCAAATTGAAGCAAGCATGAGGACATTAGCTGGCTTCCTCATTGATATTCGATATCTAGAGGTCAAATGCAATGACCTCTGGGTATTAGGGTTTTGATCGATGGTCCCTCATGCTTCAACGGTCGACTCTCATTTTCCCATGACAGGTAAAAAGCCTCACTGATTTCCCTCTGTTTTCTAAGATTTTCACTTGATTATGCTCACATCACTACCACTTCATCACTCTCCACTACTGAGTTAGAATTCTGTTGAGCCTAAGGCATTGAATGCCACTATAAATAGGAGTCTTAAATGCTCTCACAAAAAAAACCCAACTGCACTTAACATCATCGAGCAACCTACCAAATAGTAGTCTAAAATTTTATACGAAGTAAAGAGGCTAGATTTCTTTCTGATTAATCTCTATTCCTTTTGTTTTCTGAGTTTCTTCACTGCTCAAGAGCTTGAAATCTTGGTTTTGATATGGCTAAATTAGAAATCCTATTTGGTCTATTGCCCTAGAAAAGGTCAGTGTACTTCCACCCTCCCTTTGATTGCTTCATTCGAAAATCATGAACGAACTATTGTTTTCCTGTTAAGTGTTTTCATCTATAGTGTTTGTTGTTAGTCTATAATAGTTTATTTTAGTTCACAATGACTTTGTTATTGATCTGTGTTTAGTTATTATATTTTATTAGTGTTGATTGAGTTACCAGGTGCTCTTAATGACTTTGATTTCTATTCTGTATCAAACATGCTTATTAAATAGCCTATATAACTAAGCTACTTAATATACCTTAATGACCTTTCATGTTTGCATAGGTTTCAAATTTACTTTTAATGATCATACTGTGATCCTTACCCCTACCATGCTATTTTCTGCATTTTGTTGCTAAGGCTATTGTCTGAATGCTCACAGTTTAACTCTTCATCACTTGACTAAAATATATGAAGTTTAAGTGATTAAATACTCTTCTTTCTTTACATAAGTGCTTGTTAATCTTTAAGTATTCTTTGAATCATCACTATGAAAGATTTATATCTATGTCTAATTGTTAGTTGTATCACTAAGTATGAAACAGTCTTAGAGGATGAACTTTTGTAAACATCAATAGTCATTCTGCACATGTTTTGTTATGATCAGCCTACCTCTTGTAAATTAGATTGTAGTTGTGTCTGCTGTATTTGAATGTTTAATTGTTATATAAGTTGAATGCAACTCCACTATGTCTAGTTATCAACCTTGGTCTGTACAGCTGAGTTAAGTCTGCTTAGTATGATGTTTCCCTGTTCTTAAACCCTCAATGATATTGACAATATGATTTTGTAATGGTTGAGACTCATCCTATCTTGTGAGGTTTTAACTTTGGTTGAAATCCCTATATGTGTGAATGAATGAAAGTTTGGCATAAATCTTTGTTTATCTCTCATGACATCATACTTTTGATCATTGTTTTGGAACTGCACTCAGTTCTCTCTTTTCCTGTTAATCTGAATTGAATCTGGGTTTGGAGAAACCTCTTATTTTTACTGATCGAGCACAATAACACGCCTATGTCATTTTTTGAATCTTTACTGATGTTGTAATGACCCGACCGATCGTTTTGAGTATTTACGATCCTTTAAACTATTTGAAGTCTTGAATAGCTTTATATAATATATTATGACCAGTGTGTATTGTCGGATTTGGTTCTCAGGTGTTTCAGGATTAGTTCGGATGAAGGAAATTCATGTAGGAAGCTTAAATGAAAAGGGTTGATCGGAGTTTGACTTTTATGTAAACGACTTCGGAATGGAGTTTTGATGGTTTCAATAGCTCTGTATGGTGAGTTTGGACCTAGGAGTGTGTCTGGATATTTATTTGGAAGTCCGTAGTTGATTTTGTCTTGAAATGGCGAAAGTTGGAAATGGAAGGTTTGGAAGTTTGACCGGGAGTTGACTTTATTGATATTGGGGTCGGAATTCAATTCTGGAAATTTTGATAGGTCTGTTATGTCATGTATGACTTGTGTGAAAAATTTGAGGTCAATCGGACTTGATATGATAGGTTTCGACATCGAATGTAGAAGTTGGAATTTCTTAATTTCATTAGGTTTGAATTGGGGTATGATTCATAGTTTTAGCGTTGTTTGATGTGATTTGAGATTTTTACTAAGTTTGTATGATGTTTTAGGACTTGTTGGTATATTTGGTTGAGGTCCCGGGGGCCTCGAGCGAGTTTCGGATGGTTAACGCATCAAATTTGGACTTAAGAAAAATCTAAAAATTTTGGCTCTTCTAGTGCAATCGCACTTGCGGAATTTTGCTCGCAGGTGCGAGCTCACAGAAGCGAGCATGGAAGCGCAGAAGAGGACAAGGGAGAGGTGAGCAGTGGCCGCAGGTGCGAGGGAAAATTCCGCACCTGCCTGATCGCAGATGTGGACGATTGGTCGCAGATGAGCGCGTGACCGCAGAAGCGAGTCCGCAGAAGCGAGAAGGCGACTGCAGAAGCGGAGGAAGGCCAGCCTTGCAAAACATCGCAGATGCGATGGATTCTCCGCAGAAGCGGAACTGCAGATGCGGTTAAGTGTCCGCAGGTGCGAAAGCACTGGATAGATTACAAAACAGAGGGGTTCCGATATTTTTGTCATTTTGGACCTTTCAAGCACGGTTTGGGGTGATGTTTCATAGGGAATTCATGGGAAAAATTGAGGTAAGTCACTTGTGATCATTGTTAGTCAATAATATTGAATTATCGTTGAGTATTTCGACTAGATTATGTGTTGTTGAGGTGAAATTCGATGATTTGGACCTAGGAATTTGAAAATAAGATTTGAGAATTTGAAGGTCGAGTTGTTGTCGGAATTTAGTAATTTTGGTATGGTTGGACTCGTGGTTAAATGAGTGTTCATGTTTTGTAACATTTGTACGTGGGCCCCACTGACGATTTTGGGTTAAATTTCGGATTTTGGTTTGGAAAAATTAGTATTTTTATATGGAATTAATTTCTATAATTTGTGTTGATTGTATCGAATTAATTGTGACTAGATTCGAGGCGTTCGGAGGCCTATTCGTGAGGTAGAGGCATATTGGAATAAAGAATTACACGATTTGAGGTAAGTAACACTTTCAAATTTAGTGCTGATGGTATGAAACCCCGAATTTCATGTTATGTGTTTGCTATTGAGGTGACGCACATGCTAGGTGACGGGCGTGTGGGCGTGCACCGTGTGAATTGTAACTTCGTTATTTCTGTGGTACTGTGTAGTTACCTGAACTTATCTGAAATCATGAAATCTCTACGTACTAGAGTTATTGAGTTGTGATCCCTGTTAGAAACTATGTCTAGGCTACATGCTTATTATGTTGGGACCCACTGAGGCCATTACTGTTGTTGAGTTATTTGCTTACATTGCAATTTCATACTCAATCATATTCATTCATTGCGTATCATATCTCAGTCTTTGTTGTTATTTGTTGATACATTATATCATCATTTTGGGCTAGTTTCATGACATAGTGATCCCGAGAGACTGGAGAGATTGATGACTGAGTGAGGCCGAGTCCCTAATTGTGAGGTTATTAATACTATAGCACGTGAGTTGTCAGTGCAGCATGTGAGTTGTCCGTGCGAATCTAGATATTGATACTATAGCACGTGAGTTGTACGTCCAACACGTGAGTTGTCCGTGCGGATCCAGATATTGATATTATAGCATGTGAGTTGTCCGTACAGCACGTGAGTTGTCCGTACGGATTATAGCGCTTGGGCTGAAGGAGCCCCTCCGGAGTCTACACACACTCCCAGTGAGTGCAGGTGCCTATTGAGTGCGAGTGTGAGTGTGAGTGTCAAGCGCGAGTGCTGAGTGATTGTGAGGACTGAGTGGATTAATACTATGAGAGTATGCATGTGGTTTTATCACTAAGCTTCATTGTATTCGACATGCACACTTGACATACAGTCATAGAGATGCATTTTCCTCATGCTGTACGATATTGCATCATTCGTGACTTCACATACACATTGATATGTAGACATAAAGATGTACTTCCCTCATGCCATTTTAAAATGAAACATTTAAATGTTGAAAGTTTTGGGAAAAATCACAGTTTTACAAACGTACTCATTTTTGGTGATTTCGGTAAAAGATTTGGGTTTCATTGATATACTTGAAAAGCATGCCTATTTTTCGGAACTATGAACGAGTTGAGCACTACATCTCTAATTTACATCTGTTATCACTTTTATTATATTGTTATGAACTGTTGTTTGGCTATTAGTGTTGGACTCTGACCTTTGTCCCAGCTCGTCACTACTTTCAACCTAAGGTTAGGTTTGTTACTTATTGAGTACATGGGATCGGTTGTACTCATACTACACTTCTGCACCTTGCGTGCATATTTTGGATGTTGATACTGTTGTACGTGGCAGGAGCCGGATCTGAAGATGTACCTGCATTCCAGTCATTGATGCATCTTGTTCATGGTAGCTTTAGAATTTTTAATCTGTTCATGTATATTTCAAACAGATGACTTTTTTTTTTATTTCACACCAGTTTTGTAAATTCAAATCTTAGAAGCTCATGATTTGTACTACCAATCCTTGGAGAGTGTATTAGAGTCAGTTAAATTTTAATTGAATGGACTGGGTAATTCACCTCGGCAGTGACACAATAGTCCTTGTGGTAAATTTTTCTAGCCTTATGGGACCAGGTCATTCACCTCGGCAGTGACATAAATTACTCTTATGGGATTGGTCTATTCGCCTCGACAGTGACATAAATTACTCTTATGGGATCGGGCCGTTCGCCTCGGCATGATGGTAACACTACCCTTATGGGATCGGGTCGTTCGCCTCGGCATGATGGTAACACTACCCTTATGGGATTAGGCCGTTCGCCTGGGCAGGTTCGTAATACTATTATTAGGGGATCGGGACGTTCGCCTCGGCAATACTGAGTACCACTATTTCTATCGTATCGAGTCGTTCGCCTCGGCATCTTCATGCTTAATAATTGGAACTGAATTGGGTTTGGTAACAATTAAGTTAGCGCCTTCACGGCCGGTTATGACATGTTTAGTGTTTTGACATGGTCTCCTTTGTGGAATTACTGTAGTTACTTTTATCTGCTTCGTTGCTACTTGTTATACTCTCACCATGTCTACTTTCTGTATTTATATTATTATTTGACTTCTAGTAAGTGTCAAGTCGACCCCTCATCATTACTTCTTCCAGGTTAGACTAGATACTTACTGGGTACACGTTGTTTTCCGTACTCAAGCTACACTTCTGCACTGATGTGCAGGAACTGATACATGTACTACCAGTGGTCACGCGAGTGTGTAGCTGATCATCTACAGAAACTTAGTAGTGTGTTGCTTTCATTGATACGATCTGCAGCATTGGAGTCTCCCTCTACCTTTTTTATTATTTCTGTCTATCACTTTAAGACAGTAGTTGTAGTAGTTTTGTTTATTCTCTAGATTGCTCGTATACTTGTGGCGCCGGGTTTTAGGGACTTTTAGCATTTATGTACTGTTGTACTTATCATTTCTATCACTTTAGTGGATGTACTTATTATACTGGTATTTGTTAAGAAAAGAGTAGTTACAGATGCTTGGGATCTTACTTGTTTTGTTCTTTTAAAAGGAAAACTTTTGTTTAAATGTTAAAAAGGGGTAAATAAGTAGTAGTTTCACTTGTGGGCTTGCCTAACGGCGGCGTTAGGTGCCATCGCGATCTATTATGGGTTTTGGGTCATGACAGCTTGGTATCAAAGCCTTAGGTTTACATAGGTCTCACGAGTCATGAGAAGGCCTAGTAGAGTCTTACATATCAGTGCGGAGACATCCGTACTTATCTTTGAGAGGCTATAGGGTGTTAGGAAACTTCTCTTTATTCATCTCCGATCGTGCAATTTATATTGTGCTAAGTATATTTCTATTGATCTCTCACAGATGGTGAGAACGTGCGCAACGAATGTACCAGACGGTTGAGGAGCTGCTCCCCCCGTTGCTAGAGGCCGGGGGAGGAGTCCTGGTCCTGTCAGAGGACGAGGGTGTCCTAGAGTTGCTCCCGTTGTACCACCAGTGTATCCAGTTAAGGATCCTGTTATTGAGGAGAAGGATAAGGCGCTTGCAGCTGAGCCAGCCTCAGCAGATTTCATGACTGCACCGAGATTCCAGGAGGTCATGGGTCGTATACTATGGTTCATGGACTCTATGACACATGCTAGTTTATTTCCAGTGAATCCAACTACATATCAGGCGGGAGGGGGAGTACAAACCCCTACCGCTCAGGCTTCATGGTGTGCCGTTGCCGTTTATCAGACCTCAGGTGCACTACCTGCAGGCGGAGCCCAGCCAGTTGCAGCGACTGTGCCAGAGGATGTACCAGTTGTAGCGATTGTGCCAGAGGCTATACCAGTCACGACTATTGATCAGCAGAAGCGGCTGGACAGATGGACTAGACTTCGCCCCCTAACTTTGGGGGTGAGCGGTGAGAGGACCCCCAGGATTTCATTGACCGGTGCAAGGATAGGCTCCGGAACATGAGGATATTGGAGTCCAACGGGGTGGACTTCACAACCTTTAAGCTTGAGGGCAAGGCTCGTAGATGGTGGCAGGCTTACCTTCTTAGCAGGCCAGCAGGTTTACCTCCTTTGATAAGGGATCAATTTATGCATCTGTTCTTGGAGAAGTACATACCACCTTCTGAGAGAGAGGAGCTTCGGGGTCAGTTTGAGCGACTCCGTCAGGGTCATATGTCTGTGACCTACTACAAGGCAAGATTAACTGACTTGTCTCGCCATGCAGCTATTATACTCCCCACAGATGCAGAGATGGTGCAGAGGTTCATTGTAGGTCTGCACCTTGAGATTAAGGTTTCTATGGCCCGTGAGGCAGAGATGGGGACTCCCTTTTATCAAGTTGTGGATACAGCTCGTAAGATCGAGCGTATTCGCAACCGCAACATGCGGCACCGGTAGTTTGGAGGATTCAGTGGCACCCCACCTAGGGACAAAGGTAAGTTCATGAGGGGTCAGCCTAGTAGGCCCATGTAGTCAGCACCACCGCTTGCTCGGAGTGCTCCAGCACGACCCTACTTAAGTGCCATTCCAGAGAGTACTTACCGTCCGCCAGCTATTTCGGGTTCCTCCAGTGGGTATTCAGGCTATCAAGGTCAGACTTCAGGTCAGCATCCCACTACTCTGAGGGGTTGTTTTGAGTGGGGGGATCTTGGCCAAATGAAGAGGTTTTGTCCCAGACTTTGGGGCAAGGCCGTGCAGCAAGACCATCGGCCCATGATTACCGCACCAGCTACCAAACCTGCCTGCCCTCCCATCTAGAGGCGGAGGAAAGGTGGGTAGGGGTCGCCCTAGAGGTGGAGGCCAGTCAGGTGGTGCTCCAGCTAGATTCTATGCTATCCCAACCAGGCCAGAGGCAGTCGCCTCTGATGCAGTGATCACAGGTAATATTTCTGTCTACCGTAGAGATGCCTCGGTATTATTTGATCCAAGGTCTACTTACTCCTATGTTTCTTCTCTATTTTCTCCTTATCTGGATGTACATTGCGAGTCCTTGGGCGTTCCTGTATATGTGTCCATGCTAGTGGGTAATTCTGTTATTGTAGATCAGGTCTACCGATCCTGTGTGGTAACTTTTTGTTGATATTAGACCAGAGCGGATCTTCTACTACTCAATATGGTTGACTTCGAGGTTATCTTGGGCATAGACTGGTTGTCCCCATACCATACCATTCTTGATTATCATGCCAAGACTTTTACCTTGGCGATGCCTAAGTTGCCCAGATTAGAGTGGAGGGGTTCATCTGCCGGTACCTCTAGCCGGGTAATTTCTTTCCTGAAGGCTCGACATATGGCCGAGGAGGGTTGTTTTGCCTACTTGGCCTTTGTTCGGTATACTATTGCAGAGACTCCCGTGTTAGATTCAGTGCCAGTGGTACGAGAGTTTTCCGATGTATTTCCTGCTGATCTACCAAGTATGCCGCCGGATCGGGATATTGATTTCGGTATTGATTTGGTGCCAAGCACCTAGCCTATTTCTACTTCCCCTTATCGTATGGCTCCTAAGGAGCTGAGAGAGTTAAAGGAGCAGTTTCAGGAGTTGCTTGAGAAGGGATTCATTAGACACAATGTATTGCCTTAGGGCACACCGGTATTGTTTGTGAAGAAAAAGGATAGGAGCATGCGGATATGCATTGATTACCGCCAGTTGAATAAAGTCACCATCAACAATAAGTACCCGTTGCCGCACATTGATGATTTGTTTGACCAGTTGCAGGGTGTCAGGGTGTTCTCTAAGATCGACTTGAGATCTGGGTATCATCAGCTGAAGATTCGTGCTTCGGATGTTCCGAAGACGGCTTTCAACACTAGATATGGCCACTACGAGTTTTTAGTGATGCCATTCAGCTTGACTAACGCCCCGTCGGCATTTGTGGATTTGATGAACCGAGTGTTCAGGCTGTATCTTGACTCATTTGTCATTGTCTTCATTGATGACATATTAATCTACTCGCGTAGTATGGAGGAGCACGAGCAACATTTGAGGTTAGTGCTCCAGACCTTGGGGGAACATAAGCTTTATGTTAAGTTCTCCAAGTACGAGTTCTGGTTGGATTCTGTGACTTTCTTGGGGAATGTTGTATCAGTTGAGGGTATTAAAGTGGATCCCAAGAAGATTGAGGCAGTCCAGGGTTGGCCTCGTCCCACCATA
Organism: Nicotiana tomentosiformis; assembly: GCF_000390325.3. Classification (NCBI taxonomy): domain Eukaryota; kingdom Viridiplantae; phylum Streptophyta; class Magnoliopsida; order Solanales; family Solanaceae; genus Nicotiana; species Nicotiana tomentosiformis. The sequence goes on from NC_090812.1 coordinate 103,280,124, forward strand.
GCGACCGAGATCAGGAGTTTCTTAGGGTTAGCAGGTTATTATCGTCGATTTGTAGAGGGCTTCTCGGCTATTGTAGGGCCCTTGACTAGATTGACCCAGAAGGGTGCTCCATTCAGATGGTCTGATGATTGCGAGGCGAGCTTTCAGAAGCTCAAGACCGCTTTGACTACAACACCAGTGTTAGTGCTGCCCTCCGGTACAGGGATGTATACCGTGTATTGCGACGATTCACGCGTTGGCTTGGGTTGTGTATTGATGCAGGAGGGGCGACTTATTGCATATTCTTCACGTCAACTGAAACCCCACGAGAAGAATTACCCCGTGCATGATTTGGAGTTGGCCGCAATAGTTCATGCTCTTAAAATCTGAAGGCATTGTCTCTATGGAGTTTCCTGTGAGGCTTACACCGATCATCGCAGCTTGCAACATTTATTTAAGCAGAGGGACCTTAATTGAGGCAGCACAGGTGGCTTGAGTTACTGAAAGACTATGATATTATCATCCGGGCAAGGCGAATGTGGTTGCGGATGCCTTCAGCAGAAATGCCGAGAGTATGGGTAGTTTAGAATTCATTTCGGCAGAGGAGTGGCCACTGGCTTTGGACATTCAGTCCTTAGCTAACAGACTTGTGAGGTCTAATATTTCAGATCCCAAACGAGTTCTTGCATGTGTTGTAGCTCATTCTTCATTACTTGGGCGAATCATGGCTCGTCAGTACGATGATTTGCACTTATTGGTTCTCAGATAGAAGGTACTATAGGGTGGTGCCAAGGAGGTTGATATCAGTGATGATGGTATTCTGCGACTCCAGGGTCGCTTATGTGTTCCTAATGTTGATGGCTTGAGGGAGAAAATTCTAGAGGAGGCGCACAGTTCTCGGTATTCTATTCATCCAGGTGCTATGAAGATGTATCGCGATCTAAGGCAGCATTATTGGTGGCGACAGATGAAGAAGGACATAGTTAAGTATGTAGAGAGATGTCTAAATTGCCAGCATGTCAAGTATGAGCACTAGAGGCCAGGTGGCCTACTCCAGCATATGGTTATACCGGAGTGGAAGTGGGAGCGCATATATAGCCTAATGTACATATATTTACTTCAAAATCAATTTCAATTATAACTTCAATTAATTAAGCCAGCAGAATGAGTTCAAATAATTCAAATATTACATGATAAGATCTTAAGTCTACCCGGACATAACATGTTGTATCTACGTACGGACTCTCGTCACCTCGTGCGTACGTAGCACCCACAACTAGTTGCACATAACAATAAATATCACCTAGGGGTAGTTTCCCCCTCACAAGGTTAAAGAGGAGACTCATCTCGCTCCGAAGTTCCATAACCGGCTCCAAAGCCTCTTCAATACCTCCAACCAATGCCCGTCGATCTAAAACTATTCAACAAATGTGCAAACCCATCAGAATATATTCTAATACCCATAATTAATCATTTTAAACAATTCTCACCTCCGCTCGAAAAGTCAATAAAATCAACCATTGGGCCCACGTGCCCGGATTCTGAATATATTTGAAGATAAACTTTACCCATAACCTTACGAACTCAAATATATAATTTATTCTCAATTCCATATCAAATTTCATAGTCAAAATCCAAAAATACCAATTTTTAGGTTTTCTAACAAAATCCCATATTCCTTCTAATTTCCATGTTTAAATCCATATATAAACCTTGTATTTAACTCATACTATGCGGGAATTAATTGCCTTGACATAGATGATGAAAATCTTCCCTTGAAGCCCTCCAAAATCGCCCAAACCAAGTGAAAATGAGAGAAAATGGGCCAAATCCCTCTTTTGTAAAAACTCCTCTGCCCAGACGACCTTCTGCTTCTGCGATCATCTTGGCCGCTTCTGCGGCATCGCTTCTGCGGCAAGGTCCATGCTTCTGCGAAGTCGTGCCCAGCAGCCCTGCTCGCTTCTACGCTCCCGCAGGTGCGGGAAATGCTTCGCACCTGCGGCCTCTGCCCTGATCACCTTCAGTCGCTTCTGCGACTCACTTCCTCGCTTCTGCGAGGTCGCTTCTGTGACTCCTCACCCGCAGGTGCGATTCCGCTTCTGCGGACACTCGACTGCATCGGCGGTCTAGCTTTCCCCCAGCAAAATCCGCATCTGCGGAGTCGCATCTGTGGCCTTGTTTCCGCAGGTGCGATTGCACTAGCAATTGGCCAAAACCAGCATTCCTCAACTTCAAATTTCGATCTGATTCCAATCCGAAACTCACCCGAGGCCTCCGGGACCCCATCCAATCACTCCAAAAAGTCTCAACACATGAAATGAACCTGCTCGAGGCCTCAAATCACATCAAACAATATCAAAACTACGAATCGCACCCCAATTCAAGTTTAATGAACTTTAGAACTTCAATTTCTACATTCGACACCGAAACCTATCAAATCAAGTCCGATTGACCCCAAAGTTTGCACACAAGTCATAAATGACATAACGAAGCTATTCCAAGGCTCGGAATCCCAAACGTACATCGATAATATTAAAGTCCACTTCAAGTCAAACTTAAAAATTTCTTAAACTTTTAAAATACCAATCTTCCATAATAAGCGTCGAAATGCTCCCGGGTGATTCGATACTCAACCCGAACATACGTCCAAGTCCGAAATCATCATACAAACCTATTGGAACCTTCAAATCTAGATTCCGAGGTTGTTTACTCAAAAGCCACACCTTAGCCAATTCTTCCTATTTATAGCTTCCGAAATTAGAATTTTCTTTTCAAATCAATCCCGAACTTTCCGAAATTTAATTCCGACCACATGTACAAGTCATAATACCTTAAATGAAACTACTCAAGGCCTCAAACTGCTGAACGACACGCTAGAACTCAAAACGACCGGTCGGCTCGTTACAGGGTCGTGACAAGATATACGAGCGATACATATTTGATACACAAAATATATACGGAAGATACACAGTGAGATACACATATCATCTTTTCCACGTTCATCTTGTTTCTTCGAATTTAGCTCAAAGTTCAAATTAAACCACCTAAAATCTCCATCAAATCATTCCAAAATTGAGATTCACACTCCTTAATATGTACCCAATCTATTTTAATAATACCCACTCAAAATTAATTTCAATTTCGAAATCCCAAATTTTTGAATTCAAGGTTAAGTAAGCTTCAATAGCTATCCATAAAATTTTTAATTTAATCATTCGATCCAATTCAACAAATTAACGTTTAATGATGATTTTTAAATTGAATTAAGGTGTTTGATTCTCTCAATATTTAGAATATTGCTATAGTGCTCTCTAGTCAAGTATCCCATAAATTTATATTGCCTTCCTGTTTTCACCTATTGTTTTAGCAAAATATATTTGTATTAATAATTGTGTTCAAAGCAATGTTAATTGTATCATTTAAATGAGTACGTAATAAAAAATAATGGATTCTTTAAAAACTAACATTAATTGATTTTTTTTTTGGATTAAAATTACATTTGGGTTATTTTAGGTAGATATTTTATTTTGGGCTAGTTTTGATTGAAATTGTTTATGAACTAATAATTTGGATAGTTTTCCCATCTTATTAATCCCATCATATTCATAATTAGTGGCACTTATCCATGAGTATATGTATTTTATAGTAAGTGGTTAGAACTTTGCAAAACCTCATTAAGACACTATGCAGTTTGAATGTCAAACGATAGTCGCCTATGGTAACAAATAATTAACTTTCAGAATCTAATTATACATTTCAAATTTCAAAAATCCGCCCATGGTAACCAATTAACTTTTAGAATCTAAACTATATATTTCAAATGTCCAGAATGGTAACAGATTGACTTTCATAATCTAATTACAAATTTTAAATTTTCAGAATGGTAACAAATTAAGTTTCAGAATCTAATTATATATTTCAAATTTTCAAAAGCCAATCAAAAGAATTTGATTTTAACACACCATGTAGCTGTTTTACAAGCTATAAAAGGATACTCTTGGTTACTTTGATTATTGGAGACTCGTTAACTCTATTTTTAGAAGCAAAACAAAAATGGCTAAGCTTTTGACATGCGTCTTTCTCGTTGCTGCTCTTTTTCTTGGTACTTAAGAACACATACATTCTATCCTTTTTTTTCTGATAGTAGATATTTACGTGCTAATATCATGTACATATTACCTTATGACCAAGAAGCGGAAAAAATATTTTTTCAAGTTGAATACTTAATTTTTACCCTTTTTGTTTTATTGGATGCAGTTGGAACAATTATCCCATCAATAAAGGCGGCAAACACCTGCTACCAAATACATACAGAAATTTTGTGCGATCAAGGCAAAGTTGAACCAAAATGTTTACCATTTTGCAAGCAGAAATTTGGACCCCAAGCTGGTGGCCAATGCATTGAAAATGTTGGCATTGAGGGTCCTTTCTGTGCTTGCAATTATCCTTGCTAGTCATCTTTTCTCTCTCCTTTTTTAATAAACGTAATAATTTTTATATGATATTTTCCATCCATGGGAATCTCATAATAGAATAATGTATTCTTCGTGAGCCTTGGAAATGAAAAGTCTCTCTTTACTTACATTTTTTTGTTTCATTTGCTTACTCTTAAAATGAGTAACAATTAAATTTGTACGCGATTTAAAGGATACATGATTTAATCTGATACGAATGATCTAAGAATAATAAATAATTTAATTAAAGAAAAACAAGGCGATCAAACCAAATGTGATAAACAAATAAGTCTGACGTTAGGTTTGAATGCTGGAAACTGATTCCAATCGAGCCCTAGAAATAAGCTCGGTTGCGACTAAAGAAATCAACAGCTGAAGAACAATTTTGAACAATAGCTAGAAGACAAAAGTAAACTTTATTACTTTGATATGCATGCCAACCATGGTCAAAACATGAAAAGATTCTCCTATTTATATTGTAGGGGAGTTTCAATTCTAATACATGTCTAAGTAAGGTAAAAATCTCTTTCTCCTAGTAAACCACGATCTGCAGTTGATATTGGGCGTGATTTGCGCCGTAATGTCCGGTTGATGGTGGAAATTTTGGCTCCTCGTCTGTCCTCTCTAACCGTCTTCCCCTTAACCTAGATTTTTTGTTTTGCTCGAGCTCGATTCTCCTCATGCTTGGCCATGTCCGATTCTTGACGTGTCATTCATTTCCCCGGGCTCCAATTTATGAGTACCCTCGGCATTACCTGAGCCAGCGTCGAACCACGCTGCCTCTCATTTCTTCACCGAAAAATCGGGAGTAATTTTATCCCCGATTTTACCCGTAGATAAATAGTCCCCTCACTTCTCAGAGAGTAGATTTATAGGAATGACGAGAAGTGATTAATTGATCCCGATTCCTTCCTTCGTATGCCGTAAGCAAGTTGACGAGCTGAAATGTCCCACCAGCCATGTCGCTATGACTTCGAACATGTGTCAGCCATCAGTTGACCATCCTCGGTAGTTACCGAATGTGAAACGACACGCATTCATTATTTCTTTCCTATAAAAGCACCAATTTTCTTTTTTCACTTTTTTACTTTCCGATTTCGAATCTTCTTGAGTTACCCTCGAATTTTCTATTTGCTCATCATTTTTTCAAATCTTCATAAATTGTTCTCCATTTATTCATATTTTCATCTCTTGTCTTCAAATCTTCATACCAAATATTCATATCAACCTACAAACTTTCATATTCCCAGATCAAGATGGAAATAACTTCAAAGTCGGTACCTAAAAACACTGCACCTTCAACTTCTACCCCCGGCCACAGGCACCAAGCCGGTACTTCTGGTAGTGGCCTCGGGACCTCCTATTACAGAGTTCATTCCTGGTGGCTGCTCTATTGATAACTGTTAGAGTGGGTTAGAGTCCCACAATAGTTGGGGAATGGACTGGTGGTTTTCTTATATGAACTTGGGGAATCCTCCCCTCATGAGCTAGCTTTTGAGTTTGAGTTAGGCCCAAGTGTCATATCTTTACATGGTATCAGAGTCAGGCCCATCCCAATTATTGTTACCGATGTTAGAGCCCATTTATGTTGTCCACACTCTAATTTGCAGGCCTAGGTGTGAGGGAGAATGTTTAGTTGTCTCACATCAGAGGGATTTGAGGTCATTGGTCTCCTTATATGGTCTTGGGCAATCCTCACCTCATAAGCTAGCTTTTGGGATTGAGTTAGGCCCAAGATTCATTTATTATGGTATCAGAGCCATGTCCATTCCCATTTGGCCCTCTATGATATATTGTCCACACTCCAGTTGGTAGTCTGGGTGTGGAGGGGTTGTTAGAGTGGGTAAGAGTCCCACAATGGTTGGGGAATGGATTGGTGGTCTCCTTATATGGACTTGGTCAATACTCCTCTCATGAGCTAGCTTTTGGGGTTGAGTTAGGCCCAAGTGTCATATCTTTATAATAACGACTTTAAGTTCAAAAAGGCCTCCGCACAGGGAGACCGAGGTGAGGAGGCGTGGAGGTACGTTTGTTCCATCACTAAGGAGACGCTCCCAATGGTCCGAGAAGACTACGGATGGGAAGACAAGAACATAGTCGCCCCCAGTCCTGACGAGGATATTACTACATACGTGGAAGAATACTTAAGCATTTATAAGTATCATTTCACGTTCGGTTCGGTCGATATAGTAATCCTCGAATTTTGTAAGAGGTATGAGGTTTGCCTTGGGCAAATTAGCCCATATTTTTGGAGGATCGTGATCGTCCTCCGTCATATTGCTAATAACACGGTGGACCCTCTATTCACAGTTGATCATCTGCTCCGAGTCTATAGCCCCCGAATTTTTTGAGGGGGGTAATCAAGCTCACCCGTTGGGCCAAGAAAGCTCCCTTCTCCTGCATAGATGAGGACATGGATTGAGGTTGACAGGGGAGGTTCATTCGGATAAAGACTGAAGACCTTATTCCCTCCAAGTTCATGGCGTTCCCTAAGAGGTGGAACTAAAAACGTAAGTTTACTTCCTCTTAAATTCTCAAGTATTCCTTTGAATCTACTCCTTCTTATTATTATTCATCTTATTTTACATGCATTTGTCGCCCGAGTCCCCAATGTTGTCCCTCATTTTAGCGAGTGGGTCGAGGTCATATGTAAATAACTTTCTTACCTTGAGCACGAGTGGCGCAAGCTTTCCAAAGGCAAGCGGGAGGCTCGTTCTCATGGTAAGTGTACCTCTTCTTCTGGTTGAATTTCCCTTCATTTTTATCTTGTCATTATTTTAACTGAGTTTTTTTCTTCCACGGGTTTGCCCAAGACCACTAAGCTTCAAGAAATCACTGAGGCCATGGCCTCGACCCTACCTGCAAAGCCCTTCGCTTCACTACAGCCTCCTACCGAAGCTGGTGCAATGAAGGAGGAGAAGACAAAGAAAAAGAAAAGGTCCCCTGGCTCCTCGGACACTCCTGCCGAGGTTAAGAAGAAGAAAATGATCGTGGTCAGGGTTAGAAAAAGCAGTAGGAAAGCTTCCAGTGCCTATTTCCCGGGCTCCAAATCTCTTTATCAGCTTAAGGATTATCCCGAGGATGACGATGACATGGAGTTCATCACTCACAAGTCGATTGATGTTGACTTGGAGTTGGTGCCCCTGAAGGGGATGCTCGAAAGTCTGAGTCCTCTGTGGCTCGAGGGCTCGAAGAAGATCAATTAAATACTGCTTCTCAGGAAGCACCTCCAGTTCTGAGCCAGGCCGCTTCAGAAAATATTGACCTTATTCACGTTCTGGAGTCTCCGCTTTATATAGAAGCCTTTTAAGAAGAAGCTCGGGCCGCCTCAAAAAACCCGACCGAGGTGTCCCGGGCCGTGGACGAGGACCTTAACTCCTTTTTTTAGGGTGTAAATATCGGCATACTGGAGGATTACTCCGGCTTTGGCCACATGGAGATCACAAAAAAGGTCGTACAACCAGGGTCATATGAGCCGAGCTTAAGATCAAAGCATTTAAAGCAATTTCCCGCCCTGAGTGTGGACCCTGACCGGAAAAAGATGCTCATGTTCCTAGTATCATCGGATGCTAGCATATTATCCAGGCTAGTCGGAGTGGCTAGTTACATTCGTTCATTGGTAATAAAAGAAGACCAAACGAAAATGAACGAGGTAGATGGGTCTAGTCATTTTAACGAGGTTCAACAGGCGCTGAATAGGGTATACCTTATTCTGTTTCTTTCATGAAAGGCTCTCTTTGCCTTAATTGTATTCTAATGGTTTTCCTTTTCTTATGTCTCAAGCCTCAGTACTTCATCATGAGAGCTTTTATCGGGCCAAGAGGGAGGTGAGTCACCTCGAGTTCGAGCTCAAGGAGCAGGTCCAGCAAAAAGATACGTACAAAGCTCTGTGTGAGCAAAAAGATGATGTCCTTAGGGACATGGTTAACCGGTCCGTCCTCCAAGCCGAGTTGCAAAAGGCCCAAAATGAGGCCTCAAAGGCAAAGTAGGAACATGCCCTCCTGGTTGAAAAGGTAAAAGTGCTCGAGATCAATATTGGGAGTTTGAATGCAAATGCTAATGCAACATCCTCACAGGTTCAGGAGAAAATAAACATGATTGACCAAATTAGGGGAAATATAGATCTCCTAGCATTGGAGCAAGATGCCACCAAAGAGGATCTAGCATCGACCAAAGTGCTACTCCGAGTGACGAGGGAGAAGGCCGATAAATGGTCTCGGCTGAACGAAGAGATCTAGGAACAACTTTCCTCGGCCATTGTAGAACGCGATGCCCTTGGCCAGGAGTACATGGCGATGAGATCCAGGCTAGAAATGGCTTCGAACGAGGCCTCTGGAGCTCAGGACATGCTGGCCTAGTACAAGAATAATGTAGAAGTAGCCGAAGCCCGCATTATAATGAAGGCCAAATATTTGAAGTGACTATCTCGGGGGAAGACTCTCGAGAAGATCCAAGACCGGGGGGTTGACCTATCGGCCGAGATCAAAGAGGCTCGAAGCCGAGACCAGAGCGAGGTACCAGCCCGATGGTTCAGATAGCGAGTTGGCCTCTGATGAAGACTAGGCAAAAAAATGCCATAGCTTATTATATTTTTCTCGTAGCGACATGCTTTGTATTTTGGGGACGTTTTAGAGTGCCTCTGTAACTACATTTTGGTAAACATATGTATAAAAATTTCCCTTCGACTATATATTGCATCTTTTAATTTTTTTGCATTTGCTTATGCTTAAGTCTTAGGATTTATAACTTGTGTATCAGAATTAATAATATGCCATCGATGCCTTAGCATAGAATTTGATATCGTTTAAATTGTTCAATCTCCTAAAGTTCGGATGAGGCATGGGTTAAATAATAACTCTAAATTTCTTTGACTTCGGAAGACCCGATAAAAAACAAAGCCCTTGCAAAAATTTTGAGTGTTTTAATTGGACACAACTATTCTTTGCCGAAGGTGGCTCTTTTTATGGACGTAATTTGAGACCGATTGACTTGACCGGGTCAAAAGTAATCTTTATGGATTAAAAGTGTGTAAGGATCTTACTTTTTATGCACGAACTCAGACGTCTCTGAGCCATTTATATGTTGAGATCGAAGATCTGAAGGCTTCATTCCTTAAGTTGGTTGTGGCCTTTCATGTTAGGGCCCTGCCTTGTAGCTCGGTGCCTTAAAGATTTAGTAGCTCGATTTTCCCGATTTTACTATCGGGTAGCAGTCCCCTGTTCGGGGTGACCCATAGGCTTAGGGGTCTTTAGATGGTTGTGCATGGTGTTGTGGGTTCTTATTGCCTTCAGGGTTTCATGCCCTCGTTTAATGGTTGCCCGTGGACCTAGAAAGTTTTGAACACAGTATTCATTCTATGTGACTTAACGCTAATATTTCTTGTGCAAATAATGTGAACAGATGAAACATAGAAGGTAAATTTTCTTTTTATTACTTTGAATGTAGTATAAGTAATTGAAGGTACAAAAGCTATCCATCATGGCGAGAATGAGCTATGCGGGCACGGTTCATTTGGCCATTTGTCCCTTATAATTGATCCTAATATTGAAGCCTTGGGTTTCAATATCGTATAGGAGTGCATTCTAAGTTTCTGAACTTAGGACTTTGGTTCTTGATTCAGGGTATGATATCCCCTTAGTATTCAAGATTGAATTTTGAAGGCTCGAATATTATCGATCTAATACGGACGATTCGCAGTCTCCGGTATCAGACCGGTCTTCAAACATAGGGTAGCACACTTACTATTGCCTCGTTAAAAATCTTGCCATAAAACCCATTTTGATAAAAACCCGGTCAAATGTAAAAAGAGTGCAACACGTGCTTTCAAACCTAATCCTTGGATTTGACTTCGTTTGAGTACCTGTATGAGTTAGCTCAAAGCACAATAATACATAAAGAAATTTATGTATCCATACCTTAGCAGTAGTACTGCTTTAAGTGTGCCACATTCCAGTTGCTGGGTAGTTGTACACCATTTTCGGGTTCGAGCGGGTACGAGCCTTTCTCGGTTATACCGGTGACTCTGTACGGTCCCTCCCAGTTCGGGCCTAGTTTCCCGTCATTCAGGACTTTCCTCAACACCAAGTCCCTGACTTAGAAGTGTTGAAGGTTTGCCCTTCGATTGTAGTATCTTCCCATTCGTTAATTTTGAGCCGCTAACCAGACTAAGGAGACTTCTCGCCTTTCGTCTGCTAAATTTAGACTTGTGGCCATGGCCTCGTTGTTCGATGTATCCATAGCATATTGGAACCTTAAGCTCGGTTCTCCCTTTTCTATCGAAATCAAAGCCTTTGCATCATAGACTAAAGAGAATAGTATTTCAGCGGTACTTGACTTTGAAGTCGTGCGATATGCCCACAGGACCTCGGACAGAATTTCTTTCCACTTGCGTTTTGAGTCGGTCAATTTTTCTTTAGGTTTTGTAGTATAGTTTTGTTTGTTGACTCTGTTTGACCATTTATAGTCGGGTGGTAGGAGGTTGATAGAAGTTTTTTGATTTTGTGATCTTCAAAGAACTTACTGACTTTGCGACCGATGAACTGTCTCCCGTTGTCACACGTGATCTCGGTCGGTATCCTGAACCGGCATATTATATGATCCTAGATGAAATCGATGAGCTCTTTTTCTCTAACTTTCTCAAATGCATGTGCTTCAACCCACTTGGAGAAGTAATCAGTCATAAGTAAGATGTACTGGCCTTACCTGGTGCCCATGGAAATGGATCCATGATGTTCATTCCTCATTTCATGATCGGTCAAGGAGAAAAGACCGGGTAAAGCATCTCCCATGGTTGGTAGATCATCGGGGTGTGCCTTTGGCATTCATTGAATTTTTGAACAAAGTCCTTCGCATCCTTTTCCATCTCGTTCTAGTTATAACCGACCATGATCAGTTTTTGAACCAACGATTCCGCCCTTGAATGCTTTCCGCAAGTACCCTTGTGGACTTTCTTCATTGCGTAATCGATCTCCCTGGGACCCAAGCACCTTGCTATCGGTCCGAAAAATGATCTTCGATACAGTTTTCCTTCAACTAAGCTAATCCTGGCAACCTTAGTTCGAAGGGCCCTTTATTCATTAGGATCCGATGGCAATTTCCCTTTCTGAAGGTAGTCTATGTATTTGTTTCTCTAATCCTAAGTCAAGCTTGTTGAGTTTACCTCGGCGTGGCCTTCCTCTATCACTGAGCTCATCAATTGCACCACCATTCCAGAATTAAATTCATCGGAGTCGACTGATGGCCCTAGATTAGCCAAAGCATCGGCCTCATTATTCTGATCTCGGGGCACATGTTGTAATGTCCATTCCTTGAACTGATGTAACATTATTTGTAATTTATCCAAGTACCTCTGCATCTGGTCTTTTTTAACTTCAAATGTTCCTTTAACTTGGTTAACAACAAGGAGGGAATCGCACTTGGCTTCGATCACCTCATCCCCCAGGCTCTTAGCCAGTTCTAAACCTGCAATCATAGCCTCATATTCAGCTTCATTGTTAGTTAATTTCACTGTTCTAATAGACTGTCTTATTACATTACTTGTGGGGGGGTTTTAGTACAATTCCCAACCCGGACTCTTTTGGGTTGGAAGCACCGTCCGTGAATAGGGTCCAGATCCCCGAGTTGGTCCCCAAGGCAAGTAATAATTCTTTCTCGACCTCGGGGATCAAGGCCGGTGTGAACTCGGCCACGAAGTCTACCAAAATCTGAGACTTTATGGTTTTTTGGGTTTATACTCAATATCGTACCCGCTGACCTCTACGGCCCATTTTGCTAGCCGACCCGAAAGCTCGAGTTTATGCATGTTGTTCCTTAGTGGATACAAGGTCATGACACATATAGGGTGACATTGAAAGTATAGTTTTAGTTTCCTAGATGCGCTTAATAAGGAAAACGTTAATTTCTCTAGGTGTTGATACCTCGTTTCAGCATCACCTAGGGTTCTAGTAACATAATAAATAGGAAACTGCCTACCTTCTTCTTCGCAGACCAGGACACCACTTACCACTACCTTAGAGATTGCCAAGTAGAGGTATAATTATCTGTTCACCTTTGGGGTGTGCAGCAAATGAGGACTTGATAAATATCGTTTGAACTTTTCTAAAGCCTGTTGATATTTTGAGGTCCAAGAGAAGTCATTCTTTTTCTTTAGTAACGAGAAGAATTGATGGCTCTTATCCAATGACCTAGAAATGAATCAGCCCAATGCGGCTATCCGCACGGCCAGTCTCTATACTATCTTGACGTTGTCAATCACGGTGATATCTTCTATGAACTTTATTTTATCCAGGTTGATATCTATCCCTCGGTTAGATACCATGAAACCGAGGAACTTACCCGAGCCAACTCCGAAGGTACACTTCTTCGGGTTTAGATTCATGTTGTATTTCCTTAGTATGTTGAAGGTTTTCTGTAAATGTTTCAAATGGTCCTCTACTCTCAATGACTTAACTAACATATCGTCAATATAAACCTCTATTAATTTCCCTATTTGTTCCTCAAACATTCGGTTAACTAGGAATTGATATGTGGCACCGGTGTTTTAGCCCAAATGACATAACGTTATAACAATAAGTGTCAAACTTAGTTATGAAAGAAGTCCTCTCTTGGTCGTACGGATCCATCCGTATTTGGTTATACCCGAAATAGGCATCGAGAAAACTCGGCGTCTCATCCCAGTTGTTGCATCGATCATTTGGTCGATGTTAGGCAAAGGAAACGAATCCTTCGGGCATGCCTTATTCAAGTCCTTATAATCTACACACATTCTAAGCTTGTCTCCTTTTTTAGGTACGCCTACTACGTTAGCTAGCCAATTCGGGTATTTAACCTCATGAATGGAACCTATTTTTAAGAGTTTAGATACTCTTTGATGAATGCGTGCTTGATTTCAGACTGCGGCCTCCTCTTCTGTTTGACCGGGTCAAATTTTGCAGCGGGATCCCTGCCATATCTAAGTGGGACCAGGAAAAACAATCGGCATTAGCTTTAAGGAAACCAATGAGTTTTTTTCCTGAGCTCGTGGGTTAATCTCATGCCCAGGTATACCTTTCTATCCGATAGGTGCTCGATCAGTATGACTTGTTCCAGTTCCTTGATTGTTAACTTGGATGCATCGGTATCATCAAGCGCAACGAAGGATCTCGGGACCCCGAAGTCATCTTCCTCATCTGTTAGGCGTTCCTCTTGCTTTTCTGGCCCGGTATGGGTCGGGACCAGTGATTGCTATTTGGTGCCATCCTCTTCGACCAGTCCCCCACTTTTTGATGTCGTGATCGCGGGTACCAAGCCCACTTCCTCGATGGCGAACATCTCCTTTGTTGACGGTTGTTCCCCGTATACCATTTTGATTCCACTTGAGGTTGGAAACTTCAACGCTTGGTGCAGGGTCGATGGTACCGCCCTTATGTTGTGGATCCACGGTCTCCCGAACAAGGTGTTGTATCTCATATCCCCTTCGATTATAAAAATTTTTGTATCCTGAGTGGTTCTGGCCGTGTTGACCGGCAGGGTGAATTAACTCTTCGTTGTCTCACATGCCATATTGAATCCATTCAATATTTGAACTGCTGGTACGATTTGATCCAACAACCACAGTTGTTCCACGACCCTCCATCGGATGATGTTGGCCGAGCTACCTGGATCAATTAACACACGCTTAACTCAGAATTATTGATAAGTACAAATATTACCAGTGCATCATTGTGAGGTTGAATAATGCCCTCGGCGTCCTCGTCACTGAATGAGATGGATCCTTCCGGAACATAGCCTCAAGTTCGTTTTTCTCTTATGATAGAAACTTTAGTACGTTTTATCAATGGCCCTTGTGGAACATCTATTCCAATGATCATGTTAATTACATGTTGAGGTTCTTCCTGCTCGACTTGTTTATTGGCGTCCCTATTTTTGAAATGATTTTTGGCCCACTCGCTTAGGAATTACCCCATTTTTGAATAGAAGAGCTACTTCTTCCCATAACTGTCTACAATTCTCGGTTCTGTGACTGTGAGTACCGTGATATTTACATATCACATTATAATCCCTCTATGCAGGATCAGATTGGAGTGGCCTTGGCCATTTGGTTTTCTTGATGCGACTGATGGCTGACACTATACTTGCAGTATCCACGTTGAAGTTATATTCTGATAGTCTCAGGACATCTCTGCCTCCTAGTGATCTGTCGAAACTGTTTTCGTTCAAAACCTTAATTAGTTGGACCCTGGTCGCTTCTTCTGTCATTCCAGATCGGGTAGTGATTGGGTCTATTTCCCCTTCTATCTTAGTTGTATGGCTAGAATCGATCTCAGGGCAGCCTCGGTTCTTGATCCACAATTCTTTTAGACTTGTCGCCTGCTGTGTTAGGTTAAACGGACCCCGAGGGAGCTCCTAATTGATCGTCCTCGACTCTGATCTTTGACTAGTACCTGTTGTGGACATTGGCCCAAGTAACCGCAAGGTACTCTACCAAGTTTTTCTTCAATAGTTGTGAAACAACCGAACCTCAGGGGTTGAATCCTTGAGTAAAGTCCCGAACGACACAATCGTCTGCTACCGGGGGCAGGTCCATCCGCTCCATATAGAACTTTGACACGAATTCCCTGAACATCTCGTTGCCCCTTTTCTTGACTTTGAACATGTCCAATTTCCTCGTATCAACATTGATAGCCGGCATGGGCTTTAACGAAGCCATCTGCAAGCATAGCAAACGCATCAATAGAATTTGGAGGTAAGTTATGGTACCATATCATTGCTCCCTTAGTTAAGGTTTCCCCAATGTTTTCAACAACACCAACTCAATCTCGTCGTCCTCAAGATCATTGCCCTTTTATCGCACATGTGTAGGAGGTCACATGCTCGTTTGGATTTGTGGTTATGTTGTATTTAAGAATATCGGGCATTCGGAACCTTTTCAGAATTGGCTTTAGTGCCGTAGTTGGGGGAAAAGTTTTCTGTATGAACTTTTCGGAATCTGGTCCCTTCAATATCGAAGGTGCTCTCGGAATCTGATCGTCCCTCGAATTGTAAGTTTCCAGCTTCTTGTCATTTGCCTATATCTTCTTTTCGCCAAATTCCACCTGTTTCGTCAATGCTTCGAGCATTTTCATCACCTTTGAAGTTTCCCAGAGTCTGGACCCATCAGGTTCTATGACAACTCGTTCTTCTCTCTGAGTATTTTCTCAGACCCACTCGGGTTCGGCCACGTTCTGTGCGTGATTCTGAATCTACAGTTGCGCTATTGCCACTTGCTGGGCTTGTTATGGCTTGTTACATCTCAAAAATCAAACGTAAGCTAACTCCATCACCTCCTCTTTCGGGCGCTTTTCGAGCTGATGGTCGGGGTGCGTCTTGAATGCTATTTCCGGGATCGGTCGGTAGGTTGATATTGATGGAAACTTATGAACTGGCATCGACTGGGTCGACGATTGGAATGCCATTAGGATCGACAAGGGGCACGCCGTTGCTTGGTACCACGTTATATTTTCACCGTAGTGGCCTGACTCCGCATTAACATTCAAGTGAGAAGACTGAGAATTTGATATTTTGAATAATCCTGAAATCAAACTTCAAAGAGCAAGTGTAAAATAGGGTGTGTTATGAAGATTCGTATTAAATCACCACCATTATCCTTGGCCCACGGTGGGCGCCAAACTGTTTACCCTTAAAATGAGTAATAATTAAATTTGTACGCGGTTTAAAAGATACGTGATTTAATCTAATACGAATGATCTAGGAACAACAAATAATTGAATTAAAGGAAAACAAGGTGATCTAATTAAATATGATGAAACAAATAAGTCTGGCGTTAGGTTTGAATGTTGGAAACTGATTCCGATCGAGCCCTAGAAATGAGCTCGGTTGTGACTAAAGAAATAAACAACCGAAGAACGATTTGAAAAATAGATACAAGACAAGACAAAAGTAAATTTTATTACTTTTATATGCGTGCCAACTGTGGTAAAAAAATAAAAAGGTTCTCCTCTTTTATGTAGGAGAGGAATTTCAATCCTAATACAAGTTTAAATAAGGTAAAAATCCCTTTCTCCTAGTAAAACACGATTTGCAATTGATATCAGGCGTGATTCATGATGTAATATCCGATTCGTGGCAGATATTTCGGCTCCTCGTCCGTCCTTTCTTATTGTCTTCCACTTAACCTCATTTTTTTATTTTGCTCGAGCTCGATTCTCCTCGTGCTTGTCCATGTCCGATTCTTGACGTGTCATTCGTCTCCCCGGGCTCCGATCTCTGGGTACCCTCGGCTTTACCCGAGCTAGCGTCGAACCACGTTGCCTCTCATTTCTTCACCGGGTAAATCAGAGGTAACTTTGTCCCCGATTTTACCCGTACACACCATTTTTCTTCACTCTTCATTCAGGAGAATTGATTAAATTTTCAGAGGAATCTATGCATATGCTCATAAGGAATTGAATTTAATTAAGCGTAATGGACTCAAGGATACAATAATATCTTATAAAAAAAAAAAAATTACTTTTATTCAATTTTGAACCGAGAGTCTATTAGAAATAGTTTCTCTACCTTTACAAGGTAGGGGCAAGATCTACTCACGCACTATTCTTTCTAAACACCACTAGTGATATTATACTTGGTATATTATTATTGTTATTGTTAATTTTCAGCATGACAACCGCATATGAAAAGAAATTAATGAAGTAATTAGAGAAAATTGGGTTTCCTCTGTTTTATTCTTCACTAGGCAATTTCCCCGCGCGGATAAATAACTTCATTAAGCTTACATATGATCATTTCTAATATCCGATACTTCATTAGTTGATAGATGAAAAATCTTACTCTTCCATCCTTTTATTTTCTGCATATCTTTTGATTGATATAATTGGCTCCTCGATATTGAATGATCTTTAATGAAATAATCAAACATTGGTTTCGCGTATGCTATAAAAAACAAATCGGGTAAAGTATAGAATTAAATAAAAATAGAGAATAAAAAAATGGGAGATAAAAAAATAGTTATGTTAAAATCTACAATTTTTCATGACATAAGAAGGGTATATTTAAATTCATGTAGATTTTTTAGACATCAAATAAAGGGAAAATTTAAAGATTGAGAAAATAGATTAATGGTGATCCTTGCGTAAAGGAGGTGCCACATCAACCCTCTTATGACCAAAATTATAGGTATATATAGATTGATTCACTATTCTTTGTTTTCTTTGGGTATGAAAGTATCGTTTCAGTTTGATCCAATCATTTGAAGAACATGTAAAAATACTTCAAATTCAATTATTTCCACAATTTTGCTGTAAGCGTGATATCTTTCAATAGATATTGGTTCTTCTGTTTCTGGTGTGTAAGGTAAAGACAGATCCTTGTTAGTTGTTAGTGGGAGTAGCTCTTTCTCATCAAGTCCAAGGCTGCAATCATTTGCACCATACTTTTTCAATGCATTTTTTATTTCTTGATCTGCTATAGGAAATTGTCATTAAAGTTTAGAATACATATCCATAAGATGATTATCATTATATAGCAAAAGAAATTAGTAGTAAAATGCATTGATTTCATAAACGTTAAGAAAAGCAAACTTCATCAAGATTGAAAATTAATTGTCTAATTCGAAGTGAGAATATGTAAAAATGCATATGCGTATTTCAGATTACACATCCTAAAATGCTAAATGCATACCAAGAATGACAATGGAAAAATAAAAATTACCAGCTAAAAGAAACTAAGGGGTGTCAAGCGATACCTCTTCGCCGGAAAATTACACTATATTGCTAGATAATTTTTTATTTATTTTATGTATATTTACTATACGTTGACTCCCCTTAATTTTTTGATATATCTAATTATTTATATTTTGACATTCTTTGATGAAAATTCTGGTTCCGCCACCGGCTAGAGAGACAACCTTCAGCCCCTCTATAGAAATGGAAAAATGAAAAAAATATGTACATTCCGAGGTAACGCATTAACTTGAGTTCCTCATAGTTGACATGCAGAAATTGCAAATCCAGGTTCATCTCTGCGAACTGATATTATATACCTGTATGTTTCAATTTTACAAAGATGAAAGTCAGTTGGTCATTAATCCTATCTTATTCAAATGGGCAGCAAACGTGCAGCATTATTTCAAATAAAAAAAGAGTAACATGGTAAATTTCTATTCATCTTTCGAAGCACACAAACACAGAAAACCAATTACGTAGTTTGTTACATAGGCAAAACAAAAGGAGCGAGCTGTTTATAAGCCAGTCCCTTCTTTTCTTTCTAGCACCAGCTGCCTCATCCTCTAAATAGTAAACAGATATCATTCAACTCCACTGCCAAGATTATGAACTTTACATTTCTATATCGGCATCCCCTGGCCTGAAGAGAATGATATTGTAGGAAAGGAAAAGAAACAACTCAGTGATTGCAGTAATTCATAAAAATTAACATATGCGGTGTTTCGAACTTTTTCCGAGAGAATGATGTGAAACTGAATCCATATTCAGAGATTTTGATAAGCATGCACCAATCTGATAAGGCTTAAACTGAAGCCACAATGAACTATGGAACCAGCAAAAGGAAATTTAGTAAGAATAGGAGATGATATGATCTTAATCAGCTAAATATTTTATCAAGAAATTGCTCTGCCTCTGCTTCAACTCCCCCAAAAGGTGCGCTAAAATAGACCCTTCTGCAAAGAGGAATGTCTTACCAATTCTTGTTTTCATATTACCATTTGCTTTAATCCTCAAACTTATCAACATTTCTGTAATTACTTCATACTCTTCTTTCTGCTCCAGCTGCACACCATCCTCGTCTCCAAACAGAGAGCGAAATCCAGTTTCTCTTTTATATGGTGTCTCCAAGAGGACTTTGCAATACGAAACTCAAATTTCAACATCAACGAGAGCTTAGTGCACCGGGATACCCTTTTTTTCTTAAATGTCAAACACCAAAAAATATGAAAACAAATCATAATGCATCAAATAAGATGCAACAGACAATAAGTCATCAGACAACCATTCTATTTCTAAAATAGTAATCTGATAGCAATAATAATTGTATTTCACTGAAGGATTAAATAAACAACTTGGTTTAAGTTAAAAGATGCAATTAAGTCATGGCAGAAACCAGAGTATAAAGCATATTCAAGTTGGACTAAACATGCCAAATGATCAACATACTATACACCAAACAGTTTCATGTAGTTGATTCCTACAGGAAAAGCACAATCTATACACTTAAATTTTCCAGTTGTGAAACTTACTTTCAAAATAAATTTATCACAACATTTAATCTTTCTAAAAGGATTAATGACCTAGTTTGCTAGATGATCAAAACAATAGGAGCGAGTAATTTATAAACCATCTCCTTCTTTTTCTTTCTCCAAAAGTGGGCAACAAAATAACCAAAAGATCAATTAACCTAGTTTGCTAGATTTGCAAACCAATAGGAGCGAGCAGTTTATAAACTGTTGCCTTCATTTTCTTTCTCAAAAAGTGGGCAACAAAATTACCAAAAGATTCAGATTTATTTGCTATAAATAACCTAAAATGAAACAGGAAATCTGAGAATATATAATATAAAGATACAGGAAACGCCAAACAAGCATGGAAAACCCATAAAAATGAAAATTTACCTTGGCAACCAAGAGAAAGAAGTAACAGAGAGATATTTAGTTGCGGAAGTGGGACATGCTAGCCCGATTAGAGTAAAATCATAAAACATACAAAAGTAAGAAATAAAAACGAATAGAATGCAAATTAATGCTGAGGCCTTACTAATTATCGTTCATATGATAGGATGAGCGCATCAAAATCTGTATACGGTCAAAACCTATCTTGCACTTCATATAATTAATCGAGAATGGAACATGATAGATTAAGGTTCAATCTCGTATAACATCAAGTTATGATGCGAAGTTAAGTTGCCGAACTCATGACCCAGAGACCGGCCAAGGTCGAGATCGGTCGAGATCGAGACCAAGCAAAATCGAGATCGGTCAAGATCGAGACCAAGCAAAACCGAGACCGGTCAAGATCATGATCGGCCAAGATCGAGATCGAGCAAAATAGAGATTGATCGAGATCGGTCAAGATCGAGACCAAGCAAAACCGAGACCGATCATGATCATGATCGGCTAAGATCGAGATCGAGCCAAAAAAATAAGCCGGTATATCCGCAATTAGGGCGAGAATCTTGGCGAAAATCCCGGCGCATAACAAAGAGAGACCAATTAATTAATCTATCATGAGATTTCTTCTGTATTTTTAATTATATTCAAAATAGGACTTCCCTACTGTATAAAGGTTGATCATTTGTATTGGGGGAGATTTTTTGGAAGGAAGAGCATTACAGTGCCTTATTTGAGCTTTCAATACCTTGCAACTCTATTCGTACATTAGTAGAATTTTCACTTTGGAGAGTAATCTAACTCGAAAGCCAAAGCTAATTGATCCGTTTGGTTTGCATTTATTTCTTTTACAGTTAATTTTGATATTCATTTTTATATATATTCTCAATTTGTATCAAGTTATACTACGTATCCTTAGAACCGCATATAAATTCAATTGTTATCCGTTTTTCGGGTAAATAATTTGACGCCCATCGTAGAACTAAAGATAATAGTGGTTATTTGATACAAATCTTTGTAAAACACACTATTTTACACTTCACTACAACATAAAACATTTTTAGTGGCCATTATTTAGTGTCAATAAACTAATTACCGATAATTCATTTTATAAAGCTCAATGTTAGTGGCAATTAAATATTTGTCGGGAATAAACACGTATTTACCAATAACTAAATTTAATGGCCACTAAAATTAATAATATTTTACTACTATATTATTTTAGATCTTCCATCCTTTTTCCCCCTAAAAATATGTTCCCTCCAAAGAATACTTTATTTCTCTTTACAAATAATTTGCCGAGTTCTTCATTTCTGCCAAAGATGTGATTAGGGCAATTTTTCGGCCGACAAAGATTTTTTGCCCTAGCAAGCTTATCAATTCATTTTGGAGTAAATTTGTGCAACATAGACCCTTTCTTTGTTGATCACCCTATCTATTTCTCTGTTGAAAATGACCTGTAAGTTTCCTTTATTTGCTATCCTTTCTCTCTTTCTCGAGGCAATTGGTGTAGTATTTTGCAACAAGAATATTTCTTCATCTTGCATGTGATATGAACTTGACTGCTTATGCATTTCCATTGATTTCTTTATGTTATCCTTTTTTTTCTTTAGATGTAAGATTATTTAGGACATTGGGGGAGAAATCTCAATTATAAGGTTTTTAGAACCAAAAATTCTATAACTTCTTTAAGGGCGTGTATTTTATTTAGTGTAACTCTTGATAGAACTTGATGTATCCTACCCTGACATTTACGGCTTGTTTGGATGACTGTTATCCGTTGTATTGTATTGTATTGTAGTATTGTATTTTTATCCCCAAACAATGTTTGTTTTGATTGTTTATTTAAAATTAATTGTATCGTATTGTTAAATCCATTATTCTGGAACAACCAAAAGCTCATTTTATGAAACAACCAATTTGGTGTGGTGGGATCGTTTTCTATTTTTTTTTCTAATTATGCCCTTACTTATTACTCCATAATTCTATTTTATTATTTAATTTTTATTTTATTTTAACTCCAAATCTCCAACCTATTGACCTACTTTGTCTTCTTCCATCTTTTCTAGAGTGGTTTGCCCAGTTCTTTTTATTATCCAAATCTCTGTTCGATTCTTTGTCTTCTTTCATCGTTTTAATTTTTTTTTGGTGTTGGTAATATTAGTTAACTTTTTTTTTTCTTCAGGTTTTGCTCTTGTTTCCAAGCAACGTAATTGATGATAAATTAGTAGAAAGAGATTTTCTTAAATTATTTTTATGTGTAATTCTTGATAAATTTTATTTAAAATAATTGCGGTTATTTTAGTGAACTTATCAGTTATAGTATTGTAACAACAAACGATACAATCTATTCAAACATTGTATTCATAAAATGATACAATATAATACAATACAGTACAATACAATACATTACAAAACGATGGTAACAATGATCCAAACATAGTGTTATAATTTTACTATTTCTGATTTTCTATCTTTTGATTTTAGGTTTGGAATAGTTTCAATGTTTTTAACTTGAATTTGTTGTTTGTCTGGCTAGAATCCACCTGTATAATTTTAGGAGTAGTTATTTATCTTACATGATTTTATAGAGATGCTCGATCAATAGATCAATTTATAATATTTTTTCTTATCATATTATAGGTATATTAAATTCTATGGTAAATAGGAGAACTCCTTAAGCTGATCATTAGGTATTCCAGATTTAGGATGAAGTTAGAGTGATATAACTACACATTCATCTTTTTTCGCAGCTCTTGCTGGTCACATCAGGGTTACATGAGTCTTCATCTATGAAATTGTATACGGTCAAAATCGAGTTTACCCTTCGAGATTGGAATATGATGGATAAAGATTCGTCATCGTAATATCAAACCATGATTCGAAGTTTGATTGTCGAGTTCGAGACCCAAAGACCAACCGATACCGAGCTCGAGCTAATGTCGAAATCGAGACCCAGAGACCAACCGATACCGAGCTCGAGTCAATATCAAACTCGAGGTCCAGAAACCGATCAATATCAAGCTCGAGTTAATATCAAAGGTCGAGGGTAAAGAAACTGACCGACACCGAGACTGGCCAAGACCGAAACAGAGCCAAAAGACAAAGAGTCGTTATAACCGCGCTAGGGAAGAGAATCTCCGCGAAAATTAAGGAAAAACTAATTAATTAATCTATCATGGGATCCCCACTATGTATTTTTAATTATATCCAAAGTAGGATTCTTTCACTATATAAAGAGTGGCTATCATTTGTAAGGGGGTGGATTGATTCACATATTCATTCTTATATTCATACACTCTCATATTCAGAAATTATTGCGATTTACATAACATCTAGCTAATATTATCTTTTTTTGGGATTTTGATATTGATTCATCTTGTTCATTTATAAATCATTCTCTACTCAATTTGGGTTTGTATTCATTCTTTTTTACACTTAATATTCGATATATTTTTACTTATTTTTCCGATTTGTACTAATTTATACCACATATCCTTAGAACTACGTATAAATTCAACTCTATAATTTTTCAGGTAAACAGTTTGGCGCCCAGCGTGGGGCTAAGAATAACAGTGGTTATTTGGTAAGAATCTCTGCAAAGCACACAATTTTACACTTGTTCTTGAAAGTATCTTTGATTTCAGGTTAAAAACGATGAACTCTCAATTATTGGCCCTACCTATCGATAACGAAGCTGGCCTTGAATATGAGAACAACAACCTGACGACCGGGGATGAAAGGCCACTCGTCAATCCTGTTGGAACTCGGGCCGCAGATCCAATTGACGTTAATTCACATGTGGCCATCGAGGCGAACCAACGTTCCGACCTCAAAAATAACATTCATGGTGGAACTCGATCTACAGTTCGAAATACCCAAAATGTTGGGGAAGACGGGGTCAGTCTGCGTATGATTTTCGAAATGTTGTAAGCTCAACAGGTAGCAATAGCTCAGTTGCAGAGCCAAACCCAGGCACCGAGAAGGGCCGAGCCCGATCCATCCCGAGAAGTCACACACAAAACAGGGCCAGCTGTAGTAAGATCAAATGAACATGAATCAGGGACTAATCCCGAAATTATTAGGATGCTCGAGGAACTGACAAAACGAATTGAGTCTGGAGAAAAGAGGATTGAAGCAAATGATAAAAAAATAGAAACTTATAACTCCAGGGTTAATCAGATCCCTGGGGCACCACCAGTATTGAAAGTCTTGGATTTCAAAAAAATTGTACAAAAGCCTCCCCCCCCCCCCGAGCACGTCTCCCAAACCGATCCCCAAGAAGTTCTGTATTCCCTAAATTCTTAAATATAATGGGACAACCGACCCCAACGAACATGTCACCTTCTACACATGTGCCATTAAAGGGAACGATCTAGAAGATGACGAGATCGAATCTGTATTATTGAAGAAGTTCGGGGAAACCCTATCAAAGGGGGCAATGGTATGGTATCATAATTTACCGCCTAACTCTATCAATTCTTCTGCTATGCTTGCAGATTCTTTAGTAAAAGCACATGCCGGAGCCATAAAGGTCGAGACCAGGAAGTCGAACATTTTCAAGGTAAGGCAAAAAGATAACAAGATGCTAAGAGAGTTTGTATCTCGTTTCCAAATGGAACGAATGGATCTACCACCGGTCTCGAACGATTGGGTTGTTCAAGCTTTCACTCAAGGACTGAACGAACAAAGCTCGATGGCTTCACGACAGATGAAGTAGAACTTGATCGAGTACCCGGCTGTTACCTGGGCCGATGTACACAATCGATATCAATCAAAGATTAGAGTCAAAGATGGCTAGTTGGGTTCTGGGTCTGTTATTAAAAGGGACATCGACCGAGAACCAAGGTCGAACAAGGACCGATATCGGCCCTCTAACTGAGATCCTACGGGTAGCGAACCTGCACGCAACCCCGTACGAGGCAAAAGAAAAAGTGATCGAAGCTAGAGGTCTCGTGGGCTGATGAACAAGAATGGGTTCGACAAGCATACCAAACCTAAGGAAGCACCACGGTTATCAGAATATAACTTCAACATCGATGCGTCCGCCATCATATCAGCTATCTGACGCATCGAAGATACTAAGTGGCCTCGACCTCTGCAGTCCGAGCCAACCCAGAGAAATCCTAATCAAATGTGCAAGTATCATGGCACCCATGGCCACAGAACTGAAGAATGCAGGCAGTTGAGAGAGGAGGTGGCCCAGTTATTCATTGAAGGGCACCTTTGAGAATTTTTAAGTGACCGGGCCAGAAACCATTTCAAAAACAGATATTTCAATAGACAAAACGAACAAAAAGAGCCACAACACATCATCCACATGATCATCAGAAGGATCGATGTCCCCTAGGGGTCGGTTCTTAAACGCACTAAGATGTCGATTGTAAGAGAGAAGCGATCTCGGGCTTAGGATTACACACCTAAAGGAACCTTGTCCTTTAGTGACGAAGACGCGGAAGGAATCATGCAACCCCATAACGATGCACTAGTAATATATGTACTTATGAATAAAACTTAAGTTAAGCGTGTGTTAATTGATCCAGGTAGTTCGGCCAACATCATTCGATCAAGGGTCGTAGAGAAACTCGTTCTACACGACTAGGTCGTACCCGCAACCCTAGTACTAAACGGATTCAATATGGCATGTGAAACTACTAAGGGCGAGATAATTTTGCCAGTAAACATGGCTGGGACCATCCAAGAAACGAAGTTCCACGTGATCGAGGGCGATATGAGATATAACGCCCTGTTCGGGAGGCCATGGATCCACAATATGAGAACAATACCCTCTACCCTTTACGAGGTTCTGAAATTCCCAACATCGGAGGGAATCAAAATGGTCTACGAGGAGCAACCGCCCGCAAAGGAAATGTTTGCCGTTGATGAAGTAGTTCTGATATCTTCACTATTATCAACAAAGGGATCAGATTCGAAGGAGAAATGGGATACCAAATAGCAATCACAAACGTCAGCCTCGATCCAACTAGAAAATCAGAAGACTGATGAAGATGAAGACTATGGGATCTCTTGATCCTTCGTGGTCCCCGATGATTCCGACACTACCAAATCAACTATCGAAGAACTGGAGCAAATCACGTTGATCGAACATCTGCCCGAGCGAAAGGTATACCTGGGCACAGGGTTAGATCCCGAGCTCAAGAAAAAGCTTATTCAATTTTTTATAGCTAACATGAACTGTTTCGCTTGGTCCTATCTTGACATGATAGGGATCCCACCAGAAACAACCACTCATAGACTAAGCTTGGATCCGAATTTCCATCCGATAAAGAAAAAAAGAAGGCCCCAGTCCAAGGTCAAACATGCCTTCATCAAGGACGAGGTAACCAAACTTCTTAAAATAGGATCCATTCGAGAAGTAAAATACCCTGAATGGCTAGCGAATGTTGTAGTAGTCCCTAAGAAGGGAAACAAACTTAGAATGTGTATAGATTATAAAGACCTGAACAAAGCATGGCCTAAGGATTCTTTTTCTTTGCCTAATATCGATCGTATGAATGATGCCACGACCGACCACGAGACTCTCATTTTTCTCGATGCCTACTCCGGGTACAACCAGATACAGATGAACCCGGAGGACCAGGAAAAGACCTCATTCATCACTAAGTACGGTACCTACTGTTATAACATAATGCCATTCGGTCAAAAAAATGCTGGTGCAACTTATCAACGCGTAGTAAACCGAATGTTTGAAAAATAAATAGGAAAATCAATTGAAGTTTATATTGATGACATGTTAGTTAAGTCCCTGCGAGCAGAGGACCATTTAAAGCATTTGCAGGAAACTTTCGATATACTGAGGGAGTACAATATGAAGCTCAACCCCGAAAAATGAGCATTCTGGGTTGGCTCGGGCAAGTTTCTTGGTTTCATGGTGTCCAATCGAGGAATCGAGATCAACCCTGATAAAATCAAAGCTATCGAGGACATCACGGTAGTAGATAATGTAAAGGTCGTACAGAGGCTAACGGGACGGATAGCCGCCTAGGACGATTCATTTTGAGATCCTCAAATAGGAGCCACCGATTCTTCTCACTACTTAAGAAGAAAAGCAACTTTACATGGACTTCGGAATGCCAGTAGGACTTGGAAGAACTAAAGTTGTATTTATCGAGCCCGCCGCTGCTTCATACCCCGAAAGTGGACGAATAGCTTTACGTGTACTTAGCTGTCTCGGAGATAGCGGTAACCGGAGTCCTGGTTCGAGAAGAACGAGGTACGCAATTCCCTATTTATTATGCCAATCGGACCGTAGGCGAGGCAGAAACTAGATATCCACACTTAGAAAAATTAGCACTTTCTTTAATAAGTGCCTCTAGGAAACTAAAACCATATTTTCAATGTCATCCAATATGTGTTGTAACAACTTATCCTCTTCAAAATATTTTGCACAAACCCGAAATTTCGGGTCGATTGGCCAAATGGGCCATAGCAATCAGTGGGTACGATATTGAGTATCGACCTGGAACCGCCATCAAATCTCAAATCTTGGAGGACTTCATGGCTGACTTCATGCTGGCCTTCGTACCCGAGGTCGAAAAATAACTACTGTTAAAATCGGGAACATCTTCGGGAGTCTGGACCCTCTTTACAGATGGTGCTTCGAACGCGAAGGGGTCCAGACTAGGCATCGTGTTAAAATCACCTGCAGGTAATGTAGTTAGACAGTCTATCAGAACTATAAAATTAACTAACAATTAGGCCGAGTATGAGGCCGTGATTGCAGGCCTCGAACTAGCTAAAAGCTTGGGAGCGGAGGTCATAGAGGCTAAGTGTGATTCTCTCCTCGTAGTAAACCAAGTTAACTGAACTTTTGAAGTCCGAGAAGACCGAATGCAGAGGTACTTAGATAAACTACAGGTGACTCTACATCGATTTAAGGAATGAACCTTGCAACATATACCTCGAGAATAGAACAGCGAGGCCGGCGCCCTTCCAAACTTAGGTTCGTCGGTCAAAGACGACGAACTCAACTCGGGGACTGTCATACAACTCATGAGATCTGTAATCGAAAAAGGCTATGCTGAGATAAACTCCACAAGTTTAACTTGGGATTGGAGAAACAAATACATAGAGTACTTGAAGAATGGGAAGCTTCCATCAGATCCAAAAGAATCAAGGGCCCTACGCACAAAGGCAGCACGGTTCACTCTATCCGAAGACGGAACACTATTTAGAAGGACGTTCGATGGACCATTGGCAATATGTTTGGGACCAGGAGATACCAACTACATCCTACGGGAAGTTCACGAGGGCAATTATGGAAATCACTACGGTGCTGATTCGCTGATTCACAAAGTAATCAGAGCGGGGTATTACTGGACCGATATGGGCAAGGATGCAAAAGAGCTCGTTCGAAAATGCGGCAAATGTCAAAGGCATACACCCATGATTCATCAACCTGGGGAATTACTCCACTCGGTCCTAACCCCGTGGCCCTTCATGAAATGGGGAATGGACATCGTAGGCCCTCTTCCATCAGCCCAACGTAAGGTTCAATTTATTTTATTTATGACTGATTATTTTTTAAATGGGTTGAAGCACAGGCTTTCGAGAAAGTCAGAGTAAAGGAAGTCATAGACTTCATTTGGGACCACATCATATGTCAATTCGGGATGCCCTCCGAGATTCTATGTGATAATGGAAAACAATTCATCGGCAGAAAAATAACAAAATTTCTCGAGGATCACAAGATCAAAAGGATCCTATCAACACCTTATCATCCCAGCGGGAATGGACAAGCCGAACCGACCAACAAAACCATCATCCAAAATCTTAAGAAGAGATTGACCAATGCCAAAGGTAAATGGAGAGAGATTCTACCTGAGGTCCTATAGGCATACCGAACAACATCGAAATCCAATACCGGAGCAATACCATTTTCGTTGGTTTATGGCACTGAATCTCTGATCGCAGTCGAGGTCGGAGAACCTAGCATCAGATTTTGATATGCAACAGAGGAGTCGAATAACGAGACCATGAATACGATCCTAGAATTGTTGGACGAAAAATGAGTAGAATTATTGGATGATAGAAGAGAAGTCGCTCTCGTCCGATTGGCCGCCCAAAAATAACGAATCGAAAGATACTACAATCGAAGAACCAATATTCGACATTTTAACACCGGGGACTTGGTGCTAAGGAAAGTCACTCTCAACACCCGAAATCCGAATAAAGGGAAACTAGGTCTGAACTAGGAAGGACCGTATCAGGTTCTTAAAATCGTCGGAAAAGGATCCTACAAGCTCGATGTGATAAACGTCAAATAACTACCGAGCAATTGGAATGTATCGTACCTAAAACGATACTACTGCTAAGGTACGACCCTCCCATGTTCATTTGTATTTCGAAATTAACCCTTACAGGTGTTCAACCATAAATTCTTCAACTCGAAGCCTTTAGGTCAGAAAGCACGCGTTGCACTCTTTTTTCCTTAGACCGGCTTTGTCCCAAATGGATTTTTTTCGGCGAGGTTTTTAATGAGGCAACCATTGATCGTGCTAACGTAGAACGATTCAACAGTATCCGAGGCCTCTTTGCAATCAACCTCGAATACTGGTGGGCATTGACCCTCGAATATATCAAGTTCGATGCAATGAAGTTACTTCATGGCAACATGGTCTCGATAAGAAAATTTTGTAAGGGCCAAATGGTCAAATGAACCATGCCCACGTAGTTTGCTCGAGCCCTGGCACAAAACATGAATGCATGTATAATGACTTATAAAGAGAAATTTTTTCTTTACCGATATCTCATATCTCAGAAAGATTCTTCTACTTCATGTTCTCGATCTATTATGTAAACAGGCTTAAGGGTCGACAATGACCGGAGTTTGAATAATTACCCCATAAATCGGGGACTACCATCCTAAAAATCAACGAGATCAAGATCTATATGGCCTAAGGGCTACATTGCTTCGAGTTCGAGCAAACACTCAGTCGACTACAAAGCCTAAGGGCTACCTTAACTCGAGTTCGAGAAATCATCCTCGCTCGACTACAAAGCCTAAGGGCTACCTTAATTCGAGTTCGAGCAAACACTCACTCGACCATAAAGCCTAAGAGCTACATTACTTCGAGTTCGAGAAAATGCTCACTCGACTACAAAGCCTAAGGGCTACCTTAACTCAAGTTCGAGCAAACCCTCACTCGACTATAAAGCCTAAGGGTTGTTACATTATTTCGAGTTCGAGAAAACACTCACTCGACTACAAAGCCTAAGGGCTACCTTAACTCGAATTCGAGAAATCATCCTCGCTCGACTACAAAGCCTAAGGGCTACCTTAATTCGAGTTCGAGCAAACACTCACTCGACCATAAAGCCTAAGGGATACATTGCTTCGAGTTCGAGGAAACCCTCACTCGATTACAAATCCTAAGGTCTACCTTAACTCGAGTTCGATCAAAACCTCCCTCGACTACAAAGCCTAAGGGCTATTATTTTATTTCGCGTTCGACCAAACACTCACTCGACTACAAAGCCTAAGGGCTACCTTAACTCAAGTTTGAGCAAACACTCACTCGACCATAAAGCCTAAGGGCTACATTGCTTCGAGTTCGAGCAAACCTTCACTCGACTACAAACTCTAAGGGCTGTTATTTTACTTCGAATTCTAGCAAAGACTCACTCGACTACAAAGCCTAAGGGCTACCTTAACGCGAGTTCGAGAAAACCCTCACTCGACTACGAACCCCTAGGGCTACCATAACTCGAGTTCGAGAAATCATCCTCGCTCAACTACAAAGCCTAAAGGCTACCTTAATTCGAGTTCGAGCAAACACTCACTCGACCATAAAGCCTAAGGGTTGTTTTTTAATTCGAGTTAGAGCAAGCACTTACTGGATCAAAAGGCCTAAGGGCTGTTATTTTACTTCAAGTTCGAGCAAACACTCACTCGAATACAAAGCCTAAGGGTTGTTACATTGCTTCGAGTTCGAGTAAACACTCACTCGACTACAAAGCCTAAAGGCTACCTTAGCTCGAGTTCGAGAAATCATCCTCGCTCGACTACAAATCCTGAGGGCTACCTTAATTCGAGTTCGGGCAAACACTCACTCGACCATAAAGCCTAAGGGCTACATTGCTTCGAGTTCGAGCAAACTCTCACTCGACTACAAAGCCTAAGGGCTACCTTAACTCGAGTGTGAGCAAACACTCACTCGACTACAAAGCCTAAGGGCTACCTTAACGCGAGTTCGAGAAAAACCTCACTCGACTACAAACCCTAAGGGCTACCATAACTCACGTTCAAGAAATCATCCTCGCTCGACTACAAAGCCTAAGGGCTACCTTAATTCGAGTTCGAGCAAACAGTCACACGACCATAAAGCCTAAGGGCTATTTTTTACTTCGAGTTCGAGCAAGCACTCACTCGATCAAAAGGCCTAAGGGCTGTTATTTTACTTCGAGTTCGAGAAAACACTCACTAGACTACAAAGCCTAAGGTTTGTTACATTGCTTCGAGTTCGAGCATACCCACACTCGACTACAAAGCCTAAAGGCTACCTTAACTCGAGTTCGAGAAATCATACTCCCTCGACTTCAATGCCTAAGGGCTACCTTAATTCGAGTTCAAGCAAACACTCACTCGACCATAAAGCCTAAGGGCTACATTGCTTCGAGTTCGAGGAAACCCTCAATCGACTACAAAGCCTAAGGGCTACCTTAACTCGAGTTCAAGCAAAACCTCACTCGACTACAAAGCCTAAGGGCTATTATTTTATTTTGAGTTCGAGCAAACACTCACTCGACTACAAAGCCTAAGGGTTACCTTAACTAGAGTTCGAGCAAACACTCACTCGACCTTAAAGCCTAAGGGCTACATTGCTTCGAGTTTGAGCAAACCCTCACTCGACTACAAAGCCTAAGGGCTACCTTAACTCGAGTCTGAGAAAACCCTCACTCGACTACAAAGCCTAAGGGCTGTTATTTTACTTCAAGTTCGAGCAAACACTCACTCGACTACAAAGCCTAAGGGTTATTACATTGCTTCGAGTTCGAGCAAACACTCACTCGACTACAAATTCTAAGGATTATTACATTGCTTTGAGTTCGAGCAAACACTCACTCGACTACAAAGCCTAAAGGCTACCTTAACTCGAGTTTGAGAAAGCATCCTCGCTCGACTACAAAGCCTAAGGGCTACCTTAATTCGAGTTCGAGCAAACATTCACTCGACCATAAAGCCTAAGGGCTACATTACTTCGAGTTCGAGGAAACCCTCACTCGACTACAAAGCCTAAGGGATACCTTAACTCGAGTTCGAGCAAAACCCCACTCGACTACAAAGCCTAAGGGCTGTTATTTTACTTCGAGTTCGAGCAAAATACTCACTCGACTACAAAGCCTAAGGGCTACCTTAACTCGAGTTCGAGCAAACACTCACTCGACCATAAAGCCTAAGGGATACATTGCTTCGAGTTCAAGCAAACCCTCACTCGACTACAAAGACTAAGGGCTACCTTAAATCGAGTCTGAGAAAACCCTCACTCGACTACAAAGCCTAAGGGCTATTATTTTACTTCGAGTTCGAGCAAACACTCATTCGACTACAAAGCCTAAGGGCTACCTTAACTCGAGTGCGAGAAAGCCTTCACTCGACTACAAAGCCTAAGGGCTGTTATTTTACTTCGAGTTCTAGCAAACACTCACTCGACTATAAAGCCTAAGGGCTACCTTAACGCGAGTTCGAGCAAACCCTCACTCGACCACAAAGCCTAAGGGTTGTTACAGTGCTTCGAGTTCGAGAAAACACTCACTCGACTACAAAGCCTAAGGGCTACCTTAACTCGAGTTCGAGAAATCATCCTTGCTCGACTACAAAGCCAAAGGGATGCCTTAATTCGAGTTCGAGCAAACACTCACTCGACCATAAAGCCTAAGGGCTACATTGCTTCGAGTTCGAGGAAACCCTTACTCGGCTACAAAACCTAAGGTCTACCTTAACTCGAGTTCGAGCAAAACCTCACTCGACTACAAAGCCTAAGGGCTACCTTAACTTGAGTGCGAGCAAACCTTCACTCGACTAAAAAGCCTAAGGGCTGTTATTTTACTTCGAGTTCTAGCAAACACTCACTAGACTACAAAGCCTAAGGGCTACCTTAACGCGAGTTCGAGCAAACCCTCACTCGACTACAAACCCTAAGGGCTACCATAACCCGAGTTTGAGAAATCATCCTCGCTCGACTACAAAGCCTAAGGGCTACCTTAATTCGAGTTCGAGCAAACAGTCACACGACCATAAAGCCTAAGGGCTGTTTTTTACTTCGAGTTCGAGCAAGCACTTACTCGATCAAAAGGCCTAAGGGCTGTTATTTTACTTCAAGTTCGAGCAAACACTCACTCGACTACAAAGCCTAAGGGTTGTTACATTGCTTCGAGTTCGAGCAAACACTCACTCGACTACAAAACCTAAAGGCTACCTTAACTCGAGTTCGAGAAATCATCCTCGCTCGACTACAAAGCCCGAGGGCTACCTTAATTCGAGCAAACACTCACTCGACCATAAAGCCTAAGGGCTACATTGCTTCGAGTTCGAGCAAACCCTCACTCGACTACAAAGCCTAAGGGCTACATTAACTCGAGTGTGAGCAAACCTTCACTCGACTACAAAGCCTAAGGGCTATTATTTTACTTCGAGTTCTAGCAAACACTCACTCGACTACAAAGCCTAAGGGCTACCTTAACGTGAGTTCGAGCAAACACTCACTCGACCATAAAGCCTAAGGGTTGTTTTTTACTTCGAGTTCGAGCAAGCACTTACTCAATCAAAAGGACTAAGGGCTGTTATTTTACTTCGAGTTCGAGCAAACACTCACTCGACTACAAAGCCTAAGGGTTGTTACATTGCTTCGAATTCGAGCAAACCCACACTCGACTACAAATCCTAAAGGTTACCTTAACTCGAGTTCGACAAATCATCCTCGCTCGACTACAAAACGTAAGGGCTACCTTAATCCGAGTTCGAGCAAACACTCACTCGACCATAAAGCCTAAGGGCTACATTGATTCGAGTTCGAGGAAACCCTCACTTGACTATAAAGACTAAGGGCTACCTTAACTCGAGTTCAAGTAAAACCTCACTCGACTACAAAGCCTAAGGGCTGTTATTTTACTTTGAGTTTGAGAAAACACTCACTCGACTACAAAGCCTAAGGGCTACCTTAACTAGAGTTCGAGCAAACACTCACTCGACCATAAAGCCTAAGGGCTACATTGCTTCGAGTTCGAGTAAACCCTCACTCAACTTCAAAGCCTAAGGGCTACCTTAACTCGAGTCCGAGAAAACCCTCACTCGACTACAAAGCCTAAGGGCTGTTATTTTACTTCGAGTTCGAGCAAAGACTCACTCGACTACAAAGAATAAGGGCTACCTTAACACGAGTTTGAGAAAACCCTCACTCGACTACAAACCTAAGGGCTCCCATAACGCGAGCTCGGGAAATCATCCTCGATCGACTACAAAGCATAAGGGCTACCTTAATTTGAGTTCGAGCAAACAATCACTCAACTATAAAGCCTAAGGGGTGTTTTTTACTTCGAGTTTGAGCAAGCACTTATTCGATAAATAGGCCTAAGGGTTGTTATTTTACTTCAAGTTCGAGAAAACACTCACTCGACTACAAAGCCTAAGGGTTATTACATTGCTTCGAGTTCGAGCAAACAGTCACTCGACTACAAAGCCTAAAGGCTACCTTAACTCGAGTTCGAGAAATCATCCTCGCTCGACTACAAAGCCTAAGGGCTACCTTAATTTGAGTTCGAGCAAACACTAACTCGACCATAAAACCTAAGGGCTACATTACTTCGAGTTCGAGGAAACCCTCACTCGACTACAAAGCCTAAGGGCTACCTTAACTCGAGTTCGAGCAAAACCTCACTCGACTACAAAGCCTAAGGGCTGTTATTTTACTTCGAGTTCGAGCAAATACTCACTCGACTACAAAGACTAAGGGCTACCTTATCTCGAGTTCGAGCAAACACTCACTCGACCATAAAGCCTAAGGGATACATTGCTTCGAGTTTGAGCAAACCCTCACTCGACTACAAAGACTAAGGGCTACCTTAAATCGAGTGCGAGAAAACCCTCAGTTTACTACAAAGCCTAAGGGATATTATTTTACTTCGAGTTCGAGCAAACACTCACTCGACTTCAAAGCCTAAGCGCTACCTTAACGTGAGTTCGAGCAAACCCTCACTCGACTACAAACCCTAAGATCTACCTTAACTCGAGTTCAAAAAATCATCCTCGCTCGACTACAAAGCCTAAGGGCTCCCTTAATTCGAGTTCGTGCAAACACTCAATCGATCATAAAGCCTAATGCCTATTTTTTACTTTGAGTTTGAGCAAGAATTCACTCGATCAACTTCAAGTTCGAGCAAACACTCACTCGACTACAAAGTCTAAGGGCTATCTTAACCCGAGTTTGAGCAAACACTCACTCAACTATAAAGTCTAAGGGATACATTGCTTCGAGTTCGAGCAAACCCTCACTCGACTACAAAGCCTAAGGGCTACCTTAACTTGAGTTCGAGAAAACCCTCACTCGACTACAAAGCCTAAGGGTTGTTATTTTACTTCGAGTTCAAGCAAACCCTAACTCGACTACAAAACCTAAGGGCTACCTTAACGCGAGTTCGAGCAAACCCACACTCGACTACAAAGCCTAAAGGCTACCTTAACTGGAGTTCGAGAAATCATCCTCGCTCGACTACAAAGCCTAAGAGCTACCTTAATTCGAGTTCGTGCAAGCACTCACTCGACCATAAAGCTTAAGGGCTTTTTTTTACTTCGAGTTCTAATAATTACCACATAAATCGGGGACTGTCATCCCAAAAATCAACGAGATCAAGCTCTATATGGCCTAACATTACTTCGAGTTCGAGCAAACACTCACTCGACCATAAAGCCTAAGTGTTGTTTTTTACTTCGAGTTCGAGCAAGCACTCACTCGATCAAAAGGCCTAAGGGCTACACTAGTTCGATTTTGATCAAATTATCTGAATCCCGTCCTTTGAAAACAACTTCACAATGCTATAAGGTAGAAACGAAGAAAGTTTTTTATACATGTCAAAAATCATTTACAAGGGCAGCATGGCCCGATCAGGTTTCTTTACAAATGACCGAAACGGTCTTATAAGAAACACAAAAATACTAAAGGACTTAGTCCTCTCCGGGAGCAGTATATTCGCCCTCGAGGCCCCCTTCACTTTCAGATCCGCTCATACTCCCGGTATCATCACCATCAGGAAAGGCCAACACCCTGGCTTTGGCTTCAAGCTCCTTAGTTTTCTCGATCTCGGCCGAAAGGTCAAAGCCACGAGCATGGATCTCTTTGAGAGTCTCCCTTCTAGACTGGCATTTAGCATGCTCGGCAACCCAATTTGCTTAAGCCTGAGCAGCCTCAACAACCTCCTTTTCTCTAACCTGAGCAGTTTCGATATCAGACCGGTAAACGACCACTATTGTGTCAGTATTGGCCATAGTTTTCTCGACCTCCGATTTGGCCGCTGCAAGTTCTATTGCCAATATTTCTCGATCAGAATTTGCTGAGCTCAACCGAGACTGGAACTCCTCGATTTTCTTGGCTTGCACCAAGGTTTTCTCTTTCAAACTTTGTAGTTGGACCTCAACCGAAGCCAGTTGAGTTCGGGCAATTTCCTTTTCTGAGGCGAGGCAGTCCATGTTCTTCTTCCATTCCTCGGCCTCCGATTTTACTTCGTCCACTTCAACACGAAGCTGCCTGATCACATTAAACTTTTGCTCGACCTACGAGACCGACTGTTAGCCATCACTCCATAGTCAGTATCATTGAATTCAAAGATTCTTTTTACCTGCTCGACCATCTCAGCTTGTTCTTTCTGAGATGCTTCTAGCTCAGCCCGAAGTCCTTTTACTTCTCCTTCTCTTTGCTCACTGAGAAGTTTGAAGGTGTCTCTCTCCTCAGTAAGCTTTCGGACTTCGGCTTCGTACCAGCTCAGCTTCCCTCGGGATCGGAAAAATGCCTCGTGATAGAGCACAGAAGCATACAAAAATAAAAATAAGGAATCATACAAGGGAAGAAAAACACAAGTATAAAAATTGACAAGGAAAACATGAACTTACCCGATTCAGGGCCTGTTGGGCTTCGTTAAAAAGTCAAGGCACTCCCACCTTGCTCGAGCTCTTCTTCGGAGCCTCCAAGTCACTCGGGCCGGTGACATCTTCTGCCCCGATAAAATAACCTCGAAAAGGATCCTCCTCTCCGTGGGTTCCTTCCTCGTGACAAGTCTCCACAGCTTGTGCGTCACGTATCATCGACTAGGAAAAAGAAGGGAAAGGGGGAATCCTCGATCTCTATCGCCCCGAGTAGGTCTTATTGAGCGCCGCATCCTTCTTGTGGAGCCTCAAGCTCGATTTGTACACCGGCATCCACTACCTCTTCGACGGTCTCTTTACCCCTAGGTAAAACATCTTCGGTCCCGCTCGGCTCAGGAACTTGGGTCAAATTCTCCTCGACCTCATCAAGCCCGGATGGAACAGCATCGACTCCCACCGATACCGAAGTATTTTGAGTATCGGTGCTAGCCCGTGCACGAGCCACCAGTCCGGAGTCATTGTCTTCTTCTTCTTCATTCCTTAGACTCAGGATCGACTCTATAGTCAAAGGGATTATGTTCACTTTTGGTTTACGAGCTGCTCTCTTCTTGGGCTTTTGACCCTCGAGTACGAGGCTCTTTTTCTCTTAATCACCTTCTCTGATTTCGAGATAGGCAGTAAAACTTCTTCATCACCTGATAGGGGTCTCATAACCGCATCTTTTCTAAGACTTACAAAGAAAGAAAAGTAAGAAAAACTTATGCCTAATAAAATGCTTGGACGATAAGCAAATCGGTGAGCCAAGAAGAAGGGTTACCATGGGTATGAGACTCGTACCGGCCCTTCGACAAATCGCGCCATGCGCGCTCGGAGTATGTTGATGTCGAAACCAGGCTCCTGACCCAGTTCTCAAGATGGGGAACCCCACCGGACATCCAAGCAACGGTCGCGTCAAGAAAAATGCTGATAAGAAAAGATGAAGAAGTAAAAACAACAAAAAACAGGATCACTTACGATTCATATTCCATTTTTCGGGTAGGTCCAAAGTCTTCACTCGAACGAACCGGCCCA
Organism: Nicotiana tomentosiformis; assembly: GCF_000390325.3. Lineage (NCBI taxonomy): Eukaryota > Viridiplantae > Streptophyta > Magnoliopsida > Solanales > Solanaceae > Nicotiana > Nicotiana tomentosiformis. Next base: position 103,318,318 of record NC_090812.1, read on the forward strand.
TCCAACCCCGATCTTTTTCTTCGTCTATGCTTGAGGTGAACACCTTGGTGGCCCGGCGTTGAAGCTTTATCAACCCACCTCGGTAAAGACGAGGACTATATAATCTTACGAGGTGGTCAAGGGTGAAGGGAAGCCCTCGATTTTGCTCGCAAAAAAACAATTCAACGTCACAATCCTCCAAAAATAAGGGTGAATCTGACCGAGGGTCACCTTGTACTTCTTGAAAAAATCGACGATGACTGAATCAAGGGGACCCAGCATGAAAGGGTAAGTGTAAACACTCAGGTACCCTTCCACATGTTATTGATTGCTTCTTCCGGTGTCGGTATCACAACTTCTTTGTTTTCCCAACCATGACCTTTCTTCACTAAATCAAGAAGGCTTTGGGGTATCGAGCATATATATCTCGATACCGGCTCACATCGACCAGCAACCGATGAGGGCTTCTCGACCATAAAGTCGGAATCAATAACACATCCACCGGGAACGAGTTCTTCAAGGCGTGGCTCCACCATCGGTTTCTCACCGACCGGACGAGATGAGGAAGCAACCTATTTCTGAGGAACGGTTTTAGATATATTGGCCATCTAAAATTTTCAAAGAATAAAGAATATGGGAGATTAAAATATTTAGGGTTTGGTGAAGAACAAGCAAAGAAATTTTTAAAAACTAGAAGTAGAGAAATTTGGAGAAGGCAAAGAACTGTGAAGTTTGGAATGAAAAGATTTGAAGGTAAAAATTTAAAATAATGAAGAAGGGGGGCTATTTATAGATTTCACAGTGCCGGTTCAAAATCAACAATGGCCGACCATCGACTGACACGCATTTAATACCTTAGTAACTGGACCGACGGGACATTTGTCACATAGGTCATGATCGGGCTCGTCGCTGACATCAGTGTTTATCTAGTCAGAACTTGGAAAATCATATCGTTTCTCGCCGCCTTCTTTTTGAGAAATGAAGGAACTATCTACATACGATCAAAACCGAGTTTGCTCTTCGAGATTGAAATATGATGGATAAAGATTTGTCATCGTAATATCAAGCTATGATTCGAAGTTTAATTGTCGAGTTCGAGACCCAGAGACCAACCGATACCGAGCTCGAGCTAATGTCGAGCTCGATACCCAGAGACCGACCGATACCGAGCTCGAGTCAATGTCAAGCTCGAGGTCCAGAAATCGATCAATATCAAGTTCGAGTTAATATCAAAGGTCGAGGGTAAAGAAACTAATCGACACCGAGACCGGCCAAGAACGAAACAGAGCCAAGAGACAAAGAGCCGTTATAACTGCACTAGGGAAGAGAATCTCGACGGAAATCAAGGAAAAGTTAATTAATTAATCTATCTTGGGATCCCTACTAAGTATTTTTAATTATATCCAAAGTAGGATTCTTCCACTATATAAAGAGTGACTATCATTTGTAAGGGGATGGATTGATTCACAGATTCATTCATATATTCATACACTCTCATATTCAGAAATTATTGCGATTTATATAACATCTAGCTAATATTATCCTTTTTTGGGCTTTTGATATTGATTCATCTTGTTCATTTATAAATCATTCTCTACTCAATTTGGGTTTGTATTCATTCTTTTTTTACAGTCAATATTCGATATATTTCTACTTATTTTTCCGATTTGTACCAATTTATACCATGTATCCTTAGAACTACGTATTAATTCAACTCTATCCGTTTTTTTGGGTAAACAGAAATCATTAGTTAAATTGGTAGTGTATTTGAAGGCTGTCTATGATGTATTAATTATGGCACATTAGAAATAATTGTTATAATTGGAATTTATTTGTTGCATCTGTTTCGAAATACTGGGTATTTTATCTTCTTTTTGTTGGAATTGCTTTTTGATGCTGTGATTTTTTAAATTTTTACCGATGTATATAAATTTAATTTCATAACCCTTACGCCGCACCCTTGGATGTTATAAAAGGTATGTCATTCAAAACCTTTGTGATTTTTGTTTATCAGCGGCATAAGTCGTTGTATTTTGAATTAAGTCGATTCTAGTTTTTCATCAATCTGCTGATTAGCAATGTGCATAACTTGCATACGTTAGCAATGTGCAGAAATTTTCAAAAAAGACATAGCAAATTGACTAGGGTTATCTTATGGTGTTTTATGAAAACCTTGAATAGTCTATTCAACGGTTCATTTCTCATTCTTCTATTTACTGACCTCTTCTCGTCCATTGGTTTACACAGACAATTTAGAAATGCACTTGCTCGTATTGAATAGTTGCTTCATATGGACTTCAATATAGAAGAATGGAATTTGAAGAATTCTACATAGATGCTTAAGTGTTCATCAACAAGATTATGTATCGAAGAGCTTGTATTTGTAAGTTTCTTTTTGTTTCAAATGCCCTTTTCAGCTTTTGTGTAGCGTCGTACATATATTCTAAAAATAACTTCTCCGTATTGACATGAAAGAATGGCATTTTAGCAATGTCAGTTGGGAATTACTACTACTATTAGTGTTGTATGATAAATTAATACATTATGTATTTTTTTTTAATATCCATTATAATTTACCGAGTAAATAATTCAAGATTGTTTCTTTTAGTCTGCTGTTACTTTTTAAGTGACAATACATATTCTGTACACTTTTAATTTTAAGTTGGCAGTCGTCGTCCTTATTTGAATTCTGAAATAAGTGTCCATCTTTATAGAATTGAACTCTTTATCTCTTAAACCCATATAGCTCCTATATCTAAATAGAGATGAATTTGATATTAAAAGTTACAAGATTTGGAGTGGCTTTGATCTACTATATGATCTACTATATGCACACTATCGTTAATTTATTTATGTTTGTATACACACGGCATAGTTCAGACCAAAGCAATGAGTTCAATTGTAACGCATTGCTAGTGGTTGGATCCGTAATTTGAGCTCACTTTATAAGTTCCAAACTTTTTAGGTAAACTCTTTCCAATATCTGATCACTATATAACGTAAACAAAGTTCTTTTCCTACTAACAAATCGAATTTATTTATATGCAAATGTATAGACTATATTAAACTATGAACATTTTCCACCGTCATCTTAATAAAGTGGATGCACTTAAACTGCCAAATACACAATTTTCTAAGCTTAACCTTGTATAATTTGTCCAGAAACAAAAAAAATAAGAAAGTACTAGATTTTTGTCTACATTGTTGCGGAAGCCAAATGTATATAGTGTGAATGAGTCACAACTACTATACCAAAAATTATGACAACCACTAAATCATAAACAAGACAATAAGACAACAATAAAAGAACACCAGAATTTACGAGGTTCGACCAATTTTGCCTACTTCCTCGGACACAAACAATATTTTATTCCACTCCAAAATTACAAGTGAAATAATACTAAAGAGAGAAGATACAAATGCCTTAAGAAGATAAAAGGCAAATGAGAGGTGTGTTTAAATCCTAAACATTAGGCCTCCTTTTATATGGTGAAATTCTCATTCAAAATTGTCATCCACCGATGTGGTACTTTTGCCAATTTCAACAAATCTCCACCTTGGCAAAATTCCACATCTTCAATTTTCTCTCAATAACAAATTTTGGTTGTGTCTTCATCTTCAATCTTTAGTGTTCAACAATGTTGATCAAATCCAAACAATGTTGAAACTTGACCGCAGTCACCACTTTTGTCAGCATATCAGCAGGGTTCTCCGTAGTATGAATTTTCTTCACCGTGACTCCACCTTCTTCTATGATTTCTCGTATGAAATGATACCAAACATCAATGTGCTTCGTCCTTGCATGATAAACTTGGTTCTTCGCTAATTGAATAGCACTTTGACTATCACAAAAAATTGTAATATTTTTTTGTTCAATACCAAGATCCTTTAGCAACCCCTGAAGCCAAATTGCCTCCTTCACAGCCTCCGTAATAGCCATGTACTCTGCCTCTGTTGTAGACAAAGCAACTGTTGACTGCAAAGTAGACTTCCAACTAACTGGTGCCTTTGCAAAAGTAAACACATAACCAGTAGTTGACCTTCGTTTGTCCAGATCACCCGCAAAATCTGAGTCACAATATCCAACTACAGACCGATTGCCTTCCTGCTCAAAAACTAACCCAACATCTACAGTACTATGAATATACCGTAGAATCCATTTCACAGCTTGCCAATGCTCCTTTCCTGGATTATGCATATATCTGCTAATAACTCCAACGGCTTGTGAAATGTCAGGTCTCGTACAAACCATTGCATACATCAAGCTACCAACAACATTTGCGTATGGTACCCTTGACATATACTCCTGTTCAGTTTCATCCTTTGGCGACATAGTAGTACTTAGCTTAAAATGGGGAGCAAGTGGCATACTAATTGGCTTAGTCTTCTTATCTATGCCAAAACGCTTTAGTACTCTCTTCAAATATTCTTTCTGAGATAAACAGAGTTTCTTTGTACGTCTATCTCTTATTATCTCCATGCCAAGAATTTTCTTTGCCTCACCCAGATCCTTCATCTCGAACTCCTCCTTCAGTTGAATCTTCAACTTATCAATTTCTTCCGAATTCTTGGAAGTTATCAACATATCATCAACATATAGGAGAAGATATACAAAGGAACCATCATTAAGTTTGCGCAAATACACACAATGATCGTATTTGCTTCTCTTGTACCCTTGCCGCAACATAAACTTGTCAAATCGCTTGTACCATTGTCTAGAAGATTGTTTCAATCCGTACAACGATTTTTCAAGTTTGCATACTATATTTTCTTTTCCAGCAACTTTGAATCCTTCTGGCTGAGTCATGTAGATTTCCTCCTCCAAGTTTCCATGTAAAAACGCAGTTTTTACATCCATCTGAACTAGTTCCAAATCCAACTGTGCTACCAAAGCCAACATAATTCTAATGGAGGAATGTTTTACAACTGGAGAAAATACTTCATTGTAATCAATTCCCTCCTTTTGAGCATATCCTTTGGCCACCAATCTTGCTTTGTAGCGAACATCTTCTTGGTTAGGAAATCCTTCTTTCTTTGCAAATACCCATTTGCACCCAACTGCTTTCTTTCCCTTCGGGAGATTGGCCAATTTCCATGTATGATTCTGATGACGGGACTGCATTTCTTCATTCATGGCAATCCTCCACTTATCTTCTTCTGAACTTTGGATTGCGTCTTTATAAGTGATAGGAACACCATCAGCTACAATTGAGGTTACACAAGCAACCGTCTCTATAAGAACGAACAGGTTTCGTTATTGTCCTTTTTGGCCTGCTGGTTGCTATTGATTCAAGTTGTTGTCGAGGTTCCTGAGTTGAAATCTCCCTTTCTACTGGCTCTTCTTCCAGAGGGTAATCTTCATGAGTTTCCTCCTCTGCTTCTTGTGTAGGAAAAATAAATTTTTCCTCAAACTCCACCTACTTTGATGCACCACCAGTTTGTTTGACATCTTCAACTGTCACCTTATCTGTTATGGCAGATTCATCAAAGGTAACATCTCTGCTGAATATAATATTTCTTGTCTCTGGACACCATAAGCGGTATCCTTTGACTCCAGAAGTAATCCCCATAAATATAGCCTTCTTTGCTCTCGGATCCAATTTTGACTCTTTCACATGATAGTATGCAATTGAGCCAAACACGTGCAAAGAGTCATAATCTACAGCAGGTTTTCCATACCATTTTTCAAATGGTGTCTTGCCATCAATAGCAGCAGATGGTAGACGATTAATGAGGTGGCATGCATATGTAATTGCCTCAGCCCAAAATTCTTTGCCCAAGCCAGCATTGGACAACATACACCGTACCTTCTCCAGTAAAGTCCGGTTCATACGTTCTGCCACTCCATTCTGTTGTGGTGTATTTCTGACAGTGAAGTGTCGGACGATGCCATCATTTTCACAGACCTTATTGAAATGATCATTTTTGTATTCACCTCCATTGTCTGTGCGAATACACTTGATCCTCCTGCCTGTTTGATTCTCCACCATCGTTTTCCATTTGAGAAAAATTCCCAACACTTCATCTTTCCTCTTCATTGTATACACCCACACTCTTCGGGAAAAATCATCAACAAAGGTTACAAAATAGTGCTTCCCACCCAATGAAGGTGTTTTGGAAGCACCCCAAACATCAGAGTGTACATAATCCAAAATGCCTTTAGTATTATGGATCGCTATACCAAATTTAACCCTTGTCTGTTTCCCTTTGACACAATGCTCGCAAAACTCCAAGTTGCAAGTCTTTACGCCTTTTAACAATCCTTGATTAGATAAAGCTTTCAAGGATTTTCCTCCAGCATGTCCCAAGCGCATGTGCCATAGCCTGGTTGCTTCTGCCTCTTTGTCATCACTGGATGTCACTGTTGCTGTCCCAATAACTGTGCTACCACGATAGCAGTACATGTTATTGTTCTTCCGATTGGCCTTCATTACCACTAGTGCACCGGAGCATATTCTCATCACTCCATTTTCTGCAATGATTTTGAACCCTTTTGATTCTAGGGCTCCCACAGAGATGAGATTCTTCTTCAAACCCGGTACATATCGAACATCTGTTAATGTTCTGATCATTCCATCATGGCTCCTTAATCTTATTGAACCAATGCCATATGAGGTAAGAGGGCTGTTATCCGCTGTGTGGATGACTCCATATTCTCCTTCTTGAAAATTCACGAACCAGTCCTTGTTGGGACACATATGGTAGCTACAAGCCGAGTCCATCAACCATATGTCTGATGATGTTGATAACTCTGTTGTAACTAATGAGAAGTCTGAATCATCACAATCAGCTACATTTGAATCCATAATGGCCTTTCCATTGTTATGTCTGGCCTTATTCTTCAACTTCGGACAGTCTTTCTTCCAGTGCCCCTTTTCTCGACAAAAGGCACATTCATCTTTGCTGGGTCTAGATCTCGACTTGGATCTTCCCTTCTTAGTCCTCGTTTGATTTTGAGGACGACCCCTCACAATTAGTGCTTCTCCTTCTCCGCCCTTCTGTTTTTCTCCCTTTCTTTGTTCATAGCTGTACAAAGCCGAACAAACTTCTCTGAGAGAAATTTCGTCATTTCCATGGAGTAGAGTAGTTTCAAGGTGCTCGTACTCATTAGGAAGTGACCCCAACAACATCAAGGCCAAGTCACCATCATCAAAAGTTGCATCCATATTTTGCAAATCTGTGACCAACTTATTGAAACTGGTGATATGTTCATTCATTGTGGTACCAGGAACATAGGTGAAGCGAAACAGTCTCTTCTTCATGTACAATTTATTTTGACTGTTTTTCTTCAAAAATTTATCCTCCAGTGCTTTCCATAATTTACTTGCAGAAGTTTCCTTTGTGTATGGATATTTCTGCTCTCTAACAAGGTAGGATCGAATGGTACCGCAAGCAACACGATTGATAATTTTCCAATCTTCTTCTCCAATAACATCTGGCTTCTTTTCTTCAATGGCAAGATCTAGCCCTTGTTGAAAAAGAACATCTAGAACCTCGCCTTGCCACATCCCAAAATGTCCTGACCCGTCAAAAATTTCTACCGCAAATTTCGCATTTGACACAATTCTTGTCATAAGCGAAGATGCCAACGATGACGTATTATTGACACTTGATGTAGATTCTTCTTGTTTACTGTCTCCCATTTTGACACAAATATTATTTAGTAGCTGACGACACAAATCAAGATTATTTCCTTTCTGGTGTGGAAGATCAGACTAAGCTGCAACCACAGAGCATACTCAGACAGAACCTTGACTCAGTTACCAAGATAGATCTTTTCTGATGTGGAAGATCAGACTATGCTGCAACCACAGAGCATACTTAGACAGTACCTTGGCTCTGATACCAATTGTTGCGGAAGCCAAATGTATATAGTGTGAATGAGTCACAACTACTATACCAAAAATTATGACAACCACTAAATAATAAACAAGACAATAAGACAACAATAAAATAACACCAGAATTTACGAGGTTCGGTCAATTTTGCCTACTTTCTCGGACACAAACAATATTTTATTCCACTCCAAAATTACAAGTGAAATAATACTAAAGAGAGAAGATACAAATGCCTTAAGAAGATAAAAGGCAAATGAGAGGTGTGTTTAAATCCTAAACATTAGGCCTCCTTTTATAGGGTGAAATTCTCATTCAAAATTGTCATCCACCGATGTGGTACTTTTGCCAATTTCAAATACACAATTTTCTAAGCTTAACCTTGTATAATTTGTCCAGAAACAAAAAAAATAAGAAAGTACTAGATTTTTGTCTACATGTCTCCCCTTTATTATTTTTTATTTACATTTGATAGGTAACTTAGCTTAAAAAGTTTTGTCGTGGTGCAGTTGCGTAATGTTGAAGCCTGTGATGAGGAGGACTGGAAGGGTCTAGTATATATATTATGCTTTGAGACACGCGGTTGTCTTATGTTAAAAAGGCTCTCCATGTCTAATTTACCTTAAAATTGTTTTTTTACTTCACACATGACTTGGAAGTCTAAAGAAGAGAAATTAATAACAATATTTAATATTTCATTCAGTATGTCGATCTTCTGTTATTGGTCAGACTAAGAGTTCTTCCATTATATCACAAACGCATTGATGTCGGGCTTCATATTTGGGTCTACAGGTATATTATTGCTTAATTTACAACTGTATTCTTCTTCAGGCACAATTTTCCTGGTACAAAAACCATATGTTTAGCTTTCTCAATTTAAAGTTCCATCTTCTTACTTAGTTGAACTAGATGAATATCACATTACTTTAATGGATAATAGTTTGGGTAAATCTAATGCTTCTGACTTAGAGAAATTTTATTTTTATTATGTGAGTAAGATAAACCTGTGCCTACCTTATTTTAAAGCAGAATTCACTGCATTTATACCTTTAACAAGAATCATGGATGTTGCTTTCGTCTGGGCTATGGTTGTATATGGCAGTGAGCGTCAAACATTCTTGACGCAGTGCTGATAACTGATAGTGGCTGTGTTCATTCTTTGGAGCTCTTCTTTTTAGATATTCTTTTAATTTTAGCCTTGTGAAGCTCCTCAAAGGTTGATTCCGAGCTGCAAGAAGATTGAGTTGTAAGTTGATTGGCCTATTATTTTGGTGCAAAAATGGATATTCAAGCGGAATTACTTGTGGAAGACTTTCATTATAGTCAGGAGTTGAAGAGAAACTTGTTAAACTTGAACAACAACGACAACGATCAAATATAATTTCACTAGTGGAGTTTGGAGAAAGTAGTGTGTACGCAAACCTTACCCCTACCCTGGGGTAGAGAGGCTGTTTCCGATAGACCCCCGACTCCATCCCTCCAAGAACTCTCCACCTTGCTCTTGGGGTGACTCGAACTCACAACCTCTTAATTGAAAATGAAGGATACTTGCCAGTAGCGCAACCCACTTTTGAAATGAAATTGAATTCAAAAGGTTTATTTTTCCTCTTAGGTTGTTGGCACTTTGAAACTATGTATAATAGTTTTTTTTGTTCTGGATTTAATGAAATACATATTGCTTTTTAGAATGGATATTAGTTTATTATTATAAACATTTGTGTATTTTCATTTAAATGTTTTGGTCACGTATTATTATATTTATAATATTTGGATCAACTTGAATAAAAAATAGGCAAACATTTCTTGGCATTAGAATTGATGGAACAATGGATTGTTGTCATCTATAAAAGACAAATAAAGATATTTTAGGAATAATTTTAGTCGCTATTATCATTACCATTGCCGCTAAAAGAGGTACATTTTACCACCAATTAATGGTTTTTGCCGGCAATAAACAACGTATGATCTAGCACATCTCTTAGGGGATTTAGTGGCTATTGTAATTGCCAATAAACAATGGCCGCTAAAGTAAATAGCTTTTAGCGGCAATACTTTATGTCTTTACCAGCACTTGGTTGAATTGCCGCTAAAACCTTTAGTGACGCTGGATACAATGGCTAATAAGTAATTGTCCGCAAAGGTTTTAGCGGCAATTTTTATTGCCGCTACACGTAAAATATATTGCCGCTAAAGACCATTTTTGCCGTAGTGCTTGCTTTTGGAAGTATCTTTGATTTCAGGTTAAAAATGATGAACTCTCAATTAATGCCCCTACATATCGATAACGAATCTGGCCATCAAGGTGAAAATAATAACGTGATGTCCGGGGATGAAAGGCCACTCGCTGGCCCCGTTAGAGCTCAGGCCGTGGATTCGATTGACGTTAATTCGCATGTGGCCATCGAAGCGAACCAACATTCCGATCCCGAAAATAGCATCCATGGTGGAATCCGACCTGCAGTTCGAAATACCCAAAATATTGGAGAAGACTAGATCAGTCTGCGTATGATCTTCGAAATGCTGCAAGCTCAACGGGTGGCAATAGCTCAGTTACAGAGCCAAAACCAGGCACCGAACAGGGCTGAGCCCGGCCCACCCCAAGAAGTCACCCACAGAACGGGGCCAGCTGTGGTAAGATCAAATGAACAAGAATCGGGGACTAACCCTGAAATTATAAAGATGCTCGAGGAACTGACAAAGTGGATAGAGTCACGGGAAAAGAGGATCGAATCAAAAAACAAGAAAGTGGAAACTTATAACTCCAGGGTTGATCAGATCCCGGGGGCACCACCAATATTGAAGGGTTTGGATTCCAAAAAGTTCGTACAAAAGCCCTTCCCCCCGAGCGCGGCTCCCAAACCGATCCCCAAAAAGTTTCGCATGCCCGAGATTTCTAAGTATAATGGAACGACCGACCCCAACGAGCATGTCACCTCTTACGCGTGTGCCATTAAAGGGAATGATCTAGAGGACGACAAGATCGAATCTGTATTACTAAAGAAATTCGGGGAAACCGTGTCAAAGGGAGCAATGATATGGTATCATAATTTACCACCTAACTCTATCGATTCTTTTGTCATGCTTGCAGATTCTTTTGTAAAAGCACACACTGGAGCCATAAAGGTCGAGACTAGGAAATCAGACCTTTTCAAGGTAAAGCAGAAAGATAACAAGATGCTCAGAGAGTTTGTATCTCATTACCAAATGGAATGAATGGATCTACCACCCGTCATAGACGATTGGGCCGTTAAAGCTTTCACCCAAGGACTAAACGAACGAAGCTCAGTGGCTTCACAACAGTTGAAGCAGAACTTGATTGAGTACCCGGCTGTTACCTGGGCTGATATACATAATCTATATCAATCAAAGATTAGAGTCGAAGACGACCAGCTAGGAGCTCCTTCCGGATCCATTACCAAAAGAGACATCGATCGAGAACCAAGGTTGAACAGGGATTGATACCAGTCGTATAATAGAGATCGTAGGGGCAACAGACCTGGGCACAACTCTGTTTGAGGTGAAAGGAGAAGTGATCAAGGCCAAGGCTCTAGAGGGCTGATGAGCAAGAATGGTTTCGACAGGCATACCGGACCTAAGGAAGAACCGCGATTGTCGGAGTATAACTTCAATATTGATGCATCCGCCATCGTATCGACTATCGGACGCATCAAAGACACTAAATGGCCTCAACCTCTGCAAAACGATCCAGCCAGAGAAATCCCAATCAAGTATGCAAGTATCATGGCACCCATGGCCACAGAATGGAAGATTGCACACAGTTGAGAGAAGAAGTAGCTCAGTTATTCAATGAAGGACACTTTCGGGAGTTTTTAAGTGATCAGGCCAAGAATCACTTCAAGAATAGAGAGTTCAATAGACAAAACGAGCAAAAAGAACTGCAACACATTATTCACATGATTATCGGTGGGATCGATGTTCCCCAAGGGACAGTGCTAAAATGCACTAAGGTATCAATCATAAGGGAGAAGCGATCTCGGGCTCAGGATTACATACCGAAAGGAACCTTGTCCTTCAACGACGAAGACGCAGAAGAAATCATGTAGTCCCATAACGATGCACCGGTAATATCTGTACTCATGAATAAGAGTCAAGTTAAGCGTGTGTTAATTGATCCAGGTGTTTTGGCTAACATCATTCGATCGAGGGTCGTAGAGAAACTTGATCTACAGGACCAAGTTGTGTCCGCGTCCCTAGTGCTAAACGGATTCAACATGGCATGTAAAACTACTAAGGGTGAGATAACTTTGCCAGTAAACGTGGACAGGACCATCCAAAAGACAAAGTTCCGCGTGATCGAGGGATACATGAGGTATAACGCTATGTTCGGGAGACCATGGATCCACAACATGAGAGAAGTACCCTCGACCCTTCACCAGGTTCTAAAATTCCCAACACTAGAGGGAATCAAAATAATCTATGAGGAGCAACCCGCCGCAAAGGAAATGTTTGCCGTTGACGAAGTGATTCTGATGTCATCACTTTCATCGACAAAGGGGTCAAATTCGAAGGGAAAACAGGACTCGAAATAGCAATCACAAACGCCGGCCTCGACCCAACTAGAGAAGCAGGAGACTGACGAAGATGATGATTATGGGGCCCCTCGATCCTTCTTAGTCCCTGATGATTCCGACGCTATCAAATCAACGGTCTAAGAACTAGAGCAAATCATACTAATCGAACATCTTCCCGAACGAAAGGTATACCTGGGCACGTGGTTAAATCCTGAGCTCAGGAAAAAGCTTATTCAATTTCTTATAGCTAACATGGATTATTTCGCTTGGTCCCATATTGACATGACAGGGATCCCATCGGAAATCACCACCCATAAACTAAGCTTGGACCCGAAGTTCCATCCGGTGAAGCAAAAAAGGAGACCCTAGTCCGAGGTCAAACATGCTTTCGTCAAAGACGAAGTAACCAAGCTTTATAAAATAGGGTTCATCCGTGAAGTAAAATACCCCGAATGGTTAGAAAACGTAGTAGTAGTCCCTAAAAAAGAAAACAAACTTAGAATCTGTGTAGATTACAAGGATTTAAATAAAGCATTCCCCAAGGATTCTTTTCCTTTGCCTAATATTTATTGCATGATCAATGCCACTGCCGGCCACGAGATTCTCAGTTTTATCGATGCCTATTCCGGGTACAATCAAATACAAATGAACCTAGATGATCAAGAAAAGACCTCGTTCATCACTAAGTATGGTACCTACTGCTACAATATAATGCCATTTGGATTAAATAATGTTGGTGCCACTTATCAACGCCTAGTAAATCGGATATTCGAAGAATAAATAGGGACATTTATGGAAGTTTACATTGATGACATGCTAGTTAAGTCCCTGCGAGCAGAGGACAATTTAAAGCACTTGCAGAAAACTCTCAATATATTGAAGAAACACAACATGAAGCTAAACCCAAAAAAATGTGCATTCGGGGTCGGGTCAGGCAAATTTCTTGGGTTCATGATATCTAACCAAGGAATCGAGATTAATCCCGACAAGATCAAAGCTATCGATGGCATCACGGTGGTAGGCATCGTAAAGGCAGTGCAGAGGTTAACCGAGTGCATGGCCGCCCTGGGGCGATTCATCTCGAGGTCCTCCGATAAAGGCCACCGATTTTTCTCGTTGCTAAAGAAGAAAAATAATTTCAGCTGGACCTCGGAATGCCAGCAGGCCTTGGAAGAGCTTAAACGGTACTTATCGAGCTCGCCGCCGCTTCACACACCAAGGGGAGACGAACAACTTTACTTATATTTGGCAGTATCAGAGATAGCGGTAAGTGGAGTCCTAGTCCGGGAAGAACGAGGTATGCAATTTCCTATTTATTATGTTAGCCAGACCTTAGGTGAGGCCGAAACTAGACATCTCCACCTAGAAATATTGGCGCTCGCTTTGATAAGCGCCTCTAGGAAAATAAAACCATACTTTCAATATCACCCCATATGTGTTGTAACAACTTATCCACTTCGAAATATTTTGCATAAATTCGAGCTTTCGGGACAGTTGGCCAAATGGGCCATAGAAATCAGCGGGTATGATATCAAATATCGACCCCGAACATAAATTAAGTCTCAAACTTTTGCAGACTTCGTAGTTGACTTCATGCCGGCCCTAGTACCCGAGGTCGAAAGAGAACTATTGATAAATTCGGGTACGTCCTCATGAATCTGGACCCTCTTCAGGGACGGTGCTTTGAACGCGAAAGGGTCCGAGCTCGGCATTGTACTAAAACCACCCACAGGCAACGTGGTTAGACAATCTATTAGAACAGTCAAATTGACTAACAATGAGGCCGAATATGAGTCCATGATTGCAGGTCTCGAACTAGCCAAAGTCTTGGGAGCGAAGGTGATTGAAGCCAAATGCGACTCCCTCCTCGTAGTGAATCAGGTTAACGGAACCTTCGAAGTTAGGGAAGACCAAATGCAAGGATACCTAGATAAGTTACAAGTAACTTTGCACCAATTTAAGGAGTGGACTTTGAAACATGTGCCTCGAGACCAGAATAGTGAGGTCGATGCCCTCGCAAACTTAGGGTCATCAATGGAGGATAACTAGCTCGATTCAGGGCCCGTCATACAACTCATGAGTTCAGTAGTCGAAGAAGGTCACGCCGAGATAAATTTCACGAGCTTGACCTTGGATTGGAGAAATAAGTACATAGAATATTTGAAAACCGAAAAGCTTCCCTCAGATCCGAGAGAATTGAGGGCCCTGCGCACGAAGGCAACACAATTCACTTTAACCGAAGATGGAGCCTTGTTTAGAAGAATGTTCGATGGTCCATTATCGATATGTCTAGGACAGGGAGACACCCAGTACGTTCTAAGGGAAGTTCACGAAGGCACTTGCGTAAATCACTCCAGTGCTGAATTATTGGTTCAAAAGGTAATCAGAGCAGGCTATTACTGGATCGACATGGAAAAAGATACGAAAAAGTTTGTTAAAAAATGTGACGAATGTCAAAAGCATGCACCAATTATTCACCAACCTGGGGAACTGCTCCATTCGGTCTTGTCACCATGGCCATTCATGAAGTGGGGAATGGACATCGTTGGCCCCCTTCCATTGGCACTAGGTAAAGCTCAATTTATTTTATTTATGACTGACTATTTTTCTAAGTGGGTTGAAGAGCAGTCTTTCGAGAAAGTTAGGGAGAAGGAAGTCATCGACTTTATTTGGGATCACATCATATGTCGATTCGGGATACCATATGAAATTGTGTGTGATAACGCGAAACAATTCATTGGCAGCAAAGTGACCAAATTCCTTGAAGATCATAAGATAAAAAGAATCCTATCAACACCTTATCATCATAGCGGGAATGGGCAAGCTGAATCAACCAACAAAACCATCATCATAAATCTTAAGAAGAGGTTAACCAACACCAAAGGAAAATGGAAGGAAATTCTACCAGAAATTCTTTGGGCACATCACACAACATCGAAATCCAGTACCGGGGCTACCCTATTCTCATTAGTTTATGGCGCTGAAGCTCTAATATCGGTCGAAGTCGGAGAGCAGAGTATCCAGTTCCGATATGCAACAAAGGAACCAAATAACAAGGCCATGAATTCGAACCTAGAACTATTGGATGAAAGGCGTGAAACTGCCCTCATCCGATTAGTCGCTCAAAAGCAACGAATCGAGAGATACTACAATCGAAGAACTAATCTTCGATATATTAATATTGGGGACTTAGTACTAAGAAAAGTCACCCTCAACACCTGAAATCCTAATGAAGGAAAATTGAATCTGAATTGGAAAAGACCGTACCAAATTTTCGAGGTCACCGAAAAGGTCTTACAAGCTCGGGACAATGAATGAGGAACAACTACCAAGCAATTGGAACATATCTCACCTAAAACGGTACTACTGCTACGGTACGCCCTTTTTTATTCCTTTTCTATTTTCAGATTAACACATACAGGTGGTCGACAAGAAACAATGATGGATTTTTAAGCGAACGGCACAAAGTCTTTAGATCTGAAAGCACGTGTTGCACTATTTTTCCCTCAGACCGAGTTTTGTCCCAAATGGGTTTTTTCGGCGAAGTTTTTAACGAGATAACGATTCATCGTGCGAACTTAGAATCAAGCCCGATTACGAATCGGTATCGGAGATCCATTCGACATTATTTGAGGTTCCTTTGCAATCAACCTCAAATATTGGGGGTTACCCTCGGATATGCGTTATCTTCGAATATCAACTAATCAAACTATATAAACATGTCCTAAGCTAATTGGATTTTTTTATCACCTTTGTGTGTATTCTGATAATTACCATACACTCAACTAAAGCTATGAGGTTTGGGTAAGATGTGTTTATGTTATGATGTTTCATCTGATTTACTAAAGTGCTGAAATTAGTTTTCACTATATAAAAATCCTACACTTGATTTGCATAACAGATCCTTAATGTAAAGATACCCATGCCCTTTTTCTTAAACTCATGTAGTGAGAGTATTATCCTGATTCCATGATGATAACACTTTATTCATGTTTGTAATGATATGAACTCTGCTAAATGTCCCCTGTAGGTGTTCTTTTAGATACCCTGCACTCATTTTGTTCTTCAATACTTCTGCTTGTGTTTCATAATCCTGTACATGTCTATATTATCCTTAAAACTTTACTAAAGCTCATACAAATGAACTAGGCTTAGCTTATGAACCTAAGATGAATCTTCTGCCCTGTTTAAGTATAGTAGTATGTTTTATTCTCTAACGAGACTAGATGAAGCTGAGAGCCTTCTTTTTTAGAAAGAAGCAATCGTGTTATTTGGCATGCTAGTGATACGGAGGTAGTAGAATTGGCTTCTTATCGGTTACGGGATTTAGCGATTTTATGGTATGATAGTTGGGAGAGATCTAGGGGTCCGAACGCTCCTCCAGCCGTGTGGAAGGAATTTTCTGAGGCCTTTCTTCATCACTACTTGCCAGCTGAGATACGATGAGCTAGAGCTGATAAGTTCTTGAACCTTCGACAGGGTAATATGAGTGTACGAGAGTATAGTATACAGTTTGATTCTTTAGCAAGGTATACTCCCCATATGGTGGCCGAGATGAGTGATAGGTTGCACCTGTTCGTGAACGGGTTGGGACCACATCTGATAAATGAGTGCACAACAGCCTCCTTGGTAGAGGGCATGGATATTTCCCGTATTCAGGCTTATTCCCAGACCCTTCAGGATCATAAGTTATATGCTAAGCTCTCTAAATGTGAATTCTTGCTGAACTCAGTAGCATTCCTTGGCCATGTGATATCTGATGAGGTTATTAGTATCGACACTCAGAAGATCGATGCAGTGAAGAATTGGCCGAGACCTACAATACCGTCAGAAGTCCGCAGCTTTCTGGGGCTATCAGGATATTATAGGCAGTTTGTAGAAGGGTTTTCCTCTATATCAGTACCATTGACTAAGTTAACAAAAACAAACTACCAAGTTCCAGTGGTCTGATGCTTGTGAACATAGTTTTCAGGAGCTAAAGAATTGATTGACATCCGCGCCAGTGCTCACTCTCCCAGAAGGAACAGAAGGTTATGTGGTATATTGTGATGCCTCAGGTATAGGTTTGGGGTGCGTATTGATGCAACGTGGGAAGGTGATTGCTTATGCATCAAGACAATTGAAGAAGCATGAAAAGAATTACCCGACTCATGATTTGGAATTGGCTGCAGTAATATATGCTTTGAAGATATGGCGGCACTACTTATACGGCGTCCATGTTGACATCTACACAGATCACAAGAGTTTACAATACATCTTCAAGCAGAAGGAGTTGAATTTGAGGCAGCGTAGGTGGCTTGAATTACTGAAAGACTACGATGTCGAGATATTGTACCATCCCGGTAAAGCTAATGTTGTGGCAGACGCTCTCAGCCGTAAGTCAATGGGAAGCTTAATACATATTGAGGCAGGTAGACAAGGGTTGACCAAAGAGCTTCACCAGCTGGCCAATATGAGAATCAGATTGTTGGACTCTGATGACGGAGGTGTTACTGTACAGAATACAGCAGAATCATCTTTGGTAGCCGAGGTAAAAGCACGGCAATATGAAGATCCTACCTTAGTAAGATTGAGAGAGGGAATTCAGCAGTGTAAGATTACAGCTTTCAAGATCGGAGGAGATGGGACACTGAGATACCAGGGCCGATTATGTGTACCTAGTGTGGCAGGGTTGCGAGAGAAGATTATGATTGAGATTCACCAGTCCCGATATTCTATCCATCCTGGCTCGACAAAGATGTATCATGACGTTAAGGAGCAGTATTGGTGGGATAACATGAAGAAGTCTATTGCAGAATTTGTAGCCCAGTGTCCTAATTGTCAACAAGTAAAGATCGAGCATCAGAAACCTAGTGGATTGATTCAGAATATAGAGATTCCGACCTGGAAATGGGAGGTGATTAATATAGACTTCATTATTGGATTACCTCGCTCTTATCATAAGTTTGACTCCATCTGGGTGATAGTTGATCGACTTACAAAATCTGCCCATTTTCTGCCAGTTAAGACAACTTACACGGCTGAAGATTATGCGAAGTTGTATATCAAGGAGATTGTTAGGCTTCATGGTGTGCCGGTATCTATTATATCAGACCGAGGAGCTCAATTTACGGCTAACTTTTGGAGGTCTTTTCAGAAGGGTTTAGGCACACAAGTAAATCTCAGCACTGCATTCCATCCGCAGACTGACGGACAGGCTGAACGTACCATCCAGACGCTTGAAGATATGCTACGAGCATGTGTTCTAGATTTCAAGGGGAATTGGGATGACCATCTGGCACTTATAGAATTTGCCTACAATAATAGCTACCATTCCAGTATTAAAATGGCCCCGTATGAGGCACTGTACGGGAGGAGATGTAGATCACCAGTTGGATGGTTCGAAGTCGGTGAGACAGAATTATATGGGCCAGATTTGATTCACCAAGCCATTGAGAAGGTGAAAGTGATACAAGAGCGACTGAGGACGGCACAAAGCAGGCAAAAGTCTTATTCCGACGTCCGACGTCGTGATCTGGAATTTGAGGTTGGTGATTGGGTTTTCCTGAAGATCTCGCCGATGAAGGGTGTTATGCGTTTTGGGAAGAAGGGTAAGTTGAGTCCGCGGTATATTGGGCCGTACAAAATTCTTCGACGAATTGGACAGGTTGCTTACGAGTTAGAATTGCCATCTGAATTGGAATTTGTCCACCCGGTATTCCATGTATCTATGTTGAGGAAATGTATTGGAGACCCTTCTCGGGTCGTCCCTATCAAAGATGTACAAGTTACAAAGGATCTATCATATGATGAAGTGCCAGTGGCTATATTAGATCGACAAGTCCGCAAGCTGAGAACAAAGGATGTAGCTTCCGTGAAAGTATTATGGAGGAACAAGAATATAGAAGAAATGACATGGGAAGCAGAAGAGGAGATGAAGTCTAAATACCCTTACCTATTCCAGAGTGAAGATAACGAGGATGCCGAGGGAAAGAAGGACGCATTATAAGGTGGAACGGCTCTATGAGGTAAGCAATAGCTTGTGAATACTTTTTTTTAATACAAAATGGTAATATGCAGATAATGTACATATCCATAATGCTTTGTATAGTCTTGTAAGGCCATAGGTTAGGTTTAACTGCTTGCAAGTTTGGCTAGTGTCCATTTTATAGGGGAAACTCAGCCGGAAATCTCCGTCGGAATCCACAATGAGTTAGACACCCCATAAACCCTTACATTCGAGGACGAATGTTCCTAAGGGGGAGAGGGTGTTACAACCCAAATTCGCATACCATAGATCATGCCGTAAGTTAGTCGACGTAAATCCAAGAAGAGATTATCTTTGAGATGATAAGAAGTTAATCCTATTGGTCTTAAACGATACAAGGGTGTATAAGAGTAGTTAACAAGTATTTGAAGTTAAACGAATCAAGGATGTTGTAACCCGTATTTTCGGGTAACACTAGAGGTGATTAATTGTCCCAAGAGGTCTTGTTTTAATGTATTTGAATCATATAATATCCGCATCATAAGTCTTGAAGTCAAGCGAGTTATGAAACAAAAGTCGATAAAAGTTGTCGCAACTTAGGTTTATAATTTTACTTAAACTTTAGGTCAAATGTTACTGTATTTTTCTCCCAATGTGCTTGTAATTATGGGGTGATCTACCTATCAAATTGAAGATCTATGAGTCTAGTTTCCAACGCATTAAACCGTTCATCGATACGATCTCGGAATAGAGAGATATTCACGTTTTCGTGAGAGTGCGCCAAGCTGCTCTCTATGGGGCCCACAAAGGCGGTTTAAGACATATGGACATATATAAGATACCTCAACCCCGTTTTAAGTCATTATTTTTCAGTATATTCAGACCTTATAACCCTAAAAACAGTCTCTCAAGGTTCTCTCATGATCCAAGACCCAAACAAAGGGCAAACAACACAAATCAAATATCGGGAATCCCGTGGCGCTAGTAAGTTTCTTGTTCTTCTTGTTGTTGCTGATTTTTGTGTTGTTCCAGCTCGTGTGGGAGGTTGTTTTAAGTGTTTTATGTCCTGTAAATACACCTTCAAGTTTTTAATATCAACCCTAGGTGATTTCAAGTCTTCTAAAGTAATTCTAGTGCCGAAAAACCCGAATTAATTGCTAGTTTCGCTTCCTTGTTCTTGTGGCAGAATTGAAGGGATATTTCGTGGAAAATTAAGGTCAAATTGGAGTTGTTCTTTCTGTTTAAAGGTAAGGAACCTCTTACTCTATATATATTTAAGATTATCCAAGTTGCAGCTAAGTCGTTGAAGCTAGAACTTGTGAAATATATATCGAAAGGCTTGGTAGTAATGTTGTTGGTTGGTGGACTATTTTGGAGGCTCAATATGATTATTAATGATGTTGTTTGGGCTGTTTGGTGATTGTATTGACTTGTGGGAAGTCATATAAATAGGGGAGGTGCTGTCCGTTTCATCGTAAAATAGGTTGGGGTCGATACATAATAGTTACGACGCTTAAACGATAATGATAGTGCCATTTCTCTTATTGTAGACTAAGGAGTCGTGACATTTGCATAGCTTGAGGTTGGGCAGTATATACAAGGTATGTGAGGCTATCCCCTTCATTCTTTTGCACGACTCCGATTGTACATAATGTAATGAACGAGCTCCCAATGATACTCTACTCTTAGAAGCTAGCAGTACTTACACTGCTGCCCTTCTTATGAAACGATTGATATTGATGTTACTTCTCTTATCCTTATATTATCAATATTGTTGGTAGTTCCTGATTCTTATAAGATTCTTGATGAAAAGTTAATCCTAATAACGTGTACGAAGGATACCGACCTTACGTCACTCCGAAAGGTTCAAAATGTGATTCCAATGAGTCCAGCATGCATCATATATATGTATCTATTTTACTCTACCGAGCCGCGCTATAGTTGGCCGGGTACGGCACCTATTGTGCAACCACTGATCAGTTGGGTTTTACCGAGCTCCACGTGGCCGGGTATGATTCTACCGAGCCCTATGATGGCCGGGTACGTTTTACCGAGCCTATTACGGCCGGGTACGATATGATGATGGTGATGCCACACAAAGGCGTATATTTTAAAAGTTTATGTATATATATATATGTATGTATCATGTGTTTCATGTCAGTAGCCCTCAGAGGTACCCAGATGTCACAGGTTGTATATTCCCTATCCCTGTTTACATTACTGTTCTTACTTATGCTTTCCTGCCTTACATACTCAGTACTTTATTCGTACTGACGTCCTTTTTATTTGTGGACGCTGCATGTCGTGCTGCAGGTCCTGATAGACAGGTAGACGTAGCTCCCCCACCACAGTAGGCTGTCCAGTTCAGCGGTTATTGGCGAGATCCCTTCTCCGGACTTGCCGTGGTCTTGGTATGCATTTTTGTTATAGACATTATGGGTATGTCGGGGCCCTGTTCCGGCAATGTTGTAGCACTTATGTTCCTTTAGAGGCTCATAGACAGGTGTCGACTTATGTATGGTTTAGAATGCCTTTTCGGCTGATTTTTGTTGTATAGTCTTTCATGGCATCATGATAGCTCGTACCTTATATATAGTTTCTTGACAGTCTTGTCGTCCCATGTTATGTATGTTCATGACATTATCTTTCATTGTTGGATGTTCATGATCCATGTCTACTATTTATATTGATCTTGTCGGCCCTTAAAGATAATAAGGAAGGTTAGATAAAATGTACGTTGGTGCTCGGCAAGTATGGACCGGGTGCTAGTCATGACCCTCCAGTTGGGTCGTGACAGAACCGTCATGAACCCGAACTGGTTTTTCGATATAGACATTGCCCTCCTTACCCTCCCTTCCACCACCCTCTCCCAAACATTCATTGTATGACTTAGTAACTTGATACCCATAGAGTTGTTACAATTCTGAATATCACCTTTGTTCTTATACAGCGGAACCATCGTACTCTACCGCCACTCCTCTGGCATCATCTTCATCCTGAAAATAACATAAAATAGCCCAGTCAGCCACTCCAAGCCTGCACTACCCACATACCTCCAAAATTCTACTAGAATCTCGTTTGGTCCGGTCGCTTTGCCCCGACTCATCTTACGCAACTCTCCCACGACCTACTCAACCATAATATGCCTACAGTACCTAAAGTCTCAGTGACTCTCGGAGTGCCCCAATTTCCCTAGCACGATATTTACATCCCCCTCCTCATTCAGAAGTTTATGAAAGTACGACTGCCATCTTCGCTTAATCTGGGCCTCTTCCATCAATACTCGACCTTCATCATCTTTGATGCACCTCACTTGATCCAGGTCACGAGCCTTCCTCTCTCTCGCTTTGGCCAGCCGAAATAACTTTTTGTCCCCACCTTTACCCCCCACCCCCCACCCCAGTTCTTCATACAGCCGACTGACCACAGCAGTTTTAGCCTCTGTGACCGCTACTTTCGCTTCCTTCCTAGCTTTCTTATATTTTTCTTTGTTCGCTCTCCTCTGATCCTCGTTGGTGCTCTCTACTAACTTAAGGTAAGCCGTTTTCTTTGCTTCCACTTTACGTTGGACCACATCGTTCCACCACCAGTCGCCTCGGTGCCTGTTAAATTAACCCTTCGAGAGCCCTAATACCTCTCTGTCCACCTCCCTTATACAGTCTACCATCGCCGTCCACATAACGCTAGCGTCCCCACCACTCTTCCAGGCTCTCATAGCCGTCAGCTGCTCCTCCAACTCCCATGCATTATCCTTAGTCAAAATTCCCCGCCTGATCCTCGGTTGACCCCGTACAAACCACTTCTTCCTTTTTATCAAGATACTGACGTCCATCACCAGGAGCCTATGTTGTATCACGAGGTTCTCACTCGGGATCACCTTACAATCCTCACACAACCCCCTATCACACCTCCTGAGGAGGAGATAGTCAATCCGAGTCTTAGCCACCATACTCCGGAAAGTAACCAAATGCTCCTTCCTCTTCAGAAAAATAGAGTTCACGATCACCAACTCAAAAGCTCTAGCGAAATCAAACAATAAAGTACCACCTCTATTCCTATCCCCAAAGTTGAAGGCACCGTGCACCTCGCCATAGCCACCAGCAGACGACCCAATATCACCATTGAAATTTCCTCTTATGAATAACGTCTCCATAGGCGGAATACCCACCACCACCTCATCCAGCACCTCCTAGAAGTGCCTTTTATTCTCCTCAACCAAACCCGCTTACGGCGCGTAAGGGCTAATGACATTCAGAGTGCTCCCTCCAACTACTAACTTAATCTCTATCAATCAGTCATTTACCCGTCTACCCTCTACCACTGACTCTCTGAGCTCCCTATCTACCAAAATACCCACTCTGTTCTTGCCATTCATGCTTCCGGAGTACCACAATGTATACCGGTCTGCATTCCTCGCCTTCGATCCTACCCACCTAGTCTCCTACACACACACTATATTGACCTTTCTCTTCTGAAGAATCTTCACCAGCTCTATAGACTTACCCATCAACGTCCCTATATTCCACGATCCGATTCTCAACCTATAGGCGCCCTTGTTCCCCTTAGCCCTTTTGGACCCCGTCCCACCCTCTGACCCTTGCCCTACCCCCTTCCCTATCGCCTGCCCTCCCCGAGGATATGACCCTTTCTGCCATTACAAACCACATCTGCTATACCTATGGAAGTCTAGGGGGAAAAAATGCCAACACAGAACAACAAGGGAACACACAAATAAGAGACTCGAAGGGAACAAGTAGTAACTACATGCCTACTACTAGACTGACTAGACTAGTACGAATTACTACGTCAACTAATTAATTAACAAAGGAGACAGGGAAACAGGAGGCGGGAGGTACCAATTCTCACGAATAGAACCTGAACTTTCGACTTGGTATTCTCCCGATATTGTGGAACCTGACGTATAGCGGCTGCTCTGCTGCTTTTGCTCGTGCACCTCCCTACCGTCACCAAACAACCACAAAAATGATACATGCAAAACACACAAACACACTGAAACGAAGAAAATTATAGGAGGACCGGACTGTCACCATCACCAGCTGCAGCGCGTGGTAGAAGAGAAACAGCGTGTGGTAGAGTCAATTATATAGTTGATAAAAACGAAACTCAGCAAAATAATTCTTATTGTTCCAAAGAAATGCTGCTCCAACTGTTGTTTCCTAACGACCTGCAAATAAGAGTACTTGGGAATGGCTTACTATTGGTAGATATTGTCTATTTGTAGCTATTAATCTTGTAGTTTCCTCTAATAAGATCCTTTTATCTTTAACAAAAGGACTTGGGTTGGATCAGGCTCCGAGGATGGACAAACTCCATGAGAGAGCACTTCTTCTTTTAATGGATTATGTACAATGTGAATTTGAAGTAGTCTTTCTAGAGGATTTCGAACATCGAATAATTATAAAACAATAAATGACTACGTAAAAGTCAATTAAGAGAGTCAATTCAAGTTAATTACCTATACCCCTAAATAATGGAGGATATAAATACAAATTTCAATTTCAAGGTTGCTATTTTACGAAAGTTTCGCTAATTGCTTTTCCCTTTCTTTAATGACGAAAAAGGAATAGCATGAACAAATAATTGTGAAATTTCCAAAAGACAATTATAATGTTGGAAGACAATAATTTTTTTAATATCCCCGACAAGCACGGGTTATAAAATGTTTCCCTTTCTTTGTGTTGTAGAAGAGTTTTATTGTTCTTTTTCTTTTTTAACTACTTTATTATTGAAAGAAGAGAATTATTTTCAGCATTATACTTTCTTTTGCTTCATTTTCTTTGTCAACGCAATATATATATATATATATATATATATATATATATATATATATATATATACAAACTTTTAGATTTTTAGGTTTAGATTCAAATTTCTTATTATTTAGATGAATTATGTTATTTTATGATAAAAGTTGGAAAATAAATAAAGAATGAGGGAGTCTTTACTGTTTTAAAAAAATTATTGTCAATGAAGTTGCATGGTACTGCTTGTTTTTCAAAAACTAAGAAAGACGTTATATTACTTTTTTCCCTTTTCCCTATCTTTTAAAACTATGACTAACGCAAATGAGTAATGCAATTTGTAGTAATGACTTCTTGTAGTTTTGACAATATTTTGTGTGGTTTGGGGGAGGATACCAATTTTTTTCCAAATACTAAGAAAAGGGGAGCCTTGGAGCAACGATAAAATTGTCTGTGCGTGACCTATAGGTCGCGGGTTCGAACCGTAGAAGCAGCCATTAATCTTGCATTAGGATAGGTTGTCTACATAACGCCCTTTGGGGTGCAACCCTTCCTCGAACCCGCATAAATGCAAGATACTTTATGCAACGGGCTGCCCTTTTTTTTTTACTAAGAGAAGTTTAATTCTTTAACATTTTCACCAGTTTGCCACTTTTATGCCATTGTATTTAGAAAATGCTCACTTTTTTAAAATTATATCCGTGGTGTGAACATTAGTTAATTAAAATTTAAACTTCAAACTAGATGGCTACCTTCAAACTTCACACCAGTGATTTATTTTGAAAAAGTGGCCAACCTTTAAATACACAGCTACAAAAGTGGTTAAATTTGCCAATATAATCTGGTAAAAAAAGGGAAGCTTACAGTTTTGGCCTGCTATTTAGAAGGGTGAAGTAATAAATAGCCCTAAAAGTGGATGGCGTTAGAATTTTGTAGCCGCCCATCCAACTGCTTAAACTAAAAATAGTCAGTGAAAGTGTAATATATACACAATTTATGTATTATATGTGTATTATTGTGTATAATCAATATATAATTTATGTATATGGCTAGAAAAAATAAAGAATGAATATGACATGCTATTTGTGTAAAGATCCCTTGAAGTTTTGTTCCCGCTTGCCCCATGACTTCAAGTTTAACAAGTCTCGTCTCTCGCTTGTCCCGTGGACAGTATTTTTAAATTACTCTGTCACCACCGAGTCATTTCTGGCAACAACTTCACCAATAAAAAGGCCTTGGCCGGCCGGAAAAGCTTGGGGGATTTGCATCTATACCCAATTTTTGGGTCACATTTTAACCTATACCCGCTTTGCAAAAAAAATTGCAAGCGTACTAACTTTTTGGGTAACTTCAAGCATACGGGCCTGAAGTAGCAAATATTTATGTCTGAAGTTTGAACTTCAGAATTTTTTGCCTGAAGTGTAGCCTTATCAAAGCAAAACTTCAGATATTTTTGCCTGAAGTTTGGCTTGACTTTCAAAGGCAATCACGCAAACTTCAGTTCATAGTGTAAGGGAAAACTTCAGTTTCTCCTCACTTCATAGTGCAAACTTTAGACAAATTAGTCTGAAATTCAATTCTTTAATTTGTAGTGCAAACTTCAGGAACTTCAGTTCATAGTGCAAGGGCAAACTTAAGTTTCCCCTCACTTCATAGTGCAAATTTCAGTTTCCCCTCACTTCATAGTACAAACTTCAGACAAATTAGTCTGAAGTTCTTCAATTTATAGTGCAAATTTCAGGAACTTCAGTTCATAGTGAAAGGGCAAACTTTAGTTTCCCCTCACTTCATAGTGCAAACTTTGTCACACCTCCTTTTTTCCGAGTGGATAGGGAATTTTTTCATATTAAAGTGGCATTAATCGAAATAGAATTATTTATTCAGTTCAAAGTCGCCACTTGGAATAATTTATGGTGTCCCAAGTCACCGGTTTATTTTAAATTCCAAATCGAGGAAATTGACTCTATTTATGGTCCGCGAACACAGAAGACCGGGTAAGGAATTCTGTTAATCCGGGAAAAGGTGTGAGGCACTCCCGAGTTTCGTGGTTTTAGCACGGTCGCGTAACTATTATTAATTGGCTTAATTATCTGATTTATTACATATTTAAAACCTATTGTGCATTTTAGCTTTTTAACCGCTTTTAATATTTATGCAATTTGTTTGAACAAGTCGCGATGTCGCGCACTCGTTTATTTTTGTACATATTGCGAATCGCGCCACGTGAAACGCACCCGCGATTTACAACATGTTAATTTTTATTATTATTCGAAGTTGTAGTCGAGTCACGTGAAACACATACTCGAATTGGGGATTATGTATCATGACTATGCCACGGGAACCGTACCCATAGCCATGATGATTTATTATTAATCGCGCCTAAAGCAAACTACGATGTTCATGATTTTTTCAAAACTAATTCGAGATTATTGTAAGGCCATGAGTTATGAAAATATTTGTGGCAACTCCCAAAATATTCGTCAAAATAGCAAATATTCAATCTATGACATTATGATAATAAGCGGAGTCTCTAATTTTCACATGATTGCTAGAAAAATGAACTTATACGGTATTATCTAATCATCTGTATCCATCAACCAGCTTCAAATTTTTAAACTCATAGCAATCATCATAAAATAAATTTAAACAAACACATGCTAATATAGCCAAAATCCCATAACTTCACACTAACCAACCTGATAATTTATCAGGTTGATGTCCTTTCGATCAGAAAAACACCACAGATATATACCAAAAGAACAAGAGGCTGCAGAACGCAAGCAGCTTCTAGTGCAAATAGCAAACCATTATCAATAGGATGATTAAAGTTCCAAGTGAGGTAGTCAGGAAAAATAAATTTAATGAACGCACACTTGTTAATATAGCCCAAAAATCCCATAAGAACAATAGAATCAAAGCAAATAAAATTACCTCATCACTCAATAGAACAAAGCAACTTAAAAATTGAGAAGAATTTAGAACGGACCTTTAGTGAAGCCAAAACTATATTTTTGATTGAATATAGAAAAGCCCCTTTAACAAAGCTTCACAACAGAGACAAACACCGGACAAAAGCTTCAAACCAATACTCCAAGAAATTCGAACAAAATCTGGAACCAAAACCTCGTCGAGGACCTTGCCGGTGACTCGAAACCTCGCCGTAAAACTTGTTTGCGCAAAGAATATATATCCCTAAAATCTGGTTGGGTCTATTTTTGGATGAATTCCTTCCCAGATTTATTTTTCTTTGTTTTCTTGTGTCTTTTCAATTTTTGAGAAAGAAGATGATTCTCTTCTTTCCTCTGTTTTCTAACTCTCTCGATTCTTTTTCTCTTTTTGTTTTCTGTTTTTATCTTCTTTTTAATTGTGTGGTGATGGAGCTTAAGCAATTGGGTGTGGAGCTTGAGAGAATGAAGATCGAGCAGATCTAAAGAGAGGGAGAGGCGTTGATGATGATTTATTTTTGTGAAAAAGAGACTCCTCCACTGCCCCCCTCTATTTTTTCCGTCTCCGTATCCTCCCCCTTTTATGTCTGTGTTTGTCTTGGGTAGGTGTTATTTGTAGGAAATTGCTAGTAAAGTGCATGTGAATTAGTTATGAGATGATGATAAGAGAGAAGTGACAATTTTTTATTGGCTCTTTTTTTTATCTTTTTTTAAGGTAATTTAAAATTTAAATTACTACACTAATATTTTAAACTAGATAAAATATAAGAAACTACTAAGAAAAGTTATAAAATTATTAGTCTTACCAAATTAAAAGAAACATATATTTTTTGTAAATTTTCTTTTCTTTTTGCAAATAAAACACAACTAATATCTAAAAATGTGACTCTTTTTGTATGATTTTAATTTTATCAAATAAACCTGCTAAAATAAGTGAAATAAAGGTTAAAATATGTAGATTAAACTTAAAATTATTAACAACTAAAAAGTGTTAAAAAATCTCAAATATAGTCAAAAATTAGATGCTCACAAACTTCAGACAAATTAGTCTGAAGTTCTTCAATTTGTAGTGCAAACTTCAGGAACTTCAGTTCATAGTGCAAGGGAAAACTTAAGTTTCCCCTCACTTCATAGTGCAAACTTCAGACAAATTAGTCTGAAATTCTTCAATTTGTAGTGCAAACTTCAGGAACTTCAGTTCATAGTGCAAGGGCAAACTTCAGTTTCCCCTCCCTTCATAGTGCAAATTAGTCTGAAGTTCTTCAATTTGTAGTACAAACTTCAGGAACTTCACTTCATAGTACAATGGCAAACTTCAGTTTTTTCTCACTTCATAGTGCAAACTTGAGACAAATTAGTCTGAAGTTCTTTAATTTATAGTGCAAACTTCAAGAACTTCAGTTCATAGTGCAAGGGTAAACTTCATTTTCCCCTCCCTTTATAGTGCAAACTTCAGACTAATTAGTCTGAAGTTCTTCAATTTATAGTGCAAACTTCGGGAACTTCAGTTCATAGTGCAAGGGCAAACTTCAGTTTTTCCTCACTTCATAGTGCAAACTTCAGACAAATTAGTCTGAAGTTCTTCAATTTGTAGTGCAAACTTCAGGAACTTCAGTTCATAGTGCAAGGGTAAACTTCAGTTCCCCCTAACTTCATAGTGCAAATTTCATACAAATTAGTCTGAAGTTCTTCAATTTATAGTGTAAATTTCAGGACAAATTAACTTTTCAGTGTAACTAAGAGCTGGTTTGGCATCACATCGGGCTTTACCTCATGGAAAATTCTTCATATTCTTCATACTGGATTTGGAACTTCTGTATATTCAGTATGAGATAAACACATAACAAGATGAACTAGAGAGTATCTGTTGCGCTCTCGATGCATTTGGATTTGTATCTCGAGCTTGCAAAATAAAGGATTGTAAAATTTGCAGAAGCCCATATTTTACCTTCTGTTAACAGGGTTTCTGAATTCAAATAGAGAATAATAACAATATTCTGTTTTGTTATTTTATGACAGTATTTGATCAAATATAGGTTAAGTTGTTAATTTGACTTCACATTTTATTAGTGAATATATTAAAGTAGTGGTTGAAAAGTTAATTTGATAGACTAGCAGAGGAAGCAGGAGAAGAGGCGTTTGAAATTGTTAAAATTAGGATATATATTAAATAATTTTAAAAATATGAGTATAGGTTAAAGGGGTGCGACCAAATAGGGCGCCCGTGCAATGTTTACGAAAAGCTTCGCTGCAACGGCCCTCTCTCTTTCTTTACTCATTTTCTTTGCCGTTTTCTCTCAAAACGTAACCTACTTTCTCTATCATTCCCTCACTTTTACTTTTTTTCTATGTATGTACACAATTTATGTATATACGTTGTGTATATACAGATTATACAATGTATTACACAACTTATTACACGTTAAACACTAAGTACGCAATGCATGTATATACCGAGTATACATTTACTATACAGTTATTATACACTAAGTATATACACGCGGCTTCACCTTCCTTTCAATCACAGAGTTGGAAATAAAACTCAAAACATCACAAGCCCTTTAGTCCGACTCGGGCCTAACGTTTGCTCGTATAATTTTTAATTTGCTCATAAAAAATTAGATTGTATTTTAATTAATAACTTATAAAATTTTAGACTATGATTTAATATTTTCTTATAAGATTTTTTGTTTGCTCAAAAAAGGATCTTTAGACATGGTCTAAAAGGTTTATCAATGGAAAAAAAAATCATTTACTTAATAACTTATACAAAAAGGGACAACTGGCGAGAATATTACTATGGGTATGTGTATATTATTGTAACTTAGTAAGTTTACATTATAGTAACTGGTTAGATAGGAGAAACAAAAAGTAACTGGTTGGAACCATTTAAATTGGCAATATCTAAATAAGAAAATATACAGTTAAAAATAAAATGATATCCAGCTATGATAACAAATTATTCTTTCAAATCTGATTATATATTTCAAAATCCATAATCTGATCATAATTAAAGTTTGATTTGATTCACTCTGCAGCTACTCTACAAGCTATAAAAGCACACCTCTTGGTTACCTTGATTATCCAAAGTAAGCAGAGAAAAACGAAACACACTATCTAAGACTACATATAGAGTGGATTTCTAAAAGGAGAATGGCAAAGCTTTTGACTTGTGTCCTTCTCATTGCTGTTATGTTTCTTGGTAATCAATAACATACA
Source organism: Nicotiana tomentosiformis (assembly GCF_000390325.3). NCBI lineage: Eukaryota > Viridiplantae > Streptophyta > Magnoliopsida > Solanales > Solanaceae > Nicotiana > Nicotiana tomentosiformis. The sequence continues at coordinate 103,349,557 of NC_090812.1, forward strand.
CTTCCTTTTCTTTTTGGTATTTCAATACTTGCTTCCTAATGTGAATACTTAATTTTCTTTGCCTTTTTGTGTTTTATTGGATGTAGTTGGAACTATGATCCCATCAACAAAGGCGGCAAAGACCTGCTATCAAATACATACAGAAATATTGTGCGATCAAGGCAAAGTTGAACCAAAATGTTTGCCATTTTGCAAGCAGAAATTTGGACCCCAAGCTGGTGCCCAATGCATTGAAAATATTGGCCTTGAGGGTCCTTTTTGTGCTTGCAATTATCCTTGCTAGTTACCTTTTCACTTTCCTTTTGAATAAACTTTAATAATTTCTATATTATATCTCAAATTATAATATATTATTTGTGCTTCAGGAGCCTTGGGAATGAAAAGTCTCTCTTTATTTAAATTTTCCTGTTTATTTTTCTTCATTCTTCATCCATGGAAATTGATTAAATTTTCAGAGGAGTGAGTCTATACATATGCTCATAGGAAATTAATTTAAGTGCAACGGACTCAAGGATACAATATATCTTATAAAAAAACAAACTAATGAATTTACTTTAATTCAATTTTGAGCATTACAACTGTCGTAGGGAAAGAAATTAATGAACTAATTAGAGAAAATATGTGCCATATCTCCTACTAGGGGGTGGTCCCCTCACCCCTGCATCATTGGTCCTCGTTCAATGCTTGAGATTCTCGATTTTGGCTGTATAATAGAACACGAAAAATAATTAGAAAACAAAAGCAGCTCGAATATTGTTCAAGTCAACAAGTGGAAAAAAAATATAGAAATGAGTTTAATTTGTACCTTTGAGCTCCATCATACCACAGTCGGCGTCACATTTCATCTCACAAAAAGTGTAGCCATGGCCCTCATCAGCACATTCCTTTTGACAATTGTCAAAGCACCGCTTGAAAACTTCATCGGCTTCAGCTACGTCAACATGCACAGCTGACAACACAACTATGCACATTACAAACACTGCTACTACCTTCTTCGCCTCCATTTTTTTTTCCCACTTAATTATTTTGCCGGTTGGTTTATTACCCTTGGACGATTTGTTAATGGACATGAGATTGTATTTATAGGTTATTCTGACCCTTTACGTTGGAGTAATATACCTTAAAGCAAGGGAAAGCTTGTGGATTTCCTTGGATTTTGGAAAATGAAGAGTCATTGATTAGACTTGTGTTCCATAAATTGGGGAAAGCAAGTGTGTGTTATTCCGTATTACAGCATTGTTTGTTCACTAATTCAAAAAATGATTTTGACCACCGAATAATTGACTGGAAGGTGGGCAACTCTTTCATTAACCTCTTAGGACAATTACAGTAATTTTTTCAAAAACTTTCAGTATCAACTAGAGAAAATAAAGCCAGGCTTTGTGATTTCAGTGAGCAATTCGTTTGGTGGTAAATCTGGCTGCATATTTGGTGGTAAAAGGGCCATGGATGAATATGTAACGGCAGACCATAAATGTAAATATTCTTTGCAATGGCTGTCTATTTAATACCAAGAAATATTCTTCATTAAATATTATCTGATGGCAAACATTCGATCTGCTCACGTTGATCGTCCTTCCTTCGGGGTTTATCCGATGCCAACTACATCTGTTATTCCCGGTACGGGTTATTATTTGATTTACTTTCTACATGTTTTCAGTTCCACGTGTCATGCTATTATTCGATCATTCAATATAAACCAATTTTACCCTATATAGATAGTCTCCCTGCTTTCCGGTGGCATATTATTGTGTCATCACGAAGTTGGTGAAGATTCCTTTCTTGACGGGAAATCTTTTGAAAACCTTCTGAACAGTCTTTGATGCTTGAAAGGACGCACGCCTTCTCGCATTTAATACCCCGAACAGGTGTTGCCCTACGATTTAGCAATATTTTTACCGGTTCTCGAGGTAATCATGACCACGATTTTTCTCGTCTATATCTTTACTTATGCCCATCATTTTACCTCTTTCACTTCCAAAACTTTCAAAAGTTTATTATCTTCTTTGCACTTAACCTTCTTCTGCTTTCATCTCTTTCCGATTTTCTTCAAAAAACTTCCATTGTCTTTTTGCTATCATGGCTTCTTTTATTGAATCTTTTGAAAACTCTGGTCTTCTCTTCGGTGGAGGCCCGAAGATAAATAAAGACAAAGAGGTTGATGTTGATGTTGATCCTCCCATGGTAAGCACCATCATCTCCAAACATCTGAACACCGTCAATGACTTCCAAGAGAATTTCCCCTCCGCGTCTTCACGAACTTGGGTCGAAAGCATGTATCCTTCCTCTATTCGCCCTTCCAATATTGCTGTTGTGAAGGAGGATTGCAACTGCTCAGACCTTAACATCATTGCTCCTGACCTGATAGAGCAAATTACCTTCACCAAGGAAGGCTTTACATATGTCTATATATATATCTCTTCACCTTCGGTCCGTTTTCTTTGAGCGGGGGCTTGACCCTGTGATCTTGGAGTTCTGCCATCGTTACCAGGCCTGCTTGGCATAAGTAGGCCCTTCGATATGATGAAGGTGGCTTGCCTATGTCGATTGTGCACGGAGACTGGGAAAACCCTAACTTTGGCGCACATGATGAATCTCTACTCCCCCAAGATTTTCCGTGAGGGAGTAATAAATTTCAGCAAACGTGGCCACTATGCCCTTCTCACCAGCGTAGATGATGACAATGACCGTAGGTGGATGGAGCAGTATGTCATTATTGCTACCAGAGATATCATCCCGGCCACAACACCATCCTTCCCTGAATCATAGAATTGTTCACGTAAGTTTGTAATTTATTCATCACTTTCCTTCATAAAAAGATCACTTCCTGTCATTGTTGGCCTTAGTTTTCGTTGTTTCAGTTGCTCGATGGACACCAATGAGGGTCCAAGGCCTAGACCAATGGGTTCAGAAGATTCTGGATATTACAATGCCAGATACCCATCAGTAGAAGAAGATGGGCCTCAAATATGGATGGAAAGCCAAGAACCACGGTAAACTGATCCCCTCTCCTTTCAGCCTCTATACGAACATAAGTAAATTTGCTAACCATATCTTTTTCTTGATTGAAGACTCCTACAGGGCTTTGTTACCTGCCCCGAAGTGGATGTTTTAGCTGATCATGTGGAGGCCACGAGATTGCTACAAAGTGCTCTCGCCCGAAGTGGTGCCCTCGGATCTGCCTCCGGTGGAGATGCTTCCTCCCCGAGTCCCCAGCCAGAGAACAAGCAACCAAAAAGGCAGCGTTTTTTCTCGGCTGGTGATAAAAATAAGAAAATAAAGACTACAACAACCGAGCCGACCACAGTGGTTGTTGTGGAAAACGGAGAAGCCAGTGATAAAGTGGCTCCCCTCTAAAGAAAAAGAATAACTTCATCAACTCAACCGGGAGAGCTTTAGAACCCGACCCCAGATGAGGTACAAGCACTTTAGGGCGAGTTTGATATAGTGGAGGATGTTGATTATCACTTTCCAACCCCTATTGCTATTTCTGGTCTCGGGAGGTCGGACCCAGGGCCTCTTCTGCCTTCGATCGATGAGCAACCAATAATCAGCGTTGCTCCTGTTGTAACTGTTTCTCAACCTTCAACGCCTACAACTTTACGCCCCTCGACACCAGCTGCATCTTTTCCACCAGCACCCACTGCATCTCCTCCACGGGCAACGGACGCCTGAGAGAAGGGTATTTCTCCTCCCCAGTCTCCTGACCACGGGAATTAGGGCATATCTATTCACCCCCTTCTCCATATCATCGAGGGATGAGGAATGTCACTCTCTCATTTTCGAAGGGGTGCCATCTATTGTCCAGGCCGGTGGAACTTGCCAACTATCTAAAGTCGCTGGCTTCAGAGAAGGATAAGAAGAAGATACACTCTCTTTTAGTGGAATGTTTGTTGAATAATGCAATGCATAATGCAGCAGTGGTATCGTACTTGTTCTCTTATTTCTTGTTCTCTACTTATATGTTATAACGAGATTTCTAAACTTGATATACTTTTTTACAGGCCAACTTCCTTGCTTCTGAGGGCCTTCAGAGATTGATTCTTGACAAAGAAGTGCTTGTATCTGAGGGGGATCAGTTCTTGGCCAAAAGGAATTAAATTGTTGCGCGTCTCCCGGTGTTGGAGGCAAAAGTCGTTGAAGCGGGTGAGCTTGAGGCCTGGTTACAGCAAAGTGAGCAAGAAGTGATGGGCCACAACCAAGATTCTCCTCAATCGCGTGCACATCTCCAAGATGCTAAGGCTAAGTAGGTTGAACTTCAAGATGTTGTGCTTGCTGCGGCTGAGCGCGAGTCTGCCTTCGTTGAATAAGTGAATAATTTGGAGGCAACCTTGAGCTCCAAAGTTGAGGAGGATAATGCCGTCGAGGAGAAGAGGGCCACGATGGAGGAGAGAATCAAGAAGATCATAGATCAAAATCGGCTTCATCTTTCTAAAATCCATGATCTCGATTCTAGCCTCGTCGCCACGAGGTCCGAGAGGGATAACCTTCAAGCCGAGGTTGACAAACTTAAGGCAAAGCTCTAACACTAAGGGGATTCTCTCATTTTTGAAAAGACGTACGCTATGTATCATATGAGGAGAAAAACCTTGGAGGAGGCCAAAGCAGGCATCGTTGATATTGATGATGACATCGCCAAGGACCGAGCATTGAAGTTAACTGCTCGAGAATGTCTCTCGGCTCAACATGATGTAGCTGACCTTTCGAGCACCGATTCCAAGTGTTCGGGAATCGAGGATGAAGCTGAAGAGAATGAGGATGAAGGCCCAGGACCTGAACTGGCGGCTGATCTTTCCACTTTCCCCGGGGGAGGGGGCGTAAATGCCTCTATCCCCCCGAGTTCCGGCGGCGATAATGTTTAGAATTTGTTTCCTTTGTTATTTTCTTTTGCATTTTTGTACTTATGCCGTTTGGCATTTTGATAAATGAAGAAGACTTTTTCTTAAGTATTGCGCAAAGTTTATTCTTTTTGCGTCGAATTAGATAAGGCTTTGTGTGTATTTTCGTCTAATAACTTTTTGTTCCGGGCATAAAATCTTCCGGAATCAACCATTTACTATGAGAGTTTCATAAGAGACGACCCTCTTATGTTTACGGTGCTCTTGAAGAGGACGTCTCCTGTTCATTCCGGCACAAGCATTTAAATTTTTTGTTATTTTTCAAATGATAAAATCAACTCATAGTTTGGACATGAAACAAGATTTAAAAAAGGGACTTTATTTTATTCCTTCTATCTTCAAAAGTACACAAGCATTCGTTTGCTAAAAAAAGAAAATTCCAATATATGTGGCTAACTTGTACAACTTATTTCTTTGAGATTGACCATGTATTTCCCGGTCCCGATGAAATATTATTGTTCCCGGTTCTTGTAGTCCCCGATTTTCATGGAAATATTGTTGTCGTATCTTATATTACTTCCCCCAGTATTTGAATGCGAAGTATGCGAATTGGAATACTGAAAGTCTTGCTTCATTAGGCGGTTGAATAGTCTTCGGTTTGATGGCAAGTTTAGCTTCCCATTAGGAATTTGCCATTGAGCCAAAGATTATTTAACCATCCCACAGTTGTTTGTTACTTCAATGCTTGTCATTTGAAGGTGTTAGTCTTGCCGATGGCACTTCTCTCGTAGTATTTTTCCGTTGCCGCCTCATAAAAAACCTTGTCAGAAAAACCAGATTGGGACAAGAATTAGCCGAAGGAAAACGAGTGCAGCACATACTTTCAGTATCGATAGCATCCATCAGCAGTAATACCTTTTGAGGTGAGTCACGATCCAATTGCTTGGAAATTTCACTCCATCTTAATTTTCTAGCTAGTACGATCCTTTACCGGTGACAGCCAAAACTCAGTAGGGACTTTCGCACGTCGGACCCAACTTCCCACCATTGATTTTTCGAGTGTTTTGAGTCACTTCCCTCAAAACCAAATCCCTGACTTTGAAGTAACAAAGATTGCCTCTCCGATTATAGTATCTTTCCATCCTTTGCTTCTGAGCTACCATCCTCACGTGTGCCAAGTCCCTATGTTCATCAAGTAGATCCAGCTTCACCACCAATACCTTGTTATTTGTTTCTTCGTTTGCTCGGGAAAACTGTAAGGTTGGTTCCCCTACTTCCACCGGGATCAGAGCTTCCGCGCCATATATGAGAGAGAAATGTGTCTCTCCCGTGCTTGATTTTTCTGTTATCTGGTATGGCCATAGCACGCCCGATAATTCTTTGGGCCACTTGCCTTTATCCGCTTCTAACCTCTTTTTAGGTTTTGGATAATCACCTTATTGGTTGACTTTGCATGTCCATTAGCGCTCAGGTGGTATGGTGAGGAGGTAATTCTTTTGATTTTCATATCTTCGAAAAATTTTGAGACTTTGGAGCCTATGAACTATGGTCCGTTGTCATAGGCAATCTCCTTCGGTGTTCCGAACCGGCAAATTATGTTTTCCCATAGGAAGTCGATCACTTCGCGCACACCGATCTTTTGGTAAGGACCTGCTTCAACCCATTAAGTGAAGTAATCAGTTAAAATTAAAAGGAATCTTACCTTTCCGGGACCCGATGGCAGTGGACCAATTATATCCATCCCCCATTTCATGAATGGCCATGGGGACAGTACCAAATGTAAGATTTCTGCCGGTTGATGAACCAATTATGCTTAGCGCTGGCATTTGTCGCATTTATGAAAGAACGCGTTTGCATCTTGTTCCATCCGGGGTCAGTAGTATCCTATCCTAACCAGCTTTAGTACCAATGAATCTGCACCGGAATGGTTCCCGCAAATCCCTCCATGGACTTCTCTCATCATGTAGTCCGATTTCGATGTTCCTAGACATTGGGCCAATGGGCCTTGGTACGATCTCCTATACAATTGCCCTCCCATAAGGCCAGTAACGAGCCGCCTTAGCCTGGGATGCCTTTGGGTATTCGGGCAACTTGCCATGCTGCAGATATTCAATGAAATAATTCCTCTACTACCAGACTAGGTTGGTTGTATTTACTTCACAATAAACACCCACACCTAGCACCGAGTGCATAAGTTGAATGATAGTTCTGGATTCAAACTCTTTCATCTCCGTGGACGACCCCAAATTGGCCAATACATCTGCTTCTACATTCTCTTCTCTCTGCATGTGTGTGATCGACCACTCCCTGAACCGTGCGAGCAATGTCTGAAATTTAATCACATACTATTGCTTGTATTACTTTTTTGAGTCGAAAATCCCGTACACTTGGTTTACTACCAGCTGGGAATCACATTTGATCTATATGACCTCAGAGACAAGTCCCTGGGCCAGTTCGAGCCCTGCAACCAAAGCTTCATACTCAGCTTCATTGTTAGTTAACAGAATATTTTTAATGGCCTGCCTCAGACTTTCCCCAGAGGCGTGATTTGAACCGCCCGACCCTTTCACATTGGAAGCTCTGTCCGTAAATAAGGTCCAAACTCCTGATGTCATTTCCGGCACCAACACCTCTTCTTTAGCAGCTACGGGCAGTAACCCGAGACTATTGGTCACAAAGTCAGTCAAAACTTGTGATTTGATCACATTCCTAGGCTTGTATCCAACATCGAACTCACTAATTTTTACTGCCCACTTGGCCAACTGACCTGACAACTCAGGCTTGTGAAGAACATTCTGCAAGGGGAAAATTGTCATGACGGCTACTGGGTGGCACTGAAAATAAGGCCTAAGCTTTCGAGAGGCGACTGCGAGAGCTAAGGCCAACTTTTCGAGGTGTGGATAGTGAGTCTCTTCTCCTGATAAAATTTTACTAACATAATAGACAGAAAATTGCGTACCTTCCTCTTCTCGAACTAAAACGGCACTTACCTCTACTTCTAAGACTGCTAGATATATCAATAATTATTCACCTTCCCCCGATTTTGATAGTAGTGGGGGGCTTGATAGATAACGTTTCAGATCTTTCAAGACCTGCTGACATTTTGGAGTCCATTCAAAATTGTTATTCTTCTTCAGAAGTGAGAAGAAGTGATGACACTTTTACGAGGATCGAGAGATGGACCTGTTTAAAGCGGCCAATCTTCCGGTTAGCCTCTATACTTCTTTTACGCTCGTTAGATGGTCCGGGATTTCATCGATGGCTTTGATTTTATTGGGATTAACCTCGATCCCTCTCTGTGAGACCAAGAAAACCAAGAACTTACCAGAGCCAACCCCGAACGCACATTTTTCCGGGTTGAGCCTCATGTTATGCTTCCTCAGGATATCGAATGTTTCTGGGAGGTGCTTTAAATGATCTCCTACATTCAAAGACTTGACCAACATGTCATATATATACACTTCCATTGTTTTACCTATTTTCTTTTCGAACATCTTGTTCACGAGCCTCTGATAAGTGGCTTCGGCGTTTTTAGGCCTGAAGGGCATTACATTATAACAATATGTGCCAAAGTTCGTTATGAGCAAAGTTTTATCCCGATCCTCTGGGTTCATATTGATCTTATTGTACCTATAATAGGTATCAAGGAAATTCATTAACCCGTGCTCGGCCGTTGCATCAATCATTTGATCAATGTTTGGCAATGGAAACGAGTCTTTAGTGCACGCCTTATTCAAGTTCTTATAATCTATGCACATTCTAAATTTGTTATTTTTCTTTGGAACTACAACTACGTTAGATAACCATTCGGGATACCTTACCTCCTAGATTGAATCGATGTCGAGCAGTCGGGTTACCTCTTCTTTAACAAACTTGCTCCTGACCTCGACTATTGGGTGTATCTTTTGTTGTACCGGTAAGAAGTTCGGGTCCAAGCTTAGCTTGTGCATGGCCACCTCTAATGGAATACCTGTCATATCCTAGTGCGACCATGCAAAACAATCAACTTTAGCTTTAAGGAAATTAACAAATCATGTCTTGAGTTCGGGATTGAGCCTTGTTCCTAACTGGAACTTCCTTTCCAAGAATTATCCGAATAAGGCCACTTGCTCGAGTTCTTCTACACTGGATTTGGTTGCATCCATCTCCTCCGGCTCTTGAAAATAACTCGGCCCCTGGTGGAATTCTGGCGACTCCTTGCACCCGTCTTCATTGGTCAAGGGAGAAGGTGTCGACTTCAGTAATTGCTATTTGTTGGGTTCCTTCCTTTTACTGCTGAAAATCAACACTGCGTTCATCTCTCTTGCCGCCAGTTGATCTCCTCTTATCGGATTGATTCTTTCCGGGGTCGGAAATTTCAATAGTTGATGATATGTTGAGGGCACGACCTTCATCTCATGCAACCATGGCCCACCGAGGATTATATTGTAACTCATATCGCTATCTACCACTTCGAATAAGGTCGTCTTGGTTACCTGATAAATGGGGATTTTGACTACTTATTAGCACCTTTTTGCTTTCGTTTTAGTCCAATAGCGCTTAATTGTGTTCCCGAAAACTAATAAAATATGTTAATTACAAGAATATTGGAAGATGAAATCCACTTCAAGAAGGAGTCATCTAAACTTAAGGACAAAATAGCACAAAAGCTCAAAGTGCGGTATCTGCTGCCGCAGGTCATGAAGCAATTCCATCAGAGAAGGTTACAAGATACGGACCGCACATGAAATTGTGCGGCCGCAGAAATTGGGTAAAAGCCAAAGTTGAGAGAACCTGCATCTCAAGTTCAACACGAGCGTGGACCGCACAATTATTGTGCGACCGTAGAAAAGCATGATGCGGCCGCAACCACATTTGTGCGGACCGCAGAAGAGCATGGTGTGGCCGGAGACATATTTGTGTTGTCCGTAGAAAGAGAGAAGTAAGGCCGCAGTTCAGAATTGTGCGGCCGCAGGTTTCCAATCCTGTCAGGCTGAAGCAAAGTGTGGGCTGCACATGGAATTGTGCGGCCGCAGAACCTCTGAAAGGGCATTTTTATCCAAAACTTCCAGCACTGTATAAATAGAAGAGTTTCACTTTTTAAGGTCAAGTTTTGACATCAGCTGCTATAGTAGACGGTTTCTCTTACTCTTTTTAGTAGTTTTTGCTATTTTGAGGTCTTTGAATATTGATTTCATCATTTTAATTATCAATATAGGTTTAATTATTATTTCTTCTATTTCTTCTATCTTAAGCATGAGTAGCTAGATTTTCACTAGGGTTGTGACCCAACCCTAGAGTGTAATCTTAATGGGTGTTTGATTTATTGCTTGTTTATGGTTAGGTGTTTATTATTTAGCCTTGTTCTTGCTTTTACTTGTAGAATTAATGGTTGCAAATATTAGTTCATGCCTATTTAATTTGGTCTCTACTTAAGAAAAAGAGATTTAGTCTAGGAAAACTTGGTAAATAAGAAATTGGGTAAATCGAGAGATTGATAGTCCCAACTAAAGGGTTAAACCTAGAGATAGTAAAACCCAACTTGAGCTTGGTATCAACCGTTTTGTTCAATACCTATTTGGACTTGAGAAAGCCAAATTGGGAAAAATCACTCTCTGATCGAGAGGTATTGAGTGGGTACTCGAGTGTTGATATCTATAATACACCCTGACCAATAAAACAAGCTTTAAAGTTTACAACTCATTAGGCAAACACCTAGGTGAAGGTCATAGCCCTAGGCCTTTTACATCATTTCAAAAACAACAACAAAAACACTTTCCTATTTTCAATTCTTAGTTTGTAATTTTAGCTTAAACTAGACCTAGAAATAACCCAAGTTTGTGGAAGTGCAATTTGAGATATTTGAAGCTCATACACTACAATATATATACCCCTAAGTCCCATTCATAGCTCCCTGTGGAAAATCGACCCCAACTCCTTGTTGGGTATTACTATTGCATCGACCGTTTCATAACCTTAAATAGAGGTATGACTTGGACGAGATCAATTTTTGGCACCGTTGCCGGGGAATTAAAAAACGGATTTAGCTATATATTTGATTTTTTGTGTGAATTGTCTTCTTTTCCTTCCGTGTTACTGATTTGTGTGAATCAATTGTGGGTGCAACAATGGCCCTTAACAATGATCAACTCGGAAACATACATTTGGGGTATGTGGAAGTTGAAGATGACCAAGTTGAAGAGGTTCCTCTTGAACCTCATGCAAATAGACGAGGCCGACCGCCTCAAGACAACGTCCCAGTTCCACCCCCGCCTCCACCAAGAGAGGCTCCACACCAGGTGTTGCCGAATGAAGGGTATGCAAGTTCCATAGTCCCGCCTCACATTAGGGCGGGCAAATTTCAAATCACGAATGTAATGCTCACATTGCTAGAGCAACGGAGATTCTTCACCGGGGATCCGAGTCAAAATGCATACAAGCACTTGAAGGGGTTTATGAACACTTGTTGGGGGAGTAACAGACAAACGTCTCCAAGGATGCTTTAAGGTTGAGGCTATTTCCTTTCTCTCTATGGGGAAAAGCCTTGGATTGGTTAGAGAGATTTCCAAACCATTCCATCCATACATGGGATGAGTTGGCGGAGAAATTTATTTTCAAGTTCTTTTCTCCTGGGCATATGGCTACTCTTAGAGACGCAATTCTAACATTCAAACAAGAGCCCAATGAGCCGTTGCATGAAATATGGAAGAGGTACCGAACTATGGTCAAAGAGTGCCCCAATAATGACATGACGGAGGCTATGATTCAACAAACTTTCTACCGGCCGATCAACACAACCAATCAGTGTGTGGTAAATCAACTTGCCGGTTGAAATTTTATGACAACACTGTATGCGGAAGCTTGTGAGATTTTAGATGCAATGGCGGACATTTCATTGGTAGGGCAAAGTAGGGCAAATATTCCTTAAGGTGATCCGAACGTGATTCACCTACATAAATAATTGCATGATCACGGGCAAGCCATTGCTGAGTTGACCACACCATGAACCAATTGGCAAAGGCTCAACTTCAACAAGTGCAAAACACGAGGCAAGTCAATGCTATGGAGGGAGTTAATATGATGGTAAAAAGAGAAGAACAAGAAGTCCACAAGTGCAACAAAGAGTGAACAATTTTGTGTAAGATGATAGTGGAATTGATCAAGGTGATTCTTACAATGATCAAGAAGAAGAGGTCCAATATGTGAACAACTTTCAAGGGCAAAAAATCAACTTCCAATGCCCTAGTCAACAACAATGGAGATCTTCAAACAATCAAGGTAATTGGAATATAGGAAACAATCAAGACAATTGGAATAACAACAATCAAGGCAATTAGAGTGGAAGCAATACGCAAGGGAATTGGCAAAACAATAACAACCAAGCCAATTGGAGAGGCAACAACCAAGGCGGGTGGAACAACAACCAAGGAAATCGGGGGTCGGATTTTCAAAGGCCCCCGATGAATCAACAACCGAGCAACACACCTCCTTACCCCTCTCATGTTCCTAGTTCCTCCAATAATGAAATGGGTCGTATTGAGAACATGTTCAAGCAAATTATGTAGGAGAATGCCGATTCCGATGCTCAACTTGCTTCACACAACATATCAATCCGAAACTTAGAAATGCAAATGGGTCAAATCTCTCAAGCTTTAAATTCTCGTCCTAAAGGGGGAACTACCAAATGATATGGTAGTGAACTCGAAGGGTGGAAATAATACGGGACATGCCATAGCCGTTACTACAAGAAGTGGAAGAGGTAGAAATGCACCCACCTCAAGTCAAAGGCAACTTGTGGATGATGAGCAACTGGTAGAGGCAGCGGAGACCCCAAACAATGTTGTGCATGCAAATGAGAAAGTGCGGATTGATATTGATGACACGGTGGTAGAGACTCAAGAGGATGTAAACTCGTCTAGGGATCATATGATTGACATACCGGAACCAGTAGTGCAAAAAGCTAAGGCACCATTGCTTAAGCCACCCCCTCCCTATCCTTAAAGGCTTGCCAAGAAAAATGACGAAAATCAATTCAAAAAGTTTATTGATATGATGAAGAGTGTCTCGATAAATGTGCCATTAATTGAAGCCTTGGAGAAAATGCCCAGTTATGTAAAGTTTATGAAGGATTTAGTGACAAAGAAGTGGTCGATGAATTTTGAAACTATAAAAATGACTCATCAAGTGAGTGCAATTGTGCATTCCATGGCTCCCAATTTGGAGGATCCCGACGCTTTCACGATTTCTTGTACTATTGGAAGTGCCGAGTTTTCAAAAGCACTATGTGATCTTGGGACAAGTATCAATTTGATGCCCTATTCAGTTTTCAAGACTTTGGGAATTAGGCAACCAAGACCCACATCTATGAGATTACAAATGGTCGATAGTACCATGAAGAGACTATTGGGAGTGATTGAAGATGTATTGGTTCGTGTTGATAAATTTATTCTTCCAGCGGATTTTGTCATTCTTGATTGTGAGGTTGATTATGAGGTCCCAATTATTCTTGGTAGACCTTTCCTTGCCACGGGGAAGTCTCTAGTTGATGTTGAAGCTGGAGAACTTACCTTCCGGATTGGTGATGAAAAAGTGATTTTCCATGTGTGTAATTCCATGAGGCAACCCAATAGAAAAGAGGTGTGTTCTTTCGTGGACTTGGTAACCGATGTCATTGTAGATGAAACAAGTGCTGTGATGAATGTTGATGATACATTGGAGGCCGTCTTTCTCAATATTGATGATGATGAGATGGATGGCTTCATAGAATGTGTTAATTCTTTGCAAGGGATGGGTTCGTATAATTATGCACCTCGAAAACTTTCCTTGGATCTTGATAATAGAAAACCTCCTCCTACAAAGCCTTCAATTGAAGAGCCTCCTATCTTGGAGTTAAAGCCATTACCTCCACATCTCAGGTATGAATTCCTTGGCCCTTACTCTACTTTACCAATTATTCTTTTCTCTTGTTTGACTAACGTGCAGGTTGACTCTACATTGGCGGTGCTCTATAAGAGGAAGAAAGCTATTGGGTGGACTTTGGCGAATATTCGGGGAATAAGCCCTGCATTTTGCATGCACAAGATTAACTTGGAGAAAGATGCCAAATCCTTCATTGAACATCAAAAGAGACTCAATGAAGCCATGAAAGACGTGGTAAAAAAGGAGATCATAAATTGGTTAGATGTCGGGATAGTCTACCCTATTTCTGACAGTTCGTGGACTTCTCCGGTACAATGTGTTCCGAAGAAAGGGGGCATAACTATGGTCACCAATGATAAGAACGAGTTGATTCCAACAAGAACGATGACCGGATGGAGAGTGTGTATGGACTATCGAAAGCTAAACAAAGTCACAAGGAAAGACCATTTCCCACTACCCTTTCTTGACCAAAATGCTTGATAGGTTGACCAGCCGGGCATTCTATTGCTTTCTAGATGGATATTCGGGCTACAATCAAATCCTTATTTCCCCGGAAGATCAAGAGAAAATAACTTTCACTTGTTCCTATGGCACTTTCGCTTTCAAGCGGATGCCATTTGGCTTATGCAATGCACCGGTAACTTTTCAATGGTGTATTATGGCGATCTTTACGGATATGGTATAGGACTACCTTGAAGTCTTCATGGATGACTTTTCGGTAGTCGTGGATTCCTTTCATAATTGCTTGGCAAATTTGGATAAGGTATTGGCAAGATGTGAAGAAATGAACTTGATGTTGAATTGGGAAAAATGCCATTTCATGGTCGAGGAGGGTATTGTCCTTGGCCATAAGATCTCAAAGAAGGGAATAGAGGTCGACAAGGCGAAAATAGAGGTGATTTCCAAAGTTTCACCTCCAATATCCGAGAAGGGCGTGAGAAGTTTCTTGGGTCACGCGGGGTTCTTCCGGCGTTTCATAAAGGAGTTTTCCAAAGTGGTGAACCCCTTGTGAAAGCTTTTGGAGAAAGATGCTAAATTTCACTTCAATGATGATTGCATGAGAGCATTTGAATTGCTCAAGTTCAAGTTGACAACTACTCCCATTATCACCGCTCCTAATTGGAGCATTCCTTTTGAGCTCATATGTGATGCTAGTGATGTAGCGGTTGGAGTAGTTTTGGGGCAACGTATCAACAAGATTTTTCATCTGGTCTACTATGCTAGTAAGACCATGAATGATTCCTAAGTCAATTATACCGTTACCGAAAAAGAGCTCCTCGCTATTGTGTTTGCTATTGAAAAGTTCCGCCTGTACTTGATGGGTGCAAAAGTGATTGTCCACACGGATCATGCTGCACTTTGTTATCTTATGAGCAAGAAAGATTCCAAATCCCGGTTGATGAGATGGGTGCTTTTGTTGCAAGATTTTGATATAGACATCCAAGACCGGAAAGGGAGTGAAAATCAAGTGTTGGACTACTTGTCTCGTTTGGAGGAGGAGGGGAGGCCGCATGATGGCCTTAAAATTAATGACTCTTTCCCCGATGAGCAACTCTTGGCTATTTCAATGAAAGAGGTGCCATGGTTCACAGATCTAGCAAATTTTCTTGTAAGTAGTATCATCCCGTATGAGTTCTTTTCAAACTAAAGGAAGAAGCTCAAATGGGATTGTCAAGACTATTATTGGGATGAACCGTACCTCTTTCGGATTTGTACGGATGGGGTAATTAGAATATGTGTACCGGATGAATATCAAAATGTTATTCTTGAGGCTTGTCACTCTTCGCCTTATGGTGGTCACCATGGCGGAGCAAGAATGGCAACTAAAGTGCTAAGTTGCGGTTTCTATTGGCCCACTCTCTACAAAGATGCAAGTGATATGGTAAAAAGATGTGATGAATGCCAACGGGCTGGTAGAATCTCGAAGAAGAATGAAATGCCTCTCACTACCATTTTGGAGATTGATATCTTTGATGTGTGGGGTATTGACTTCATGGGTCCCTTTGTGAGTTCTTGTGGAAACACCTACATCTTGGTCGCGGTAGATTATGTGTCTAAATGGGTTGAGGTTGTTGCTCTACCCAACAATGAAGCGAGAAGTGTGGTGACATATTTGCAGAAGAATATTTTCACAAGATTTGGTACTCCACGGGCTATCATAAGCGATGGGGGGGTCGCATTTTTGAAATAAAGTTTTCGATACCTTACTCACCAAGTATGGTGTCACTCATAAAGTCATGACTCCCTATCATCCGCAAGCAAACGGTCAAGTGGAAGTCTCCAACTAGGAGATAAAAGTATCTTGTCCAAAACAGTGAATGCTAACCGGACAGATTGGTCAAAGAAGCTTGATGATGCACTATGGGCTTATCTGACTGCTTTCAAAACTCCTATCGGGATGATTCCATACCGGTTGGTATTTAGCAAAGCTTGTCATTTTTCGGTGAAACTCGAGCACAAAGCCATGTGGGCTTTAAAGAAGTTAAATCTTGATTGGGATGCAACCGCTAACTTGCGGGTTGTACAATTGAATGAATTAGATGAGTTCTGGTACTATGCATATACAAGTTTGTACTTATACAAAGAGAGAATGAAGTACCTTCATGACAAATACATCCAAAACAAGGAGTTCAAGGTGGGCGATCTTGTTTTGTTGTTCAACTCACGATTGAAGATGTTTCCCGGAAAATTGAAATCCAAATGGAGTGTGTTACACCCTATATTTTCGTACGTAAAAATGCATCGTAAGCAAACTAATGTAGGACCAAAAATGAGATAATATTTAAAAGTATATAAAGTAATTTAATCATGTTACCTCTGAGGTTATAAATATTGAAGATCATGAACAACAAGTACAAAGAGGGTTGGACGGTTCAGAAGCTAAAGCAATTGAAGAAAATAATGTTTCGTCGAAAGTCGACAAGTTGGGAATGTTATAACATGTTCCTTTGGGGTGAGACTAGGGTGCTTAACATGATAAGGAGATTATGTTATGATTTATATTAGTCGTATGACATCCGTGTGTTATATTTTGAAGTCAAGCGAGTTGTGGAACAAAAGTCGATGAAAGTCATTACAAGTTACATTCATAAGTTTTACTGAAACTTTGGGTCAAATATAACGACGATTTTCTCCCAATATACCTAGAGTTATGGGGTGTTCCACCCATCAAATTAAATATCTATGATTCTATTTTCCAACGCATTAAACCGTTTGTCAATACGACATTGGAGTAGAAAGATATGGGCATTTGTGCGATACTGCGCAAGCTGCTAGGTGACAAGTAGGTGTGTCACCTACTTGCTTAAATAAGAGCCCAAAAAAGGGCCATTTCGGGTCGTCCAAAGAGGCCTTTTAAAGGCCTATTTTCTTCATATATTAGACTTAAAATAGAGCATAATAACCAGATATAAGCTCTGCAAAAAGAATCCTCCCAAAAATTTCCCACAAACCCTAATTGATTTTCTCTCCTTTTCAAGTTCTAATTGGAGGTAAAACCTAGAGTTTGAAGAACCAAGATAGGAGCTGAGTTATCCAACAAATAAGGTGAGTTTACTGCTCTCTTTCATCCAATATTTCTTCTGTAAATTCATGGTAAGTCGTTCTATACTTGTAAAAACTCACGGGACGGTGATCGGAAGCCGTGAGTTCGAGTTATTCACTTGTAGCGGACTGTTTTGTGGACTGTTTTGTGGAGTTTTGGAGGAGGAAGGGGGTTTATAAACACCATATAAATGTAGGGTTGTTGGCTGGTCGTTCGTCATAATATTTTCGGGTCGTTTGACACTACTACGGTGGTCGTTTTGTGTATGAAGAGATTGGGGTGTGTTGGGCTATTTTGTAGTATTTGATGGTGTATATAGGGCTGGAAAATGATGTATATATGTTGTTATTGTTCTGTTCTTGTATTGTTGGTATTATCTTGAATTTGGAGGAAGTAAGGATTATAGGGGAGATGCTGCCCGTTTTAATACATAAGTTTGTCGTTCGTTGTGCGATAGTTGTACCTTTCGTAACTTAACGATAGTATTATTATCATTCTTGTAGATTAAGGTGCGAAGAGGTGAGTTCAACTTGGTGATTGGAAATATTGTGATAAGGTATGTTAAGGCTAAGCCTTCCTTCATTTTGGCATGATCTCGTAGCTACATGTGTTAGTAATGAGACAAAAGAGAAGTTCATATTCATGAATTTATTCACACTATTCTAGTCTCATAAGTTACAATATTATTCCTTATCGAGACTCTATATTCAATTTAGTATTGTCTTCTTCCAGTCAACAGAGCAGCAAGCCTATATATACAGAATTACAGTATTTTCATTACCATCGAGCTATAATCGATGGGCAGGCCCCTATTGGGCAACCTCTGATCAGATGGAAAGTTATATACCAAGCTTACTGTGGCCGAGCGCCTATGAGCGAGCCCAGCATGGTCGAGATACATAGCCTAGTATGGCCGAGCGCCTATGAGCGAGCCTACTACGGCAGAGCAGTTATATATACCGAGCCTTATAAGGCCGTACAATTATTTTACTTACTATATTGAAGGAGTTGAGTCAGTATCAACAGGTAAGTATATCTTCAGATCATCTTTGACTCCCAATTATTTTTAGTTATTATATTATCAGTTTAGTTTCAACTTTCAGTTATGTTATCGCCTTATATACTCGGTACATTATTTTGTACTGACGTCCCTTTTCTGGGGATACTGCATTTCATGCATGCAGGTTCAGATAGACAGACGAGTATACCTCCTCAGTAGGTGTTTCCAGAGTTCAGCCTGATCGGTAAGCTCCACATCCTTCGGAGTTATCGGGTCTAGGTTTTCGTGTACATCTTCTGTGTGTATGTATATATATTATGGGTAGGTCGGGGCCCTGTTCCGATCACAATATATCTATCAGTAGAGGCTTGTAGACATATCCTGTTGGTTAGTGCAGTATGTTGGGTTTGTAGGCCTGGTATGTATAATTTGGTGGTTTGTCAGCTGTAGTAGCTATGACGGCCTTTTCGGCCTAGCTTTATATTGATGTTTAGTTAGCGCTAGTTTCCATTCAGTTTTATATTTTGCTTCGCAAATTGTCTTGCAAGGTGGCCCCATGGCCAAAGTATGACATTATATGTTCAGAGTCCCTTAGTCGCAATTTGGTACGCCAGGTTAGGTGAGGCACCGGGTGCTTGTCTCGCTCCTAGGTTCGGGGCGTGACAAACTTGGTATCAGAGCAGTTTTGTCCTAGGGAGTCTATAAGCCGTGTCTAGTAGGGTCTTGTTTATAGATGTGTTGTGCACCACATTATATAAACAGGGAACTACAGGGCATTTAGGAGTTGGTTACCCTTCTTTGAAATCTAAATCGTGCTACAGAACCGAGTTATAGGAAATTTGAATTAAACTTATGTGTTGGTGTTTGCTTGCACAGATGACGGTGACTAGGAAGACTACGGCTAGCCAGAGGAGAGATACAACCGTAGGTGAGGGGACCAGCAGGGTACCCCCAGTAGATGGGGCCCAGTTTGAGGCTCTAGGTGAGACCCCTACTCAGCCATTACCGGCTCCTCCACCAACTACGGAGATTCCTAGGAAACCGCACATCCAGTTCCCCCTCCACTTCCATCAGATCAGGACTTGAGGAGTGCGGTGCATTTGTTGACACAGTTGGTAGCTACCCAGCAACAGGCTAGGGAATCAGCTAGTACAGGAACTTCTGAGGGGTCTGGGAGTTCAAGGGTCCGAGAGTTTATTGCTTTGAGTCCCCCAGAGTTCACGGGGACAGATCAGAGGAGGACCCGCAGGATTTCATAGATCAACTTCACATGATCTTTCGTGTTATGCATGCCACGGAGAAAGAGGCAGTTGAGCTAGCAGCTTTTTGACTCCGAGATATAGCCATCCTTTGGTACGAGGAATGAAAGAGGTCCAGGGGACGTGATGCACCTCCAACTATTTGGGAGAATTTTTCAGATGCCTTCCTTGACCAGTACTTACCACGGGAGATCCGACAGGCTCGAGTCGATCAGTTTCTAGCCCTCAAGCAGGGTAATATGAGTGTTCGAGAGTATAGTCTCCGTTTTGACTCATTGGCCAGATATGCACCATCCATAGTTGCTACTATGCGGGACAGGATTCACAGGTTTATAGCAGGGTTAGCCCCAGAGTTAACCGAGGCATGTGCCACCGCTGCATTGCAGGATAGTATGGATATCTCCCGGATTCAGGCATTCGCCCAGAATATAGAAAGGGGTAGGCGTCGGCAGCAGGGTACAGAGAGGGCTGAGCAAGGGCAACGTAAGAGGATGAGATTTCCCAGGTCTCAGGAGCAATCTCAGGGTAGTTATAGGACCCAGTACTTCGGACGGCCACCTAGGCCTCCGCCACCTCAGTTACAGGGTTACGGGTATGACCGCTATACTCAGTCAGGACCAGGTGAGAGCTCACGGGCGTCGGGTTTGCAGCGACAATGAGGTTCTGCGCAGACATGGTCATTTCCTCCGCGGTGTGACATCTGTGGTAGAGGACACTTGGGTCAATGCCGAGCAGGTTCTGATGCTTGTTATACATGTGGGCGTCCGGGGCATATGATGCGAGATTGCCCAAATAGAGATTCTGGGGGAATGGCACAACCAGCGAGTTCAGCAACAGGATCGTCTATGTCCGTGCATCCTTCAAGGCGTGAGTCTCAGTCTTCGGCTGGTAGAGGTCGAGGCAGAGGTAGAGGTTCCAGTTCAAGTGGTAATCAGAACCGTATCTATGCTTTAGCGGGTCGACAGGACCAGGAGTCTTCACCAGACGTTGTGACAGGTATATTAACCATTTGCTCTCACGATGCTTATGCTTTGATAGACCCAGGATCTACTTTATCGTATATTACCCCATTTGTCGCGAGGAAGTTTGGTATAGTGCCTGAAATACTAAGTGATCCTTTTGCGGTATCTACACCAGTCGGAGAATCGATTATTGCTAGACGGGTTTACCGAGGTTGTACGGTGACAATTTGTAGTCGTCAGACCTCAGCTGACCTAGTTGAGCTAGAGATGATGGATTTTGATGCTATCATGGGCATGGACTGGTTGGCAGCTTGCTATGCCACAGTTGATTGCCGAGCAAAGGCAGCCAGATTTCATTTTTCGGGCGAGCCAGTCCTTGAATGGGTAGGTAATACACCAACACCCAGAGGTAGGTTTATTTCCTATCTGAAGGCGAGGAAAATGATCGCAAAAGGGTGCATTTATCATATTGTGCGAGATAGAGATGCAGATGCTGAGATACCTACACTTCAGTCTATTCCCGTAGTCAAAGAGTATGCAGATGTGTTTCCAGATGAGCTTCCAAGTATTCCTCCAGAGCGAGAGATTGATTTTAGCATCGATTTGCTTCCAGGAACTCAACCAATATCCGTCCCTCCGTATAGAATGGCACCTGGTGAATTGAAGGAGTTGAAGGAGCAGTTAAAAGATTTGCTGGAGAAAGGTTACATCAGGCCCAGTACCTCACCTTGGGGTGCACCAGTACTATTTGTGCGGAAGAAAGACGGCTCGCTGAGGATGTGTATCGATTATAGGCAGCTGAACAAGGTAACTATTAAGAATAAGTATCCACTTCCAAGGATCGATGACTTGTTTGATCAGTTGCAGGGGGCTAGATGCTTTTCAAAGATAGATTTGAGGTCGGGGTACCACCAGGTCAGAGTTCGGGAAAAGATATTTCGAAGACAGCCTTCAGGACCCGATATGGCCACTTCGAGTTCCTTGTCATGTCCTTCGGGTTGACTAATGCACCCGCTGTATTTATGGACTTGATGAATAGCCTATTCCGGCCATTTTTAGATCTGTTCGTGATAGTATTTATTGATGATATTCTGGTTTATTCCCGTTCAGAGGATGAGCATGCGGACCACCTGCGAGCGGTACTCCAAACCCTCCGTGATCGTAAGTTGTATGCTAAGTTTTCTAAATGTGAGTTCTGGTTGAAGTCTGTAGCATTCTTGGGGCATATTGTATCAGATGAAGGGATAAAGGTGGACACTCAGAAGATTGAGGCCGTGAAATCTTGGCCTAGACCTACCACTCCGACAGAGGTTCGTAGCTTTCTAGGCTTAGCAGGATACTATCGGAGGTTCGTAGAGGGTTTTTCTTCCCTTTCGGCACCATTGACGAAGTTGACACAGAAAGAAACTAAGTTTCAATGGACAGAGGCTTGCGAGCGGAGTTTCTAAGAGCTTAAGAACAGGTTGACCTCAGCTCTAGTTCTAACACTTCCAGAGGGTCTAGAGGGTTATGCCGTGTATTGTGATGCATCATGCGTCAGGTTAGGATGTGTCCTGATGCAACATGGGAAGGTAATTGCGTATGCTTCAAGGCAGTTGAGGAAGCACGAGAGGAATTATCCGACCCATGACCTCGAGTTAGCTGCGGTTGTCCATGCACTTAAGATATGGCGGCATTATTTATATGGTGTTCATGTTGATGTATTTACTGATCATAAAAGCCTACAATATATCTTCATGCAGAAAGAGTTGAATTTGCGACAGAGGCGATTGCTTGAGTTATTGAAAGATTATGATGTTAACATTCTCTACCATCCAGGGAAAGCTAATGTTGTAGCAGATGCCTTAAGTCGCCAATCTATGGGTAGCTTAGCACATGTAGAGCCCAAGAAAAGACAATTAGCTAGAGAGATTCATCAATTGTCTTCGTTGGGGGTTCGGTTAGTAGATTCTGAGGATGGTGGAGTTGTACTCCAAAACACTACAAAATCATCCCTCATAGCGGAAGTCAAGGAAAGGCAGTACGAGGACCCAGAGTTGGTCGAGCTGAGAGAGCGAGTTCCGCAGCAGAAGAAGCCACTGTTAGAGCTAAAGGGAGATGGGGTTCTCAGATATAGGGGTCGTTTGTGTGTTCCAGATGTAGCAGGGCTACGAGACAGGATTATGTCAGAGGCACATTATTCATGGTATTCCATCCATCCTGGGTCGACGAAGATGTATCATGACATTAAGGATGTGTACTGGTGGAATGATATGAAGAAGAACATTGCTGAGTTTGTCGCCCAATGTACTAGTTGCCAGCAAGTGAAGGTAGAGCACCAGAAGCCTGGAGGGCTAATGCAGACTATAGAGATCCCGACATGGAAATGGGAGGCGATAAACATGGACTTTATCACGGGTTTACCTCGTTCTAATCGTAAGTTCGATTCCATATGGGTGATAGTCGATAGGCTCACGAAATCAGCTCACTTCCTACCGGTCAGATCTACATATACAGCAGAAGATTATGCAAAGTTATATATTAAGGAGATAGTGCGGCTACACGGAGTACCAGTTTCTATTATATCTGACCGTGGGGCTCAGTTTACAGCACATTTTTGGAGGTCATTTCAGAGAGGTCTAGGGACTCAGGTGAATCTCAGCACAGCTTTTCATCCACAGACTGATGGACAAGCCGAGCGCACAATTCAGACGCTCGAGGATATGTTACGAGTATGTGTGTTGGATTTTAAAAGAAGTTGGGATGAACATCTACCTCTTATCGAGTTTGCATATAATAACAGTTACCACTCCAGTATCCAGATGGCTCCATACGAGGCTTTGTATGGGCGTAAGTGCAGATCTCCTATAAGGTGGTTTGATGTTGGAGAATCTGGGTTACATGGGCCAGACCTGGTTCAACAGGCCATAGAGAAAGTAAAGCTTATCCGGGAGCGACTGTTGACAGCTCAGAGTCGTCAGAAGTCATATTCTGACGTGCGGCGACGAGACTTAGAGTTCAGGATTAATGACTGGGTATTCTTAAAGGTATCACCTATGAAGGGCGTGATGAGGTTTGGCAAGAAAGGCAAGCTTAGCCCACGGTATATTGGGCCTTATAGGATCATTCGGAGAGTGGGCCAAGTAGCTTATGAGTTAGAGTTGCCCTCAGAATTGGAGTTTGTCCATCCGATTTTTCACGTATCTATGCTACGGAAGTGCATTGGCGATCCTACCCGAGTGGTGCCCACGGATGATGTACAGATTACAGAGGACTTGTCATACGAGGAAATTCCAGTTGCCATCCTAGACCGACAAATCCGCAATCTACGAAATAAGGAGGTAGCTTCCGTAAAGGTTTTATGGAGGAGCAAGAATGTAGAAGAGATGACGTGGGAATCGGAGGAAGAAATGAAGTCTAAATACCCCCACCTATTTCAAACTGAAGATATGGTTCGAGATGGGACGCTACAACATAGCTCTATGTAGGCTAGCAGGTCATCAGGTAAGCTTTTATTTTTCACTTTCAATATTTATGATTTACGGTCGGTGAGGCAAATTGCTGCTATTTATAAACATTGGCCATGTGTGGCATGCATAGTATGTTTTCTGGCTACGTGCAGGTTAGTTTTAAACTAGTGTATGAAGGATACTCTGGCAAAAGTTTCCAAAGTCTCTAAGAGTAAACATTCGAGGACGAATGCTCCCAAGGGGGAATAATGTTACACCCTATATTTTCGTACGTAAAAATGCATCGTAAGCAAACTAATGTAGGACCAAAAATGAGATAATATTTAAAAGTATATAAAGTAATTTAATCATGTTACCTCTGAGGTTACAAATATTGAAGATCATGAACAACAAGTACAAAGAGGGTTGGACAGTTCAGAAGCTAAAGCAATTGAAGAAAATAATGTTTCGTCGAAAGTCGACAAGTTGGGAATGTTATAACATGTACCTTTGGGGTGAGACTAGGGTGATTAACATGATAAGGAGATTATGTTATGATTTATATTAGTCATATGACATCCGTGTGTTATGTTTTGAAGTCAAGCGAGTTGAACAAAAGTCGATGAAAGTCATCACAAGTTACATTCATAAGTTTTATTGAAACTTTGGGTCAAATGTAACTGCGATTTTCTCCCAATATACTTAGAGTTATGAGGTGTTCCACCCATAAAATTAAAGATATATGAGTCTATTTTCCAATTCATTAAACCGCTTGTCAATACGATATTGGAGTAGAAAGATATGGGCATTTGTGCGATACTGCGCAAGCTGCTAGGTGACAAGTAGGTGTGTCACCTACTTGCTTAAATAAGAGCCCAAAAAATGGGCCATTTCGGGTCGTCCAAAGAGGCCTTTTAAAGGCCTATTTTATTCATATATTATACTTAAAATAGAGCATAATAACCAGACATAAGCTCTGCAAAAAAAATCCTCCCAAAAATTTCCCACAAACCCTAATTGGTTTTCTCTCCCTTTCAAGTTCTAATTGGAGGTAAAACCTAGAGTTTGAAGAACCAAGATAGGAGCTGAGTTATCCAACAAATAAGGTGAGTTTACTGCTCTCTTTCATCTAATTTTTCTTCTGTAAATTCATGGTAAGTCGTTCTATACTTGTAAGAACTCACGGGACGGTGATCGAAAGCCGTGAGTTCGAGTTATTCACTTGTAGCGAACTGTTTTGTGGACTGTTTTGTGTTGCTGTTGGGCTGCGTGTTTTACTACTGTTTTGTGGAGTTTTGGAGGAGGAAGGGGGTTTATAAACACTATATAAATGTAGGGTGGTTGGCTGGTCGTTCGTCATAACATTTTCGGGTCGTTTGACACTACTACGGTGGTCGTTTTGTGTATGAAGAGATTGGGGTGTGTTGGGCTATTTTGTAGTATTTGATGGTGTATATAGGGCTGGAAAATGATGTATATATGTTGTTATTGTTCTGTTCTTGTATTGTTGGTATTATCTTGAATTTGGAGGAAGTAAGGATTATAGGGGAGATGCTGCCCGTTTTAATACATAAGTTTGTCGTTCGTTGTGCGATAGTTGTACCTTTCGTAACTTAACGATAGTATTATTATCATTCTTGTAGATTAAGGTGCGAAGAGGTGAGTTCAACTTGGTGATTGGAAATATTGTGATAAGGTATGTTAAGGCTAAGCCTTCCTTCATTTTGGCATGATCTCGTAGCTACATGTGTTAGTAATGAGACAAAAAGAGAAGTTCATATTCATGAATTTATTCACACTATTCTAGTCTCATAAGTTACAATATTATTCCTTATCGAGACTCTATATTCAATTTAGTATTGTCTTCTTCCAGTCAACAGAGCAGCAAGCCTATATATACAGAATTACAGTATTTTCATTACCATCGAGCTATAATCGATGGGCAGGCCCCTATTGGGCAACCTCTGATCAGATGGAAAGTTATATACCAAGCTTACTGTGGCCGAGCGCCTATGAGCGAGCCCAGCATGGTCGAGATACATAGCCTAATATGGCCGAGCGCCTATGATCGAGCCTACTACGGCAGAGCAATTATATATACCGAGCCTTATAAGGCCGTACAATTATTTTACTTACTATATTGAAGGAGTTGAGTCAGTATCAATAGGTAAGTATATCTCCAGATCATCTTTGACTCCCAATTATTTTCAGTTATTATATTATCAGTTCCGTTTTAACTTTCAGTTATGTTATCGCCTTATATACTCGGTACATTATTTTGTACTGATGTCCCTTTTCTGGGGACGCTGTATTTCATGCATGCAGGTTCAGATAGACAGACGGGTATACCTCCTCAGTTGGTGTTTCCAGAGTTCAGCCTGATCGGTAAGCTCCACATCCTTCGGAGTTATCAGGTCTAGGTTTTCGTGTACATCTTTTGTGTGTATGTATATATATTATGGGTAGGTCGGGGCCCTGTTCTGATCACAATATATCTATCAGTAGAGGCTTGTAGACATATCCTGTTGGTTAGTGCAGTATGTTAGGTTTGTCAGCTGTAGTAGCTATGACGGCCTTTTCGGCCTAGCTTTATATTGATGTTTAGTTAGTGCTAGTTTCCATTCAGTTTTATATTTTGCTTCGCAAATTGTCTTGCAAGGTGGCCCCATGGCCAAAGTATGACATTATATATTCAGAGTCCCTTAGTCGCAATTTGGTACGCCAGGTTAGGTGAGGCACCGGGTGCTTGTCTCGCTCTTAGGTTCGGGGCGTGACAGAGTGGTCCCTTTGAAATTGTGGGTGAGACACCTTTTGGTGCATTGGACTTGAAGAACAAAAATGATGAGGTATTTCGAGTAAATGGTCACCGGGTGAAGCATTATTTGAGACAAGCTAATGATGGCCACGTGGTGGCAGTGATTCATTTGAAGTGATGGTAATCTGCAAAGTGCGGCGACGTTAAATCATGCACTTCTTGGGAGGCAACCCGTGTTTTTTTCCCTCTCTTTTCTTATTCTTTAGATATGCCTTATTTTGTGTTAACTGGATTTGAAGTGTGTTATAGGAATGAATGTGCTTTACAGGAACTGTGCTCAGAAAAATTGGCTAAGTAAGGAAAAAGTGTGAACCGTACAATTTTGAATGCTAAAGAAGAAGGCAATTGCGGCCGCACAATTCTTGTGCGGATCGCACAAATTGAGATGGAAAAATGCAAACTCTCTGAAGTTTGTTTGTCAGAGAAACAGCCAAAGTGCGGCTGCATAGCGAATTCTGAGGTCGACACCAAAATCTGCGGCCGCACAGCTAAATCTGCGGACCGCAGATCATCAAAGGAAAGTGAACCTCCAGGTAGCAGAGTATGGACCGCAGAAGGAATTTTGCGGCCGCACTCATCTCGTTGTTCCTTATCCAGATC
This sequence comes from Nicotiana tomentosiformis, assembly GCF_000390325.3. Classification (NCBI taxonomy): domain Eukaryota; kingdom Viridiplantae; phylum Streptophyta; class Magnoliopsida; order Solanales; family Solanaceae; genus Nicotiana; species Nicotiana tomentosiformis. Next base: position 103,376,901 of record NC_090812.1, read on the forward strand.
CTTTTTGTATAAATAGTAGTGCTAAGGCCACTGTACAAACTTTTCAATCTCTGAGCACTCAAAAAAAGGGCTAAAACTTTGCACACATCTGTTCACTCATCTACTACCTAGATACGCATCTGTGATCATTCCTTTGCACTGCTTCATCACTGGTATGTTCAAATCATTTCTAGGATTCTTTATTTTTTAGTTTAGTTTACAGTTTGTTAGTTATTTTAGACCATTTGTCATTAGAAGTCAATTTTCTATCCATGTGGGGTTTAAATTGTGTGGGTCAACTCCTAATTGCTATATGGGGAATGGGTATCCTGATTATCATGTTTAATTGCTATTACCATGTCCAATTTATGCATAAATCGAAACCCTTAAGGAATCTACCTGACCGAATTTTAAAATTTGCGGCCGCACATGAAATTGTGCAGTCCGCATAAGTGTTGACTAGGGCAGTTGGTAAGGCAATAATGTGCGGACCGATTTTGCAATTGTGCGGAAATCAGTAATCTCATCGTGGCCGCAAATCAGGCCAATCTTTATCTTCAGAGAGTTGCTATTTTGAGGTACTCATAGTGCGGACTGCACTGACAATTGTGCGGACCGCACTTCAGATGTGCGGTCGCACTCAAAATTGTGCGGACCACACTTCCCTTCACTGTAAACATATTTTGTTCTGTGAATGTCTGTTTATCTGCATTTGAACTAGAACTGACTCATGCTGCTGTTTGTTACAGGAAATGGTTAGATTACGAGGTCGTGGTGATACATCAAAGGGGAGGGGTGAACCTTCCAGAGGCAGAGGAATAAGCAATTTACCCCTCACCCTCCAAAGGTTAATCAGTAAGAAAGCCACAGCAGGCCGAGATAGACAGCTCGAGCCTTCCGAGTCTAGTTCATATGTACCATCTCGGGAAGCGTCGGAGGGTGACTCATTGAAAGAGCAGCCTGCGGGGCAGATACCAACTTAGAGACGAGCCTTCCTCCTTTGAGAGCACTTTCAAGGGTTTGGAAGGTGACAGTCAGGCTTCAGAGCCCTCATCCATACATTCCCCCGACTCAACTGCTACTACAGTGGATGTTGATGATATTTCGGATGATGGGCGAGAAGGTGATACCAGAGTTGCCAGCCTTGAGAGGTCGAAGAAGAAAGAGATTTGGGAAGATAGGTTTGTTATTCTGGCTGATTTCATAAGCTTCTGAGAGTGGTGCCTAGTGAGATCGCTCACTCTTGAGTGTTAGTTCATGATAAAAGACATTGACGAATACAACCCGATGATGTTGAGACAGTTCTGGGAGTGGAAGGGGTGGATGAGGTTCACCAAAAGTGTGGTAGATTCCAAGGAATAACTGGTCCGGGAATGTTACGCCAATGTGGCGCATATAAAAAAAGGGACCAAGGTAACAAAAGTGAGAAATCTAAAGGTGAGATTCGATCAGAGCCCCCTGAACACATATTTAAGGTTTGAGGATATGGAGCCTGTGCAATACTTGGAAAAGTTAGCACTGGGAGATGTAGTTCGACCATGGCTAGTTGAGATTCTTGTAGCTCCGGGGCCGCCTCCAGCATGGATCACAGCAGGGGTTCCCATTCAGTGGAACACCCTAAATTTTGAGGCAAAGGGATGGCAAACACTCATGTGTAGCAGACTAGACTCGTGCCGAAATGAAACAAATCTTCCAATTCCGCGGGCAGTGCTAGTCGTCTCTATCATGGCCAGGTACCTAATCAATGTGGTGTCGTGAAGTCGGTAAATATGTATGTGGTTGCCAGACAAGGTGACACCTCCTACCCGTATCCCAACATTATCACCGAGTACCTTACGGATACTGGGGTGGAGCTTAGGGATTTTGATACCAAGGTGCGGGCGAAGAAGACCTTCTCATGATATTCTTTGATGGGTAGTGGAAACCCAAAGAAAAAGGGTCAACCCTCTACTATTGCAGGCCAGTCTGATAAGCCCGCCGGGGTAGCTGCTGAGACAGTTGACATGCCATCTACTTCAGCAGAGCCTTCGGTGCAGCTTCTATGCCTCCACCTCCTTCTTCAGGCCCTTCAGCATCAGTGCCTTCCACATTGGCTTTGAAGCCGGTGCTCATGCCCGCTCATCCACTATCTGTGTTGCGAGTCTCCCAAACACTGGCGAGCCTCAACAACTAGATGCAGGCAACCACTGCAAAGCTGTATGACATATCCAGTGCTGTTGCAGCACAATCATCCACTCTGGCACCCCAGATTCCTTCGATAGTGGAGGATACATTGAAGAAGATCTTGGAGAACTAGACCACCATCATGGACACCTTGGTAGTACATGAAGTAGTGACTGAGGAGTTGGGGAAGCAGGTAAAGAAAATGAAGAAATCCCAAGCGTCCAGGAAATCAGTTGACAGGCTGAGGAGAGAGGTGACCAAGATAGCAACAGCTGGTGATCTTTCATTTGATATGCTCCAAGGGTCAGACCCACCAGCATCATCAGCTCTAGTGGCACCAACTGGCCAGTCTGAGGAGCCAGACATGGTTGCCGACACTGCTGAGGAAGTGCGCCAGATATTCACCAACTCAGTTACTCCCAGAGCCGATGATGATGAGATCCAGTTAGAGGAGACTGAGGGCGGTGACGCTGCTATGGACACAGAGGTGTCCAAGGCCACATAGGGAGTCTTTTTCACTCTTACCTTTCTTTATTCTTGTTTTGATTAAGCTTTGGGGACAATGCTTATTTTTATTCGGGGGTGGAGTTATTTGCTATTTGGATGACTTTTAGACTTTTGGTCTGTAATAGTTGATAATATTTTCTTCTTTCTCCTTATTCTGTATATATATATATTCTCTCTGTTCTCTCTTGATGTATATATTCTCTCTTTTCCTCTCTCATTATGTATATTCATTATGCTTTCAGTAGTTTGCTTTTTAGCTTCTTTATTCTGTTTTCTTATTAGTCTATGTTTAATCTAGTAGTTTCTTTTTAATTTTGTAGCTTCTTTTTATGTTTTAGTGAACAATAAGCCTTTGGTTTTCTTAATTCCACGGTTCTTTCCAAAGATAATTTTTGTGTGAACCGTATGACTCTTCCTAACGATGGATGGCGTGACAACCTTCTTAAGGGATTGAGTCCATTTTTGGTGTTTATGTAAGAATAGTAGTAATAAAGAATAAAAAGACCTAATTGAGTCAGGCTCGAAGACTCAAACATGCTTCACTTGGTACCAACACACTTAACTACGTGCTTATGGTTTAAAAACAAGGTTTTTGGAAAGAAATAGCTCTAGTTAGTGACCTTGTGACTCTTGTGTTGACTTAGGAAATCATCGAGTGGTTTAGTCGAACCATAGTGATTTTCAATCTTGAATATGGTCGTTATGGGCCCTCGACTCTATCCGCTTTAACAATCTAGCTGCGTGGGAGGTGAGATGTTGTTAGTGCAAGTCCAAGTACCCATGCAAATGGTCTAGAACTTGTCCCGAATCTGTTTTTAGGCAAAATTTTAAGTTTGCTTGGCTTGAGAAATGATTGTAGGCTCTCCTCTTCCCGTTTGAAATTTTCCATGGCCCACCAAAGTTGTTATCCCTAGTCAACCCAATTGAGCCTAAAACCTTTCTCATTTTATCACCACGTTACAAGCCTTTACCTATTTTGTTGTGATCCTCTCTTGGCACACGAGCTTTCCTTAACACTGTTGTGAAATAATTGGCTAAAAACCTAAGTTTGGGGGAGAGACGAGGAGTTTGAAAAAATGTATGAAGGCAAAAGAGAAAAGAAATGAAGGAAAGGAAAGGCAAGAAAAAGAAAAATTGAAAAAAAAACTAAATAAGTTGAAAAGTTGAAGGGATTCAAAGAAAGGTAATGATGCAAAGCATGAAAAAAGCGAACAAGAAGAAAATGAATAACATGGCCAAGAAAGAGTAACGTTAAGTCTCTCTAGTTCCCCTAAGGAAAAGAAAATGCTTCAAAGAGTTGGCAAAAGCATGAGCCGATAAAAGAAAATGGAGTGCTTAAGGAAAGATGAACCTATTCTATCATAGCTTATCCAACCTTATTCCAAAAGCCTTCATTGCATCCCGAAAAAGCCCTACGTGATTTCAACCCTAGTAAGCTTACATTAGTGGTGATTCACATGAGAGGCAAGCCTATGGTAGTTAAAGTTGTACTTGCGATATTCTTTTGAAAGAGATGAGTGAACCTTTCACAAACCTATGAATTGAGTGCTATATTCTTAAGTGAGATAGGCAAAAGGAGAGTAGAGGATGAGGAGTTTGGGATCCATAATGAGCTACATGAAAGAGCGATCTTTCTTGATGAATAAAGTCAACTCTTGATGCTCAAGCCTCACATTAGAACTATTCGTGCTTAAAAGTTTAACTTGTTGCCTTGTTGATAATTCATATGTGTCGTGGGTAATTGTTTGTCCCAATTAATGTGTGATTGATTCACCTTTGATTAGCTGGAATGGATCTTAACTTGTGGAGGTGGGAATTACCTTATTTGCCTGAGGACAAGCAAAAGCTTAAGTTTGGGAGAGTTGATAAGTGGGGATTTTGACTAATTATTAGCGCCTTTTTGCTTTCGTTTTAGTCCAAAAGCGCTTAATTGTGTTCCGAAAACTGATAAAATATGCTTAATTGCAGGAATATCTTAACTTGTGGAGGTCGGAATTACCTTATTTTCCTGAGGACAAGCAAAAGCTTAAGTTTGGGGGAGTTGATAAGTGGAAATTTTGACTACTTATTAGCGCCTTTTTGCTTTCGTTTTAGTCCAAAAGTGCTTAATTGTGTTTTCAAAAACTGATAAAATATGCTTAATTGCAGGAATATCTTAACTTGTGGAGGTGGGAATTACCTTATTTTCCTGAGGACAAGCAAAAGCTTAAGTTTGGGGGAGTTGATAACTGGGGATTTTGACTACTTATTAGTGCCTTTTTGCTTTCGTTTTAGTCCAAAAGCGCTTAATTGTGTTCCCGAAAACTGATCAAATATGCTTAATTGCAGGAATATTAGAAGATGAGCTCCAAAGATGAAATCCACTTCAAGAAGGAATAACCTGAACTTAAGGACAAAAAAGCACAAAAGCTCGAAGTGCGGTCCGCAGAATACCATCTGCGGCCGTAGGTCATGATGCAATTCCATCAGAGAAGGTTGCAAGATACGGACCACACATGAAATTGTGCGGCCGCAGAAACTGGGTAAAAGCCAAAGTTTAGAGAACCTGCATCTCAAGTTCAACAAGAGTGCGGACCGCACAATTATTGTGCGGCCGCAGAAGAGCATGATGCGGCCGCAACCACATTTGTGCGGACCGTAGAAGAGCATGGTGCAGCCGCACACATATTTGTGCTGTCCGCAGAAAGAGAGAAGTGCGGCCGCAGTTCAGAATTGTTCGGCCGTAGGTTTCTAATCCTGTTAGGCTGAAGCAAAGTGCAGACCGCACATGGAGTTGTGCGGCCGCAGAACTTCCGAAAGGGCAATTTTGTCTGAAAATTCCAGCACTATATAAATAGAAGATTTCACTTTTTTAGATCAAGTTTTGACATCAGCTGCTATAGTAAACGATTTCTTTTACTCTTTTTAGTAGCTTTTGCTATTTTGAGCTTTTTGAATATTGATTTCATCATTTTAATTATCAATATGAGTTTAATTATCATTTCTTCTTCTATTTATTCTATCTTAAGCATGAGTAGCTAGATTTTCACTAGGGTTGTGACCCAACCCTAGAGTGTAATCTTAATGGGTGTTTGATTTATTGCTTGTTTATGGTTGGGTGTTTATTATTTAGCCTTGTTCTTGCTTTATATTATAGAATTAATGGTTGCAAATATTAGTTCATGCCTATTTGACTTGGTCTCTACTTGAGAAAGAGAGACTTAGTCTTAAAAAAATTGGCTAATAAGAAATTGGGTAAATCGAGAGATTGATAGTCCCAATTAAAGAGTTAAACCTAGAGATAGTAAAACCCAACTTGAGCTTTGTATCAACCATTTTTTTCAATACCTATTTGGACTTGAGAAAGCTAAATTGAAAAAAATCACTCTCTGATCGAGAGGTATTGAGTGGGTACTCGAGTGTTGATATCTATAATACACCTTGACCAATAAAACAAGCTTTAAAGTTTACAAACCGTTAGGCAAACACCTAGGTGAAGGTCATAGCCCTAGGCCTTTTACATCATTTCAAAAACAACAACAAAAACACTTTCCTATTTTCAATTCTTAGTTTGTAATTTTAGCTTAAACTAGACCTAGAAATAACCCAAGTTTGTGGAAGTGCAATTTGAGATATTTCAAGCTCGTACACTACAATATATACCCCTAAGTCCCATTCATAGCTCCCTTTAAAAAATCGACCCCGACTCCTTGTTGGGTATTACTATTGCATCGACCGTTTCATAACCTTAAATAAAGGTGTGACTTGGACGAGATCATTATCCCTTCGGTATTTGTGGCTAGTAGGATCTTCCATCGGGTTGTCACACTTGCCAAGTTGAACCCGACGAGGAGTTTTGTTGCCGGAATAATGTTTCTGGTTAACGACACTTGCTCTAGTACTCCCCATTGAATGATGTTGGCTGAGCTTCTTGGGTCAACCAAAACATGCTTAATCATAAAATCTAAGACATTGAGAGAGATTACCAGAGCATCGTTATATGGAAGGAGGAGTCCGTCGGGGTCTTCTTCCGTAAAGATGATATCGTCTTCGGCAACCTCTCAAAGTCTCTTGTTGTGAGTCAATGAGACCTTTGTCTTCTTGGCTGTCGAGAAGGTTACACAATTGATTTCATTTCCCCCAAAATTCATATTGATAGTCAACCTGGGAGGATCTTCTGCTATCTTTGAAGGTTTTGTATTATCTCAGCTACGACCATAATTGTTCTTGGCCCGGTCGATCAAGAATTCCCTGAGATGGCCGTTATTCAACAACGTTGCCATCTTTTCACGTAGATGCCGACAGTCCCCAGTTCTATGGCCGTGAGTCCTATGATATTTGCACTATAAGTTAGGATCCCTCTGGCTGGGATCAGATCTGATTAACTTCGGGAACCGCGTCTCTTTGATATTCCTCATCGTCGATACCAAATCTACTATGCTGATGTTGAAATTATAATCCAATAATCTGGGATTTGAGGAATACCGGGTCCCCGATATCTCTATTTCTTGCAACGATCTGTTGTTCCGACCACGGTCAGTTCTTCTGTCGGGAACGATCCTATCTTTGTACCAGAACCCATTGGTACTGTGTCCTTCAGTTCTCTCGTACGGCACAAAACGGCCACTAGAAGATCGTCGATCTATATCAAAATCACCTTTGAACTTATCCTGGTTCTTGTCTTAGTCCCCGCCCCTCGTACGGCACAAAACGGCCACTAGAAGATCGTCGATCTATATCAAAATCACCTTTGAACTTATCCTGGTTCTTGTCTTAGTCCCCGCCCCTTGGTTGATATCGGGAACCTCAGCCGATCATCTTCTATCCTGATTTTTGACTCATAGCAGTTATGAACATCCACCCATGTAGTTGCTTAGAATTCGAGCAGGCTTTCCTTTAGCTTTCGGGAGGCGTCAAAGCTCCTCAGATTCAAAACCTTTGTAAATGCCTTTGCTGCCCACTCGTCTGGTATGGCTGGTAGTAGCATCCTCTCTTTCTAGAATCTGATCACAAATTCTCGCAGCAATTCGGACTCACCTTGTGCGATCCTGAATATGTCTGCCTTCCTGTCCTGGACCTTTCTAGCCTCGGCATGGGCCTTAATGAGCGAATCTGCGAGCATCTCAAAAGAGTCTATTGAACACTCGGGTAAGAGTGAATACCATGTCAAGGCACCCTTCGTGAGGGTTTCTCCAAACATTTTCAGCAGAACCGACTCGATCTCATGTTGAGCCAAATCGTTCCCGTTCACCGCCGTTGTATAAGTCGTGATGTGCTTTTGAGGGTCCTAAGTCCTATCGTACTCTAGTATGTCCGACATCTTTAACCTCTTAGGAATTAACTCCGGTGTTGCGCTTGGTTTAAACAGCAACTAAGTATATTTTTTCAAATCTGGACCCTTCAAAACTGGCAGTGCGCCCAAAATCTGATCCATTCGAACATGAAATTCCATCGCGTTCTGATCCATCCGCTCATTCATTTCCCTCATAAATCTCATGAGCTCGATTTTGAATGGATCATTCCTGTTATGGTTACTAGATCCGCTACCGTTTTCCCGGCACCGTCGGAACCGACCTCACCCCTCGGGATGTTGTTCTCAACACTTTGAACTGCTTGATTTGCAGGAATGTCGGGAAGAATCAGACCCCTTCAATTTATATTGTTGGAGGCGCCTGACAACGCCTACTTCAATTCTGTCATGACTTCGTCCTGCCTTGAGAGGTGGCCCATGATGACTTTCTATTGATTTCTTAGGATCCTTACTGTTTCCGCAACATGTTCATCTTCCGCGTCATCGGGAGTCGGCTCCCATACATGTCGGTAAGACTTAGCGGTTGAAACCGAAGAAAATGACAAGTTTGGCTCCGGGGGCGATGCCTCCGAACAGAAATAAGAATAATATAAAAGAACAAGTAAAATTATCTTCTTAAACTTGAGAATGGAATATAGCATAAGTTTTGTCAAGAAATTCATTCCTCTCTACAATGGCTGTCAAGCCTACTATTTATAACTAGACCTAAGGAAACAAGATTCTAGGATCAAGCCCCTCTTAAATAACAATTAAAGGGGGCATTGATGAATATGTAACGGCAGGCTATGAATGCAAATATTCTCTGCAACGGCTGCCTATTTAATGCCAAAAAATATTCTTCATTAAATACTATCCGATGGAAAACATTCGATCTACTCACGCTGATCGTACTCCTTTCGGGGTTTATTCGATGCCAACTGTCACACCTCTTTTTTTCCCCGCAACCCATATTACGATGTTGAGTTAGAAGAGTTTTTCCAATTGAAGTGACGTTTTGAAAAGAGATTATTTATTTGGAGCCCCCACTTGAAATTGAGTTTTGGTGTTCCAAGTCACTTTTTATCTTGAATCCCTTATCAAAAGGAAGGTTTGACTCCTAATTTATGGTCTACGAAAATAGAAGACTGAGTAAGGAATTTTGTTAAACGAGGAAAAGGTGTAAGTCATCCCTTGAGTCCCGTGGTTCTAGTATGGTCGCTTTATTGACTAAATATAAGACTTAAATCAGTTTTTGGCTATTCTTATAATTTATTGGTTGTGGTTTGCCTACTACCGCTTAATTAATTATTATAGTTTATTAACTGTTTTTACCAAAATGCAGTACGCACACAACGTATTCTTCTTTGAAGTTGGATGTTAAACCAAGGTACATGAATGTACACATGGTTAAAACATAATTATTGTAAATTTAAAGGTATCAAGACGCGGAATGCGCACATGATCCTTTTATTTTTTAAGCATATCAATCCAAGGTTCGGGAATGAACATATGGGCTAATAGCTTATTAAGAATATTTAATTATTTTGTCTCTTTTATATTCGAGATATTTAATTATATATTTTTAGTATTTTTTAAAGATTTAAAAGTAAAAATTAAACAAAGAAGTAAAACGAACTAGCTGAATCATCCTAAAGTTAAAGCACATACAGAATATTCAATCTATCATACTAGAAGGAATTCACCACAACTATATACTAATTACTAACTATTTTATCTTTTACTACAGCTTGCAATGTGCACAAAAGTTACTATGCAAAATTTTACGTGAAATTTTACATTGAAAAAATATATTTTTTTTACATGCAAAGTTGATGATTTTAAAATGGACTAGTGGAAACATCTACACATAAATTCTTTACCTATGTTGAGGAAAATAGAAAGAAAAGAGCATACTGTGAATATTCTCTTTCAAATTAATCGTTTTAGCTTTAAAACTATTTTTTACCTCTAAACTAGTTTGACTCTAACAGTGAATAGAGTACGGTTTAGGAATATTCTTTCTTCAAATAAAAGTAGATATAATTTGGATAGAGTAATGGACTTTTATTTTATTTTATTTTTAACTAGACAATCTTTAAAGAAAATCCTAATACTAGACAATTAATATGGAGAAAAGAGATCCAAAATTTATAGAAAAACTAATTAAAGATTCAACCGATCAAATCAACGCAAATAATTACATATATGATTTATCTTTTAAAATTTCAACTAGATTTAGGTCCAAACCTTTTCCGATGTCAAAGTTTTTTCCTTCGTTACTTCTTAAATTGATGCCTTTTCTAGGTAGAACTCAAATAGTAAAAGTATACAACTATATCCATTTAGCATGTTTGACAGTTGGCTTTGAATTCACCAAAAGAAACGGAAAATTTCATGCATTAGACTAAAAGCATAGAACTAACTAATAAGATTTTAACAAATCATTATATGAATCTCTACTTCTACCATATCACAAAAATAAATAAATGCTAAATTACTTAATGTTAAGGAAAGTGAATATAATTCTTTGCTTGGATGAGCAAGGTTTAAAAATGAAAATCTTGTGATCAAATTCTTCCGGACAAAAGTTAACCACCACCGGAATCATGAATTGAAACTCGAATTTTGACCTTGAATTTCAGTTAAGCTCCATCGTCATCAAACTCTGTCTTGATTTTCTTAATTCATTTTGTAGACTTAGAAGGACTCTCAAACTAACACAGAAAGAAATTGCTTTTCAATAAAACTTTTTTCCTCCAAAACTAAACCTTTTTCCTTCCCAGATCTCCTCCTCCTTTATTTGTGAAGTATATGGATTTTTTATAGTGCTTAGAAAACTAGTGCTTGTGAAGTGGTGTAAGATCGTGTACATGTTGAGGTGTGGGATCGTTTGTGTGCGTGAAAGAATTGGGGAAATGGGGTTGGGACGTGAGGAGTGTTGCATGTGTAGGTAGTGATTAGTTTTATTATATAGAAATTAATCTTTTGTTTTATTTTATTTTTTTTCTTCTTCTTCTTCTTCTTCTTTTTTCTTTTTTAAAAGGCAAAATAACATATAAAAGATAAGAAAACTTACTAACTAATTTTTAGACTAAGAAAGATATACGCAAACTAAATATATACACTTTATTTAAATGATGCCAAAAATATACTAAAGCTAACTTCTTTATTATTGTTCTGATTAAAAGAAATCAAATATTTTTTGTAGATTTTCTTTTTCTCTTTACGAATAGAAATAAAATTTGTACTATAAGTATGTGAATATTTTTGTAATTTTTAATCTAATATAATCTATTTAGAGTAAGATAAAAGTTTAAAATATCAAGATTAGACCTAAAGAGATATTTACACTAAAATAGTATAGAATTTGGGTGTGGTGAAAAATTAGTTGTTCACAGCATGCCCCTCTTTGCTTGGAAACATGAAGAGTTTTCAGCCAAAGGAAAATGGACAAGGTGACTGATTTTTGACCTCACTATTATTCAAAAAGAAAAAAAATGCGACCGAGCCTTAGTTTTAGGCAACCTACATATCCTGGGTTATAAGGGAATCAGGTCACGTATAGTTCAAGTAAAAAATAACTGATAGATTATGCTTAGATGGAGAGGTGAGCGAAGTTCCGTCGAGGTTCCGATCTGCGATTCCTACTATTACATCAAAATAAAAAGAAAATTGCATACTCTTGAAATCTAAGAGTTACAAAATTCCTATCTAAATACCATTTGGAGTCTTGTCTTGATTCTTGAGTTACTTCTCCCATTGACTTTAGACTGAAACTTGATGCTCTCGATGCAACAGACTATGAAATATTCTCACAGGCTTGTTTCTTGATCAGATGATGAGAAGATGGATCTTGAGACCCTATGTCTCTGCATGCATTATGTCAAAGCTGGTTGCGGTTGGTATTGAGATCAAACGTTCCACTTTCTTTGGCAAGAGCTGGAATCTTAATTTTTACACATCCAATCTGTGCTTTGCAGAAAAACCTACAAGCTATCACAAACAAACAAAATGAACAAAATATTTCCGCCCCAGTTTGCACTAGAAATTTTTTGTGACTTATTAAAAACAACATAAACTATCTTTGCTATTGCAGAATGAAGAATTGAAAGAGAAATGGGTTCCTCTTTTTTTTTTTTTGATAATAGGGGATGTCGTACCCTATGTTAATAAGATGGAAGGCAACCAGGAGATGTAGTACACTATGTTGGCAATAAGATGAGTCTCGTGGCACTCTGAGATGCTAATAGGGAATGTCGTATCCTATGTTTGTAAAACGTAATGCATCCAGGGGATGTAGTACCCTGTGTTGGCAATAAGATGAGACTCGTGGCACTCTGAGATGCTACTAGGGAATGTCGTACCCTATGTTGGCAAAACATAATACAACCAGGGGATGTAGTACCCTGTGTTAACAATACGATGAGGCTCGTGGCACTCTGAGATACTACTAGGGAATGTCGTACCCTATGTTGGCAATAAAATGCTACCAGAGGATGTAGTACCATGTGTTGGCAATAAGATGAGGCTCGTGACACTCTGAGATGCTACTCGGGAATGTTGTACCCTATGTTAGCAATAAGAAATGCAACCAGGGGATGTAGTACCCTGCATTGGAAATAAGGTGAGGCTCTTGGCACTCTGGGATGCTACTAGAAAATGTCGTACCCTATGTTTACAACAAGAAATGCAACCAATGGATGTAGTACCATGTGTTGGCAATAAGGTGAGGCTCTTGGCACTCTGGGATGCTACTAGGAAATGTTGTACCCTATGTTTGCAACAAGAAATGCAACCAGGGGATGTAGTACCCTGTTTTAGCAATAAGGTGAGGCTCTTGGCACTCTAGGATGCTACTAGAGAATATCGTACCCTATGTTGGCAGAAAGGAATGCATCCAGGGGATGTAGTACCATGTGTTGTCAATAAGATGAGGCTTGAGGCACTCTGGGGTGCTACTAGGGAATGTCGTACCCTATGTTTGCAACAAGAAATGCAACCCAGGGATGTAGTACCCTGTGTTGGCAATAAGGTGAGGCTCTTGGCACTCTGGGATGCTACTAGGAAATGCCGTGCCCTATGTTTGCAATAAGAAATGTAGCTAGGGGATGTAGTACCCTGTTTTTGAAGATAGGGTATTGGTTCCATAAAATGAATCTAAAAGTAAAATGATTACATGTATATTGGAAGAAAATCAAGGATTTGAGAACTTCACTTGGTGGTGTTCGTCTTTTCACGAACTGTTTCCTACAACTGTTCTATTCCTGTTCTGAACAAAAAAAGAATCGTTAGTTTTAAAATGGAGGTCGGTTTGTGGCCTTGATTATTTCGATCTCTTGATCTTGGCTCATCTTCTTCTCAACTGCAACAGATTATTTCCTGAATACCAACTCCATTTCTGAACCCAAAGAACCTTTGGCATTTCCAAACTTTGCCATGACGGTTGGTCATGTGGGACTTAACCTTTTTCAACTTTATTTTGCCTTTGTGGGCATTTTGTTTTTGGCTTCTTTTAAAGTTTTCCATTTCAAAGCATCGGCCAATCATGGCCAGTCGGGGTCGACTTGATGCCCTTGCCGAGGCTGGGCGCCTTTTGAATATATCAGCTTGCTTCAAATGAGAACCTTGTAAATCGGTTTGTCGTCTTTTTTTTGCCTTATTTTTTAAACAAAGATAGACCGAAAGGGATTAAAAGAAATATAAAACAATGGAATAGAGAATGAGTTTAAAACAAAAGGTGTCCCTTTCGGGGAACAGAAAGACGGACTTAGCTGGGAGTACATGCGGACTTCAATGAACATGACATGCCTTTTGGACTGGATGCCTGATCTGTATAAACTGTCCGACTCTTAGAAACTCATCACAACTTTTGACTTGAAACCAAAAAATCTTACTTAGGATTGTCTTGATGCCATGGCTGCGTGGTTCCTCTTTTCGATCAACAATGCCCTTTGCGGGTTTTCACTAGCTGATCTCTCTCATTTCTCTTCTCGTCATCGCCTTATAGTGCCCTTTGCGGGTTTTCACTAACATGAATCTCATTTTTACTTTATCTACTCACTATCGCCTTACAGTACCCATAAGGGTTTTCACCAATAGGATTCTCTCATTTTATTTCTCTAATTTGGTTGCATCTAATCCTAGTAATCGTATCCTCCAACTCTTGAACATTCTCGCCAATTGATCGGAAGAACTTGAAAGGATTTGGGTAAAAAGAATTTGGATTGAATTACAACTTTGAAATATTTCGGGCGAAATCATCTGCCCCAGTTTTCACTTTTGGGATAATGTGGATTTTTATTTTGGTGTGACCAAACCTCAGAGTGAGGCTGCCTAAGTATCCTTTCAGAATCAGGTCGAACATAGTTCAATTAACTTGAACTTGTTTTTATTTTTGTTTTGTTTTTCTTCTATTTTTTTTCTTTTGCTTCTTTTTTTTTTCTTCTTTCTCTCTCTTTTTCTTTTTTTTTCTTTTTTTTTCTTTTTTTTCTCATTACATACAAGGTTCCAAAGAGGGTGGCCAAGGAAAAAGTATCTGGCTCAAAGGGTTAGCAAAGGGTTAATAGTATTTGGATAGTGAGAAAGAAAGCCTTCATCATCCCAATCAGAGAGCATCAAAGCTGCGTAAAGGGTCAAATATAGTACTTTTTGACTACGTCTACATTGACAGTTGTATCGGGAATATTTCCTTCGATGTCTCCCAAATACAGTACTCCCTTTGGTAGCACTCTTGTTACAATGTCTGGACCTTACAATTCGGGGCAATGTTTCCTTTCGCTTCCTCGTGATGCGGAAGAATATGCCTCAGAATGAGTTGCCCTACTTCAAATTTCTTGGGCCGCACTTTCTTGTTATAGGCACGGGCTATTCTTTGTTGGTACAACTGCCTGTGGTAAACTGCAATCAATCGTTTTTCATCAACCAAAGTCATTTTCTTCAATAGGGTCTTGACTCAATCTTCATCCTCGAACTCGGTTTCAACAATGATCTGAAGAGAAGGAATTTCAACTTCTACTGATATCATGGCTACAGTGCCATAAACCAATCAAGTAAGGGTAGTTTTCATTTGGACTTGGTTTAGGCTTGTTGTCCCTTCTTTGTTTATTTTCTTACAAGCCTTATCTTCGGCACATTCTACTTCTTGATTCATTATTTCAAGGCCTGACATCGTTTTAGGATCTGGGCATGAAGTCCGCAAGCATGTCATGTTATTAAAATATGCATTAACAAAACTGAAAAGAGAATAAGAAAGGTGACAAGATTAATAAAAGAGACATTCATGGATGATGAAATATTGATTTGATTTATATGAATTTTATATGTAAAAAAAATAGAAGGATTTACATAAAAAAAGTAAGACAGTAAAGTAAAAGAATTCGGATTACACCCTGAAATAACCCGAAATAAAGAAAATATAGCAAGACCGGCTATCGAGATTCCCGTCTGATAGGAAAAGTTTTAGGTTTGGCGCCCATTTTTAGGTTTCTTTTCTATTACGGCAATGGCTACAATGGCTTTAAGAGCCGGATCAAATTCTTCAATTGCCCTTTTGAAGATCCAACAGTCCTCTATATCATGTCCCACTGCTACAGAGTGGTATTCACATCTAGCATCAGCTTGGTGCGAGGGGGACTCGGGATTTGGCCGGTTTGGGGCCACTGGCTGCAACAGACCTAGCCCGATTAGCTTTTGAAAAAAACTTGAATATGATTCACCAATAGGGATGAACTGATTCCTTCTGAGGAGCTCTCTTGGGCGAGGATTGTATTGGGGAACATTTGGTTGGGGATTATATGGAGCTTGGTAGGGACGGATATTTCTGGGAATTGGAGCTCGGTTTTGTGTATAATGTTGTAGCCGTGTGTAAGGTTGCGCGTTCATCACCGCATAGAGAGGCAGTGCCACGGCATAAACAACATTTTGATGTTGATAATATTGTTGTGGGACCTTAGGAAGCATATATGATCGGTTGAATGACCTGCCGGCCCCCCTCGAGCTCAAAGTCATCATGACTCCCTCTTCTCTCCTGTTTCTATTCATCAAACCCCCCGAACCATTCTGAACGGTCTGTGATGTGGCCTTAAAGGCAGTATGACTCAAAATTTGGTCATTTTTAAATCACTTTCGACCATCTCCCCAATTTTGATAGTATCGGCGAACGGATTACCCATAACGGACACCATGTTCTGGAAGTAGTCCGCCTCTTGGGCTTGTTGGAAGACCGTAACCATTTCTGCTTCATCCATTAGAGGCTTTACCCTGGCGGCTTGCTTGCGCCATTTGACAGTATTCACGAAAATTTTCCGCAGTTTTCTTTTTCAAATTGGACAAAGAGTTCTCTTTTTATATTTTTCCACTCTTGATTTTTTTGTTTTGGTTGTTTTTCGCTCTTTGTTTTTCTTTGTTATTTTTGTCACTCCTTTCTTTCTTTTTCTTTCTTCTCTTTTTCTTTTTCACTCAGTTTATTTGATGGCAATGATCGAATTCGATGGGGATTACCTACGTATCATGACGCCGTATGAATCAGATCTTGCGTAGTTCGGGAATATCAGGAACAAAGTATATAAGCTAGCTCTTTTTTTTTGAAATTTTTGAAAAGAAGACTTCTTAAAGGAGAAAGAAAATATTTTTTTTTTGGATTTTGATTGAGTTTTCTTTGAATATTTGGAAGAAAGACTTGTAAAGAAGTAAAAACTATATTTTTGGATTTTGATTTGCAAATTTATTTTTTTTTCAAATGAAAGACTTCGGAAAAAAAAGAAAAATATTTTTGGATTTAATGATTTTTTTTTTGAATTTTCTAAGGAAAGAATTCTAAGAAGGAATTCAGGAAAGGGAAAATATTTTTGGATTTTTTGAAAATTGGGAGCCGGAACCGATGAGGTTTGCTTATGTATCTCACATCCGGTGAGAATCATACACACGTATTTCAGTTAAAATAAATAAAAAATATTTTAAAAATTGTGATTTTACACACCAGAACCCTTTAAAATTTTATTTTATTTTATTTTATTTTTAATTTTTAAAAATGGTACTTTATGCAAACTTGGAGGAAATTTTCTCTTTCTCTCTCCTATGTTCAATAAATCTATCCTAAAGCCAGTCAACATTTGAGTAAAGCCTATCGAATAATATTACATATAGCACAAAACATGAACATGTTGGTCTGAAAAATTGGTACATGTCCTAGACGGGCCCGACCCCTGTGCCGAGTCCCGCTAAGTCCAATACACATGATGTAAATAAAGCGTAGCCTACTAGGGATATTCATTGCTTGTGGCTTGTTCTTCTAAGTTTTCAAATCCTAAAGGAGATGGTATCTAGTCTTGGCTTACCTGGGCGGACAACCAGAGCCGAGGAATGTCAAGCATCACCAGTAGTAGAACAACACTGGCTAGCTAACGGCTCTCCCGCCTAAACATGTGTGACTAAATCATTTACCATAAGCTGATAGGCTAACTGGCTTTATCTCAAGACAGAAATTTTGTGATGCTGGTAGGCGAACACAACATAACTACCTATCAGAAGACTCAGAGGGGCGCGAGAGAGGATACAATTTATATCACAGTTCAAATAAATATTAAAGTGATAAATAAGCGACAAATAGCACATTAGGCTCCCAAACACAATAATATCTAAAATATGATAAAAGCCAAAAAAGAATCAATGTACAAAGTTTGAATTCTTATTAATTTTTTCCAATAGAGTCGCCAGAGCTATCACACCTCTTTTTTTCCCGGCAACCCATATTACGAGGTTGAGTTAGAAGAGTTTTTTCAATTGAAGTGACGTTTTGAAAAGGAATTATTTATTTGGAGTCGCCACTTGGAATTGAGTTTTGGTGTTCCAAGTCACCTTTTATCTTGAATCCCTTATCAAAAGGAAGGTTTGACTCCTAATTTATGGTCTACGATCATAGAAGGCTGAGTAAGGAATTCTGTTGACCGAGAGGAAGGTGTAAGGCACCCCTCGAGTCCCGTGGTTCTAGCACGGTTACTTTATTGACTAAATATAAGACTTAAATCAGTTTTTGGCTATTCTTGTAATTTATTGGTTGTGGTTTGCCTACTACCGCTTAATTAATTATTATATTTTATTAATTATTTTCACCAAGATGCATTACACACAAGGTATTCTTCTTTGAAGTTGGATGTTAAACCAAGGTACATGGGTATCAAAACGCGGAATAAGCACATGATCCTTTTATTTTTTAAGCATATCAATCCAAGGTTCGGGTATGAATATATAGGCTAATAGATTATTAAGAATATTTAATTATTTTAGCTTTTTTATATTCGAGATATTTAATTGTATGCTTTTAGTATTTTTTAAAGATTTAAAAGTAAAAATTAAATAAAAAAGTAAAACGAACTAGCTGAATCATCCTAAAGTTAAAGCACATACAGAATATTCAATCTATCATACTAGAAGGAATTCACCACAACTATATACTAATTACTAACTATTTCATCCTTTACTAGAGCTTGCAATGTGCACAAAAGTTACTATGCAAAATTTTACGTGAATTTCTACATTGAATTTTTTTTTTTAACATGCAAAGTTGATGATTTTAAAAAGGACTAATGGAAACATCTACACATATATTCTTTACTTATGTTGAGAAAAATAGAAAGAAAAGAGCATACTGTGAATATTCTCTTTCAAATTAATCGTTTTAGCAAGAAAACTATTTTTTTACCTCTAAACTAGTTTGACTCTAACAGTGAATAGAGTATGGTTTAGGAATATTTTTTCTTCAAATAAAAGTAGATATAATTTAGATAGAGTAATGGACTTTTATTTTATTTTATTTTTAACTAGACAATCTTTAAAGAAAATCCTAATACTAAACAATTAATATGGAGGAAAAAGATTCAAAATTTGTAGGAAAACCAATTAAAGATTCAACCGATCAAATCAACTCGAATAATTACATATATGATTTATCTTTTAAAATTTCAACTAGATTTAGGCCCAAACCTTTTCCGATGTCAAAGTTTTTCCCTTCGTTACTTCTTAAATTGATGCCTTTTCTAGGCAGAACTCAAATAGTAAAAGTATACAACTATATCCATTTAGCATGTTTGACAGTTGGTTTTGAATTCACCAAAACAAACAGAAAATTTCACGCATTAGACTAAAAGCATGGAACTAACTAATAAGATTTTAACAAATCATTATATGAATCTCTACTTCTACCACGTCACAAAAATAAATAAATACTAAATTACTTAATGTTAAGGAAAGGAGAAAAAGTAATGAACCTTAAGAAGCTTTCCAATAATAATAAAAGAAAATCAGTGAATATAATTCTTTGCTTGGATGAGCAAGGTTTAAAAATAAAAATCTGGTGATCAAACTCTTCCGGACAAAAGCTAACCACCACCGGAATCACGAATTGAACCTCAAATTTCGACCTTGAATTTCAGTTAAGCTCCATCGTCATCAAACTCTGTCTTGATTTTCTTAATTAATTTTGTAGACTTAGAAGGACTCTCAAACTAACACAGAAAGAAATTATTTTTCAATAAAACTTTTTTCCTCCAAAACCAAACCTTTTTCCTTCCCAAATCTCCTCCTCCTTTATTTGTGAAGTATATGAATTTTTTATAGTGCTTAGAAAATCAGTGCTTGTGAAGTGATGTAAGATCGTGTACATGTTGAGGTGTGGGATCGTGTGTGTGCGTGAAAGAATTGGGGACATGGGTGTTGGGACGTAAGGAGTGTTGCATGTGTAGGTAGTGATTAGTTTTATTATATAGGAATTAATCTTTTGATTTATTTTATTTTTTTTTCTTCTTCTTCTTTTTCTTCTTTAAAAGATAAAATAACATATAAAAGATAAGAATATTTACTAACTAATTTTTAGACTAAGAAAGATATACGCAAACTAAATATATACAGTTTATTTAAATGACGCCAAAAATATACTAAAGCTAACTTATTTATTATAGTTCTGTTTAAAAGAAATCAAATAATTTTTGTAGATTTTCTTTTTCTCTTTACGAATAGAAATAAAATTTGTACTATAAGTATGTTAATATTTTTGTAATTTTTAATTGAATATAATCTATTTAGAGTAAGATAAAAGTTTAAAACATCAAAATTAGACCTAAAGAAATATTTACACTAAAATAGTATAGAATTTAGGTATGGTCAAAAATTAATTGTTCACACCAACTACAATTGTTGTTCCCGATACATGTTATTATTTGATTTACTTTCTACCTTTATTCGGTTTCACGTGTCACGCTATTATTCGATCATTTAATATATACCAATTTTATCTTATACAGTAATATTGTACATAATTCTTTATTATAATATAAAGTCATTTAAAAGTATTCGTGTGATCTATCACTTGTTTTAAATCACAAATTTTAAATATTTATCTTTTTTTCTTAAATTGTATACATTCAAATTTTGCATATAAAAATTAAACAATCGATATGTACGACTAGAAACACGTACCAGAATCGAATGGACATGCAAAACATTGACGAGCTTGTTAAGTTGTCCTCTTTATTCTTACGTTACGCGGCAATAAATCTCTTCTTCTACGACCACGTAAACTTGGAGACTGGACACCCGTCTTCATGCATGTCTTAAGTCTCATCTCTATCTTCCTCCAACAATTACACTATATAGCTCCTCTTCAATAGTGTTTCATCATCATCCATCAAAGAAAAATTATAACAAGAGTTACTACTAGTACAAATGATGGTGAAAGTAAGACCTTTCCTTTTTTGTTTGCTATTGCTTGCGGTTGCATCCTTATCTTTGGGTACAAAAGACCCAGAGCTAAAACGATGCAAGCACCAGTGCAAAGCCCTACAGCAAATTGGGGAGCATCAAAGGAAAGAATGTTACGAAATGTGCGAGAAATACGACAGTGAGAAACAATCGAAAGAAGAAGACACTTCAACTTTTTTCCCCTATAGAGGCAAAGAGGAAACAGGGGAAGAAGAAGAAGGACAGCAATATGGGGAACAAGAGAGGGAAAATCCTTATGTCTTTGAGGATCAGCACTTTATTACTGGAATCAAAACCCAACATGGCAGAATTCGTGTTCTTCCCAAGTTCACAGAGAGGTCTAAGCTACTTAAGGGCATCGAGAATTATCGAGTTGCAATTCTTGAAGCCAATCCACAGACCTTCATTGTGCCTAACCATTGGGACGCTGATGCTGTCCTCTTTGTTGCTCAAGGTATAATTTTTTAACACACTTGAGAGTGTACCCTTTTTTTTATTTATTTAGTATCAAATTGAGACAATTCACAACACTTATAAGTGCAACAACAAGTAATTGTCTAGAGTATTTTTAATTTGGCTTGGTAGTTTAAATATAAATGTCAAAACTATATTGATCGTACATTTAAATGAGTTGATTCAGTTCCTTAATGAATTAGCTACGTATCTATTATCTAGTGAGACATGTTAGGTTCAATTTTTGTACATGCTGAGTAATTAGTTATAAACATGGATGCAGGGAGGGGAACGCTGAACTTGGTGCGTAGGGGGAAGAGGAACAGCTTCAATATTCGGCCTGGAGATGTGATCAGAGTACATGCTGGGACTACTGCTTACTTGATCAACAGAGAAAATAATGAAAAACTTGTCATAGCCAAGCTTCTCAATCCGGTTTCCACCCCTGGCCAGTTTGAGGTAATTAACTCCGTATTAAGCTTCAATTCTGTACAAAAATTTTAGTACTTAAAAAGTCATTTCCACTAGCAGAAGTGAACAATGTTGATTTGTTTGATTGCAGCACTTTTTTGGGCCAGGAGGGCGAGAGAACCCGGAGTCTTTTTACAACGCCTTCAGCTCTGAAATTCTTGAATCTGCACTCAACGTGAGTTTTCCATTCTAGATATAAATTAGGAATATAGCACTCCAATTCTTTTGCATTGTTTGATTAGATATTTTTGTCCAAATTAAACAGGTTAGGAGGGATAGACTGCAGAGACTCTTCGGGCAGCAGAGGGAAGGAGTCATTATAAGAGCTTCAGAAGAGCAAATCAGGGCAATGAGCCAGCACGAAGAAGGTGGAATTTGGCCTTTTGGTGGAGAATCAAAGGGTTCAGTCAACATTTATAGGCAACGGCCCTCGCAATCCAACCAGTACGGCCAACTCTATGAAGTAGATGGTAGCCACTATAGGCAGCTAGAAGATCTCGATATTTCCGTCTCTTTCGCCAACATCACTCAGGTTAGTAAACTTCATTACTCTGTCTATTTCAATTTATGCGACATACTTTGACTCGGCACTTTGCTGGTTCTATTTGTATATATTTAGGGTGGGATGTTGGGCCCAGTTTACAGCTCAAGGGCAACGAAAATAGCAGTGGTGGTTGATGGCGAAGGTTACTTCGAGATGGCGTGCCCTCACTTGGCTTCTGAGTCGGGTAGCAGAGGACGACAAAGCAGAGGAAGCGAAAGGGAAACGAGAATTGGTTCAGGTTATCAGAAGGTGCGGGCAAGGTTGAGGCGTGGTATGGTGGTGATTATCCCTGCAGGCCATCCAGTTGTGAACGTAGCTTCAAACAACCAGAACTTGCAACTTGTTTGCTTCAATATCAATGCCCGCAACAATGAAATTGTCCCTCTTGCAGGTGATTTTATGACTAAGAGTTTTACTCGGTGCGTTACAAACATATTAAACTAACCTATGATCTCACACAACTCTTATGTGATAACAGATAATTCACTATAATAATAAGGCTCAAGTTACCCAAAAATATATATATAAAAAAATAGGATTGATTACCATTTTTTACCAATTAAAGCATATAATTGAAATTCAAATAAGTTGCCTGGTACGTAGTAGATAGAAGTAGCGTTACAAATTTTAAGTATGACTTGATTCAACATTTTCATGTGATATAACGACTCATTGGTATTGGTTAGGGAGGAACAATGTAATGAGTCAATTGGAGAGGGAAGCAATGGAGTTGGGTTTCGGGGTACCGGCAAGAGAAGTGGAGGAAATATTCAGGAGCCAACAGGAGGAGTTGTTCTTCCAGGGGCCTGGTGGTCGACAGCAACATCAGGAAGGTGGCCGAGCCGATGCATGAGCGGCGGGCTGTGGTTGCTGCGCCTTGAATGTGGGTTCATGGTGGCTAAACGAGATCGAGACAACTGTGTTGTGGTTTTTGCACTAGTAATGTTGCTACTACTGCCTATCCTGTAAATTTGGTGAATAAAAAGGATGATTATAAATATAAAAGCAGTAGTGGCCTTGTGGGGGTGTCGCTAAGGGACTACCACTTTATGTCATGTAGTAGTTATGTGTGATGATAAGAGGAAATGTAAAATTATGAAGACGAAGCTCTAACATGAATAAATTAGCTTTGGCGGTTCTAATGTTTGTGACAGCCGTTTTACCTCTCTATGACTTCCATTTATGCTCGGTTCCCGTTTGATGTCTTGCAAATTGTGAGTTGTTCGTTTTGGTTAACAGAAAACCAGAAAATATATAGAACTATTGAATTTATCCACTGAATTAGTAAAAGTAGAAATAATACTTTTTATAAATTTAGTCGCGATTTAGTAGATGAAAATTTTCTTGTTTATGCATATAGAGTTTGACTTTATTATTATATTGATTAAATAAAAAGTACACTATTTTTGTTGGAATCAGAGGTTATATGAACAAAAAGTCATGTTTAAATATGTGTGTATGTTTGTTTTCTCCAAACCAAAAAAGAAAATGAAAACATGAAATGGAATTAAAGAAACTAAAAACATAAAGAAAATCGAACAACCAATTTATTGGAATTAAAGAAAATTGAAGATTCACATTGCCAGGTGAAGTACAAATATTCATAGGTATTGAAGAAACTTTTAACATTCCTGGAAAATAAAGAACCTTTAACATTCAAGAAATGCTGAAGGCCCTTGTATCATTGGACTGTGGACGTCGATTTGAGAAGACCGACTAAAAAGGAAAGAAATATGGAGAGTGCGAACAACAGTTGATTTTCCACATAGCTTTAGCATATTTCTAAGCACAAGCTTCCGAATATTCCCGGTTGAAATTTTTGGAAGCTCTTCCTTGAAAATCAATTTTGATACCATATATCGTATGCAATTTAGCTCTGCAAACTCTATAATATCCTTCTTACTTGGCCTTTGTTTGCCCTTTGTCTCATCCGTAAAGCAAACAAATACACACTGATCTTCACATCAAATTATTTAGGGACTTGTCGTGTGCCTCTGAATCAAGACTCAAAAACACAAAATTATAAAATGAATACAATGTCATTTTATGGTTATTGGAGCCGTATGTAGAATTGAATGCCAAAAAGAAATGAATAAAAAAATCAATGAACTTACAATGTTTATGCCTTAAAATCAGCTTCCTCTCCTTCCATGGAAAATGAAGTCTCAAGAGAAAAGAAAAAGCAGGGTAAATATAACTCGCTGAACTGCATATTTTAACATCTCAAGTGGGAATCCAAAAGCTATGAAACTGGATCACAAAATGTTCTCTTCTCTACACGGTATCAACATAGTGTAGTATATAGTATACTACGAACCTTTTCACCAGTATTCAGATGTTTTGATCAATTAACCCCAAAGAGCTCTTGCGAAAATATCACAACTGATAACAAACTTATGCCTACCTACGATGCGACAAATAACAATTTAAGTGTAAATGTTGGGAGATTTATCAGCATCTTCTCTGCTACTTCCACCGAAAGGAGTCGCGCAATCGCCTCCGCATTTCGCCGGTGTCTCAATGGTTGAGATTTTACGGACACTTTTGCTTCCACCATACTCTTAAGTATTTTCATCGACATTTACAATTTTGCTTCCTCTTATTTAAGAATTTTGTGCCAACAATTACTTGGTTAAGCATAGGTTCTTTCATTTTGGGGAGGGAAGAGGTGATTAGTTCTCTATATTTGCATAGGATGAAAGGTAACCTTTAATAACATTTATGAGTTCATCTAATACAATAAAGAAGAGGAAGATGAAAAACCATAGAAACGTATTTCTTCTTTAATCGTCCTCAAGTAACTCCCTTCACCTTTAATTTAGTAATTATTTAGGGACTTGTGGACTTTTCAAGTTAAGATAAACAGAAAAATCATGAGAAAAAAGAAAAAAAAGGAGAAAAAAGATAAGTGAGTTCCTTGGCCAAAGAGAGGTGACACCTCACTTTTTCATTTCCCACAATTTTATATATATATAGATATAGATATAGATCGTGTCCGTGATTTGTTGGTATACCAACCGCGTCGAAAGGTGCATGATTGGAATTGAGTTGGAATTTAAGATTTGGGGGTTTTTGCTATAACCAAACACAAGGGAAAGATCATTACGTTGTGGGTCGTCCCGGCTAATTATAAGGGAATGACTAATTACTCTAAGTTTGGGAGTTTTTGCTATAGCACTTAGCCTAATAACTTTCGCTTTGGGAGTTTTCGCTACCGAACACAAGGGAAAGATATCACAGGTTGTGGGTTCTGGCTAAATGAATAACTATCAGGAGAATGATAATAAATGACATTTAAGTAAATAATGGAATAAGGTTCACCCAACAAGGGTGATATTCTCTACTGATTCCTTTGACAATGATGGATAGCGATATGCCCTTGAATATTTCGATTCTTTTTGGATCGTGAGAGAAAGATAGACCAAAAAGTGTAAAGGCACAC
This sequence comes from Nicotiana tomentosiformis, assembly GCF_000390325.3. Taxonomy (NCBI): domain Eukaryota; kingdom Viridiplantae; phylum Streptophyta; class Magnoliopsida; order Solanales; family Solanaceae; genus Nicotiana; species Nicotiana tomentosiformis. Next base: position 103,402,482 of record NC_090812.1, read on the forward strand.
TTTGTATGTATATGATAAAGATGGAGAATCTATAGAGAATGTCAATATTTGTTCTACATCTCTTCATATTTGTAAGGGTACATGGGCCACAAAATCCTAGATAATACAACAGAGGGGAATATTCGCTAGAATATTCTCTAGAGAATCTAAATCCAATTAGCCGTGATGGCACCTAAAACCAAGCCGCTAGGTAAGCCAGTTATCAATAAACCAATTCAAATGAGATTTATTGAGACAAATAAATGATAAAATAATTGAATCTTTATATATTTTTATTTTTCAAGAATTGGTAGTACAAATCATGAGCTTCTAAGATTTAGAAGTTACAAAGTTGGTATGAAATAAAATACATCATCTGTTTGAAATGTGCATAAAGAGATTTTCATAAGTCTAAAGCTACCATGAGCAAGAGGCGGCTAAAATAGGAACGAAGGTACGTCTTCAATGCAAGCTCCCGTCATACACAGCGTCATCAGCATCCAAAATATGCAAGGTGCAGAAGTATAGTATGAGTACAACCGACCCCATGTACTCAATAAGTAACAAACCTAACCTAAGGTTGAAAGAAGTGACGAGTTTGGTCAAACGGTCAGAGTCCAACACCAATAGCCAACATCACTCACAACATATAATGAAAGTAGTACAAGAAACAACTCAAAGATATGATTCTCAGCTCGTTCACAGTTACGGAAGAATAGGCATGCTTTTCAAGTATAATAGTAAAACCCAAATCCTTCATCGAAATCACCAAAATATGAGTAAGTCAGAAACCATTGATTTTTCCCAAAAACTTTCAACAACAGATAAGATGATTCAATCTCAGATAGCATGAGGAAAGTACATCCCTATGCCTACATGTCAATATGCATGTGAAGTCATAAATGTCACAAAAATATGTATCATGAGAAAATGCATATTTATGCACGTATGCCAAGTATGAATATCAGATGCAATGCGTCACAGTGATGAACTCATGTACTCACACTCTCACAATACTCAATATCACAATCTCACACTCCCAATCATCACGCTCAATTACTCAGCATACTCAGTCACTCAGCATTGTACGGTACCTACTGCAGCTCGCAGCCCAATCCCATTATGAACCAATAGAAATTGAGCTCACTGTGGGTGTGCAGACTCCGAAGGGGAAGATCTTTCCCAAGCGCTAATATAACCTGCTGCGGCGTGCGGTCCGATCCACATATAGCCATAAGGCCTATTGCGGCGTGTAACCCGATCCACATATAGCTATAAGGCATTTTGCAGCGTGCAACCCGATCCACATATATCCAAAAGGCTTGTTGCGGCGTGCAACCCGATCCACAGATCTCACTCACAATACGGCTCTCAGGCCCCAACTTAGTCATCAATCTCTCCAGTCTCTCAGGCTCACAAATCTCATGCCAATCAGCCCAAACAATGATAACATGTTGTGACAACAAATGATAACAGAGACTAAGATATGATATGCAAATGAATGAATATGACTGAGTATGTAACTGCAATTTAAGCAAATATCTCAACTAAATGACCTTAGTGGGCCCCCAACAGAATAAGCATATAGCCTAAATATGGTTTCTAACATGAATCACAGCTCAATTACTATATCACATAGAAATTTCTTGGATAAAGACAAGATTAAGTAATTACACAGCACCACAGAATTAACCGAGCCATAATTCACACGATGCACGCCCACAAACCCGTCACCTAGCATGTGCGTCATCTCACACCAAACACATAACACGTATATTCAGGGATCCATACCCTCAGCACCAAGTTTAGAAGTGTTACTTACTTCGAACAAGCCAAATTCAATACTGAGCAAGCCAAACGATGCTCCAAAAATGCAACCTCGTGCGTACCGACCTCCGAACATCTAGAAACTAGCCAAAAGCAACTCAAATATATCAAATAATGCCTAAGGAAACAATTATAATCGATAAACGTCGAATCTTTAATCAAAAGCCCAAAGTCAACCAAAACTTCAAATATGGGCCCACGCCTCGGATCCTGATGAAACTCACAAAATACGATAATCCTTTCAATTACGAGTCCAACCATTCTAGTTTCACTCAAATCCGACTCCGAAGTCGATATTCAAAACTCAAAAATTCACTCTATGAAACTTTATACAAACACCCCCAATTTCTCTTTTGAAATCATCAACCAAATGCCAAAAACGAGTATAGATTCGTGAAATATAATCAAAACCGAGTAGAGAATACTTACCCCAATCCATATGGTGAAAATTGCCTCAAAAATTGCTTCAATCCGAGGTCCAAAGCTCAAAATATGCAAAAATGGTTGAAACCTCCGAAATAGAGTACTTTATAATCACTAAGCAAATTAATGAACCGCGATCGTGGAACAACCTTCGTGATCGCGATGAATAACCTACACCGTCTCCTTAAGTATGCTATGCAATCGCGAACTAAGTCATCCAAACGTGAAGCGCACAGGTGCCCACTCTCTGCGACCGTGTTCCCTCATACGCGAACGCGATTTAGAAGCTCCCAACTCCACCTCTCAGCTCAGCCCTGTGCGAACACGATGGCTCTTATGCGAACGCGATGCCCAATCTCCAGAAACCAACGCGAACGTGTAAATCTACTCGTGAACACGAAGAAGGGACTACTCAACTCCAGATTTTTCATCCACGCGATCGCACCTCTAACTTCGCGATCGCGAAGAAGACTTGATGCACCAGACACCAGCAGAAACCACCAAGGCCAAAATGGAGGAAAGTGATCTGAAACACGTCCGCAACTCACTCGAGCCCCTCGGGACCCCGTCCGAACATACCAAAATGTCCCAACCTAACACGGACCTACTCGAGGCCTCAAATCATGCATAACAACATCGAAATAACGAATCACACTTCAAATCAACATTAATGAACTTTGAACTTTCAACTTCCAAAACTCGTGCCGAAACATATCAAATCAACTCGGAATGAACTCAAATTTTGCACACAAGTCCAAAATGACATAACGAAGCTATTCTAATTCCCGGAACCGCAATCCGAACCAGATAGCATCAAAGTCAACTTCTGGTCAAACTTATGAACTTTCCAAACCTTCAAATTTTCAACATTAAAGATTCAATCATGAAATTCATTCCTCCAAATCAATTTTGAATAACCTGAAAATCAAAACCGATGATTCACACATGTCATAATACATCATACGGAGCTACTCATGCCCTCAAACTACCGAGCGAAGTACAAATTCTCAAAACGACTAGTTGGGTTGTCACATTCTAACCCACTTAAACATACGTTCGTTCTCGAACGTGCCAAGAGTTGTTCCAAAGCTGTCAATCACTGTGTAACCTGACCATGCACATACCGGAGGTGATCCCACGTCACCCTATTCCATATAGGCCCGACAACATAATATAACTGAATATCATTACTTCAACCTTAACCCGTAAACCACAGAATCCAATTTCCAACATCCGAAATTTCCTAAAGGACCTGAACCTCGCGTCTACACACTGTATAAGTCTGAACAAGTTGTATCAAGCCATAACTATAACCCAATATGTAATCACATGACATACCACACGACTCGCATACTCGTAGATAAATTTCCGATCACAGTATTGCTCAAAACAACCCAATACCGGTAATAAACCTCATATCAATCAAAACCCCATTCTAAAATCTCCGTACATTGTCGATGATGAAAGAAACATGCAGAAACTCATAACCATTCATCATATCAACAAGTCATGGAGCTCTCTCTCCTTCAATAAGAACTATATCCAATTTCTAAGCTGACTTCTGATATTATCCTCCCAAATACACCGCAATCAAATCCGATAGCACCCATTCTAGGTTCGACGACCCCATCTTATCAAATACAGCCGCCCTAATGACATGCCACGCCAATTCAACCTAGAGCAAAAATGGTGCAATCCGTGCACCAATAAGCAACAATTCAAATGTATTCAAACTTGGAAAATGACTCAAATGATAGAGCCGTCCTGCAAGTACAACAGATACCACCACAGGCGCACTGCTACAAACCCATTACACATAGTAGAATCAAGACACACGAATCTAACATAAAGGATCATATCCCAACATAACCCAGCTGCAATGCATGACCCCATCCAAACACGGGTCCATATGAAATACCTTAAGCCATCATGCTCAAAATAAACAACTACAAGCAATTCGACATCAAATACACGAAGTGTATGACCATAATCACAGAGAAGCAAATAGCACAATATACCACAGCCCGGAGAGAACATAACCAAGGCGCAATCAACCATTCAACACCCCAATAACCATCTCGCTCAAATCCTGCTACAAGACCCAAACAGAACTGTACCATGTGTGCTTATAACCAACAAATCATAACCCCTCGTAGCATAGAGGAGTAACACATAGATCATATCAGAACACGAATAAGCTCAAGTCTAACCGGATGGAACATCCTTCAATAATAGCAGTACAGAGTCAACCAATCTGACCCGGTGTAGAATACACGTCCTCTTTGGGTCTACCAAATGGACCCCAAATCAACTCTGGTCACCTACAAATAGATACCTAACCCTCCGAAAGTCCATAATGACTGAACCATAACACTTACTATCATTTGGCTAGCTTTGGCCACATCTTCACAGTCCACAACCACAAAACAATCTATTTTCGAGAACTCCTGATCTCCAAATCCATAGAACACACGAATCACCATATCTGATCCCAACTCCACCGCCCGAATGTCTAACACATCTTTCATGCACGATCATCCCACGAGGAATACTTCGATAATTCTTTCGTGCCACATAGAAAAATCTGAATACCAGTAGCCGATCAACCAGGCGAGTACCGCAATACCAATGAAGCATTAGTAAGTCAAAACTCAGTGCGCCTTCTGATATGCGCACCCTTCTTAGGCAATACCAAGTAGTTATAGCATTCATCTAAACTTCGAAAACCGTCCATGCTGCCTAAGAACTTATGATCTCCCCTTCAAAACTGACCCGTGACCTTGCACATGCAAATATCAATCCTACACAACACACAACTTCTATCATGCCATCATAGGGAAAGTACGAGAATCTCATAATCAACTTTGAGTCACAAGCAAACTACATACTCAATTATCTGTGAACCTTCTATTTGATCTCATCCAGGAGAAAATCACAATACGCAACATGTTCCTCACGCTAGTAGGAAATATATATCTCAAACCATGGTAGAAACCATCGAGAACCCTCTGAAACCCATTTGCACGTAATCAAACCATCAGAACTGAATCTCTCTAACTCAACCAAGACACGCAGGTCGCCAAAATTCAAAAGCATTGCCGCAAAACACCTATAGAACCTCACCACATTGCACGTACCCAAAGAACCGACCATAACCATTACTGTGTTGATCCAACATACTATCAAGATGTCCTACTTCTCCGAGTTTCTTCTGAATTGCCTTCAAGTTGATACTTCTCCTTGCCAGGATCCTTACCCAAAACTCACCACAAGATGTTATAACATAAAACCACACGCCTTAAAACCCATAAGTCGATGTATTCCCTCTTAAACACCCTAGAAGTACCACAACTAAGACACTCACAATGAAGAGACCTTCTGTGAGTCTAAAGCCGTTTCTTTCACCTTCCTGATACTGAAATATATAATCCATAATGATATAGAAATACTATGAGTCTCGACACCATCTAATGTAAATCTCAGATTCTAGCCATATACAAATCCAAAAAATTCTCAATTGCTACATATAAATCTTGTACCCATTAGAACCTTCTCGAGAGTTATTTACACTGCTCAAATCTCAATTGCACTGCCCAAACGGGCTGAACGACTTGTGCCTCATTATCTCGGTAGCACCTAAAGAAGTAACCTACTATTTAAGCAACTAAGTGAATCCCTTTTTCCTTAGTACATCACATCTACCACAAACAACAAACCTGAATCATTCTAAGATTACTATATATCCATCATTTGTAGTAGGCCATACATCCAAAAGTTTCCTTACTTAAGTCATCCTCAAAACCAACATCTGCAAGATATAACCAATCCACAGGTGTGCCTCAGACTGAAACCAATACAACACATAACCAGGCAATCAAATCGTCGATATCAACCTCTCCCACTTGGCTCGAAGCCATGGAATAAAACATTTGATAACTTACAATAACCACACCCCATTACTACCATAATACCGCAGTGAGATTTAACTAAATCCTTTATAAACTCATGTAACACAAACCATCTAATACCCCAAATCATTTGCGAATCTTACATTCATCCTCGTGACGGTTAGGTCAACTATTAGAAACTCAAATCGCACAATATAACCCACTGGTAGGAAAGAAAGCCTTCACACAACATCATAAAGATCACACACCCGTAGATTACCCCGCAGGTCATAACCTATCTGCTTAGCCTCAAACTGACATCTCTCTATACCCTTTCACAGCCACAACGACTACACAATCACTTAATCTTCCTGAGTATGAACTCATCAATAATACACGAGAGTCTAATTCATTCCACAGTTAAAAAACATGAAATATCCTTCAGTACACTCATAACTCGAGTCTATACATCACATCAAGATAGAATTCAAGCACCCAATAATCCTTTTTACATCTTAAGCAAACCCTTCTCGTCACACTCAAACCATCTGAACATATCCCGCGGCCACATTATCGCAGCCCATTTTCTTGCGAAAGCGAGTTTCGACGTGTGACAACTCTTTTAAAGGAAGGTAATTAAAAGAGAAGAGTCGCCACCTAACGGTTTTGAGGTGTGTTAGGGAACCTATTTGCAAGTAACTTTGTTTGACTACTCTGTGTCACCAAAGAAAGGGTAAGGGCTCAAATAACCTCAAAGAGAAGGTGTTAGGCACTCTTCAAGGTCCACAACTGTGGGTCCCGGTCGAACTTTAAACTATGTGGATTATGTAATTAGAATAGATGATCAAATAAATAAAGGGAAATTTAGAAGTCGAAGAGTCATATTAGGGCACGTGAGAATCGACACAAATCTTAATGACTACAAAGATACAACTACATTGATTTATGTTAAATGACTAAGTGTAAATAATAAATACATAAAGAAGAGGGGAGGTCCTAAGTTTTTTAGCCTAAAGGATCACCCCGTGCAACATAAATAATACTTCGCAACACCTTTGAAGTAGGGGTTGCTCATATTATTCAGCGGGCACAGACTATCATCTCCTGCTACCCGATTACTATGTTAAAGTTGTTGACCTAAAGGCATACTAATTCAATTCTAGGTTGTACCCTATGCATGCACTACCCGTCCCATACCTATGGTCCAGGAGGCTATGGACCTCTATTTGGGTCGTTCTAGACTTCACTTAGGATGCTAAAAATTGATAAAACTAGTACACATTCAAAAATATGTAGGACTACACATAAGTACAATTAAAGGCTCAAGTTAACCTTCACACATAAACAACAAATGCACGCGGGCAGTTAAGCAGTAGACAATTTCAAACGCATTAGAGTCATTAAGTCCTCTAGGCATAGTTTCTATGTGATTCTGATTTCCAGCGTTGTACAGGCGGCGTTGCAGCTTTAAACTAACAAACTTGCAGATTAAAGGTATTACAAACCTATAGGCATGACATCTACATTGTTCGTGCGATGAGGCAGTAAGGTTGTTCTAAAACTCAGGGTTTACGATACTGATTTTATAAACATATTTCTTAGGCAGGTAACAATATCCTATAGGCAGGATTTCTAACAATTGACAATTGAAATTAATTTTATAATGCTCTATCCCTAGAGGCATGTCATCTAAGTGGGGCAATGTAATGAAACTAAAGGAAGTAATCGATTAATTAATTAATTAATTAGAACCCTATAGACATGGTATCTAGATGAGTATTAGCAAAGGCATGTATTATTACAATCCTATAAGCATGCTATCTAATAATCATATAGAAGTAGACATGGGAGCAGGTAAAGTATTTACTCAAACAAACATGCTTTTGATACTGTGTGTGATTCCTTATAGGCATGATTTCTATTAGTGTATAGAAGTAAAGCACGCCGACAGCAAATAAAGCAAATAAGCCCTACGGACATGTTTTCTACCCATTTAGGAAAAATTACAGTATACTCGCTTCCCCATTTCTTACTAACTCCCCAGTTATTTGTTTATAAATTATTACAGGCCCATATAATGAATATAAGTATAAATATTATACAAGGAACAACAGTAGGCCCAACAACAGGTCCAAATGAAAAAATAACCTAGTATTCTGTGGGCTTTCAACAGGCTCACTTTCTTCTCACAAACAGCAGAATCAAATCCCAGGCTTACCCAAGGCATAAGACAACTATAAGGTGCAACTCCAACAACACGCAAGGATAAAAATAGTCCCCGAGTGAGTGACTTACATGCCAAACTTAACCATACAAATAAAAAACTACACACATGATTAATTAAACAATATTTTGAAATCTACACAGTGAAGTCTCAAAGTTGTATCTAATAGCAGTTTTTGACAAGTTTATAGTGCATACCTAAGGAAGTTCGTGCTTGCATTTTTATAAAGCTAAGTTAAGGTAAAAGGATTGACTAACATGAGATGGCATACTGATTTCAAGTGAAATTTCAAACAAATGCAAAGCCAGAACTAGCCTAAAGCACCTTTAGACAGGATGTTGAAGCATGAAGAAATTAGTAGAGGCATAGTAGAGCACAACCTTTACATGGTGTGCTTAATGTGAAAGCCATAATAGAACATGTTCATGGTCAAGTAATTACTTAAATGGGCAGGGGGAAAACTTTAGCATGTTGATCATTTGTCACAACTCGATTCTAGAAGTAAGACAAACAGGCATCAAATCCAGCAACAGTTGACCGCATATAGGGAAACGAGCTAGTTGTAAAGTTACTCTTAAAGGTTTAACTAATACTGAAGAGTACATAGTAGATCGAGTCAACAAACATACAATAAAGATATAAATGTCATGAGAACAAGTTGTAATGAACAATAGGGTCCAAGACAGACAACAAGTTAGGTATGAATGACTCAGCAAGAATTAAAATACACTCTAGGCATGAATTTGGTTTACATAGCAGTCCAGAACAAGGCAGAGAGGCAACCTCACGAACAATCAATAGGTATTAGCATAACACAGTAGATTAAACAAGTTTAAGATCGCCATAGTTCATATTAAGCAGGGACATATTAAACTAGATTGCCAGACCACACACAAGTAACAAGGGATGTTGTAGTTCACCTTATAAGTGGGAAGTAGTATCAAAAAACATGGGATTGAATTAGGCATGTAACACACATTAAAACACACAGTTAATAGGATAACATATTTGGGTTGATAGCACAGTTAGGCATTAGTCCTAGTAGAGTATCAGATACATAAAACACGCGAGTTGATATATCCAGAATGTAGAATAGATAGGGAAATAAACTCAGGAAGAGTAGCACGTAACACACACTTGGCTAGGCATGCTTAAAGTAGTGAGGGTCTTTCATGATGAGCACAAATAGTAGGTGTAAGAATTCAAGCACACATACACACATTGGACTAAGTAGACCTAAGGGGGTCAGAAATCAAGGGCGTATAACAAACTTAGAGTTTTAGGCAAGTTCTAAGGCTAGAAAAGCATAAAACTAGAAGACAACTTTAAAAAAAAACAAAGAACCATAAGCAAAGATGGCATAATATCATATTGACTCACTGAAGCTCAAGTGGCATAAACACACAAGGCATGAACACAAGAAAGAAGATGAAATTGTGAGAGTCACATATGCTTACCAGTATAAACTAACGAACAAGTAAAGGAGAAGAGTAAATTTCAGCAATACTTCGAAAATCAATAGCAATAGAGGATAGCAAGACCCCAATCCAAGTGTGTTAGAGTTAACAAGGACTTCTGATGAGTCCCAAGCAGTGCTCACATTGGGGAGGTTGAGAATGCAAATTCTAGTGGCCTTGGCTTTCAGTCGGCCAAGAATAATAGATTCAGAATAGTAACGAGTGAGTGAGAGTAAAAGAGAATAGTTATTTTTTCCCGTCCCATAAAGGGGATTAAGGGAGGGGTTTATATAGTGGTCGATTAAGCAAACAAAATATGGAAAGCAATCAATCTAAACATAGAAAAGGAAAGAAAAGATCCCATGCAGTCAGAGTCGGTAAATGAGATGGAGATATCAAGCCCTAGTTGAGTTCAACCAACTGTAAATTGAACTAGGAGTGTAAGCATCGTCTCCTTTTGAGTGTATGTAGATGAAATACCGTCTAAATCGTTAAAGATTGAAGTCATCCAGGCCTGATTTTGAGAGGTAGTTCTTGCCAAAAATAGGGCAAGAACTAAGTAACACCACAAGCGTATGTATAATAGTGAAGCACCACAAAATAGGTAAGTGAATCAATGATTGATTCCATTTTAGGGCAAGATTTGGAAGGGTTCAGAGATACAACGGCTAGGGTTTCTCATAGAAGAAGAGAGTAGAGAGGATTAGGGGCGGCTGGGGTGTGGGAATGGGATGAAGGGATATAAGGAAAGGGTAGGGATTTATTATGAGCCATTGATCATTTGAGATCAACGGCCAAGATCAAAAAGGAAATGGGGCGGGTCATTTAAACTGGTACCGACCGGGTTAAGATTTGGGTGTTTGGGCCATTAAATTGGTCAAGAATTGACTCCAAATTAGGCTACAAATTAAATACCCAAAATATTATAACAAATATTTATAAAAAGTAATTAACAAATAGTAAAAGTATTATTTATGTAGTAAGATGTTTTAAAATAATAGTTTAATATTTAAAAATATAAAAATGCTATTTTGAGCACAAATAATGTAATAAAATGTGATTATGCACAACATATAGGCTATTACTGCAAAATTGGGTAAAATAGCTTTAAAATGCAAATATAATTATATAAAATAAAGTAAAATATTCTAAAATATTTATGTGGATGCAAATAATAACTTTGGATATCACAAAATAATTTAAGATGTAATTAATGCATATTCAAGTAATTTAAATGCAAGAAAATTAATTTTAAAGCTTTAAAAAATATGAAAACTATAGAAAATACTTGTATAACTCTTATGAATTAAGTAATGAAGAAAAAGGATACTTTGAAAGTATATATACTATTTGAAAAAATATGAGGGCAAAATTGGGTATCAACACACATCTTACTCATCACATAACCATCCAACCACTCATCGAGCCATAAATTTCACTAATAGGGACACTGTTGGACTTATAAGTCCAAAAGCACGTGCTCATACAACCGAAATCCCCGTGCTTGAGCTACAGTCATAACCCAGCCTCAAGTCTTCCAGATTGGCCCATCATCAGCACACAAAAATCACATCTCGCACCTCATCCATGGAATCACAAGTCGCTGATGCACATCTGATACCGAGCGCTCACATGCACATATGAATGCGTGGAAGGAATTCAAAGAGTTACGCTTCAAGCTGAATCAATGTCACACGAAGATAGGTATGGACATCATCATACCGATCTGCAAGACTCTACTAGACACTTTCCCATGACTCGTAGAACCTATGAAAACTAAAGCTCTGATACCAATTTGTCACGACCCAAAATCCAACTAGCCGTGATGGAACCTAACTCAACCCGCTATGTAAGCCGATTAACAATAAACCAATTCAAATGAGATTTATTGAGACGAATAAATGATAAAATAACTGAATCTTAATACATTTCTAAAGGACTGGAAGTACAAATCATGAGCATCTAAGATTTAGAAGTTACAAAGTTGGTATGAAATAAAATACATCATCTGTTTGAAATGTACATAAACAGATTTTCATAAGTCTAAAGCTACCATGAGCAAGAGGTAGCAAAAATCGGAACGCAGGTACGTCTTCAATGATAGCTCCCGCCATACATAGCGACATCAGCATCCAAAATCTGCACGCAAGGTGCAGAAGTGTAGTATGAGTACAACCGATACCATGTACTCAATATGTAACAAACCTAACCTTAGGTTGAAAGAAGTAACGAGCTTGGACAAACGGTAAGAGTCCAACACCAATAGCCAACATCACTCACAATAATATAATTAAAGTAGTATAGGAAACAACTCAATATACGATTCTCAGCTCGTTCACAGTTACGGAAAAATAGGCATGTTTTTCAAGTATAACAGTAAAACCCAAATCCTTTACCAAATCACCAAAATATGAGTAAGTCAGAAACCTTTGATTTTTCTCAAAAACTTTCAACAACAGATAAGATGATTCAATCTCAGATAACATGAGGAAAGTACATCTCGATGCCTACATGTCAATTTGCATGTGAAGTCATAATTGTCACAAAACCGTGTATCATGAGAAAATGCATATCTATGCATGTATGTCAAGTATGCATGTCAGATGCAATACGTCACGGTGATGAACTCATGTACTCACACTCTCAGAGTACTCAATACCACATGCTCACACTCACACTCCCACTCCTCATGCTCAATCACTCAGCACACTCAGTCACTCAACATTGTACGGTACTTGCTGCGACTCGCATCCCGATCTCATCATGAATCAACAGTAATTGCACTCACTGTGGGTGTGCAGACTCTAGAGGGGCGGATCCTGTCCAAGTGCTAATATAACCTGTTGTGGCGTGCAGTCCGATCCTATCATGAATCAATAATAATTGTTGCGGCGTGCAGCCCGATCCATATTTAGCCATAAGGTCTGTTGCAGCGTGCAACCTGATCCACATATAGCCATAAGGCCTGTTGCGCCATGCAACTCGATCCACATATAACTATAAGGCATGTTGCAGCATACAACCGATCCACAAATCGCACTCCCAACATGGCTCACATGCACCAACTAATTCATCAATCTCTCCAGTCTCTCGGGCTCACAAATCTCATGTCAATCAACCCAAACAATGATAGCATGTTGTGACAACAAATGATAACAGAGACTGAGATATGATATACAAATAAATGAATATGACTGAGTATGTAACTGCAGTTTAAGCAAATATCTCAATAGTAGAAATGACCTCAGTGGGCCCCTAACAGAATAATCATATAGACTAAACATGGTTTCTAACATGGATCAAAGCATAATTACTCTATCACGTAGAAATATCATGGATAAAGATAAGATTAAGTAACTACACAATACCACGGAATTAACAAAGTCATAATTCACACGGTGCACGCCCACACGCCCATCTCCTAGCATGTGCGACACCTCACACCAAAAACATAATACGTATATTTAGGGATTCATATCCCCAGCACCAAGTTTAGAAGTGTTACTTACCTTGAACAAGCCAAATCCAATACCGAGCAAGCCAAACGATGCTCCAAGAATGCCATCTCGCGCGTACCGACCTCCGAACAGCTCAAAACTAGACAAAAGCAACTCAAAGACATCAAATAATTCCAAAGGAAAAAATTCTAATCGATAAACGTCGAATCTTTAATCAAAAGCCCAAAGTCAATTAAAACATCAAACCCGGGCCCAGGCCTCGGAACCCAATGAAACTCACACCATTCAATTACGAGTCCAACCATACTAGTTTCACTCAAATCCAACTCCAAAGTCGATATTCAAAACTCAAAAATTCACTCTATGAAACTTTAGACAAAAACCCTCAATTTCTCTTTTGAAATCATCAACCAAATACCAAAAACGAGTATAGATTCTTGAAATATAATCAAAATCGAGTTGAGAACACTTACCCCAATCCATATAGTGAAAATCGCTTCAATCCGAGCTCCATAACTCCAAATATGCAAAAATGGCTGAAACCTCCAAAATAGAGTACTTTATAGTCACTGGGCAAATTAATGAACCGCGATCGCGGAACAACCTTCGCGATCATGAAAAATAACCTACACTGCCTCCATAAATATGCTACACGATCGCGAACTAAGTCATGTGAAAGCGAAGCATACAAGCGCCCACACTCCGCGACCACGTTCCCTCATACGCGAACGTGATGATGAAGTTCCTAACTCTAGCTCTCAGCTCATCCCTATGCAAAACGCGATGGCTCTTATGCGAACACGAACGCGGTTGAGTACATGTGTCAATTGCTAAAGCCCACGTGGGTTGAGTTGGGCGGCCCCGCCCATATTGACAGCTCTACTATAGCACATGCATGCTAAGGCTAGAGCACATGTGACATTACAATTGCCTTTGTTTGAGCAAACAAAATTTATCGGTATAGAGTCCCGACCTTATTGGGGGATTAATTATCAACTTTTAGAGGCGGGACCTAATTGATAGAAAACAACGATAGAGCACTATAGCTAAATAGTTGAATATGTATACAATCGTGGGGGTTGACTTGAGGAGATTTGTGCTCCAAGATATACAATGTTTATAAAATTTAGTAACTTCAAGATCCACAAATATGGCTTAGAATGAGAGAATGAAAGCTAACTATGACATGGGCTGATATGAGATATCAAAAATATAATTTTAGCAGAGTTTGAACTATTCATATATTAAATACGAATGTTAGAGACTCGAAAAATTATCATAAAGATGGTTAAATCTGAATGAAAATTAAAATACACCATTGTAGACTTCGTGGTTATTCTATCATGTTTGTTAAGAAAGTTATGATCCTTATTTCGCTGATCATGGTAGGCTCATTAGGATCTCATGCCTAATTCACTCCAAATTACTTATGCATCATAGTATTCTATAAAGCGATATGTTGGTAAAATAGTGTAATATTGTGTAAGAGTAACAACGTATGAAACATTAAGGCTGGGGTATATGGATGTGTTCTGACACTGTCGTACATAAGAGTATTATATAGGGGCATATGAATATTTTCCACCGCGTATGTGAGAATATTATGTAGGAGTATTTGGATGTGTTCAAACACTACCTTATGTAAGAACGATGGAGGTGTGCCAATATAAGACTGTGGTCGTGGAGCTTGTATGTTTTCCGGTGCAATGGATACATGAAAGAGTATGGATATTCGATTTCAATACTAGTTGGATGGATTTTATATAGCAATTGGCTCATGATCAATTGCATTTGACCAAGTTTGTACCTCATAATAGTTACTAGCTTGTTATGCAGATCTTATTATTTGAGGCTTCAAATAAAGCTGGTGAATTCGCCTGTTGGTTGGTTTGAACCTGAGGAATCATAACTATTAGATTCAAATTTGGTTTAGCAAGCCTTATAGAAGGTTGCTTTGAATACTGAAATGGTTACGGATAGAATAGAACAAATAAAATATCTATGCTGAAAAAAATGAGATCGTGATTGAAAGGTGAAAGAAGTATTTTAAAAGTTTTCTCCATGAAAGGAGTTATGAGATTTGGTCGGAAAGATAAGCTAAGTAAAATATATTGGTCTGTATGAGATTTTAGATTATATTGGTGCGGTATAGACTTGCTTTTCCTTTGAGATTATATGTCGTCCATATTGTGTCCCACATGTCTATGCTGAGACGACAAGTACATAATGATAACTATAAAATTCAACCCGAGGATGTGGAGCTTGATGAGAATTTGAATTACGTAGAAGGTTCAATATCTATTGTTAATAGATAAGTACAACAATTGAGATCAAAGAAGATTGCTCGGTCAAAGTATTTTGGCGCAATCATCCGACCGAGGATGCTACTTAGGTGTGCGAGTCAGATTAACTTACCAAATATCCTCACTTATTTGATACTACAAGCATGACTTTAAACCCGTTCGAGGACGAACGCTATTTTAACTGTGGGAGAATGTAATAACTCATAATTTTTTAAAAATAAAGGATTATTTTGTTTATAGCCAAAGATTTAAAAAAAAAGGAAAAGAAGGATAAAAGAAAAAAAGTGAAAGGGACAAAACCCTTTAAAATAAAAAGAATCCAGCGGCGCTGGAAGAATGAAGCAGAAGTAAGAACGCAACAGGAAAACAAAAATACTGTAGGAGAAAAGAAAAGAAAGGGAGAAAAAGAGAAGAGAAAAATAGAGATATTCAGCCCAAATCATCAAGGTAATGATCCTTAACTTTTATTTGAGTTTATTATGTGATTCTGAGAATATTTTTATGGTAAAAATATGGTGAAATTTCCAGAAATTGAGAAAGTCTAACCCTAGGGTTCTTCAACCAAATTCATTAATTTAAAAGAGCAAACATTATCAAAGATTGATTTTGATTAGTGTTCTGGAATCCTCTCGCCGAGGAGAATCTATTGGTGGTCATGGTCCGGAAATTCTGACCCGTTAACTATAGTTGGCTTTTTAGGTCAACCTTTGACCGCGAGTTTGACTTGTGTTAAAAATTATAAAATATTCACCTAAGGATTTTTTACCTTTCTAAATCCATTTTTGTGTAGTTTGAGGTGATCTAGAGACCCAAGAATATAGTTTTGAGTTATTGAAAAGAGTGCTTGGATTGTGAATTCGAGGTAAGTGAGACTTTAAGCTTTCATGCTTGCTTTTCCAAAATTCATTTTGAAAGTATATTTTGTCTGTCTGATCCATGTGTTGGGACAAGCATGTGCTTGGCAGAATCGGTGGTCTTAGACCAGCCACAAATGTATATTATTTTGTGAAAAAACTTAAAGACCGGCCACAAATATATATTATTTTTTGAAAAAGCTTAAACTTATTTAATAAGTAATTTGTGATGTGGTGTAGCATCGTGCTATGGCATTGGGGCACTGTTGCCGTAATATTTTGGGGCTTTGTGTATGCCATCGTGATAGATTTGGAGCAATGTGTATGCTGACGTGGACTCATCGGGGTGTTTCGTTAATTTTCTTCATCGTCGTTTATGACAAATCTTTAGTATGGTTTGTGCTGAAATATATTGTGTTGTGGTTGAATAATTGGTTGGACCTTATGAAGTATTTATATGGTGAAAGAATTTATATGCATATTATTTATGAATTTATATTTTCTAATACTTGTTCCAGAGGTATTCATTGTGGCGGGTCAAGGATCTTACAAGGTTATATATATGTATAACTCACTATTGGTAAACACGAAGCTAGTAGCTGACGAGTTCGCTAGAGTTGATTCAGTTATTGAGGTGAGCCACCACATCGTTCGTAGAGGCTGTCAAAAGAGTCTTTATCATTTATTCATATGATATCTTTTGTAATCTCTTAGATGCTCCATGATCTAGTGTGAGATTTGGGCTAAAGTTTTTAATTTAATATTTTGAGATATTAATTATTCGTAATTAATTTTCAGATGATTTAGATACTCATGTAATGTATCAAATGCTGCAAATTAATGGCTAACGTATGAAAGTATGATTCGCCTGGCGGGTTGTGTATGCTGGGTGGCAATTGAAAGTACAAGAGGGGGATGAATGATCGATTTTTCCTTCTTGTATCCTAAGTAGTTAACTAGTTAGCTAATTAGTCAATTGAGGGTGAGAATAGAATATAAATAAAGTAAAAATAAAATGCAAGAATTAAAGACACCAGAATTTTTATACTGATTCGGATTCAATGAAAATCCTACGTCCAGTCCCCTTGGGTTGAAAGGGTGTTCTCTTTTAGAATTTGAAGTTTTTTAATACAAGAGAGTTGATGTAACTTTACACCAATAGCTTTTTCACTATGTTACTTCTCGCTTCTTGATATAATGCCTCACCAGTATTTTTCTCGCTTTCTTCTCTCACTAGTTAAATAGTATATCTAGAGTGAAATATAATGCTTGTTTGGAGTAAAAAAAAAGAGTGATAGTGGTTCGTTCAAAGTATATCCATTCCAGGCTGGTGCAATGGGTATTTATACTTCTTGAGGTCTTCATGACTTGTGAATCTTGAGAGATTGCAAACCCAGGGGTGTTGATCTCAGAAAGGAATCGTAGATTGATTCTTTTCAAGAATAAAATATTTCTTCTGTTGATTTGCCTTTACTTGTGGTCTTGATTTGATTCTTCATTTGTTGAGTGGATATTCCAGTTATTTGAAATATTAAATCAAATCCCTTGGTTTCGGCTTCGATTGACGTGCTTACATGGAGGAATCTTCAGTGCATAATTTCATGCCCTTGATTTCCTTCGATTGAGGTCCTTCCTATAATATCCTTCTTGATCTCATGCCAAATCCTTGATTGATTTTGCCTTAGATTTTCTGCTACTCCTTTCTTTTTCGTCTTGGTTCTTCTATGCCTCTTTTCCATTACTTAAAGAATATTTCTGCACATAAAGAATAATTCGTTATTTTGTAATATTAAAATCAACTTAGATCTAACAATTTTGCCCTTTTTGATGATGATAAAATAACAATGTAATAGCATCAGTTTACTTCCCTATTTTTCAGTCGACTTAGAGTTTGTTGTTGTCGACTCCCCCTCAATCTGCATTCTTGTCAGATGTGTCTAGTCGACTCCCACTCAGTTGGACATTCTGTTGTATAGTAGCTGTAGTCGACTTCCCCTCAAATTTATACTGTATGATATACCTACAAGTTTCCTGGATACACGGAACATCAGCAAGAAAATTTACAGAACACAGAACAACCACCAATAACAGGGAACACATGCCCTTAAACCTGCTTACGTTTCTTCTCCTTTGGCATCAATAAAAAGTTACAACCTAATTTAGCATGCAAAAATAGAAGTAATTGTCCTAATAGTACAACCCATGATTAAACCATCAGTCTCAAAATAAGCAAAAATATTGTTTCAAACAACCATGCATCAACGACGCAGAATGTAGGTAAGGGTATTGCAAATAGCCTCCTTGAGGCGATCAAAACTATCATTCACTATGACAGAGATCCCATCAATTTTGTCGAGCACCTCTTTAAAAGCCTTTACTGCTTTTTCTGCAGCCTTGAGAATCTGCACTCGGATCTGAGATACATCAGAGCCTGTCTCCTTTGCCACTCCATGGACATATTCAATTGTGCTTTGCATAGAGGTTAGAGAGTCCTTGATGAAAGTCAATTTGTCATTGATGGAGGCTAGATTTTCTAAGAGATCAGGATCACCTGCATTGGGAATAGATACAGTGGTTTTCGCTTTTTAGTCGGAGGGGATATTCTTAGCTTCACCTTCTTTCTTCTTTACCCAAGTTCCCTTTACAACAATATATCTCGTGCTAGCAAATCTCCTAGAGTTGTAAGACTTGGTGACAATGATATAGGGATAGTCGACAAGATAAATGTTGTTGGCTTCTAACTGATGGGTGATGACCATACCATAGGGAAGACTCGTGGGACCATCGGCACTCTCTTTCATAAAATTGATAACCTAGGAAGACAACTTGACCTTGTATTTAGTCAGAAGATAGTAGACTAGAAAGGTATCACGTTGGGAGAAGGTAGAGAAGGATTTTGTTCTTGGAAGAAGAATGGTTTCCACAATATGTGCTAAGACAAGAGTTTCAAAACAAACATAACTAGGTCCTAGTTGACTGGGAAGGGAATCAGAGGGTGACTCAGCTATACACATTTTTACTTGATCAAAAGAGATTTGCAAATCCTCATGCTAGGTATTCTTAAAAAGCATAGAGAAACTAGAACAATTACACTGAATAATAGAGTCAAACAGAGCACAATCCAACATGATGCATTTTTCGAGAACTAAGGTTTCTAACTTGTTAGGTTTACTAGAGCGAAGATTAGCATAGAACATTTTAACAAGGGGTTCATATAATTTTGGAGGTGGCAAGCAAAAAACGTGTTTCCACCCCTGGAAGTCGAAGAGCTCTTTGAATTTGCAGTAGAGACCTTCCATGACATTAAAATTAATAACTCTGCCATTGGATACAAGCTTGTCTTTGAAGGCCATGAAGGCATCCCTGTTGGGTGTAACCCAGAAATTCAGGTCAGGCTTGAGAGAACTTGAGAGATCAGTTTTGGGCTTTTTGGGAGTGAAGGTTTTAGGGAGATCTTCCATGGGTCATTTTCCTAGGGCTTTTTTGTTGAGACTGCGTGCATCATCTGAGACGTCCTGTGAAGAGGCAAAATTCTCAGAGTGGTATGATCCTAGATTAGTTGGTTCAGGAGATTGAGATGAGGGTTTTGCTCGAGAACGAGTGCTTTTGCGGGTTGAAGTAGAGGGGGTATTGGAGTTTTTCGCCATTGTAGGGTTATGAGAAGAGGAATGGAGACACAAATAATGTGAGGAAGATTGATGAAACTTCGGCTTAAAATGATGAGAAATGGAGGTTGAGTACATACGAAAAGGCGTCAGTGATTTGACGCTATGATTGACTGATTTCTGAAAAGGCATGAAAAGGTGTGAAAAAGAAAAATTAAAGACACACAATTAATGCCACTTACACACATAAGAAAATAACAGAATATTTGAACAGGTTTAAAAGATAATTCATAGTCACCCAATTGATATGACATCCAGAGTAATTAAGTACAACATTGTCCAATTGTAATGTACTCTGTTTTAGTTGTGGAAACAGGTACTAATCCATGTTTCTTACTATTACAGGAGATTAATGCCTTTCCCAATAATTGGCAGGTACCACTTGTGCTTTTTCTTTCTTTCTTGTCACCTACAAGTTTAGCATCTGAAAATCCCTCAAGTTTAAAATTGTTAGAGCATGGATACCAAAGTCCATAAGAGGTGGTTCCAATAAGATAGCGAATTATTCGCTTTACTGCAGTTAAGTGTGACTTTTTTTGGAGCTTTCGAGGCCGTTTTCACAAAAGTCAAAGTTTGGTCAACATTTCTAACTTAGGCTTCTAAGACAAAAATCAAAGGGTCCAAACCTGGCACATTTACAAATATTGAACATGATATTTGGTCAACTAGAAGTAAGATATAATAGGGATCCAACCATTCCACAATACTTTGTTTCATCTACTGGTTTTTCATGTTCATCCTTGTCTAAACTTGTAGAGGGACTCATAGAAGTTCCAATTGATTTGGCATTGCTCATTCAAAACATTTGAATTAATTCCTTCGTATACTTGGCTTGGAATATGAATATCCCATTTTCTAACTGATGAATTTGGAGTCCAAGAAAGAATGTCAACTCTCCCATCATACTCATTTTGAACTCACTCTACATGAGATTTGAGAAATTCTTGCACAAAAGAAGATTAGTACTACCAAATATAATATCATTTACATAGATCTGAATGATGAGATTACCTGCAGTGGTTCATTTGATAAATAAAGTAGTATCCACCTTACTTCTGATGAACCTATGATCAGTTAAAAAGGAACTCAATCTTTCATACCAAGCTCAAGGGGCTTGTTTGAGTCCATAAAGAGCTTTAGCTAACTTATACACATGGTAAGGAAATTGTGAGTTTTCAAAGCCAGGAGGTTCTTTTACATATACCTCCTCATCAATGAAACCGTTTAGAAAAGCACTTTTGACATCCATTTGAAATAGTTTAAAACTTTTAAAAGATGCATAGGCAAGCAGTATACGAATTGATTCTAACTATGCTACCGGTGCAAAATTTTAATCATTGTTGACTCCTTCCTGCTGTGAGTAGACTTGAGCTACTAATCTGGCTTTGTTTGTCTACCTTTCCTTCTTCATTTAGCTTGTTTCTGAATACCCGCTTTGTTCTAACTACAATAGTATTTGCTGGCTTACGTACTAGTTTCCAGACCTGATTCTTATCGAATTGATCAAGTTCATCATGCATATCTTGTATCTAGCTGGAGTCCTTTAGGGCTTCATCAACTTTCTTTGGTCCTACTTGAGAGATGAGTGCAATGTTTGCCTTCTTTTTTAGAGCTCCTTTGTTTTTGATTCCTTCGCTTAGATCCCCTATGTTAAACTTTTGAGGGTATTCTGGTTTGCTTCTCCATTCATTCAGTCACGTTCCAACTGTAGGATTAGTTGACTCATTTTATGATTCAGTAGGGTTGCTCACAGGTTCACTAGTCGACTTAGTGACTATGTCTTGCTATCAGTGGACTTTTGTGACCTTATTTGCATGTGGTGCTTCTTGACTGATATCTTCATCGCTTGTAACGATTCCTTTCTCGGTCGTAGTGTTATTGTCATCAAATATAATATGCATTGATTCTTCTACATATAAAGTACGTTTGTTGTAAACTCTAAAAGATCTACTATTAATGGAGTAACCAAGAAAAATACCTTCATCACTCCTTGGATCAAATTTTCCAAGGTTATCCTTACCATTATTGTGGATGAACACTTACTTCCGAACGGATAAAAGTAGATTATATTAGGCCTTTTGCATTTTCATAATTCATATGGAGTCTTCTTTAAAATGGATCTTATGAGACATCTGTTGAGAATATAACATGTTGTACTTACTGCTTCTGCCCAAAAATAATTTAGCAATGAATGTTCTAATATCATTGTTCTCACCATATCTTGTAGAGTTCGGTTCTTGCACTCAACTACCCCATTCTGTTGGGGTGATCTTAGGGCTGAGAAATTGTGAGTATAACCCTGATCGTTGCAGAATTCTTCAAAAGTTCTGCTTTTAAATTCTCCTCCATGATCACTTTGAATGGTTGTGATAAGATACCCTTTTTCTCTTTCAATTCTTTTGCAAAAAATCTCAAAGTTTTTCAATGCTTCATCTTTATGAGATAATAAAATTACCCATGTAAAGCGTGAGTAGTCATCAACAATAACAAAAGCATATCATTTACCTTCAATCCTAGCAGTTCTAGTGGGTCCAAACAAGTCCATGTGAAGCAATTGTAAAGTCTTGGTGGTGGATACAATGTCATTGGTTTTGAAAGAGTTTATAGTTTGTTTACCATTCTGACATGCATCGCATATATAATTTCTAGAAAATTTAAGTTTGGGAAGACCAATAACTAAATCATGCTTTGAGAGTTTTTCAATTAGATGCATGCTTTCATGACTAAATTTTTTGTGCCAAAGCCATGGATCATCAGATATGGATGCAAAACAAATATGATTATCTAGATTTTCAATGCCATTAAGAATATAAACATTCCCATACCTTTTACCTGGAAGAATGATTTTACCTGTAACATCTTCAATAGTTTTCTTGAATTTAACTTCGTACCCCGAATCACATAGTTGACTTATACTCAAGAGATTGTAGTTGAGTCCATCTACAAAATATACCTCTGTAATATCACAATTATTGCAGAATAGAACTGTGACAGTACCAACTATCTTTCCTTTTGAATCATCACCAAATTTGACATTTCCTCCATTTATTTTTGTGACTTCTTTAAATAGATTTTCGTCACCCATCATGTGAATAGAACACGCACTGTCTAAATACTATTTTTCTTTGTGACTCTTTTTGTGGTATTCCTGTAAAATAGAATTATCACCTTCTTTTAGGTACCCAAGTTTTTTTGGGTCCTTGTTGGTTAGTTCTACTGGAATCAGGGTTGATTTTGGGTTTCCAAATCAATCCTGAAACATTAGATTTACGAAAGCTACAAAAGGAATATTTATGTCCAACCTTGTTACAGTAATGACACATAGAGGTTGATCCAGTTTTCGATCTATCACTTTTGTTAGTACTTGCGGACTCAGTTCTAACCGGTCCTTTTCTAATTGACTTGTAAGTCTCCTGGTTAGACTTGACAGAACTGTGACTGATGGATTTGCGCATGTCATTAAGTTGCATTTTCAATTCTTGAAGCACATCTCTTTCAATTTTACAGACTTCAAGCTTAGGTTCCCAGTCCTTGTTTTTCCTATTGAGTCTCTTTAATTCATTCAATATTGTTTGAGACTCCTTTAGGGTAAGGTCAAGAATATCCTGCAATTCATTAAATCTATCACATTTATAGGGTCTTACCTCGCTTATTTCACCTCGTGCCATGAAATAATTTTCAGTGCCTTCTTTGCATTCATCGTCTGATGCATCTTCATTAGTTCAGCAACCAGAATATTTGTTCTTATAATTTTTCAAAATAGTCATGAAGCACAAATTTGCTATTTCTCCATGGTCTGAGCTATTCTTCATCACTCCAGCTTCCGAAGGATTTGTTTTTATTGAACCCTCTAGAGACTTTTTCTTTTAAGGTCGGGGCATTCAGCTTGAATATGGTCATACCTTCCACATTCAAAAGACTTCCACCATTATTGTCTTGTTCATTATATTGCCTGGTTCGTCTGGAAAGTCCCTGTGACTTGGTTGACGACGAGTTGAGAGTCGTAGCGTAGGATGACCCGCCTCGCCCTGTACTTGAGTGCTAGCCTTAACCCTGCAATCACGGCCTCATACTCGGCCTCGTTGTTAGTCATGTCCGGGCACCTTATGGACTGGCGAACCACTTCGCCTATCGAGACTTCGAGCACAAGTCAAAGTCTGGCCCCTGACATATTGGAAGCACCGTCGGTGTACAAAATCCATAGATCTTGTGTTTATGGAGAAGCATGGACGACTTTGTTTTTGACTTCGGGCATTATTTTTGCGCTGAAGTCGGCGACGAAGTCAGCAAGGACTTGTGATTTTATCGCCGTCCGCAGTTGATATGTGATATCATGCTCAATTCTATGGCCCACTTGGCTAACCTGCCCGATAGATCGGGCTTATGCAAAATACTTTGCAAGGGAAAAGTTGTGACTACCGAGATGTGTGGCATTGAAAGTAGGGTCTAAGTTTTTGTGAAGCTACGACCAAGGCCATGGCCAATATTTCGAGGTGGGGATACCTCGTCTCGGTGTCGATTAAGGTTTTGCTAATGTAATAGATGGGAGATTACGTACCTTTATCTTCTCGGACCAGGACTGCACTCACTGCTACTTCAGATACGGTGAGTTAGACGAGAAGGCGTTCCCCCGATTCTTCTTTGGAAAGCAATGGCGGTGATGACAGATAATCCTTTAATGCCTTCAGGGCTTGAACGCACTCGGAAGTCCACTGGAGGCCATTGTCTTTCTTGAGTACGCCGAAAAACTTATGGCATCTGTCAGATGATCGCGAGATGAATCTCGACAGGGAGCCGATACGGCCGGTCAACCTCTGAACCTGTGTTTTGCTGGTTAAGTGCTCTGGTATTCCTTCTATGTATTTGATTTGGTCGGGGTTGACCTCGATACCTCTTTGCAATACTAGGAAGCCCAAGAATATTCCTTAGGTAATGTCGAATGCACACTTTTTAGGATTTACCTTCATTTTGTACCGCATGAGTATATTGAAGGCTTCTTTCAAGTGGTTGATGTGATCTTATTTCCTTTTGGACTTGACCAATATATCGTCTATGTAAACTTCCATGGTCTTGCTGAGTTGGTCTTTGAACATTTTGGTCACCAACCTTTGGTATATCACCCCTGTATTTTACAGTCCGAAGGGCATCACCCTGTAGTAGTACGTTCCTTGGTGGGTGATGAAGGTGGTCTTCTCCTGGTCCTCCTCTTCCATGAGGATCTGATTGTAGCCCGAGTAGGCATCTAAGAAGCTCAGTAGTTCATGTCCGGTCGTTGCGTCAATGAGCTGGTTGATATGAGGTAGCGGGAATGAATCTTTGAGGCATGCTTTGTTTAAATCTATAAAGTCTACGCACATCCACCACTTTATGTTCTTCTTTTTCACCATGACCACATTGGTGACCCATTGGGGGTATTTTGATTCCCTGATGGAGCCATTTTCTAGCAATTTTTTGACCTTCTCACAGACTGCATTGTTTATTGCGGAATTGAACTTCCGCTTAACCTGCCTTACCAGGGAGTAGAACGGGTCGACGTTCAACTTGTGTGTGGCGAACTCCTTGGGGATACCTGGCATGTCTGCATGGGAAAAAGAAAACAATTTTGCGTTAGCAGTTAAGAATTGACGTAATTCACCTGGTTCTTGAAGCTTGCAGCCGACGTAGGCTTTCTTGCTATAGTCGGTATTATCAAGTTGGACAGGGTCGAGGTCTTCTATGGTTGATCCCGTGGCGTCTATTATTTCAGGATTTCTGATGACGTCCACTTTTTCATCACAGCTCTACCTCGACCCTGTTAATTTCTATGCATCTTCTACTTTGCCCTTCATTTGTTGGGTATATGTACAATCCCGGGCAATGCGATAGCATTTTTGAGATGTGTGTTGTTCTCCTCGTATGCTGAATACTCTCCATGGGGTTGAAAATTTGATAACTTGGTACAAGCTGGAGGGGATAGCCCACATGGCGTGTATCCAAGGCCGACCTATTATGGCATTGTATGTCGTCCTGGTCCATGATGTGGAATGTGGTATCTAGAGTGACGCCGTCGGCTAGGACGGGGAGTGTGATTTTCCTGGACATTCGTTCAACTGCATTAATAAAACTCGTTAGCGTGATGCAGCACGACACTATCTTATCCTCGAGTTTCATTTGTGCAAGTACTCGAGGGTGGTCAATGCACGCGCCGCTCCCATCGTCCACCATAATGCATCTTACATCTGTATCTAATATTCATAAAGTGATAACAAGGGCATCATAGTGAGGAAAAACCAAACCGTGGGTATTTGACTTATCGAAGATGATACTTTCATCGAGTTTGTCATACCGTTCATGAGTGATTGACCGTTTGAGCTTATGGGTTGTGGTGAACTTTACGCTGTTGATTGAAACATCGTCGTTGCCCCCGATGACCATTTAAATGGTGCGAGTCGGTGAGGGTGGTTTCGGCAGTCCCTGGTGTTGTTCACGTTCTAGGGCAAAGTTGGTCCTCCCTCGGCCGCTCAATAATTCTTTGAGGTGTCCTTGATAAAGCATGTTCACGACCTCCTACCTTAGGGCGATGCAGTCCTAGGTTTTGTGACCTCGCTCTTGGTGGAACTCGCAAAGGGCGTTTGACTTTCTACTATTTGGATCTGACCTTATCTTTTGTGTCCACTTTACTTTTGGTCTGAGCTTCTCCAATGCATAGACTATTTTTGAAGGCGACACACAAAAATTATGAGCGGATAGTAAAAGGGGCATACCTCTCTCGTTCCGATGAATCCCTGTCCTTGGCCTAGATGGGCCCTCTTCATGGCGGGAGGGAGAATGATGACGCTTATAACATATGGCTAATGCCTTTCTCGATTGGATCGTGGAGCTGCAAGATCTCTCCTATTATCATTTCATCGATCCTTCCTGGTTTCGGCTTGTACCGAGGTCAATTGATGGGTTGGCCTATTCAGGTCGTCTTCGTCTGCACGGACCTCGACACATTAGGCGTTGTGTATTTCATCCCAAGTGGTTGGAGGATATTTCATAAGCCGACTTAATAATTTTTTGGTCGCCCTTGAGCTATTCCTGTTCAGCCGGTTCTGTAAAGCTGCTACAGCTATTCCTTCTAATACATTTGGTAAGGCCATCCTTACTCTGTTGAATCGAGCGAGGAAGTTCCTCAATCCCTCTCTGGGTGATTGTTTGATGGCAAATATATTGTTAACTCTTGCCTCCGCCTTTTTAGCCCCAGTATGGGCCGTTACGAACTTGTCGGCCATCTCTTCGAATGTTTCAATGGAGCGTGCGGGCAGTTGCGAATACCAAGTTAATGCTCCTCCGGTAATGGTCTCGCCGAACTTTTTCAACAAGATGGAGGAGACTTGTTCTTTGGCGAGATCATTGCCCTTTACCGTAGTGACATAGTGAGTCACATGATCTTCGGGGTCGGTCGTACCGTCATATATTTTCAGATAAGGCGGCATCTTGAAGGTCTTGGGTATGGCATGTGGGGCGGCTTCATCACTGTAGGGTTGCTTAACGAACCGACCAGCGTCTCTTTTTGGCAAGATTTTTGGGGCACCCGGTATTTTGTCGACTCTTTCTTGGTGCTCTCTCATTTAATCCCGAAGCATTTTGTTTTTATTTTCCATTTCTTCCATTTTCCTCAGAATGGCTGTGAGGGTGTCCTTACCTGCATTATTAATATTGTGAGTGATACATGTTACTGGAGGGGGAGGGTCGTGCTGCTCGGTCGTTGCTGGTGTAATGCAAGTCCTTGCATTTTCTCTAACTACCTCATGACTGGGCTTGTCGAGGATGCCGGTCAGCGTATTTGTCAGCCAAGCCTCAAGTAGTTTCTTCACCGCTGGTGGCGCCTCTTTCGCTGTGGATGTGGAAGCTCCTTTACCACGGGATGTTGTGATACTACCGTGAGGGAGGGGCGACCCACTTCGCCAGGGAGAGGCGTTAGGCGTTATGTCTTCGCTTTATGTTTCGGAGACCTCATTGATGGTGTTTAAGAGGTTGGTAGTGAGATTGGCCACTGCTTTCATTCTTTCTTCTTCATTACCTGCCATGTCAGATCTGTGTGTACAAGGAAGTAGGAGCTTCTTTTTTTTTTGTGAACTGTACCAGTTATAGATCTAGAAGAAACTAAAAACTTAACTAGGAATCCCCACAAACGGCGCCAAATTATTTGACCAAAAAACGTAAACCTTTGATTAAACTAATTAATTTTATATAAAAAGGGATTAAACCTAGTTAATAATAATGTCCCCAAATTTTTAACTAGTCAACTCAAATAAAATCGGACAGTGTTGGTGGAGGATTAAATGTTGTGTACATTCAATGTTTCAAGATCATTAATGATAGAAGAATTTCATGCAATAAATAATAATAAATGACATTAACATAAATAAGGAGAATGATTCCCCCAATATTGAATGGGGTGGATGATTCCTCCTTCTGATAGTGATGAGTGATAACAAATGCTATAATATTGGAACTATTCTCGTATCTGATGGAAAGGTGTGAATAATATATAATCGAATCTTCTCAGAAAGGTAGTGTTTGTATCTTTTATAGAGAGAAAGTCTTCTTCTCCAAAAGTGTTCTTATCAGAGAATGTTACATACCTTTTTCCCCCTATCTCTTTTTCTATTTATATGGGACATACCCTAGTCAATCTTAAAAGTACAGATACCAAGAATATTAAATGTAATATTCTCTTGAATATCCTATTACAAAAACTAGTCGTTACCATTGCCCTTGATACTCGACCTCGGACGTTATTGATTGCTCGGCGACGAGCCCCGTCATCTACTAGTCGACCTCGACCATATCGCTTTTCACGATATCGCTCCATGCTAAATCTCACTGAGGCAGATTTTGACATATAGAAGTATAACACTAATCAATTTGCGATTGAATCGACATTGTAAATGTGCTTATTTAAGTCTTTTGCAGATGGTCTGCTTAGTATATTTCAAGCGTTTGTCAAGCAAACACCGCATAAAACTTGGCCAAGCATGAGATTTGAAAATCGGAAATCCTAACTATATCAATCAACTAATCAATTATGCTACAATCCCAAATTAGAAGCTACCGAGCCTGACTAATGCCCAAAAAAGTGGGGGAAGTATGCGGAAAAAGAGGCCAGAAAAAGGAAGAAGGAGAAGAAGAAAAGAGAAACACTGAAAAGAGAATAGAAGAAGACACATAAATGAGAAAATGCACCTGCTATTTGGGTGAGTTTTCAGCGCATTGGAAACAGAACCAAAGGCGGAGCTAGGATTTAAAATTATTGGATTCGGAATTTTAACATTTTTATGTTAGTGAGTTCTAAAGTAAAAATTTATAATATTTAATGAATTTTTTAAAACAAATACTTCCTCCGTTTCAATTTATGTGAACTTATTTCCTTTTTAGTCCGTGCCAAAAAGAATGGTCCCTTTCCTTATTTGAAAACAATTTACATTTATGCAATGATTTATAATCACACAAAATATATGTGCATCATTTTACATCACAAGTTCAAAAGTCTTATCTCTTTTCTTAAATGATTTGGACTAAAGCTACCGGATTCGACCGAACCCGACATCGAAGCTCTAGCTCCGCCCCTTTTTAAGAACTCCTGTACAAGCCAACTAAACTATCACGCGCCATTATACCCGAAAAAGAAAGGGGGGAGGGGGTGGGGGTGGGGGGGTTTGATCTAAACAATCAGAAAGAGCGTTAGATTGAATAACATTCTCAGTTTAGAATAACTTAAATTCCCTGTCAAGCTTAAATATTTACAATCAGTCACTAAATTTTAAATGTTCCTATTCTTTTTCAAATGAAAGCTGAATATAGAGCGAACAAGTTCGAGGAATTGAAATCAAAATGCTATCTAATCATGACATTCCTACCCTTGATATTTGGATTTGAAGCAGAAAAAACATCATAAAGTGGAAACAGTTTTCTTAAAGCAGCTCGGCAATTGTACGTACAGCTATTTTCTTTTGCTCACTCATCCCATTTTTTACGACCTATGTTGACTAATACAGAGTTTTAGAGAAAACTGATTTATTATATTTAATTTTGGTAGACATTTATTAGCATAAATAATTGGGAGATGCGAACAGTGCGAAGATGTTAACTACAACCAAAACAATAGTACAAAACAGAAGCAAGTTACACTAATTCGGGATTTTTAAATAGGTGGATATTGCCATTTAAGAAACAATTCATATTATGGGACAAACTATGAGAAAGTAAGGGCCGGGATAGAGACTGGCCCGGGCCCACGGGCTAAGTGAGCTAAGAGGGCCGGAACTGATAGGACCACTAGATGTAGGCTTGGGCTGGTTCTTGCCTAGGAACCGTTAGGATCGGGCTCGTTTGGCCCGCCAAGAGACCGGGACTGGAGCGGTTCCTTAGCGGGCCAAACGGGCCCAACGGATATTTTTTTTAAAAAAAACTAGTCGTTTCGCTATTTAAAAATAGAGTTGTTGCGCTTTAAAAAATAGTCGTTGGCCATTTAACCCCCAACTTAGTTTTAACCCCAAACTTTTTATAATTACACTTTTTTCCTATTTTCAACTATAAATATCCCCCTCATTCTTTCACTTTCTTACAAAATCAATATCAATCTATCACAAACTCTCTATAATTTTCTTCTATAATTGCTACTATTGCTTACTTTATTCCAAAAAATAGTCAAAAAATATTGAGGTTGTTACAATTTGTGAAACATTTGTGAAGTTGGTAAATTAAAGTTTTCAAGTCTTCAACGATAATCAATTTTCAACAAGTTGTTCGTCAATTCGGTAAACTCGTTCCAACTCTTAAGTCTTAATATTATAGTTTTGTTTGTTTTATTTATTTGCTATTACTTGATTAATTAAGATATATTCCTTAAGAAATATTTTTGGTAAAAATAAGAATAAGGAAAAATCCTAGACTAGTGAATCTAGTGATACTGTTGTTCCTCCTCCCCTGCCCCCGGCTCCCCGAACCAAATCCCATACCCATCCTACACCTGCTATTCTTGATACCGATAATAGTTTATTACAATTCACCGAGACTGAATTTTGCCATAATATTGCACCCGGTGAACATTTAGACCACGAATTAATGAATGCTCTCTATTCTAATAATTATAATACTATTGATGAAAATGATGATGAGGAAATTGATCTTGATGAAACTCAATCGGATGATGATACACCCACTACTCATACTCCTGATGTTAACCCAACAAGTGATAACGCTGCTAATCCAAATGATGACTCATCTGATACTCCCGTTACTGCCCCTACTTTTTCTAGACAACCTACCAAACGGCAGGAAACATCTCCTGTTTGGCCATTTTTTACTCAACTAGTTCCACAAAATAAGGCAAAGTGTAAAACTTGTGGTATGGAGTTAGCTTTTAAATATTTTGGATCGAGGGGCGGGACGGAATCTTTGGCTAGACACATAAAAAAAAATACCCTAAAGATAACGTCAGATATCAACGTCTGAAAGTTTTGGCCGAGGGAAAAAGTGTACCTAGTCCTAGTCAGGTTGACCCTAGTACTAGGTCAAATCAATTTCAACCTGGAATTAACACTGTTACCGGTGATATTTTATATTATGATCCAAAAAAAGATCGGAAAGAATTGGCAAAAATGGTAACAGTTATGTGCTTACCATATAGTTTTCCTTCTAACCCTACGTTTGTGCATTATATTAGAAATTTTTTTTAAAGGGTGGGGAAATGGGGATTGGGCTAATGTTAAAATGCTTGTTGATTTTTTAGAAAAATTTCATATTGCTACAGATGAATTTTCTGGGTAATATTATCCTACTATTTCTAACTGTTTAGTTTATATTACAGAACTTGTAAATTTGTTTGCTCATTTTTCAAAGGGTGTGGAAATTTATAAACTTTCTATTAATTCTATGAAGGATGTATTAAGTTTGAAGGATTTATAAAGTTTGTAAGAGATAACATGTAATTTGTATGAACAAAAATTAATATATATTATATAACTTATATTTTGACACATCTTGATTAGTTCCTTTTTCATTTCAAGGCTTGGGTATAGAAACAGGAAAAGCATGTACCAAAGTATCTATCAATACAAGGTGTACCAAGTCTGAAAACTTAATGTTGTACTAGCACCAAAAAGTAGACTATACTTTTGGCAGCGAGTCTAAGACCCCCTAAGTAAACTAAGCAAAACTTGGACAGGGAGACGCACAGGAATCAAGAGTATAAGTTCAATACGTCGAACCTGTCAAGTTTAGAACTTGAGTCCGCCTCTCGTAATTCATTCAAGATTACACACCCAAACTCAAACAACAAACATAGCAAGAGCCAAGAGATATAAGGAAACCACAGCTCCGCTTATTTTTTTCAGACAAAACCAGACTAGTAAAACATCAGGAAGTAATCTCCCTATTCAACGATCATTCTATCACTATATTTCTTTACAAGCAGCATTCGGTCAATAGATATTGAGCAACAAAGAGATAAACAACCCCTTTTATTATCAGACAAACTCAGTAAAAGGACAATAATGAAGCAAATCATTCAAATAGAACTAAAGAATCTACCTTTTGAAGTTCCCCATTCCTGTACTTCTCCACGAGGGTTGTAATAAAAGGGTTAAAGGTGATTAGTCCACAAAAATACACCATTATCAACATTGGCATAATTAGCACATGCAAACTTCCAGCCATTAAGGGAAGTGAAGAAGAAACGAATGGTACAGAAAAATCAGCAATCGTTGTCTTGCCCAAAATTGAAGCATCAACATTAGAGGAGTATATCGAGCTTACAATGCGGTGATCTAACTGTGCTTATGGCATGTGGGCCACTAACTTGGACAAGTACGTACCTAAATGCGTTTGGGCTGTAGACATGGATTTTTGGTGGGCTATAATACTTAGCTCAGCATCAGCACGAATGAAATTGGGCCTTTAGAATTGGACCCTATTTAGGATAAAATATAGGAGAAAATGACCCTCTACAGCTCCTCTAAATTTTAATAGCTCATATTTTTCCTCATTGACACGAAATGTCCTTTCGGTCCAAACATATTACATTTAATAGCCCAAAATATCTATTTTATATAGTGACAGTCTATTTTGTATATTTTATTTATAATGACAGTCTATTTTGTTTATATATTGTATAGTGACAGTCTATTTTGTATAGCGACAGTCTATTGTATAGTGACAGCCTATTGTGTATATAAATTGTATAACAACAGTCTATTTTATATATATTTTATATAGTGACAGTCTATTTTGTATAGTTGCAAAGGGCCAAATATACCCATCTACTTTCGAAAATGGTCTAAGAATACCCATCGTTATACTATTAGGTTATCTATACCCCTGCAGTCGTGTCCCTCCGTTTAAATGAGGGGTATATTTGAACCCAAGTATGATTGCAGGGGTATAGATAACCCAATAGTATAACGAGGGGTATTCTTAGACCATTTTCGAAAGTAGAGGGGTATATTTGGCTCTTTGCCGTTTGTATAGTGATAGTCTGTTTTGTATATATTTTGTATAGTGATAGTCTATAATATATTTTTTGTATAGTGACAGTCTATTGTATATATTTTGTATAGTGATAGTCTGTTTTGTATATATTTTGTATAGTGATAGTCTATTGTATATTTTTTGTATAGTGACAGTCTATTATATATATTTTGTATAGTGACAGTCTGTTTTGTATATATTTTGTATAGTGATAGTCTATTGTATATATTTTGTATAGTGACAGTCTATTTTGTATCCCGAGCACTTTTATTTATCCAACGTATATAGACTGTTGTATGATATATAAAAGTGTATATATATTATTCTTTTACCTTAACCTTATCTATCCAACGTATATAGACTATTTTGTATAAAAATTTATAATTAAGAAACTACTGACATTTCTATTAAAACAAAAATTAAAAAACGGTAATGAACAAAAACAATAGGTCCACCTCACAAAAAGATTAAAGTAATTCTATCGAATCACAACTCACGAGACTCATGTTACTCTAATTATTTTTTTATTTAATTTTTTGCTATTTTTTAGTTTCTATTAAACAAGCATAAATTTATTTCTGCTAATTGTAAGTGTTAGCAAATTTAAGGAACTCATTATTCGTAATATGAAAAACTGGGTATCTCTCTGACGAATATTTAAAGGGTATTTTATACCTTTTAATTTTTATCCATAAAACAGGAGACTGATTCAAAATGGTCCAACTTGACCTTAAAAAGTAAAATGTGACACTTATTCAGATTAGAGGAATATAAAGACGAAACCTTTAGAATAAAAAAGAAGAGAGAGAAATTAAAACTTGCTCATTTCACCGTAATTAGTTGGTGCTTTTGGTTTTGGTTATATGAAATTTTTATTTCATTTCTCCATTTCTTCGTTTATTAAAAAAGAAGTGATATTGACTTTGAAATAGGTTTCAGTTGTCTACTAAATCCTGTAAATCAAATGGAGTTAAATAAGAAAATTGATTTATTTTTAAAAATTTAATAATTTATGGTAGAGAAATAATAAAGAGTAGTAGATTATAATAGATTAAAAACTCTACTTTACAACTTGAAGAGTTGATCAAATGGGTCAGCGCATTTTTTTGTACGTAGCCAATGTAATAAATTTTTGACTATAACTTGCAATCAAATTTAATAGGCTAGCGATTGTCTTAATTTAGTGTTGAGCCGCCATAATTGAAGTTTGCTCAAAATATAGCCACTTTCAACCCCTACAATTGGAAAATAGTCCATGTCATGATACTTCAAATTACATGTGTCCTGGAGTTTCACTCTCCACGACAAAAAATACTTTTCAATTACAAGGATTGAAAAGTGACTAGCATGCACTATTACTAGTACGATTTTTTCCCGAAATGTCTTTCTTGATTGGTACTTTCTCCGTTTTAATTTATGTGAACATGTTTGATTGGGTACGGAGTTAAAGAAAAAATGAAGACTTTTGGAATTTGTAGTCCTAAACAATTCAAAAGGAGGTCAGAGTATTTGTGTGGTTATAAAAGCTTCTCATCAAGGGTAGATTTAAAAATTTAAGTTAAATTATTTTCAAATTTAGAAAGGGATCATTCTTTTTGGAACGGACCAAAAAGAAAATAGGTTGAATTTAGTTGGATTTAGTTAAGCTTGAAAAAAACTTTAATGTAGAAGAAAATCCAACTGTTTGGGATTGGTATTAGAAGGTTTAATATCAAATTTGGGGTTATTTGGACCAATTTTGAAGTATAAACATATTGGGTGAACCTTTATACATAGTAAGTAATGGCGATCCGTCAGGATTTGTGGCCAATTCTGGCGATCGCTCGGATTTATGACAAGGCAAGTTGTGCTATCAACTTGAAATTCGTCATGATATACGGCCAAATTAATCTACCGATCTGTTAGGATTTGGTCATAAATCCTGACCATTTTACTCCATAATGCTGGTTATATATTTATGCGCAAATCTCCCTTTAGATACACTAATTACTGTCACAAGAAACGATGCTAGTTACGTAAGACGACTACAGGAATTTCATATCTATCTCTCGGCGTTGAAGCGACTCCATTCAAGTATGTCACTCTTTGGATGATCTATGGACATTCACTTTTAAGACTGACTTTTTACGAACCTGCAACCCATTATTACTTTGAGATAATTGGTATGAAAATTCTACAAAATACATATTTTTTATTTTTATTTTAAAATATGTACACGTTGTATATAGACCCGTGAGGTAATGACTCCGCAATTTGAAGAAACCATGTGATTGGTACAGTTGTAACAGCAGCATTGGCAGATTGGTGTGTTAAGCCAGTAGGAGTGGAATTCTTTCACCAAAATAAACCTATCGTAAGAAAGAACACAATACGCATTCACGAATACCTACTTAAGTGATCTTCACTATAAATCTGACTGATGAGCAGTTCTTTATACGTAATAAAATATGATTATTTGCACTGAAAACACACGCTATCACATCCTGGGAAATTAGTTGTGAGGAGAACAACAAAATAACGATCCAGTGAAATTCCGCGGGTTTGGAGAGAGTAGTGTGTACGCAGACCTTATCCCTATCCGAGGGAGTAGAGAGACTATTTCCGAAAGACCCTCGCCTCAAGAAGAGGAAAAGAGACAATATCAGTATCACCAATAGAAACCATAGGAAAAATAACATCATGAAAATGAGGAGAGTTAAAACCATATATAGTGTAACAATATTGGTATGTATAAATATTACTCGCTCAGAATAAAATTGCCTCCGAGATTAAACTATTACTCGCCTAATATATATTTAGGGCTCGTTTGGCCATAACCTTTTTTTATTTTTATTTTTTTTTACTTTTTTCCAGATTCATGGGTTTGGCTATGAAAATTTTAAATTTTACTTGGAGTTGAATTTCAAAAAATTCTGAAATTTAAAAAACTCCAAAAAGTTATTTTTCAAAATTTCACTTCAAATCACTCACAAAAAAAGTATCATATAGAATGGGAAAAAAAAGTATATTTTGTTCGTATGGCTATCAATATGGTATAATGGTTTAACTAACTTTCTAAATGTAAACAATTTTAAGGTTCAATTCTTATCTTTTGTCAATGATGGGCTAATTTGTGCGCAACTTGATTTGTCTATTAGATATTTAATACTATATTTTACCAGCACACTTAGTAAGAAGAAAATCACTTAAAAGTTAGAGGGTTTCTTTTCCTATAAGGGATTTGAACTTTGAAGTGCAGTTGTGATTGTTTAATGTAGAGATGATAGTAGTCCAGAATAGGACAATTAGTAGAGAGTCGTAGAGATATAGGTTGACCAAAGAGGAAATATTTGTAAGTGTAGTTGACAAGGCGAATCCTAGCAAGAGTCAAGTGTGTACGTCAATATGTGATGCTCCCTCGTGTGCAAAACGTTATTTGTGACGAGGGACTGACTGACTCAGCGTACGAGAGTCTTAGTTGATTTGCTCTGATAAGTAATCAGACGCATCTGACCTTTTTTACTTACAAAACAAGAAATCCAACCTTGTTAATTAACCTAGTTGTAGTACAAGGAATGACAAAAACATGATGTCATCTTCGTATATAATGCATGTATATATTGCAGATGAAAGAAGAGAATCCAATTCATCACTAGAGCACGTTGCATGATTTGTATTTATGTACTGTCAATTCCTGAGGTTTCTACGATGATGTAATTGTGCAGCTGTACGTGCTAATGCTAACATCCAAGATCTCCTACACCTGACTTCTACTTCTCTTCAATGTTTGCTGAGGAGTAATATTTGACCAAGAGTTTCAACCAGAAAAAAAATAATTCAATTCCCAAAAACTGCTTTTTAACGAAATACCTAATTTGCAAAAAAAGTGGACACGAGAATTTTGAAAAATTAACTTGGCCGTTTTAAATATTATTTTCACAAGATAAATGATAAAACAATCATGTTATTGATTAATCAGACGAAATTTTAAAAACAACAATAAGGTAAATACTTATTCGCACAAGATATTTACATCAAATTAAATTATATAACCAATTAACTATGATTAAGTGATAAATAAACTAAAATAAATGTGTGCATGAAAAATATTTATCTTGCATTCATGGCTTGGTGTAATTAAACACCCGATGGGTAGGTTTTTTTCCGAAGAATTAACCCAAATAGCCGCCCATCCTACCACTTAAATTAAAAATAGTCGGTGGAGATATAATATATGTATAATTTATATATTTTATGTGTATAGTTGTGTATAATTAATATATAATATATGTATATGGCTAGAAAAAATAAACAACAAATATGATCAGCTATTTGTGTAAAGATCCTTTTATTTTTCCAATAACAATATTGTAAGTGGTTCCTTTTTCACTAATTAGGCAAATTATTTAGGGACCGCAAAAATTTGGTATGATCTAATTGTCCCCCTCTTGAATCTAACCGTCCCGTTTGGATTAGCTTATTGTAAATAGCTGATAAGCTTGAAGTGTTGAAAAGTATTTTTAAGTGCTGGAACTAATTTTTTAAATAAGTATTTACGTGTTTGAATAAACGCGCTGAAATTGACAATAAGCAGTTGAAGTATTTGGTAGAAAAGTGATGATAAGGTGTTCTTTCATTAAAATAACTAAAATATATTCCTTAAAAACTTTACAAAAGATTATGAATTAAAAAGTTTCTTTGTAATGAAAAGGATGAACAACGAATATGGAATGAAGAGAAAGTTAGGAAATATATTTTAGGAAAAATATTTTGTGAATTAAAAAATATTATTACGGATAAATTAGTAAAAGTCTTGGTCAACGAAAAGTGCTTATAAGCTGAAAAGGCATAAGTTGAGGGTGAGCAACTTATGACTTATGGCTGCTTTTAATTTATAAGCACTTAGCTTATAAGCAATTTGGGTATTTACCAAATGCGTAGATAAGCCAAAAAGTATTTATAATCCAATTTAACCAGCTTATAAGCTTAGCCAAACACCCTCAAATAATTAACGAAGAGCGAGAAAATTTCACTCAAACAATGGTGGTCGGCTACTAAATCGAGCTTGCATATACTATATCCGAGTTAGTTTTTTCTTGATTATTGAACTGTCTACGTGATGACAGTATATATGTAATGAGCTTTACTTGTTAAGAATCAGGGTACGTAGTTTCTATATGTTTAGGCAATTATATATCACAAGGGACAGGGATACATGTTAGCTTCAGAGATCATGTGAGAAATGAGAGCAAGTAAAGATTTTGTGTAATGAATAATGTAAATGCAAATGGGAAGACAAGATTTATCATCCAAAATATGCATGGCACTCTTCCAAATGGATCTTCAAATACATAATATATATATATATATATATATATATATATATATATATATATATATATATATATATATATATATATATATATATGCCCCCTTAACTCCCCCACCTGCTCAGTTCTGCCCATTCCATGTTAGATACCTTCTTATATATGCCAGAGCAAAACCCTAAGAAACTCTGAAACCTACATGCCTTAGAATGAGAACTGTGTCTTTGTAACTCAACCCATAACACAATTCTACACCTAACGAACAATTGCTAAGATTTATTTTCTATACTGCTTGTTATGCCTTTTGATCATAAATAGTGTATATGGGTAAAAACCAGGCTCATGATACACTTCGGCCTCCAATAGGGTAAAACGAACTCGAGATTTAATTGTAAAGGATCGAAATCGAAACAAAGGTCTCGTCAAGTCAGAATCTGAGGGCACGTTGTCTGCCTACGAGAATATCGGGATCATGATTCGAGATCGATCTAAATCCTGAAAGACATCGGAAGACATCGTCAGGCAATCAAGCACGACCAACAGAAGACCGTGATATCCGCGACCGGCCGAATATCGCGGCGTGGATCCCAGCACGTATCGATGAAGAACTGGTAATCAGTTAAACAGAAGATTTTTTTACCATTTATAGAGAGTTGTACTTAGAGTAGGATTCCCCTACTATATAAAAGGGGGTCTGATAATTCATTAGACACGTTATAACACACATTCCAAAGCAATATACTATTATTTTCACTGTTATTGTGAGATTTTTCTCTCGTTCATCAAAATTGTCCGCTGTGAGTCCGGATCGAGGGTGAATACTTCACCAAGGCTGGAATCATCCTTCTCGCGTAGTTTGAATTTACTGTATCTTTACTTGTCCAATTTTAACTCAATTTATCATTTTGTATCAAATTAATCTGCATATCTTTAAAACTACTTATAAATTTAGTTATTATCCGATTTTGAGGAAAAATAGTTTGGCGTCCACTGTAGGGCTCAGGATAATAGTGGCAATTTGATACAAATTTTCGTAACACAACCTACTTCATACTTGTTCTTTGAAGTGTCTTTGATTTCAGGTCTAAGTTTAAAATGTCGAACTCCAAATCTACCCCTCTAAACATGGATGTTGAATCTGGCCACCATGGCGAGAACAACAATATGTTGCCCGGTAACGAGGAGCCCCCTGCCGATCCCAACGAAATTCCGGTCGCGGACCCGATCGACGCCAACTCACATGTGGCCATTAATATGAATTTGCCCACCGATCCTGAGAACAGCATCCGCGGGGGTGTGTGATCGATAGCCCAAAATACCCGTGATAGTGAAGGGGATGGGATCAATTTACGGGTGATTTTCAAAATGATGCAGGCTAAGCAGGCAGCGATAACCCAACTACCAAACCAAAGACGCGCCTCCTAGTAGAGTTGAGCCCGAACCGTCCCGGAAAAATACTCGCAGAAATGAACCAGCCATAGATAGGTTAAATAAAGCTGAATCGGGGACCAACCCTGAGATAATAAAGATGCTTGAGGAATTGACAAAACGGGTAGAAACGGGAGAAAAGAAGATCGAAGCCAATGACAAGAAGGTGGAGACCTATAACTTAAGGGTCGACCCGATCCCCGGAGCACCTCCGATATTGAAAGGCCTAGACCTAAAAAGGTTTGTTCAAAAACCTTTTCCTCCGAGTGCGGCTCCGAAGCCAATCCCGAAGAAGTTCCGCATGTCTGAAATTCCTAAGTACAACGGAACAACTGATCCAAATAAGCATATGCCCCGTACACGTGCGCCATCAAGGGGAACGGCTTGGAATATGATGAGATCGAATCCGTCCTACTGAAAGAGTTCAGAGAAACCTTGTCAAAAGGAGCTATGATATGGTATCACAACTTGCCCCCCAATTCGATTGACTCATATGCTATGCTTGCAGATGCTTTTGTAAAAGTGCACGCCTGATCCATCAAGGTCGAGATTAGGAAGTCGGACCTTTTAAAGGTAAAGCAAATAGATAACGAGATGCTCAGGGAGTTCGTGTCAAGATTTCAAATGGAACGGATGGACATGCCGCCAGTGGCAGACGATTGGGTCATTCAGGCCTTCACCCAAGGACTCAATGCTTGAAGCTCATTGGCTTCGCTGTAGTTGAAGCAAAATCTAGTAGAATATCCAGTTGTAACTTGGGCCGATGTGCATAACCGGTACCAATCAAAAATTATTGTTGTAGATGATCAGCT
Source organism: Nicotiana tomentosiformis (assembly GCF_000390325.3). Lineage (NCBI taxonomy): Eukaryota > Viridiplantae > Streptophyta > Magnoliopsida > Solanales > Solanaceae > Nicotiana > Nicotiana tomentosiformis. The sequence goes on from NC_090812.1 coordinate 103,443,599, forward strand.
TGGGGCCCCTTCCGGGTCTGTTTATCCTGTCCGAGCTAGTGACAGATCCAAAAGAGGCATTGATCATGAACCAAGGTCGAGTACAAATCGGTATCAACCATACAACAGCGATCATGGGGGCAACGGGTCTGGACGAAACCCTGTGAGAAGTGAATGGAGAAGTGATCGAGATCAAAATAATCAGGGAGTCATGAGCAAAACGGTTTTGACAAGCCCATCGGGTCTAAGGAAGCGTCGAGGTTATCAAAATACAACTTCAACGTCGATGTTGTTGTTATCGTGTCTGCCATCGGACGCATCAAAGACACCAAGTGATCTCGACCTATTGTAAGGCCCCGTAAATTTTGCCTAAAAACACGGGGTTTCCTATTGCCGAAGTAGGCTTATGTGTTGACGAATGTAGAAATTCTTAGCGGCGAGCCTTTTTGGGTTGAACGGTGCGCTGGGGAGTAAAAGAAAATGTTTGGCATAAAAAGATATTTTTGCGGCCCACTACGCATCCGCAGAATGAAGCAGGAAACTGGGCAAAGTTTGGGCGATATTGTGCGGTCATTATGCGATTGCAAAATCATTTCACGGGCCGCACATCGACTGCGGAACCAGCATGAAAATTTCTGGAGGGAGGTTCTGCGGCGCATTATGCCACCGCAGAACAAGTCTGCGGACCGCATAATGGCCGCAGAGTTTCCTAGTTCTTGAGGGCCATTTCGCGGCCCATTTTGTGGACCGCAGAAGCATTATGCGGTCGCATATGCGACCGTAGATCTGTGTCGGGGCTCCTTTTTTATAATTTTTTACCCAACCCTATTTCTTATTATATTGTGTTATTCTTCGGGAAAGTATTTAAAGTATGAGTATGTATTAAAATGTTGTGACTTCAAGTCAAGTCCAAATGAAAGTGATCGCATCAAATTGTATAAGAGATCATATGTGCCTAAGACCCTACTTTGCTCAAGTATGTGTTTAAAGTCTTAATTTGAAAGGGCGTGTTATTGATTATCCATGATAATGATTGAAAATGGAAAAGTGAGCTTGAATTATAAAGTACGACCAATGTGCCAAGAATGATATTGTGTTATGGCCAATGATGTCAATAAAATGAATGACATGTAAAAGGATATGAATTGAGTGGAAAATACTTTTAATAACAAATTCTTTGGGAGTATCGATTAGCCAGCAAGGAAGGGTAGGTCGGAACAACCTAACCCCGAAACTACACGTGCCGGTGTAGGAGTGATTGAGGGATAAATCCCCGTGTTAATTTGATGAGACAGTTTACCCTTATATGGGATGAGATTGGTGTATTGAGATGTTTTCCCCTTAAATGGAATTAGATTATTACTAGCTATATGTGATGTAATGTCGACCCATACGACATTGTGGTGAGACGGCTTAGCCGATCGGGCTGAGATCGGACGACATGTCGCGCACATGGTGGTATTGTGAGTGTATATCTAGGGGTGAGACGGATTAGCCGGACGGGCTGAGATCGGACTTCGTGCTAAAACACGATGGTGTATCGGTGCTAAAGATCTCCCAACTTAAATTGCCGAAACCTACTTGAAATTTATGTTTCCCCTAATTTGACACTTTGATACCGTTTGAGTCTCTTATCGATATCATGTTTTATTATCCGTTTAATGTTTCTCATTCTATTGAGAGGATGTTTAGTTTTACATACTAGTATTATTCCATATGTACTAACGTCCCTTTTGTCGGGGCGCTGCATCTTTAATGGATGCAGGTGGCTCCAAAGCAGGTAGTATTGATTAGTGATAGTAGCACACCCTCTCCTCAACTTATTTGGTGAGCCCCACTTCATTTCGGGATCCTGTATCTTCTATCCTTTGTACATTGCATTTTGAGGTATAGTTGGGGCCTTGTTTCCTGCTCTGTCATAGCACTCTTTTGTTCATATTAGAGGCTCTATAGACATAGTGTGGGTTGTATCTGTTTTGGGGAATGTTAAAACTAAACATGTTGTAATTGTATCATTTGTCCTACTTTAACTATGATTGTATAATGTATTATTTTGAACATTTGTTAAGGACATAACTATCATGCTATGCTTGCAGATGCTTTTGTAAAAGCGCACGCCTCAGCCATCAAGGTCGAGACCAGGAAGTCAGACCTTTTCAAGGTAAAGCAAAGAGATAACGAGATGCTCAGGGAGTTTGCGTCAAGGTTTCAAATGGAACGGATGGACCTGCCGCCAGTGGCAGACAATTGGGCCGTTCAGGCCTTCACCCAAGGACTCAATGCTCGAAGCTCATTGGCTTCGCTGTAGTTGAAGCAAAATCTTATAGAATATCCTGTTGTAACTTGGTCGTTGTGTATAACTAGTACCAATCAAAAATTAGGGTCATAGATGATCAACTTGGGGCCCCTTCCAGGTCTATTTATCATGTCCGAGCTAGTGACAAATCCAAAAGAGGCATTGATCATGAACCAAGGTCAAGTATAAATCGGTATCAACTATACAACAGTGATCATAGGGGTAACGTGTCTAGATGAAACCCTGTGAGAAGTGAATGGAAAAGTGATAGAGGTCAGAATAACCAGGAACTCATGAGCAAAAACGGTGTCGACAGGCCCATCGGGTCTAAGGAAGCATCGAGGTTATCAAAATACAACTTCAACGTCGATGATGATGTTATTATGTCTGCCATTGGACGTATCAAAGACACCAAGTGGCCTCGACCTATTGTAAGGCCCCGTAAATTTTGCCTAAAAACTCGGGGTTTCGTGGTGCCTAAGTAGGCTTATGTGTTGACGAATGTAGAGATTCTTCGTGGCGAGCCTTTTTGGGTTGAACAGTGCGCCGGAGAGTAAAGGAAAATGCTTGGCAGAAAAAGACATTTTTGCGGCCCACTATGCGGCAGCAGAATCACTCTGCGGGCCGCAGAATTACCGAAGAACGAAGCAGAAAACTGGGCAAAGTTTGGGTGATATTATGCGGTCATTATGCGCTCGCAAAACCATTTCGCGGGCCGTACATCAACCGCGGAACCAGCCTGAAAAGTTTTCGAAGGGAGGTTCTGTGGACCGCATAATGGCCGCAAAGTGGGACATAGTTGCCCAGTTCCGGAGGGCCATTTTGTGGCCCATTTTGCGGACCGCAGAAGCATTATCCGGTCGCATATGCGACTGCAGATCTGTGTCGGGGCTCTTTTTTTCTAATTTTTTTACCCACCCTATTTCGATATATTAGAGTAATGGACCACTTCTGAAGTAAAAACATATATTCTAGAGTGAGGGAGTAATATAGAGTGAGAGGGGTGATATAGAGTTCCTAAGCCCATCATCCATCATTTCTTGCTCAATGTTAAAGAAATTTTAAGAAGAATTCACTAGGTCTTCATCATAGAGGTAGGTTTTTACTCCATAGCCCTCAATTTCGTGATTTTAACTGAAAATAGATAATAAGCCAAGTAAATTCTAGGGTGTGGGAGTTGTTTATTTTACATGCATGTACCATCTAGGATAGTGGGAAGATTATTGAGCTCTTTTGGGTAAGTTTTGGGTAGTGGGATGATAGAATCCACCATAGGAGGACCTTGAAACCTTAATACACACCTAGTGTTTGATAAAATGCTCAAGTGAGATAGAATTGTGAACCCCTTCCTAATTTGTGTTCACTTTTGCAATATCTCTAAATAGATCGAAGTGGCTAGGATCTCTGGAATATTTTATTACATTAAAAGGGCTCGAGGCAAGGTATGTTGGCTAAACTCCTCTCTTAGAATTGAATTCCCGTGATGATCTTATAAGTCCCGAGTTGTCCATTACGAATTGACCTTTCTGATTCTAGAGTGAGGTAGTGACATATATTCTAGAGTGAGGGAGTGACGTAGAGTTCCTAAGCCCACCATCCATCAATTCTTGCTCAATGCTGAAGAAATTGTAAGAAGAATTCACTAGGATGAAAGTCTTCATCCTAGAGGTATGTTCTTACTCCATAGCCCTCAATTTCGTGATTTTAACTAAAAATAGATAATAATCCAAGTAAATTCTAGGGTGTGGGGTTGTTTATTTTACATGCATGTATCTTCTAGGGTAGTGGAGAGATTGTTGAGCTCTTTTGGTTAAGTTTTGGGTAGTGGGATGATAAAATCCATCATAGGAGGACCTTGGAACCTTAATATACACCTAGTGTTTGACAAAATGCTCAAGTGAGCTAGAATTATGAACCCCTTCCTAATTTATGTTCAATTTTGCAATATCTCTATATAGATCGAAGTGGCTAGGATCTCCGAAATATTTTAGTAAATTAAAAGGGCTCGAGGCAAGGTATGTTGGCTAAACTCCTCTCTTAGAATTGAATTCCCGCAATGATCTTATAAGTTCCGAGTTGCCCATTACGAATTGACCTTTCTGAATAAGTTTGGCATCGGATGATGTATATACATATGAATATGTTCAAATATATTCGGGAATGTTCTTATTGTATTGTGCTATTCTTCGGGAGAGTATTTGAAGTATGAGTATGTATTAAAATGTTGTGACTTCAAGTCAAGTCCAAATGAAAGTGATCACATCAAATTGTATAAGAGATTATATGTGCCTAAGACCATAATTTGCTCGAGTATGTGTTTAAAGTCTTAATTTGAAATGCCTTGTTGTTCATTATCCATGATAATGATTGAAAATAGAATAGTGAGCTTGAATTATGAAGTACGACCATTGTGCCAAGAATGATATTGTGTTATGTCCAATGATGTCAATAAAATGAATGACATGTAAAAGGATATGAATTGAGTGGTAAATACTTTTAATAACAAATGCTTTGGGAGTATCGATTAGCCAGCAAGGAAGGGTAGGTCGGAACAACCTAACCCCAAAACTACACGTGTCGGTGTAGGAGTGATTGAGGGGTAAATCCACGTGTTAATGTGATGGGACTGTTTTCCCTTAAATGGGATTAGATTGGTGTGTTGAGATGTTTGCCTCTTAAATGGGATGAGATTATTGCTAGCTAGATATGATGTAATGTCGACCCACATGGCATTGTGGTGAGACGGCTTAGCCGATCGGATGCCATGCCGCGCATATGGTGATAATGTGAGTGTTTGTCTCGGGGTGAGACGGCTTAGCCGGTCGAGCTGAGATCGGACTCCGTGCTAAAATACGGTGGTGTATCGGTGATAAAGATCTCCCAACTTAAATTACCGAAACCTACTTGAAATTTACGTTTCCCCTAATTTGACACTTTTATATTGCTTGAGTATCATATTATTATCATGTTTTATTCTCCATTTACTGTTTCTCATTCTATTGAGAGGGTGTTTAGTTTTACATACTAGTATTATTCCATATGTATTAACGTCCCTTTTGTCGGGGGCGCTGCATCTTTAATGGATGCAGGTGGCTCCATAGCAGGTGGTATTGTTCGGTGATAGCAGCACACCCTCTCCTCAGCTGATTTGGTGAGCCCCACTTCATTTCGGGGTCCGTATCTTTTATCCTTTATACATAGCATTTTGAGGTATAGTCGGGGACTTATTGCAAGGCCTGACATAGCACTATTTTGTTCATGTTAGAGGCTCCGTAGACACAATATGGGTTGTATCTGTTTTGGGGAAAGTTTAAACTAAAAATGTTGTATTTGTCCCACTTTAACTATGATTGTACAAATGTACTATTTAGAACATTTGTTAAGGACGTAACTAATGAAAATGAAATGGTGTTGTTCACATGACTTTTTATTGACTAATTAATGAAATGCATTCATCTCTTTATTTGTGGGTGAGTTATGTAGACGGCACTGTGCAGGCTCGCTCGACCGAGGTAACTTTGTTGAGCACCGGTCGCGCTTCCCAAAGTCGGGGCGTGACACCTATACAGTCCGATTCAGCCCAAAGGGATCCCAACTTAATATGTAAATATCATGGCACTCACGGCCACAGAACATAGGATTGCTGACAATTGAGAGAGGAAGTAGCTCGGTTATTCAACAACGGTCATCTCCGGAAAATCCTAAGCGATCGAGCCAAAAATCATTTCAGGAATAGATATTCTAGTAAGAAGATAGATCAAGAGGAGCCTCAGTACGTCATTAACATAATCATCGGTGGGGTCGACGTTCCCCGGGGGCGATGTTAAAGCGCACCAAAATATCCATCACGAGGGAAAAATGAACTCGAGATTACGTACCACAAGGAACCTTGTCTTTCAACAACGAGGACGCTGAGGGCATCGTACAGCCCCACAACGATGCACTAGTAATATCTGTACTCAAAAATAAATCTCGAGTTAAGAGTATGTTAATTGATCCAGGTAGCTCGGCCAATATCATTAGATCGAGGTTCGTGGAACAGCTAGGTCTACAAGACCAAATCGTGCATGCAGTCAGGGTTCTAAACGGATTCAACATGGCATGTGAGACCACTAAAGGGGAGATAACATTACTGGTGAACACCGCCGAAACCATTCTGGAAACAAAGTTCTGCGTGATCGAAAGAGACATGAGGTACAATGCTCTGTTCGGGAGATCATGGATTCCCAACATGAGGGAAGTACCTTCGACGTTGTACCGCGTGCTGAACTTCCCGACGCCAAGAGGGATTAAAATAGATTATGGAGAACAACCGTCCGCAAAGGAGATGTTTGCGGTCGACGAGGTGATCCCGATATCCACACTCTCAATATCGAAGGGTCTAAGTCCGGTGGCCAAAGACGAAACTAAATAACAATTACTGACACCTGCCTCGAACGAATTGGGGAAGCAGGGGACGGATAAGGACGATGACTACAGAGTTCCCAGGTCTTTCATAGTCCCCGATGATTCCTACGCCACCAAATCAACAGTCGAAGAACTGGAGCAAGTCATATTGATCGAACACCTGCCTGATCGTAAGGTATACCTGGGCACGGGGCTAAGTCCCGAGCTCAGGAAAAAACTCATTCAATTCCTTATAGCTAACATAAATTGTTTCGTTTGGTCCTACCTCGATATGACAGGGATTCCGCCGGAGATAACTACTCACAAGCTAAGCCTAGATCCGAAGTTCCGTCCGGTCAAGCAGAAAAGTAGGCCTCAGTCTGAAGTCAAGCATGCATTCATCAAGGATGAGGTATCTTATCTACTTAAAATAGGGTCCATTTGGGAAGTTAAGTCCCTACGAGCAGAGGGCCATTTGAAACATTTGCAGGAAACCTTCAATATATTGAAGAAATACAATAAGAAGCTGAACCCAGAGAAATACACATTCGAAGTCGTGTCCGGGAAATTCCTCGGATTCATGGTGTCCAACCGGGGAATCGATATTAACCCCGATAAAATCAAGGCCATCTATGACATCACCATTGTGGATAATGTCAAGGTCATTCAAAGGTTAACCAAGCATATAGCTGCTTTGGGTCGATTCATATCGGGGTCCTCCGACAAGAGCCATTAGTTCTTTTTATTGTTGAAGAAGAAGAATAACTTCTCATGGACCCCGGAGTGTCAACAAGCCTTGGAGGAACTCAAGCGGTACCTCTCAAGCCCACCTTTGCTTCATAATCCGAAGGTAGACGAATAGTTGTACCTGTACTTGGCGTTGTCCGAGGTAGCGGTAAGTGGAGTTCTAATCTAGGAAGAGGAAGGTACGCAATTTCCTATCTATTATGTTAGCAGAACTTTAGGCGAGGCCGAAACTAGGTATCCTCACCTAGAAAAATTGGCGCTCGCTTTGCTAAGCGCCTCTAGGAAGCTAAAACCATATTTTTAATGCCATCTCATATGTGTTGTGACTACTTACCATTAAGAAACAGAATGCAGAAGTCCGAGCTCGGGACGATTGGCCAAATTGGCCGTAAATATTAGCGGGTACGATATCGAATATCGACCCCGAACTGCCATCAAATCTCAAATTTTAGCGTACTTCGTGGCCGACTTCATGCCAGCCCTAATACCTGAGGTCGAGAAAGAGTTGTTGTTGAACTCGGGGACCTCTTTCGGAATCCGGACCCTCTTCAGGGACGGTGCCTCGAATGCAAAGGGGTCCGTACTTGGCATCGTGTTGAAGCCACCAATAGGTAATGTAGTTAGGCAATCTATTAGAACTGTAAAATTGACTAACAACAACGCCGAGTATGAGGCCATGATTGCAGGTCACCCCGTTCTTGTTGGCCTACGGTGATGAAGCTCTTATACCGGTCGAAGTAGGAGAACCGAGTCCCAGGTTCTGATATGCGACCAAAGAATCAAACAACGAGGCCATGAGTATGAACCTGGAATTATTAGACAAAAGGCGTGAGGCCGCCCTCGTCCGGATGGCCGCCCAAAAGCAACGGATCGAAAGATATTACAATCAGAGAGCCAAACTTTGACACTTCAATGTCGGGGACTTGGTGTTAATAAAGGTGACACTGAGCACCCGGAACCCGAACAAAGGGAAGCTGGGACCGAATTGGGAAGGTCTATATCGAATTGTTGAGATCACCGGCAAAGAATCGTACAAACTCGAAACGGTAAACGGTGAGCGGCTACTGGAACATAGCCCACTTAAAACGATAATACAGCTAAGGTATGACCACATTCATTACTTTTCTATAAATATATTACGGATTGGACTAACAAATGCACGTAACGGCCAAGGAATGATGCAACTATTAGGCCTGAAAGTACGCGTTGCACTCTTTTTCCCATGAACCGGTTTTGTCCCAAATAGGTTTTCCAGCAAGGTTTTTAACGAGGCAACAGTGGATCGTGCTAACTTAGAATTGAAGACCGACTATGAACCGGAGCCATGGTTCGCATCAACAGTATCCGAGCCCTCTCTAAGATTGGCCTCGAATACTGGTGGCCATCACCCTCGGGTAATGATTTTAGTAAGGAAGGAAACTGCATGCTCAAATAAGTCTGGACTTGGTAGATAGGATTTGTTGTAAGGACCAAACAGTCAAATAAACCGTGACCACATAGACCACTTAAACCATAACATGAAGTTTGTACACATTTGCAATCTCGTATGTTGCACAGAAATAAAAAAAAGTTTCTACCTTGCACATACATATTTTGTCTTTTAAAATTACTGTATTTTGTTCCTTAAGAATGTCGGGCCCAAGGGCCACCTCCGTCCGAATCCAAGAGATCACCCCCGTTCAGGGACTGCCGTCATAGACAAGCCCAGACGGATCGGGCTACGAAGCCCGGGGGCACAAAACCTATTAGGCAGTGCCCGAACTTCAAAGGCTATGGCCATCCCTATTCGGGGACTGTTGTCCCAGGCGATCCCGGATGACTCGGGGTAATAAGCCCATTGGGCAACACCCAAACTTAAGAGGCTACGACCGTCCTAGAGCAGCTAGGAGATGTCCGAGATCCGTAACCAAAACATAAGGCCTTCAAAATTTCTAAACTGGTTCAAAGGCTACCCTCGGCAAAATTATAATCTATAAAATTCTAAGTAAACACTTCCGGGGAAGCTTCCGGTCATACCGAGCCCCCACGAGTCTTAAACAAAATAATATCAAGAACGAGCATTGTTCTAACCTCCGAACAAGACCTAATTATTACGTGTTAAGGCATTAAAAATCTTTGAGATCGTAAAAAAAGAAGCAAAGAGAAACAAGCTTGAAATTTGTCGAAGGGAAAAAAGCCTTGTATATATACATAAACATTTAAAAGGCCAAACGACCTCAACAAAATACAAAAGTACAAAAGAAAAGAAAAACCTACAAGGCACCTAAGAAGCCCGATCTTCGCCGGAGCCTGCCTCATCACTGGAACCATCGGGGTCTTCCCCGTCCTCGGATCCGCCCAAACTCTCGGAATCTTCCTCTTCCTCTAGGTACGCCAACTTTTTGGCCTCGGCCTCGAGCGCCTTAACATTTTCAATCTCGGCCGATAAATCGAACCCCCGGGCATGAACTTCCTCGAGAGCCTCCCTCCAGTACTGCCTCCTTATATATTTGATGATGGCCTTCAGGCATTCCTGAGCTACCTTAGCATCAGCTTTGTACTGGGCCACCATCTCTTCAGTGTCGGCCTTGGTTATTTTAGCCGCTGACTTGACCACTTCTAGATCCTTGGCAAGGGTATTCCGTGCGGCGACGGCCGAGCCCAGCTGAGACTGGAGGTTTTTGATTTTTTGGGGCCGGGTTTCAGCCTTTTCCTTCATTGATCAAAGTTGGGCCTCTACGCCGAGGCCAGCTGCTCCCGGACGATCTCCATTTCCGAATCCAATCGGTCCATCTTGCCCTTCCACTCCTCGGCCATGGCCTTGACTTCATCCATCTCAACCCGGAGTTGGTCGACCCGATCAATCTTCTGTTAGACCTGTGGATTCTAACCGTTAGACATCGTGCCTAGCTCATCATCACTAATTTCATAGATTTTTACTTATTCCAATAGGTCGGCGTGTTCCTTCTAATCCGCATCTAAGTTGGCTCGGAGGCTCTTGACTTCTCCTTCATGTTGCTCGCTAAGAAGCTTATACATGCCTCTCTTCTCAGCAAGCTCTTTAACTTCAGCCTCGAGTTGGCTCAGCTCATCTCGGTACTAGAGGAATGTCTCGTGGTGGATCACCGAGGCCTGCAAATATGAGAAAAGATATTAGAATTGTCAAAATTTAGTTCAAATATTAGAATAGATCGATAAATATCAAGAATTACCCAGTTCAGCACCTGTTCTACTTCGTTGAACAAGCATGGCGCGTCTACCTCATTTATTTTGGCATGGTCTTCTTTGGTTACCAGACACCGGAGGTAACTGCTATCCCAACGGAGTGGAAAGGATCCGGGCATCCACGAGAACAGTGATAACGACAGTTCGCTTCTGACCAGGATTCGTGCTCGGAGCGGGGAACCGATTGGTTAATCTTGGGCTCGAACTCGACCCGCCAGCCTCCGAAGGTGGACCTTTCTTCGGCACCTCTAAGTCACCCAACCCGGTAAAATCCTCCAGGGAGGATGAGTCTATACCGTCAAAAAACCCTCTAAGGGGATCATCCGCTCCATGGACCTCCTTATGGGATCGCTCCTTCGTCGTTCGAGCTTCATAGAACATTGATTTTGTGAACGAAGGCGATCCCAAAATATTTATAATGTCGGGCGGGACAGGACCGGCATCTCGGCATCAGCCTCGCGAACTTGACGGGGATTAGCTTCAGTCATTTCCCCCTCGGCTGCCACCTGTTCCTCAGGGACAGATGGCTCATAGGCCATAAAGATGTTATCCTCCTCGAGCTTGTCTCTGAACCGGAGGAGTTATTCCGAGTCAAGCACTCGGGACCTGGAGGTTTCCTTTGGCTTACGAACCAGCCTCTTTCTCATTTTCTTTTTCTCCGAGCTCGGTGAACTTGGGCACCTTTTTCTTTTCTTCTTACCTGTTGTGGCTCTGGGCTATTCCGAAGCGAAAGAATCGGCAGGTAGGTCCTCTTCCCCAACCGAGAGCCTAAGCTCGACGATCTTAGGCAATCCTGCAAAAGGAAAATAAAGGAAAAATAATAAGAACGTAATATTGAGAGAAGATGCCTAACACAACCTGTTCGGGAAAAGAATCTTACCATGGGAACGGGCCTCACAACGGCACTTCGAGAGTTTGCACTATAAGCGCTCGGAGTAGGGCATCTGTGAGACAATACCTTCGACCCACTCCTTGAGTCACGGGACAACATTTGGGACTCGAGTGACAGCTGCGCCGTTACGAATACCAATGAGAAAAAGAGAGATGAACACGAAATCAACATTCGAGGGAAAGCTTTACTTACGTGATGCATTCCACTTCTAGGTAAATGGTCTAAATTCGGTCGGGATCAAGTCTGAGGTCCTCACCCGGACAAAAGGACCCTGCCAGCCTCAATTATGATCCTCGTCGATGCTCGAAAATGGGGCTTTGATGGCCCGGCGTACAAGCTTTATCAGTCCCCCTCCCCCCGGAAGATCCGGGGACTGTATAAACGGAACAGATGATCGATGGTGAAGGTGCACGAATCGATTTTATTCACAAAAAATCGGAGGAGGATCTCGATATTCCACAATGAGGGGTGAATTTGGCCAAGGCATACGTTATACCTCCTGCAGAAGTCTAAGACAACCAAGTCTACCTGGCTCATTGTAAAAGGATAAGTGTTAACACTCAAATATCCATCGACATGGGTGGTGATGGCCTCTTCGCAGTTGGGGACCACGATGTCCTTGTCAGCCCAGTTGCAGTCTTTTTGGACCGTGGGGAGGTCCTTTTCAGTGATTGAGCAAATGTATCTCGAGGCATCCTCATGCCGACCTTGTATCGAAGAAGGCTTCTCAACCTTGAAGTCGTCAGTGATCGAACAACCTCCGCGAATGAAAAACTTCAAGGGAGGTTCAGGGGCCGGTTCATCGATAACCACATTAGCAGAAGGTCTCCCGATGTCGACCACGTCCAAAGTATTTTCGGCATTCATTTGGGAAATATAAGTGACCTTTTGGGGAACAGATTTTGAGGTTTTTGCCATTGTTATAGGGCAAAATTTGAAAGAGATATGGAAAGATTGAAAGCTAGAAGCTTAGATATATGTGTTGTCTTGAGTAGATGATGAGTAAACAATTCGAAGGAATCTCGAGTAACGGAGGTAAAAATGCTAGAATATGAAAGAGAGTAGTGAAATCCTGAAGGTATGAGGGTAGACGGTTTAATGTAAAGTAAAAAATAAATGAAAGAGGAGTTATTTATAGTGGTTCCGTGACGTTTCGCCTCCAGGGACAGCCGACCGGCGGCTGACGTGCATTTAATGCCATTATGACATGTCTGACGAGACGTTTCGGGCTTTTAGTCGTTTATGTCACGGTGTATTGAAGAAGGAACCGAGATGCTTATATAGTTTCTTGTCAGCTTGTTTTCCGAGAAACAAGGGGACTATCTGTATACAGGTAAAAACTGGGTTCATGATACACTCCGGCCTCCACTAGGGTAAAACAAACTCGAAATATGATTGGGAAGGATCGAAATCGAAAAAAGGTCTCGTCAAGTCAGAATCCGGGAGCACGTTGTCTACCTTCGAGAATATCGGGGTCATGATTCGAGATCGATCCAAATACTAAAAGACTTCATAAGACATCGTCGGGCAATCAAGCACGACCAACAGAAGGTCGTGATATCTATGACCGGTCGAATATCACGGCGTGGATCTCGGCACATATCGATGAAGAACCGATAATTAGTTAAACATAAGATTTTTTACTTTTTATAGAGTTGTACTTAGAGTAGGATTCCCCTACTATATAAAGGGGGTCTGATAATTCATTAGACACGTTATAACATGCATTCCAAAGCAATATACTATTATTTTTACTGTTATTGTGAGCTTTTTCTCTCGTTCATCAAAATTGTCCACTGTGAGCCCGGATCGAGGGTGAATGCTTCATCAAGGCTGGAATCATCATTCTCGCATGATTTGAATTTACTGTATCTTTACTTGTCCATTTTAACTCTATTTATCGTTTTGTTTCAAATTAATCCTCGTATCCTTAAAACCACTTATAAATTTAATTGTTATCCGATTTTGAGGGTAAACAAATAATATTTTTATATTTACAAATATTGAACTTTTGTATTTGAAATACTATGAATTAATAATGGATTTTACTCACAAATCTTTAAAAAAAAACAAGTGAAATTCATGTTCAGACATTAACGAGCTAATACTCTTTAATTTTTCAATTTCAGTTTTTTTTTCCAACTGCAACCGAATATTATCCAGACGCCTACTAATGTTCTCTCTTTTTAATGTCTATTTTCTGTTCTGACGTCGTCCTTCCTGTACGTCCAACACAGCGAGGGCCTTTTCGTCTCTTCATTTTATTTAAATAGGGAAATTGTTTTGTTCTGTAAATATTTTATTTGTTATATATACTCCTGAAGTCTGTTTTGGAATCATTTGGAATTCCCTTTCAACGAAACTTATCTATTTCGAAACATTAAACTGAAAACTTTTTATTAAGAAATAAAAGGAAGAAAAGTATAATGTATATGAAATATGACCACAAAAGGTGTTGAGTTAAATAATCCAAAAAAAAATAAAGAAGAGAAACAATCTTTAGGCAAATCAATCTGATGCTGGGGAAAACGAAACAAAAGAATACAGCTTGGACAGCCCTCCACTTTCTTTCTTCGGATTCTGTCTCTCTTTTTGTTTAATCTAAAAAAAAGTTTTATCTGCGTTTCAGAATGCACATGTCTGTACTCAGATTATTATAATTATGAAATGGTACTTTACCTTCTTTATTATTGAGTACAACAGGGCCATGGTGACTCAGAATTATCTAAAGGAGAGAATCGTTAATTGTGAATTATGTAGTAACCTAAAATATGTAAGAGTTTAACTTTTATATTGCAGTGTTCTCTTCTCCATTTATGTGTTGGAAATTATTTTGAGATACATCATATCGATTGTTTTTCTTTCTCGAGACTCGAGAGGAAAAAAAACAAAAACCAAAAAATTGTTTTAAGGAAAACGTACTATGTTCTACACTGTGTTATTTCCTTAACCCAGCCGGTCTTGAATTTCTACTCACTCAGTTCCAATTCATGTGATGTTGTGAACCTGTTTGACTGAACACAGAGTTTAAGAAAAAATAAAGATTTTTAAAATTTGTGGTTTTAAACAAATCAAAAAGGGGTCCAGAATATTTGTGTGGTTATAAAAGCTTCTCATTAAGGGTGGAATTGGAAGTTTAAGCTAAATTGTTTCCAAATTTAGAAATGGGTCATTCTTTTTAGAACGGACCAAAAAGGAAATATGTTTACATAAACTGAAAAGGAGAGAGTATTAATTAAGAGCTTCATTTGTGTTTTTGAAAATTATATTTACTCTATTGTTTTGATTTTTTGGACAAGGTAATTAATCTTCAAATTTTATTGAAAAGCTTCAAAGGTCCGTGGGCATATCTGTGGTCCGGAAAAATAGGAATGTTATGACAGGTGAAAAAAATGGTGAAAGTATCACTTAAAGAAATGTTTATTACAATCTTGGGGTCGTTTGGTTGGTGAAATAAGGGATAACAATTCTAAAATAAAATGCAGGATAATCTTATCCTGCATTTGTTTATGGGTATTAATTAGTCCCAAGAATTATTTTGTACTAAAATGGTGGAATTAGATATCCCATGTTAAAGATGTGTTGCGAAAGATCGTGGGTTAACTAGCACACAATGACACAAAAAGCAAATAGAGAAGAAAAATTAAAAATAAGGATTTAACGATGTTCGGTTAAGCCTAATACTCGGGGCAGAAGCAGAGAGGATTTTTCACTATGAATGAGAAGAAAAAGCACAATACAATCTATAGAATCCCCAACTACAACCCATATATAGATCCCAAATAATCTCAAACCTATAAAAGAAAGATTTTCCAATTTGATAAGGACTATAGGTTTTCTATTCCCAAATCTATTAGGACAATGGATTTTCCTAAATCTAAAGGGATTATGGATTTTCTAAAAATACAAGGAAATAATTCAAACCACAAAATAACAAATCTTCCCATTGGCTTGAATTCTCTTCATCAACGAGAACAACGTCTCTCTACCTTGCCCTCAGCCCTCGCGAGGGCTCTACCCATTGTCGCACACATCAACCAAGTCTAGGCAACGCCTAAACTTGTTAAGAGACTCAATCTCTTCAGCCATAACACTAATCCGCCAATTTGGTTTTGTATCCGGGATAGCTTCTGGATAGCTATAACACCCAAACGCATCAACGGTCTCTGTAACTGCCAAAGCAAATCCCACAGGATTCGTATATCCAAGAAGATTCCCATCAACTACGTTAGCAAACTTTTGCGGTCGGTTGATCACTTTCTTCTCTATGTCTGTTGCAATGCTATATGGTTGTTATTGCGCAGGTGCATCAACATTATCATCTTGATCAATATTTTGCACCTCCTCCACTTCCTATACCTTAGAACTATTGGGCTGAGTTACTGGAGATTCAATTTGTAGCTATATGCGGTCACTAATACCACGACCTGATTCTGCTATTGCCTTCTCCCTCTGACTGTCCAGTGAGGCAGATTCATTGAATGTCACATCCCTACTGATAATTAGCCCTGGAGTCTTTTGATCTGTGCACCACAACCTATAACCTTTCACTCCAGTTGCATACCCTAGAAATATGCACCTCTTTGCCCTCGGCTAAAGTTTTCTATCCCTCACATGAGCATAAGCAGGACAACCAAATATCCTTAAATTTGAATAATTAGCAGGCAAACCGGACCATGCCTCAAAAGGAGTTTTGAACTCAATAGCTATGGATGGAGATCTGTTGACCAAATAACAAGCGGTATTGATTGCTTCAGCCCAAAAACCCTTGCTAACACATGAGTGTGAAAGCATGCTCTGTGCCCTATCACAAAGCGTTCTATTCATATGTTCTGCAATACCATTTTATTGTGGTGTTCCAACACAAGTGCGGTGTCTCACTATGCCCTCTCTGCTGCAGAAATTATCGAACTCAGAATTGCAAAATTCCAACCCATTGTCAGTTCGAAGACGCTTAACTTTTCTTTCCGTCTGCCTTTCAACCATCGTCTTCCATTTAACAAATATCGGAAATGCCTCATCTTTTGTTTTCAGAAAATATACCTACACCATCCTTGAGTAATCATCAATCAAAGTCATAAAATACCTGGCACCACTTTTGTAGGGAACTCTGTTTGGACCCCCACAAGTCTGAATGTATATAATCTAACTTGTCTCTGGTCTTGTGCTCGGCCTTCTTGCTGAACTTTACCCTTGTCTGCTTACCAAACACACAATGCTCATAAAATTCAAAACTTGATTTTTGTACCCATTCAGCAAATTCTGTTTACTCAACAAAGACTATCCCTTATCACTCATATGACCAAGTCGCAAGTGCCATAACTGAGACTGATTCAGAACACTTTTCCTAGAAGCTACAATAGCTTCCCCTTCAACTACAATGGCCAGAAGATGATACAATTTAGAATGCATTTTACCCTTCATGAGTACCATGGAGCCTTTACACACTTTAAGTATTCTACTCTCAGAGTGAAATTTATACCCTTGATCATCCAAAGTCGAAAGAGAAAACAAATTTCTCTTTATCCGAGGAACATACCAACACTCAATTTTTCTGATAATTTCATCGAACATTCTCAATTTGATATTACCAATCCCCTCTACTGGTAATGGATTATCATCTCCCATGTAGACGGTCCCACTCATTTACTTATAAGTTACAAACCAATTCTTGTGTGGTCACATATGACCCAAGAATTCTACCCATGACTAGAACTCACAGCACACACTTCCCCTATATAGTCATTATCATCAGAATTATTGCCAGTGTCAACAATATTTGCCGAATTATCTATTTTCTGCTTTCCTCTTTTCTCCTTCAGCTCAGGATAATCTATCTTGTAGTGACCTTGCTCCCCGCACTCATAACAGTTTTGCTTCCTTGCTCTAGACTTTGATCTGGCGGTTGACTTTTTCCTGTTAAAGTCCTTTTGTTGGTTCTTCCTCTAATCACAAGACCATCGCCCTCAATTCTTCTGTCTGGAAAGCTCTTTTTCAACTTTTTAGATTTTAGTGCATTACTAACATCTTCCAGTAAAATACTATCTTTTCCATATAGCAGCGTATCAGCAAAAGTATCATAAGACGGTGGTAATAAAATAACACAATCAAGGCCTGATTCTCACTCTCAATTTTGATATCTACATTTTTTAGGTCCATTGTAATTGAATTAAATTCATCAAGGTGAGTTTTAACAGGTGTACCTTCATTCATACGGAGATTGTATAACCTTTTTCACGTAGAGGCGGTTTGTCATCGATTTCTTAGAATACAAATCTTCCAGCTTCTTCCATGCCATTGCAGCAAAAGTTTCTTCAGCAATTTTCCGAAGAACACTATCTGTAACGCTCATGAAGATCGCACTCAAAGCCCTCTCATTCAAGTCAGCCTTCTCTGTCTCTTTCATCTCTTCAGAAAAATCTTCATCAATTGCCTTCCATAACCATTGTAACACCAGGGACGATTTCATCTTAATCTTCCATAGACTGAAGCTAGAACCCCCGTCAAATTTATCTACTCCGTACTTTGTTGAAGATGACGAAGATATCTTAACACTAGATTATATGTAAAAATTTGAACCTTGCTCTGATACCAATTGTTGCGGAAGATCGTGGGTTAACTAGCACACAATCACACATAAAGCAAAATAGAGAAAAAAAATCAACACAAGGATTTAACGAAGTTCGGCTAAGCCTAATCTTCGGGGCAGAAGCAGAGAGAGTTTTTCTCTATGAATGAGAAGAAAAACACAATACAATCTATAGATTCCCCGACTATAACCCCTATATATATCCCAAATAGTTTCAAATTTATAAGAGAAAGGTTTTTCAATTTGACAAGGACTATAGGTTTTTCCTTCCCAAATCTATTAGGACAATGGGTTTTCCTAAACCTATAGGGATTATGAATTTTCTAAAAATACAAGGAAATAATTCAAGCCACAAAATAACAAAATAGGATAGCTAATCCCATGGAATATCTCAATCCATAGGATGTCCTTGTCCATCCCATCCTAGTAACCAAATGACCCCTAGAGATATACGTACAAGTTTTATATCACAATAGGTGTGGATTTAATTCTCGCAGGCTTTCGTCATTTTGCTCGAGTTAGCGAGCTCAAAATATGCATTTCAATCCAGTTATGAGTTGCAGGTTTCGTCATTTTGCTCGAGTTAGCGAGCTCAAAATATGCATTTCAATCCAGTTATGAGTTTCACAATGGGAGATTAAGAGTTTAAGACTCGACAAAGGCATTTGGCGTCGAATTCGAGAAGAATAAATGGAAATGAAAGGAAAAGAAAAGAAAATATTTTTAGTTCGTTTTGTACGGGCTTCTTCTAGTTATGTTTAATAATAGAATAAAACGACTTACTCTGATCAAGAATCCACTCTCTCAAGGTAATAGAATAAGTAATAACTAAGGCGTCATTTTGTTTTTATTAAGATTAAGACAGTTAAATATAAATACATATTTAAATATTAAGATGTGTTAAGATTAACACGTATGAATCGGAATACACATAAGAATAATAAGATATTGTTAACACTGAATAACTAAAATTATTTATTTTCAGGCTCCATCAAATGCAAAAAAAAATAAAAATGAGGCGTAACTCGCTAAGACAAAAAACCAACCTAAAAACAAGAAAAGAGAAAACAAGGGGAGAAAGGGCAACGAAGGAAGATGAGAATTCACAATTTCCCATGCAAAGAGAAAGCGAAAATTGACTAAATGTGACGTGCGTCTCTGCACGAAAGGGTCCATTTTTGGACCCTGGCTTTTGTAAGTATCCACATATACTTGTACTACTCAACATATTCAAACCAAGAATGATCCAAACATATTAAAGTAAAGAAGCTTACGTAAAGTTAAAGACAAATTAAAGGACTTAGGTTTTCAAGTCTGCATTATCCAAATTTCAGACTTGGCAGTCTGGTTAGTGGCCCCTTATTAGTTATTACCAGCAAAAAAACTTCACAAGACAATAAGCAACACTAAAAAGTGGAACCAAAGATTATTACAGAGCATATTGACATGTCATTTTAGAGTGCCATATGGAATTACATTCCTTTATATGATGGCATTCCAATAAAGAAACTGACAATGCATATATGTGAGAGAAAGCACACTTCTGCTTTGTGCTTTCTACAGAATTTCAATAGTACTAGTTTTAAAATTGTAATCAACACTCCCCTTCCCCTTTTCAGTATGCCTTCTGGACAATCCACAAACATACAAACTCATGAATAACCACACAAAAAAACAAAAAAAAAGAGAACAGTAAAAGATATGTAGAGAGCAATAGAAATAAGTATCCAAGCAAACTGTGATTCCTTTTTCTTTTCAGAAAAACATATACTTTTCAGTAATGTCATTGATGTCCACTCCTTACCCCCTAAGATATCCACAACTCTCCTTATTTGTGTGTGGCAACAAGTACACGCCAAAGTTTCTTTTTCTTCAAATAGAATGAAGGACAAAAAGGAGCCTAGGCCTACCACCCCAAAGAATAAAGAGTGGAAGAACTCTATATATGCATTAACTTCTATCATATTTTGTATCAGAATGATTTTAGTTTTTCCTCAAAAGAGATGAGTATCCCTGAGAAATTAAAGTTGATCTGCACCGGAACCAATTCTTCCCTTAACCATAGCACCTTCCTCAAGAGTCTGTGCGTGTGTCCTGTATGAAAATGAATTGAGAGAAGAGTGAATAAAGATAAATCTTTAATGGCTTAATCGAAATATATATTATTTGCGTTATACGTTCATTTTATTAGAGAATCGTCACCTGAAACAACCATATCCTGGTATTCAGAGCTAAACATTTCCGAGAAGTTGTGTTTCTGAATTGTAAACCAGTTTCTTCTTGCTTATCTGTTTCCATTTCCATATATTTCAACAAAGAACAATCAGGAGAAACTGCTCTGCTCCACGCCTGCAAGATTTTCTAAGCAAATTAGCATAGGGTCCTTAGGATATTTTGAAGTTAAACAAAAGTGCTTTATCATCACTCTGATTACTGGCGTGACCACGTTAATCAGTTACATTCTACTTTTATGTGGCAGCAGAAATTTCATTTTATCTCAGCAAGAAAAGGAATGAGTTTTACCCGACTTGAGGCAGAAGACATGCAGATTTATCATATAGCAAAATCATCCCTTCTGAAGTCCTCACATTTGCAGAGTCCTGTTTAGAAGTGCTGAATTTTCAATTTTAAGCGGTCAAAGAATAACTCTATCCATGTCACTTAGTTAAAAATAAAAACAAATAAGAAACTCACTTGCTTAGAATCTTCCTCTAAATTGTGCAGCATAAGGTCCAGAACTCCAAATCTTGACTGCGTAACCTAAAAGCATCCACTGATTCAGAAAGTGCGGTGATATTAGCTAATGAAAAATATTTAAGTATGAGATCTAACAATCCAGAATTCTAAATACAGAGGCCGACATAGAAGGAGAGCATACTTGAATATGGAGTTTATGAGATAGGATACTTCATCGAATATCTGTCTCTTAGTAGTAATATCCACCATATCCATATGAATGGGGCAATAACTCTTCAACTTCAACCCTAGAGCTAGCGTAACTCAAACTTTTCTTGATACGATGGCGGTTGATGGACTCAACCTCTGCCAAGAATATACTATAAACTGGTCTATGGTCCGAGAATCTGGACTCTCCACGAACATAAGATATTTGATGCAGGCCTCGACCATACCATAATATGCGATCACACCTTCATTCAAAAGTCACAAGTTTTAGGGTTCCAGATATGTAACATGAACAAATAAAATTATGAGCACACGGTAGGAGAGAACTTGTGCATTATGCACACAAAAACAAAGTGATAGGTGCATGTATGTTCATTTCATTTTGCAGCTGCTATTTGTTAGAAGGATTACCAAGCAGGGGTTCTTCGTTTCTCTTTTGGGTGTGTGTCCTCTCCTGCATATCTATCTGAATTACTTGAGTACTTGTATGTCGGAGGGAAGTATACTCTTCCTTCACTCCATCCATTAAAAACACGTCCCATCCTCTGCTCTATCCGCAGCTGTTTGGAAAGACAAAAGTAACAATTGATGAGCTGATTGATTGTGTGACTTTAAAATCTGGAAAATAAGAAACTGAAGGAAAGAAGAAAATTGCTTGCGGAATATGAATAACATACCTGATCATTATCTAACAGCACCCTCCAATTGCGCATCTCTACCAGTGCCTTGGCAGTTCGGTAAGACAAGGCAATCCGATAGTTCAAATCCCCAAGCCATATGATTCGGCTTCATAAGCACAAAACTAAAGTTAGGAACAAAACGAGACAAAAACCAACTTCAGGACAATGAGCAAACAAATAAATAGACTTGCAAGATATAAGCAAGGGCTTTACTCGTGCTCGAGGATTGTTTGAGGAGAGTTGTCATCCCCAAAGCCATGAACCCTTGGAAACCTTGTTTTCTTTAGAATCTCCAAGACATCAGAGTTTCTCCGGAGCTCATCTCCCTCTTTCTGTCCAGATGTTAAATGACTACAAATGAAGCAGAAGCTTGTTTGGTGCAGTGACATGCTAACTGAGATTGAGCCCTGAAATTACAGACGGGATTAGCACTTGTGCACATTGTAAGCAATCAAAAACTTTGACAAGATTACATTGAAGGAATTATACCTTGTTCCCTAGATAACCCATTAATCCTCTACCAACACAAGACACTTTCAGGTTGCGAACATCATCTCTTAGTTCACTTCTAATCCAAATAGTAAGAAATATTCCAACCATTTGCTTACTCGCAACAAGACAGTATCTTGATTGCAGTGGCTGTCTGTCTCTGTCCTCTAAAGAGATGGAACCACTATATGAAATCGGGGAACAATGGGTCGTAATAGGTGAATCATCTGGACCGTTTTCATCATCAGAGGAACCGCCCCATTGGGCGTATGGGTCGTAATCACTTGGCCTACCCCCAAACACACCTCTATCACAAACACTAAATCGCCGATCAAGTTGAGCCCGTGGCATTGACATTTCGTTCTCCATTACTCTCATGCTATGGCTTAATGTCTGAAATGAGCGACGATGGAAGAAAGACGAGGCTTGTTCTCTTGCCGATCCCTCAAAGTCAGCATCTAGTTCAACCACAGGATTAGGAACTGGAGAGGGCGTACGATAACCACCACCACTTGTTCCGGGAAGACTGTTGAGAGTTTTTCGGATGAGTGCTAGCCATTTTCTACCCGGACCATTATCTTCTGTCCCCAAAACATTGCCAGCATTCAAAGGAACAATTTCTTGAAACCTAACAACTCAAATAAATAAGAATCATAAGGATCTTTGTTCACTACTTACTAAAAATTGTTCTAAACATAACCATAGGTTGTTTACTCACCCGAGGACATAGATGTCAGCAGGAGGTGAGGTATGGAGCCAATCATCAAGATTTAAATTATTCGGTGGAGATTTTCCAGCCACATTCCATGTAGCTACAAAGATCCTGTGCCAAAATACATACATACATTCTGGGGATATGCATACTTCATAAGAAAACAGCTCAAATCGGATTTAAAAAGAAAAACTCACCGGTAGTTATCCACATCTGTAACCTCTGAAGTGTCAAGGTCAATCTTATTTCGATGAAAACGATCAGCATTCCTTCTCCCTGACTTGTCTATAAGTTTGTTTTCTTTTAATTAAACAACATAAATTATGCAGATTCAGAAAGGGGCCAAACCAATTAAAAAAAGAAAAATGGAAAAGGAATATTATTGATACTGAACCTGTTTTACTTTTTTTCTTGTTAGTGGAAGCCTGCCTCTCTAAGAAGTTGTTCCTCCATTCATTATCAACACCTGAAAAAGAATGGACATAATGTTGTTTAAAGCTGTGTCATTTTTGTTGGTACAACGTATAACCCACATATTAGAAAAATCAAAGAAAGAATACACAACCTAAAACCTAGGAAAATAATAGGCAACTCCAATTCAGAAAAGAACAAAACAAAGAAATAGATCTCAAGATGCACATGAAAATGGCAGACTTATTAGATTCCAAAGACTAGTATACAAAAGCATGCAAGTGATTACTTTGTTTGTAAATTAGAAAGTAAATACTCCAAGAACCTCAAAACTCAAAAATACAATTTCAGATTTAATTTTCAAAAGATAAAAAAAAATGAACCAATTACCTCCATAGACAATATCATCAGCTTGGAAATCCTCAGCCTTGCTCTTGATATTGAACCATTTCTTTACCAGACTCTTTGGCCACGAGAGCTTCACTCAAAACACAAATTTTTAGCAAGTTTTGGAAAGAAAAGAAAAAAAAATGCACAAAACAGCTGTCACTTCACATTGTTGAAAAAACAAACCTTGGTTTTTTTACAGCTCCCATCTCTCATTGTTTCATAAAGATTGAATCTTTCTAGTCCTTGTTGCTGTACAGATTGAAATTTCTGGCTTTTTCCCCAGAATGGATTTGAATAAAGATCAACAAATAAACTAACTTCTCCAACAATCACTCAACTTTGGGATTTTCTTTTCAATTCAGTAGAGTTGCCAAGATCAAGAATCAACAAAAAAGCAGCAATCTTTGAGCATAAAACACACAACATTTGGGAGGTTATAGTCAAATAGGGACTAGAGTTTCATCAAGTAATGAAAAGTAAACAATTTTGGATAAGGAAGATGTGACATTTGTTATGCATTGTAAAATGCTTGAGTATCAAAACACAAGTAGAAATCAATAAACCCCACTTGAGATAATTGACTTTTGTTTCTCTTTCAAAGGGGGAACACAAAATGACTACTGGATTCAAGAATCAAAGAAGAAGGGGAAAATGTTATAGAGAGAGCTTTGTGGGACTATGTAAATGTTCTATTTTCAATACCTCGTTGAGGGTAACAAGGCAAAGTATCAAATTTGAAGGGAATAAAGTGCAAGGGAGCAAAACACTACCGAGGCTTTTTGCCTCAAAACAACTGTCTTATTACCACACACTCTCACTTTAATATAAAACCTCAAAACAAGAGTGTATTAAACAACCCGGGAAAGAACAGTAAAAAAGAAATGTTATTTGAGGTGAAATAGTATTTTTAACGGCATACAAAGGGCTTTTTATTGGGTTTTGGAGAAGCTGAGATAGGCTTTTTTCCTAGTGTTGGATACTAATATGGGAATTGTTTGAATCTCCAATGTTGATTTTTGGGTTTTAGAAAAATTGGAGAATGTAATGTTGAGGTGGCTTATTTATCTCTTTCTCAAATTTCGGAGCAATGCGCCCTCTTCTCTATTCTTTGGTTTATGTAAACTCAAAAAACAAAAGAACAAAGTGTTGGTTTGTTACTTTGTTTAACAAAACCAGAGGGGTTTGTTTTTGCTCAACTTAAACCTTGTGTCTTGAGAAGCCAAGGCATTTGTCCCTATTTCAGGGTTTCTGTTTTTAAAACATTTCATTGATGTAATTCCAAATTGTTTTTGTTTCTTTTTTCTTGTCATTAGATGCATGGACTCGGCAATTTAGAAGAGTTTTTGTCCAAATGGTCCATCAATTTTAAGTGACCTATTTTGTGTATAACCGGCAGCCGTTAGCCAATCTCGGTTACGTAGAGTGACAGCAAAAGCAGACTTAAGTGTTAACTTTTCCCCTATTATCTAAAAATATTAAATTATGCCTTGTGTAAAAATGTTAAAATACACTTAATCTTCCGATTTGAAATCGCTGCTTATACCGATATTAACCATAGATCATAAATTATTATTATCTTGGTAAGAGGTTGAAGTGTGAAGGATTTATCCGGTATGAATGATGTTTTACTACCTAAATTCTTTTATACGTCCTATGATAGAATGAAAGTTCTAATTAGATAGAGAATATTACTTAGAAATATTTTTTAAGGTGTAGAAATATGAAAAAATTTGTAACTCACTCTTAATTATTTAGGACAAATTTCACGAAATGGTCACTTATATTTTATCCTTTTTAGTCCTCATATAATAAAATTTGATGAATCTAGTTCGCAATTCCTTGCCAAATGGTCAGCAGAGAACAGCACTAACAGTTGGTGAGTCTCTATCCTATTAACTCTTGATAAAATCATCGGAAATTTACAAGTGATAGCGAAATTAAACGGTGAAGACGAAGATAGAGGAAGAGGTCCCAACCAAAGATAAAGTCATAGAGTTTGTCGAATAGTACAAAAAGAACTTAAGCACGTTGAGATACATAGAATCTTGTTGGAGTTATTTAAAATGTTTTTTTTTTCAAATACTAGCATGGACAGGTCTACTTCTTTCGACCAATAATATATAGATTACGTATACATATATAGATGAAAATTCTTCAATATATGATTTTATTAAATACGGCATTTATCGTCCCAAATTGATTGACACAGAGACGCAGTTATTGTTATATTGCGTCTATCATCGTTTTTTTTTTGTTTCCTATTCCGTGTCCGGTATTTATATTGGGGTCCGACTAAATCCGAATTCGCGCCGGGAAATCTCTATACCCAGGGATTCAAACCCGAAACTTATAATTAAAGATGAAAGAGTACTTATCACTACACTACAACCCTCGTTTGTCGTCTATCATCGTTGTTGTACTGCAGCTATCATCAGTAGGAATCTTTTAGTTCGAGGATAAAATTATGCAATGATTATAATACAGAAAATTATCATTTGCCAAATTATTTGGTACAAACAGGGGTAGCAAAGGGGCGGGTTAAGTTAGATATGAGCGGATTAAAACGGATAATGTAAAAATAGATAAAATATCTGACCCCAATCATATTTAATACTAATAGAAAACGGGTTAATCGGCGGATAATATGTATATTCATATTATCCAGGACTTCTTGAATTTAATCACTTTTGGGAGAATTTCTAGTCTCTCAAATTTGAGGAAGCCTCAAATTGAGTCTTTACAAATGTAAAAGATAAACTTATTGGTTATCCATTTTTTAGGCGGATAATATTGATATTATCCATATTTGACTCATTTTTAAAAAGTTCATTATTCAACCTATTTTTTAATGAATAATATGGATGAATAACTATTTTTATTATCCATTTTGCCACCGGTAGGTACAAATATCTTTTTTTTTTTGCGGATACTTAAGTCGTCTCATTTAAAATGAGATATACAGTATATAAATTATTCCTAATTTATCATTGTCTTTAAAGTAAATAAAAAATAAAAATGAAACCAAAGTGTTTTAATCTCTTACATGTTTTATTCTAGTAAAGTTAGTTCACGTATAAGTTATTCCTTGTTAAGTTAAGATATAAGATAATAATTTACTTCACGTGTTCAATTTAGTTGACACATTTTCTTTATTAGTAAGTTTTAAAAAGTATGATATATTTTTACTATTCAAATATAACTTTAAACTCTTTATTTTATCCTTAATGAGAAATTTTTATAATCACATAAATATCACAAGCTTATAAATTTTTTACCCCTTAAACTTTTAAGATCAAAAATTTTAATTATTTTTTTTTTAAAATCTGTGTCGAATCAAATTATGCATTTCCTAATAGCAGTAACCTTTTGAGTTTTGACTCCAAAGAGTTGAGTTTTGAGTTAAATTGGACCCATGAGCGTAGCACACGCTATCTCCTTGAATTTTGAGCCAATTCCACGTTGTGTCAAGTGAATATTGGAATTACTTAAGCTCTATTTTCTTACACTTGTATTTTAATGCCAGAAAAAATAAAAGTAATTTCTTGGATTAAGCTCTCAAGGCATTGAAATTAGAATTGACTATTCTTAATACACATGCTACATGTGGGAGACTGTGTCTGTATCCCTACAACCTCCCTCTTTGTTTCGGATTTCTAGGTTCTTTTTTATGCAATTAATAGCACAGACCAGTTGCAACTATTTGTTTTTTTTTTTTCATCAGTTCAAGAATTAAACTATTAGCCTTTGACAGCCAGACACTCCAAACATGCCTAATAATCTAGTCCTTATTTTGTATCCCTCAAATGGTCAGAATCCCAAACCAAACCTCTTACAACAACTACTCTATCTTCTTTAACAGTGAAGCTTCCACTACTGCTACCAAATTTAGGGACCTTTTCCCTGATTCTGTAATTCTGTTCATGCTACCAATGTGTTAATTTAATACTAATATAATGATATAATGTAAAGAAAATTCAAGAAGATCAAGATCATAGGAGGAGGTGGTAGGGTGCAAAGTTATCTACTTAATAGTATATCATAATTTATTAGTCACTGTCGTTTCATTTCATACAATAAAATCAATTTTAAAATCAAAAAATGATTCAACTACTTTATAGAAAATAAAATGTAGATGTTCTAATCTATTGGTTAGTTCTAAAATACTAGGGATGCGGTGTGATACGTTATAAGATGATCGAAAAAATTGCAATTCGAACTAAATTGTGTCCAATTGAAAAGGTTGCAATTCAAAATAATTGTATCTACAAAATAGTTGCAATTAAAGTTAAACGATCTTTTTATGAAGTCTTGATTCCAGATAAAGTGAAATAGTTGGTTCAATTAGTTGAAAATTAGTTAAGAGGCTTGTCCAATTCAAGTTAGTTGGCCAGCGAAAATTTCCATCTTAAGACAAGTTTTGTACTAAAATGAGTATACGCATATCCCACTAAATGAGTGAATATATGCATTGTGGCCTCCCATTTAGTTCATCAAAGAAAGGCTGTCAATTGTTTAATCAATCATTTGGATAAAATCCAATGTAATCTTTGAATAGTTGGTATCAAAAAAGGAACATGCCTACTTTTTGGCATGGAACCTTTTAATAAATGTTGCTTCTTTCATCCTTTTGTACTTCGTCTTAGGAATAGTACTAAAATTAATGCCCTGCGAAAAGCAAGTTTGAGTGATTGCTAAAGAGTGTTTGATAAAATTATTACTGAATATGGTGTATTGAATATTGATAAAGTTGAAATTAATTATGTTAGATTATTCCTTATCGACAGATTGATTTATTTTTTTTGAAATGACAGTTTATCTTTATACATGTTTATTCATGTATTAAAAATTATGGTATTGTTAATGTCATGGTTTGCTATATATAAAAATAGTACTGAATATACATAGGTTAAAAAATATTACTACCAAATAAGGAATTAATAACACCAAAGTTAATACATGTATTATTTTTCCCTAATATACATATTACCAAATGTGTCACGATCCAAAACCCACTATGTCGTGATGGCGCCCAACGTCACCGTTAGGCAAGCCAATGGTGAACTATCAACATAATTGTTCATTTATTTTTTTGAAATCATGAATCTTATTAGATTGAGAAATCGATGCCTCAAAAATCGTACATACGTATGATTTAAGTAAAATATAAAGTAGAAGTATCTCAATGGTAAACAAAATCATAAACAAATTCTAGAATGCCCCAAAATTCGGTGTCACAAGTGCATGCGCATTTACTAAGGAGTACAATAATAATACAATATCTGTACGGAATGTAAATAAGACAGGATAAAGTAAATAGTACAGTGAAGACTTTGTGGGCTGCGATATGTAGCCTGGAATGCAGCTCGCCATAAAGTCTCCTCAACAGCTGCATCTATGCGCCAAGATGACCACCAATTGAACATGTCAGATTCTGCACATTTAGTGCAGAAGTATAGCATGAGTACGTAAATCAAAGCGTACCCAGTAAGTATCTAGCCTAACCTCAGAGAAGTAGTGACGAGGGGTCGAAATCGACACTTACTAGAGGTCCAATAAAGCAATATGATAAATCATAAGCAGATATGAAACACAACAGCAATAATAGGGTAAAACTGTAAGTTACATAATCTTCCAAAAAAAAATTTTAAGGATATAAATTTTCCAGTCTCGTGTTCTATCTCAATAGCTCAGATATATTAAGTGCTAGAAACCAACGGATAAGGAACACTATAATAAATGCCGGGCATCAGTGGGAGGAAAATCTCGTGAATATTCGTATTGCTAACGATATAACACACGATTATGCCGAGGTCGTACAACCCGATCCAAAATAATGTGTACACTGCCGAGGGTCGAGCGGCACGAACCATAGATGCATCTATTACACTGCCGAGGCGTTCAGCCCGCTCCACAAGAAAGGAAGAAAATCATTGAATCACGAGATACATGCTTGCAATACAGTACATGAGCACAAAGTGAATATAACCTTTACCGTTTCTCAAATAACTTGCCAACAACTCAAGGTGATAAGGCTCGTCCTAATATATATATATATATATATATATATATATATATATATATATATATCAATTTCAAGTATAAATTCAATTAATTAAGCCAGCATAGTGAGTTCAAATGATTCAAATATTGCATGATAAAGTCCTAAGTCTACCCGGACATAAACATGTTTTAGCTACGAACAGACTCTCATCACCTCGTGCGTATGTAGCACCCACAACTAGTAGCACGTAACAATTACATCGCCTAGGGGGTAGTTTTCCGCTCACGAGGTTAAACAGGAGACTTACCTCGCTCTGAAGTTCCATAACCGACTCCAACGCCTCTCTAACACCTCAACTCAAAGCCAAACATTCCGAAATTAGTCAAACAACGTGCAAATCAATCAAAATATACTCAAATGCTTACAATTTAACAATTTATAATGATTCCCAACTCTGCTCGAAAAGTCAATAAAGTCAACCCTCGGGCCCACGTACCCGAATTTCAAAAATTATCGAAAACTAATTATTACCCATACTTATATAGTTTACATTCCGAAAATCATACCAATTTCGCCCATGAATTGACCCTCAAATCAAGGATTTACCATCTCATAACTTTGGGGCTCAAAACCCTAATTTCTACAATTCAAACACGGATAAAAATGATATCCAACAAAAATAATCACGGAATACATCAAAATAAAGGTTCGATATTTACTCCCTTGCTGAGACAAGAGCAACGCCGTGAACATCATCTCAAACAGAGCTCTAGAACTCAAGATATGCTCAAAATACTAAAATGCTCGATATGCCCCATTTAAAACATTATCGAGGCGATTTTTATTCTTCGCCTTCGTGGGAAACCTTTGCGTTCGCGAAGAGCAATTTTTCGCTTTGACCGGTCAACCCAAATTTTCTTCTTTGCGTTCGCGGGACCTCCTTCGCGTTTGCGAAGAACAAAGTCCGCACCAATCTTTCCCGACACGAAAATGGGCTTAACTCTCTCATACGACCTCGAAATTCGACGATTCTTATTGCTATGGTTCCGTAATTACGATATGGATCTAATGGTTCAATCCAATCACAAAGAAAAGGTCATTTTCTCAATATGTTACCCTTTATGTCCAAAGAAACGACGTTGAAACATCAAATAAGAGCGCGATACAACCCAAACACATCCGAAACACACCCGAGGCCCCCTCCAATTCAACAAACTAGTCCCAAAACATAACACGAACCTACTCGAGACCTCAAATCATACCAGATAACATCAAAACCATGAATCGACGATTAAATCCTCCTTTTAACTTTCAAACATTCAAACTTCGACGAACGCGTCTGAATTACACTTAAACATTCTGGAATGATGCCAAACTTTATGTACAAGTCATAAATCATGATACGAACCTATTCTAAGGCTTAGAACCTCAAACGGAGATCGATAACACTAATGTCCACTTCAAGCCAAACTTAGGAAATTCTAAAACCTTTGAATTGCCAACTTCCCACAATAAGCGCCGAAATGCTCATGGACCACCCAATACTCAACACGAACAGACGCCCAAGTCTGAAATCATCACACAAACCTATTGGAACCTTCAAATCCCGATTCTGAGGTCGTTTACTCAAAAGTCAAACCTTGATCAACTCTACCAACTTAAAGCTTCCGAATTGAGAATGTTTCATGTGAATCAACTCCGAAATTCAATTCCGACTACGCATACAAGTCATATTACATGAAGTGAAGCTACCCAAGGCCTCAAACTGACGAACGATGCGTTAGAGCTCAAAACAACCGGTCGGGTCGTTACATTCTCCCCCACTTAAACATATGTTCATCCTCGAACGTGCCAAGAACTGTTCCAAAGTTGTCCAAAATCACTGTTTAACACCTCGTGCACCTACCCGTGCCACCACAACCCATGTGAGCACATTCGCTCGAGCCAAACTGAAGATCTTTCCTTTTTCTTAGCCAACAGGCCTTAGAACCAGGTTCCAACATCCGAAATTCTCCACTAGACCTGATTCTAACATACGAACACCGCATCAATCACTACACACTGTACCAACACATGATCATGCACCTTTGCTGAAATCACACCATGCACCGCATAATTCACATGCCCATAATAACATCCTCCGACCATAATAGCTGTAATTTCACAAATCTGATGCCCGCAATATACCTCATAACACATGTAAGCCTTGTTCCAACTCTCGCAATACTTCCATGACGAAAGAGATGTGTAGAAACTTATAACCACCTGCCAAAATAATAAATCACGGGGTCTCTTCACCTGACAAGAACCTTTACCTTATTCTGAACTGAATAACGATATTTTCTCTTTAATATACCCTACTTAAATCCGATCGCACCGATCTCAGGTCCAATGACCTCGTCTCACCCAGTACAAGCTGCTCGGGCAATAAGCCACCTCAAACACCGTCTAAAATCTCATACAACACCATAAAAGCGCCAACAAACTACACTTCGAATATGACTCATAAGGAATAATGAACTCCGATAAGGAACTACCCAGCCCGCGTCACGAATACAACAGCCAACAGATGCTATAAACCTTTCTCAGAGACGAGAAACAAGACACACAAAAATAAGTGTAGGGAACTGTACTCAATATCTCACTATTGCGGCGTGCAACCCGATCCAAATATGACTCTGTTGTGGCGTGCAACCCCATCCATACAACATACCCGTGGCGGCGTGCCACCCGATCCAAACAATATACCCGTGGCGGCGTGCCACCCGATCCACACAATAACCAACAAAGAAATATCCATCAGCCGTAATGCTTGTACTTACGAAATGCCCAAATATCGACCACAAACACGCCAAGTGCATAATACAACCCTGGGGAGACGAATAGCGCATACGCTACAAAAATCCAAGCACGACTAAGGTGCAATAAATGAACTACATCTCGAGAACCATCTTGCTCATATAACACTACAAGCTACACGGGATCACAACACATGTGCGAATAATCAAGCCGTCTCAAAACCCACATGGTACAATAGAGTATTACATGGAATAGATGATGGCAGGAATAACATCCAATGCCCGAAGATTCCTTTGTAAACAATGCTATGCGGAATGAACACATCCGATCTGACGTAGAGCACACATTCACATTAGACCCACCAACGAACCTCAATCCGATTCCGATCATACCATACTGGGCCAACAACTATTCAAGGATCCACAATGGTCCTATTCATGACACACACGAGCACCTATTTAATCTGGACCAAACTCCCACAGTCCACAACCAAATAACTAGAGCGCCTTTCAGGCATTAACTCTCACATTAGCGATAGTACCAGAAATTTCATGCTTGGTTTCAATCTTTAACAATCCAGTGACTAACATGTCACACTTATACAAATCTCCCCGTGGGATACGCTCCCACGACCTTCCGCACCAGGTAGCAAAGTCTACACATCCATACCACCAAGCGTACTAATTCTGTAAAGCAAATCAAAAATGCACAAATCAATACACCAAGCTTCTTACACATTACACCGTTCTTAGGTGACGCTAAAGAAAATGCCAGCTTACTCTGAACATCTGAATTCTTCCCTGCTCATCCGAGCTCGTGACATTCTTATCAACACCGAGCCGCAACCTTGATCCTCAACTTTCCATTCACATGCCGCTCACTGCACCTATCATGCCGCAACGCGAGAGTACAAGAATTCATCATAACCCCTGTACTACTAGTAGAATAGACACTTCATTGGCTAGAAACCTTACACTTAACTCATTTTAGAAGAACCATTGCAACACGCAACTGAATTCCCATAACCGCAGAGAATACAAACCTCGAATTGTGGTCTAAATTGCCATAACTCTTCTGGGATCTATTTACATATAACAAGGCCATTTGAATCAAATACCTCCCAAATCAATCAAATTATGGTGGCTGTCAAGCCCGCACGTACAACCACAACTCACCTGTATAACTTAACACGCCGAAGGAACTGATCATTGCTACAATCATGCTGATTCAAACCATTACTAACCGACCCAACTTCTTTCAATTTACTCTTGACTTGCCTTGGATATAATAATAGCTCCATTCAAAAACATAACGAACTCAATCAGTACTCATCCTGAGTGACCTGAATCACGAGAACATATATTCTCAATACCCATGAACTATCTCATACCCTCCTCAAACGCACAATAGCATCTCCAACTGGTCCACCCATTCCGCAAGACCTTCTGCGAATCCGAAGCTATTACTCCCATTCCTCCAATACTATCTCGTAGACACGATGATAACATAGAAATTTCCTTAAGTATTCTTCACACTCTATTGCAAAATCCTGGTCTTCAGTCACACGACGAAACCAAAATCCTTAGACACCGTGCTTACATCCTTGAACCCACTAGAACCACTATTGAGAGTCACCCGCTCTGACATGGTCCCGAATATAATCAAATTCCAATGCTCTATTAGCACATGAGCACTCCCAAAGAAGCAATCAGATGAATTCCTTTCCTTTTACATCACATCTACAAGAAGCATAAACTCTGAGTCTTTCCAAAACCTGCACATGAATCGATAAGGTGAAATATAGCACGCATTCATCAAGTTCTTCGCTCAAATTGCCCCTGATCTTTCCTTTTCTTAGTTGTAAATAATACACCAATGCACTGATAACCAGAAACCGTACAAGCATACAACCACACGATCCAATCGTAGGTGGTGGGCTCCCCCACTTAGCTTTAAGCTACCATCATATAATGTAGAATCCACATAGATTCCTCCTTCTCAATTACCATGATCTCGCATCGCCAACCCGCCAAATTCCTCGTAGTCTCTTGTTAAATTTTTCATGAACATTTCAAATTATCAGCCACAATCGCATTTTCGACCTTCTACCGGGTAGTAAGTAGAACTCTGCGTAGAAACTTCATCAAAATCATGTAACTGCTAACCTACTCACATGAGATGACCCACCTGTGGAATTCCATACCGACATCTTCCAACGACACTGCACTGGGTACCATTACCACGAAATCAGTAAACCCTTCTGAGCCTATGCTTGTCCACCGGCTGCCTAAGTCTATTCATTCCCCATTAACATCAACTGAAAGTCCGACAATACATTCCAAACTCGAAGTCACGTCGTATCCTATAACGATAATCAAGCTCTTACACCCCTAGACACTCCAAGTCAACTTCTTTTCGTCATATTCAACCTTCCTTAGCACAATAGCCACCATTCCAAATAAAATCCGTAGACCTAGTCACCGTTCACCATGATCCCCAAATCGCTCTAACTTTTCTTAAAGCATGTGGCTATCCTACCACAAAATCCATATGATACTCTGCCACTCCCACTTCAGTTAAACCATCTCCTTTAAGTAACTTCTCTATCTATGCTTTTCATACTTGACATACTAACAATTCAAACACCACGAGACACCTCCCACCATGTCCTTCCTCATCCTTCGCTGCCCAAATGTCGCCTCAAATCAAAACCCATCTCTGTAGCACCTGAACTAATAAATTGCTACCAACTCTAAGCCTCCTCGAAGACCATCTTTCTTGAGCCATCAACATTAGAAACACTGACTCGATTCTTAAACTGCTACACACTTGCCATCTCTGACAACTGCTTCTCAGGCACCATTTCACAACACCCTGCCCCGAAGGCAAATCAAAGAAGACCATAACACCGGCGAACCTTAATGCGTTCAAACAAGGACGACGATAACACATCACAAATGAGAATTCCACCACGCTCGAAAAAATCAAGTCTCATTACTCCATCAACTAAATTCTGAGCATCTATAGTCTGATTGCCTTTCCTCTGCTGGAATTAAATGCCGAACCTCTAAACCATGCATTGAGAAATCCTCCTGTCAAGTCATTCACTGCCTCGACACATAAACAAGCACCCTACCATTACACCAACACTGTGCGATAACAACGCATGAACATCATAATAATATGTGCATAGCCTCGAAACCATAGGAAATACAGATACTGGGTTGAAACGAAAGATCACTCTTTCACAAGGCGACGATAATAGCCTGCTCGAATACACAAGGAGAAACATTCTACACCACGTCTGCAGCACCACTACAACTCCTCGATGTCCAATTGATAAGAAGCGCTCTACGTCACATAAGATTGAGTAGGAAGGAAATGAAGGCATAAGCTCCAATGGAGTCAAACCGCACAAATAGGAATCAAGAAGGGAAGTGCTCCTAACAACCCTGTAGCCTCTCGAAGGTAGGTACAAACGTCTCCGTGCCAATCCTCAAGACTCTACTAGACTTGCTCATGACTCGTGAGACCCAACTGAACCTAAAGCTCTGATACCAAGCTATCACGATCCAAAACCCACTATAGGTCGTGATGATGCCCAACGTCGCTGTTAGGCAAGCCAACGGTGAATTACCAACCTAATTGTTCATTTTATTATTTTTAAAATCATGAATCTTATTAGATTGAGAGATCGATGCCTCAAAAATTGTACATACGTATGATTTAAGTAAAATATAAAGTAAAAGTGTTTCAATAGTAAGCAAAATCATAAACAAATTCTAGAACACTCCAAAATCCGGTATCACAAGTGCATGAGCATTTACTAAGTAGTATAATAATAATACAATATCTGCCCGGAATGTAAATAAGACAAAATAAATTAAATAGTACGATGAAGACTCTGTGGGCTACGATATGTAGCCTGGAATGCAGCTCACCATAAAGTCTCCTCAGCAGTTGCACATACGCGCCAAGATGACCACCAATTGAACTTGTAAGATCCTGCACATTTAGTGCAGAAGTGTAGCATGAGTACGTAAATCAAAGCGTACCCAGTAAGTATATAGCCTAACCTCAGAGAAGTAGTGACGAGGGGTCGAAATCGATACATATGATAAATCATAAGCAGATATGAAACACAACAGCAATAATAGGGTAAAACTGTAAGTTACATAATCTTCCAAAAATTTCTTTTAAGGATATAAATTTCCCAGTCTCGTGTTCTATCTCAATTGCTCAGATATATTAAGTGCTAGAAACCAACGGATAAGGAACACCATAATAAATGTCGGGCATCAGTGGGAGGAAAATCTCATGAATATTCGGACTGCTAGCGATATAACGCATGATTATTGCGAGGTCGTTCGACCCGATCTAGAATAATGTGTACACTGCCGAGGGTCTAGCGGCACGAACCATAGATGCATCTATTACACTGCCGAGGCGTTCGTCCCGCTCCACAAGAAAGGAAAGAAAATTACGAGACACGTGTTTACAATACAGTACATGAGCACAAAGTGAATATAACCTTTACCGTTTCTCAAATAACTTGCCAACAACTCAAGGTGATATATATATATATATATATATATATATATTTCTAAATCAATTTCAAGTATAAATTTATTTAATTAAGCCAACAGAGTGAGTTCAAATGACTCAAATATTACATGATAAAGTTCTAAGTTTACCCGGACATAAACATGCTTTAGCTATGTATGGACTCTCGTCATCTCGTGCGTACGTAGTACCCACAACTAGTAGCACATAACAATTACATCGCCTAGGGGCTAGTTTCCCCCTCACAAGGTTAGATAAGAGACTTACCTCGCTCTGAAGTTCCATAACCGGCTCCAACGCCTCTTTAACACCTCAACTCAAAGCCAAACGTTCTGAAACGAGTCAAAAAACGTGCAAATCAATCAAAATATACTCCAATGCTTACAATTTAACAATTTATAATGATTCTCAACTCCGCTCGAAAAGTCAATAAAGTCAACTCTCGGGCTCACGTGTCCGAATTTTAAAAATTATCAAAATAATTATTACCCATAACTTATATAGTTTATATTCCGAAAATCATCCAATTTCGACCATGAATTGACCCTCAAATGAAGGATTTACCTCTCATAACTTTGGGGCTCAAACCCCAATTTCTAAAACCTAAATAAGGATAAAAATGATAATCAACAAAGATAATCATGAAAAAATATCAAAATAAAGTTCACATATTTATCCCCTTGTTGAGATGAGAACAACGCTGCGAAAAGCACCTCAAACGAAGCTCTAGAACTCAAGATATGCTCAAAATACTAAAATGCTTGGTCTGCCCATTTAAAACACTGTCCAGATGATTTTTGTTTTTCGCGTTCGCGAACAGTAATTTTTTGCATTGACCGGTCAACCCAAATTTCCTTCTTCGCGTTCGCGGGACCTCCCTTGCGTTCGCGAAGAACAAAGTCTGCACCAGAAACCATCAATCTTTCCCGACACGGAAATGGGCATAACTCTCTCATACGACCTCGGAATTCGACGATTCTTATTGCTATGATTCCATAATTACGATACGGATCTAATGGTTCAATTCAATCACAAATAAAAGGTCGTTTTCTCAATGCAATACCCTTTATGTCCAAAGAAACGACGTTGAAACATCAAATAAGAGCGCGATACAACCCAAACACATCCGAAACACACCTGAGGCCCCTCGGACCCCGTCCAATTACATAAACCAGTACCAAAATATAACACAAACCTACTTGAGGTCTCAAATCACACCGAAAATTATTAAAACCATGAATCGATGATCAAATCCTCCTTTTAACTTTCAAACATTCAAATTTCGATGAACACGTCCGAATTACACTTAAACATTCCGGAATGGCGCCAAACTTTACGTACAAGTCATAAATTATGATACGAACCTATTCCAAGGTTCAGAACCCCAAACGGATATCGTTAACACCAAAGTCCACTTCAAACCAAACTTAGAAAATTCTAAAACCTTCGAATTGTCAACTTTTCACAATAAGCGCTGAAATGCTCCCGGACCACCCAATACTCAACCCGAACATACGCCCAAAGTACGAAATCATCATACGAACCTATTGGAACCTTCAAATCCTGATTCTGAGGTCGTTTACTTAAAAGTCAAACCTTGGTCAACTCTTCCAACTTAAAGCTTCCAAATTGAGAATTTTCCATCCGAATCAACTCCGAACTTCCAGAAATTCAATTTCGACTTCGCATACAAGTCATATTACATGAAATGAAGCTACCCAGGGCCTCAAACCACCGAACGACATGTTAGAGCTCAAAACGGCCGGTCAGGTCGTTACAAAACGACCCCTAAGAGCATGAATATACCAATTAGAAATTAAGTACCACACACTATAAAAAGTATTACACATCACATTACTTATACAATAATTATAACTAATAGTTTGTTTGACCAAGCTACAAAAATCAGCTTATTTTGAGAAGTATTTTTTTTCAAAAGTGCTTTTCTCAAAAGTACTTTTGGTGAGAAGTAGTTTGTGTTTGACTAATTAATTTGAAAAGAAGTTCTGAGCAGCAATTAATGTTTGGCCAAGCTTTTAAAAATTGCTTCTAAGTGTATTTTTCTCAAAAGTACTTTTCAAAAAAATGCATTTGGAGAGAAGCTATTTTTTTCTGCTTCTCCAAAACTGATTCTACTTCTCCTCAAAAGTACTTTTTTTTCTTCCAAAAGGTTGGCCAAACACTTCAACTTTGAAAAAAAAATACTTTTTTTAAAATAAATAAAAGTGCTTCTAGGATTGAAAAAGCTTGGTCAAACAAGTTATAATGAGTACAGTAATATCACAAGCTAAATTGCACTAGGAGTCTAATAGTGTGAAAAAAATACCAATTATATTTATATAGCAAACCATGTTGCAATAAGTTGAGAGGATAGGGCCCTTTTCTGAAACCTTCGTCAAGTCTTTTCCCTCTACTCCCAAATAATAAGTGCAAGAATGTGGACACTACTACAATTGTTACAATTATTAAAGCTTCCTAAGCATTCATTAAATTACATGCAATAAGAACAAAAGTTCTCCTCATAATTGAAGCAACATTTTGTCCTCAACTATCTTTCGTTTAACAATTTCGAAACAATAATCTAATCACATAAGAAATTTCTTATTTTACCTTTAATCATGCATGTTATGTCTTATATACCAACAACAATTAAACTAGGGCAAATCTCTTTATTCCTCTTATTATCTATTTTTTTCTGGAGGGATCATTAAGATTGTTGATATTGATAAGATAACGAAAAACATTCTACCCATTGATTGAGTAATATTCTTGCTTTAAATTCTATAATGCCTTAGGATTATATATATATATATATATATATATATATATATATATATATATATATATATATCAATAAGCCTAATATATATATATATATATCAATAAGCCTTAATGTTCCAACTCAAGTTTTCTTCATCAAAGCAGGGTTTTTGTGGGAGCGATGGTAATGCATATATTATGTGTTCGACTGAACCCAGTAACTTTGGTCTAAATTGCGTATTTGTTTTAAGAAATTTATTGAACATGTACAAAAATTTTAATTTAGAATGCAGTATCTTAAACGAACTAGAATTTCAAACTCAAACTTCAAACTTGGCTCCGCTTGTGATTGTGGTGATCTATCTACCCGAAAGAAAAGATGCAAATACGATAAAGGACGACCAAAGCTTCATATGTATCTTGACTTGAACAAGTTTAACTTTTGTATATCCGAGCTATTCAACGCTGTCAAATCTGAAAATTTCAAGCTTTCAATTTATGTAAAGCACGTTCTACAACAATGGCCCCTTTACCAATTTTATATCCACTACGAGAACTGCACATCGAACTAGTTAAATAAACATTAAAAGAAAAAAAAAAGAAATGACAAAATGGTAATAATAGAATATAGCTATCACGTAAGGACAAGGTCTCCACGAATATGCTTACAAGTCATCAAAGTGGAATCTTTGCAGATTGCAATATACTACCTTGAGGCTTGAGCAGAGTACCTTTGGCCTTAGTATTTAAAATGTTTAAACAATCTTTGTTAGAGGATAATAAAACTAGTCTTGATCTCTTGATATATACACCAAATTGTATGAATTTGGTGTAGGAGAATGTACTTGAATTAACTTTCGTTAAGTAAATGATGAAAAAAAGTGGTAGAACACATATATCATATATTTATTGAGTTGATATAAATATAGAACATAAGATTATTCTTATCTAGCTTATCACTATCCTTTAATTTGAGAAGAGCATTGGAATTTCTTTGCATTTCCTTTTCATGCTTGCCAATTCTATGATTAAGCAAGTTTTTAACAATTAGATTCAATTATTTAGGACTATTAGATATTGTCTTTTAGATTTTCAAAGTGTCTCTTCTGCTTCATGCACTCAAACATCATTTTATTTTGTGTATATCTTGAGTTACAACAACATAATGTCCCTCAGTCATATCAGTGCCTACAAAATTGAAGTTTTCATATCGAGCTGAATTTATCAGAAAATTGAAGGAACATCTTTGAATCTTTTTAATCATGAGAGGAACTCAAAACGGAGAGATAATATTCTATAATGATAATTAAAGTGTCTAATAGAAGGGATCCATCCCAACAAAATAGGCATGTGCCAGCCAAATAAAACTTGGCTAACAACTCTTTTTTGGAGTCAAATAAGTGGAGGAGATTAATACATCTCTGGTAGTATTCTTGGAGGCTACGTATTTTCTCGGAGCTCTCTCACTTCTTCAAACACACCAAAAAACAGAGAGAAATAATAGAAGTTAGAGAGAGTAATCCACAGATCGTAGTCTGTGAGATAAATAGTGAGTGTGACTAATATTATTGTGAGGTATTTAAAATAAAGAGTATTATTCCTTTCGAAGTTATAGTAGTCTCTTGACACTACTAAAGTTGTAATATTATAGTGGTAATATTGCTCCGCTCAAGTATTGTATTTACCCCGTTAAAAAATTTGGTATCTTTATTACTCTCTTGTGTTATTGTTATTTATCGTGGATATTATTCCTGTACGGGATATTATTTTTCCAACAACGTGATATCAGAGTCATGATGAATAATAGTCCGTTGTCTTTTCAGTACCCCCGTCTCACAAAAGATAATTACGAGAAATGGTGTCTACATATGAAAGTCATTCTTGGCTCCGAGGATGTGTAAAAAATCGTAGACAGAGGCTATGCAAAACCCGATAATGAGGAAGCTCTGCCTAAAAATGAAAAAGATGTCTTGGCAAAGACAAGGAAGAAGGATCAACAAGACCTCACGCTCATCCACCAATGCTTGGATGATGCCATGTTTGAGAAGATGGCAGATGCTACCACCTCAAATGAAGCTTGAGACATTATACAAAATTCTCTCCAAGGAGTTGACAAAGTAAGGAAAGTAAAACTTCAAACTCTAAGGGCTGATTTTGAAGTTTTAAAAATGAAAGAATCCGAATGCATTTCAGATTATTGTTCAAAAGTGAAGGCTATTGTGAATCAATTAAGAAGATACGGGAAGGACATAGAAGATGTCCATGTGGTAGAAAAGATCCTTCGCACTTTAACACCTAAATTCGATTTTGTGGTGTGTGCTATTAAAGAGTCTAAAGATTTAGACTATATGATGGTGGAGCAGTTGGAGGGTTCTTTACAGGCCCACGAAGAAAAGATCAAAAGGAGACAAGAAGTGCCATTGGAGCAAATTCTTAAAACTCAGGCATCCTTCAAGGATTATGGAGGTGAAAAAAGCTATCGTGGGATCAACAAAATAATGAATAAAGGTATGACAAATAAAAAATTAAGTGTTATAATTGTCATAAATTTGGCCATTACTCTTAGGAATGTCGTAGCAATGTTGAAGAGAAAACTAACCTTGTTGAGAACAAGAAAGAAAAGGATGAGTCGACATTATTATTGGCACTCAAGGAAGAAGATAGAAATGATTGTAGCTCGTGGTATTTGGACAATGAAGCAAGCAATCATATGTGTGGATGCAAAAAAAAGGTTTGTGGAGATCAATACGACGGTGAGAGGTAATGTGTCCTTTGGAGATACTTCATAGATTCAAATCGAAAGAATAAGTACGATTCCGATCTCCTGTAAAAATGGTGGCCACAAGTTAATTCAAGATGTTTATTATGTGACAAAATTAAAATGTAATATTTTGAGTTTGGGACAACTTCTTGAAAAGGGATATGATATTCACATGAAAAATATGCATCTTTGGCTTAGAGATTCAAGTGGAATTCTAATTGCTAAAGTGCATATGGCAAAGAATAGATTATTTTTTCTGAATCTTAAGATAATTGATGCAAATTGTTTGAAGGCTAATGTGCAAGATAAATCATGGTGTTGGCACATGCGATTTGGGCACTTGAATTTTGAAGCGCTCAAATCAATGGGAGAAAAGAACATGGTGCATGGGATACCATCAATCAATTATCCCAATCAATTGTGTGAAGCTTGTCTTCTTGGAAAACATGCAAGGAGGAGTTTTCCGAAGGAGTCCATGTCAAGAGCAACCATGCCAATCCAACTTGTTCACACTGATGTGTGTGGGGCAATCAATCCACCTTCCTTTGGTAAAAGTAAATACTTTATTCTATTCATTGATGACTTTAGTAGAAAGACTTGGATTTATTTTTTAAACAAAAAATTTGAAGCTTTTGCTACTTCTAAAATTTTTAAAGTACTTGTGGAGAAAGAAAGTAGCTATGAAATAAAATCTTTAAGGTCCGATAGAGGAGGCGAATTCACTTCAAAAGAATTTAATGACTTCTGTCTTAATATGTCTAGATGTATGTTGAAAGCTAAATGTATGCCCAAGAAATTTTGGGTCGAAGCTGTTTCTTGTACAATTTATTTGAAAAATAGGTCTCTAACAAGAAATGTTAGAGATCAAACCCCTCAAGAAGTATGGAGTGGAAGAAATCCAAGTGTTAAGCACTTGAGAATCTTTGGGAGCATAGCCTATGCTCATGTGTCATAACAAGGGAGAGCGAAGCTTGACGATCAAAGTGTCAAACATGTGTTTGCTGGCTATGATATGAGTTCAAAAGGCTACAAGTTATACAACTCAAGTAGCGGCAAAGTGATGCTAAGTCGCGATGTTGAATTTGATGAAGAATTGACATGGAATTGGGAAGCTCAAGAAGAAACTTCATATGATTTTCTTCCATACTTTGGTGATGAAGAAGAACCAGAGAACGTGGAACCTGCGTATGATACAACTCCACATCCTTCTCCAACTGATGATTTCAAGAAGAAGGAAGAGCTTCTTGTATTTCTGTATATTAATTTACATCAAGAGTACTGACATTTTATACAATGAATCCTATGTC
This sequence comes from Nicotiana tomentosiformis, assembly GCF_000390325.3. NCBI lineage: Eukaryota > Viridiplantae > Streptophyta > Magnoliopsida > Solanales > Solanaceae > Nicotiana > Nicotiana tomentosiformis. The sequence goes on from NC_090812.1 coordinate 103,487,469, forward strand.
TAAACTAGAAAGTGAAATCAGTAATTGCTACAATCAAGCTACAAAATAAAATCAGCCTATAATTAGGCTAGAGAATAAAATCTAATCTAGTCATATCTTTATACTAATTACATTAATAAATACTACCCCTCAAGTTGGTGCAATGATGTCGAACATTCTTAACTTGCAAACCAAAGTGTGAAAAGTCTTTTTGCTGAAACCTTTTGTGAGCATATCCGCTAGCTGCTTTTCTGACGATACATGAAGCAAACTCAAGGTACAACTAACAATCTTTTCTTTGATGAAATGTCGATCAATTTCAATATGTTTTGTTCTATCATGTTGAACAGAATTATGAGTTATACTGATCGCAACCTTGTTGTCGCATAGCCAAATAAGTTCACAAACACCCTGGGCCATTACTCTATATTCTGCTTCTGCACTGGATCTGGCAACTATATTTTGTTTCTTACTTCTCCAAGTAACTACATTCCCTCCCACGAATGTACAATAACCGGATGTAGATCTTCTGTCATCTAGAGATCTAGCCTAATCTGCATCTGTAAAGGCTTCTATCTAGAGGTGACCATGTTTGGAGAAAAGTAAACCCTTTCCTGGTGCAGACTTCAAATACCGCAGTCACTGAGCATTCTAAGTCACACGGAAAAAGAGGTCAAATGGCAAAACCATACACCCGTTTGGCTCATCGCGGAGTATAACTCACATCCAAACATCTGATTGGGGAACGGGGCAATGCCCATGAACCTCCAATGGAAAGGGAAGGCCTGCCAGGCCGTATGCCTGTGGGTACAAGATTCTTTTAAAAAGCGAGGGCTGACTCATAGACCTGGGACACCTTTCTGAACACCTGACCTCTAAATGTGAAAGACAACTTCTATATGAGGATCTCGTGGATCGTGTATGAGTTGACTCACCAAGCTAACTGAATAGGCTATGTCTGGCATAGTGTGAGAGAGATAAATAAGTTTTCCAATCAACCTCTGATATCTCTCCTTATCAATTGACTTTCCAACCCCAGTTTGTAACTTGTGATTGCTTTCAATGGGAGATTCTGCTGGTTTGTAACCCGTCATACCAATTTCTTTCAAGAGATCTCAGATATATTTCCTTTGAGAAATAAAGATTTCTCTTTTTGATCTAGCAACCTCAATTCCCAAGAAGTATTGCAACTTCCCTAGATATTTGATCTCGAATTCCTGGGCTAATAACTGCTTCAATCAGGCCATCTCTTCATTATCATTCCCTGTCATTACTATGTCATCAACATAAACTATGAGAAGAATGATTTTACCCTTTTGGTGTTTTATGAAGATGGTATTATCAACATTACTTTGTTGGTAACCAAAGGAGATCATCGCTTTGCATAATCTGTCAAACTAAGCTCTTGGAGATTGCTTCATTCCGTACAAGGCTTTCTTCAGTCTGTACACTTTTCCTTGATTTGTTCAGTATCAAATCCAAGAGGAATCTCCATATACACCTCTTTTTCTAAGTCTCCATGAAGAAATGCATTATTCACATTAAACTGTTGTAAGTCCCAATCAAGATTAACTGCATAAGACAAAAGAATTCTAATAGTGTTCATTTTTTTAACATGGGCAAATGTCTCTTGATAGTCTACTCCATAAGTTTGAGTGAACCCCTTAGCCACCAGTCTTACTTTGAATCTTTCAATCGAACCATCAGCTTTGTAGTTCACAGTAAAGACCCATTGGTATCCAACCAATTTCTTATTTAGTGGTGAAGTGACAAGATCCCAAGTATCATTCTTTAATAAGGCCTTCATTTCTTCAATCATAGCTTGCTTTCATTTAGGATCTGCAAAAGCTTCCCTCCAATTCAGGGGAATAGACATAGAAGAAATAGATAAGGCAAAAGCTCTATAGGAAGGAGATAAGGAATTATAGGAGACAAAGTTAGATAAGGGATGTTTGGTGCAAGATCTGACTCCTTTTCTGTTAGCAATAGGCACATCTAAGTCACTAGAAAATTTAGATAACTCACTAGTAGAAGAGGTTTCAACAACAGAAGAGGATTCAGCTTCAGCAGATTGCATGATGGCTTCTTCAACTCTCTTTTTTCTTGAATAAGTTATCAAATCAGGTTTATCCAAACGCCAAATAGACCCCCCCAAATTCTTTCTTCAATTTCACTTTCGCTTATCTTAGTGGCTTCAACCGTGAAAATCATCTCTTCATCCTTATAGCTCTCTCCCTAAAGAGGTGATGGTGCTTTATTGTAATAGGGCTCAAATTTGCGAAAGGTAACATCCATGCTGGCGAAGGATCTCTTAGAATAAGGATGATAACATTTATACCCTTTATGCGTTGGAGAATACCTAATAAAGACACATTTAATAGCTCTAGGATCAAGTTTTCCCGAACTCCTAGTGTGAACAAAGAAAACATAACCAAACACCTTCGGAGGAACAATATAATCATTCTTACCCTTCAAAGCTTCCAAAGGACTCTGAAAATTGAGACTTTTAAGTGGCGTTCTATTGATAAGGTAGGAAGCTACTAGAATGACATCCCCAGTAAGGTTTTGGTAGATTCATAGTAAATATTAGAGATCGTGCCACTTCAAGCAAATGCCTATTTATCCTTTCAACAACCCAATTTTGTGCACTAGTATAAGGACAACTACTTTGATAGATTATCCCAAAAGACTCCAAATAAGCACCAAAATCTTTACCCATATATTTTGTGTCATTTTCAGTTCGCAAGATGTTTATCTTGACCTCAAATTTGGTACAAATTATCTTACGAAATGACTGAAAATAGGTGAAGACTTCATTTTTGGCCTTTAACAAATACACATAAGTCATCCTAGTGCAACAATCAATAAAAGTAACAAACCATCGACTACCAGATAAGGAAACTGTTTGAGTGGGACCCCATACATCAGAATGAATAGTCAAAAAAAGGATAGTACTTTTATTATCACTTAAAGGATAAGAGTTTCTAGTGTTCTTGGCATATTCACAAGCATCACAAAACAAATATTGAAACTCAATTCTAGAAAACAAACTAGGATATAATTTATTTAGAACAAAAAAGGATGGGTGCCCCAACCGTCTATGCCACTGTATTATTTCTTGGTTGACATTCTTATTTCCTCCAAAAAAGGCTTGACCAAAGTCTCGAGTTCCATCAATCCAATATAAGTCATCATGCAATCTACCACTACCAATCCTCTTCCTTGTTTGAAGATCCTGAAAAATATAATAATCAGGGAAGAACTCGATACTACAATTTAGTTTTTTGGTGATGGCGCTAACAAATAACAAGTTAACGGAAAACTCAGGTACATGAAGAACGGATAACAATGTAATATCAGGTGTACAGATAACATAACCTGTTCCATAGACAGGAGTTAGGTAGCCATTGGCTATTCTGACACAATCCCCTTTGGGACTAGGAGAGTAGTTTTGAAAGCCTTTAGAGAAGCCTGTCATGTGTCTATTCGCACCAAAATCAATAATCCAAGAATTAAGATGGGCATTAAAGGCAATACCTGACTGCACGTAATTGAAAGTCCCAACATTAGAAGTGTAAACTTTGTTCAAGAGACAGCGAAGGTGCTGAACTTCCTCTGAAGACAAAGTTTCTCCTGAAGCAGTTTCTCTGAATGTTTCCACATTTTCTGCAATATTAACTTGACCTGTTGATAGACCGACATGCTTGGCTGCACGACCTCTAGTTGGTCTACCATGCAGTTTCCAGCATGTCTCTTTTGTATGTCTTGACTTTCCACAGTAATCACAGTGCAAATGATCTTTATTAGAAGTGAATGCCTTTGTTTGCTCATGAGACACAATTAACCCAGATTTCTCGGTTGGTGCTGAATAAAGCATGAATCCTCGTTGGCTCTATTCCTGTTGAACATAAGAGTATGCATCCTCAAGAGAAGGAAAAAGAACTTTACCAAGCACTTGAACCCTGATCTTATCGTACTCTGGGTTCAAACCGGCCAGAAAATCATATATCCTTTCTTTTTCAACCAATTTCTGAAAGAGAACTGCATCATCGATACACTTCGCTTGGAGATCCTGATAGTAGTCAATTTCATGCCATAACCCAGTTAACTTAGAATAGTATTCAGTGATAGTCAACTAACCTTGCTTAGCGACATGAATCGTATTTCGAATTTTAAAGACCTGAGCGTCATTTCCCTTACGAGAATAAGTGCGCTTAGTAGAATTCCAAATTTTTCAGCAGTATCAAGCAATAAATACTGTTTAGAAATTTGAGGGTGCATAGTATTCAAAAGCCATGTCATAACTAGAAAATTATCTGAATCCCATTGACTATAGCTAGCATAAATCACAACAAGTGCTTTCTTTTTCTCCCGTAATATAACTAAGCAACTTTCTAGACTTAATAAAAAGTAAACAAGATCTTGACCAAGCAAGATATGTACCATCCCCATCCAATTTAACTGCGCTAACTTATGAAACATAATTAACCATTTGTGAAAGAGAATTATCTATTGATTTGGGGTCCCCCATTATTTCACAAGTACCAGTCCAAAAGCCAAAAAAAAGGAATCACAATTTGAAATAATCAAACCTAGAAAACGAAATTGCTCTTTTCTACCAAAGTATCAAACCTTAACTCCAAGGATGAGAGAAAAAACAGCAAACTTCGCTGGAGAACAAGATCTGAGAAGCTGACTACCTCCAATGAGAGAAAAAAAAAATTGGAATTGTTGTAGGCTCGGAATTTGCTAGCGATTTGAAAGGAGCAAAAAAATTCCAGAAAAAATCGCCGGAAGGCTATCTACTCACCGACACATGAGATATATGCGTCGCTAGAGTCAGAGTTGTTGACAGCGCGTGGCGGTGCGTGGAGAGGCCCTTCTCGGAACTGCTTACTATGGTTTTGTCGCCGTCGCCCGAGGGAGCTTGTAGTGGTGTTAGTTTTTCCACACTACTGGTATATAATTGTTTCGATGTGTACAACTACTGTGAGGGAGGAAAAACTCGACCTCTTCAAAGAACTGGAACCCTATAGTGCTGCTGAGGGAGGAAACTCACCTCAAAATGGCAGTAGAGGCTCTGATACCATGATGATTTCAAGAAGAAGGAAAAGCTTCTTGTATTTCTGTATATTAATTTACATCAAGAGTAATGACATTTTATACAATGAATCATATGGCTAAACTAGGAAATGAAATCAGTAATCGCTACAATCAAGCTACACAATACAATTTGCCTATAATTAGCATAGAGAATAAAATCTAATCTAATCATATCTTTCTACTAATTACACTAATCAACACTAATGGTAGGCTATAATCTCGTGTTTAGTCTCTTATTGCACTTTAATTTACTACACTTTGATTGAGTTGAGCTTTAATCGCTAGTGTTTTGCACTAATTGTGTGTTTTATACCTTGTAGGAGTAATTCCTAGCTATGTAGATGTTTTGGAATGAATTCAAGCTATTTTGGAGCTTTGAAGTCTGAGTAAAATCCCAAGGATTAAGTTGGGATCGTGTTCAGGGAACAACGGATAATAGTGCACATAACGAGAGAAACGAAGAATTGAGCAGAACGCCACCCAGGTGTGCGAGCACGCACTGGGCGCGCAAGTCAGGCAGAACACTCTCCAAAGTGCGTGGCCATATGTGCGAGCACACCTCTAGGTGCGTGGCCGCGCACGTCCAATCCCGGAATCGTCCTATTTCACATAGGAAAAGGAGTTTTTGTTTGGACCCAACCCTAATTGGTATATATATGGCAAAACGGTATTTTCTTAACTTTTGATACATCTAAGACCTAAGGAGGCTAAGGAGGAGTTATAGAAGCAAAAGCACAAGGAGTTCATCATTTAATCCTTACTCAAGACACGAGTTTGGATCGTTTTATGTTTTCCTTTACTTTAAACATATTTGTGATGAATTACTCCATATCTATGGAGTAGTTATCTTTAGGATTTAATGGATTTGGTGTATTGATATTTGTTTGTGGATTATAACTCTAATTTTTATGTCATTTGGATGATTTAATTGTTGCATCTATATTCACATGTTCATGTAATCGAGAGAGGCATAGCTTGTGATATTGTTGCATTATCTTGTTGGTTGAGTTCATTAATTTTTCTTAGTAATCGAAAGAAGCTAGTTGAATTATTGTTTAACCCTAGTTAGGAGGATAATCGAGAGAGGTTATCCTAAAGACAAATCCACTACGAATTCTTGCATATCTTCACTGAGCTTAAATTTGGTTCATCTTGTGAGGTTGAGACTTAATCGAGAGAGGAGTTTCTACTAAACGTTTGAACTAATAATTGAATGAATTCGAGAGACTCACTTGAATATTAGAAGTGAATTACTAGAGTTAAATCCTAGGCATTTATCTTGCACCTATCCAATCAATCCCTATTTTCTCCTCTTACTTACTTTTGTTCGAGTGTCATTCACCAATAAGTTAGACTCTTAGTTAATTGTAGTTTTTAATCACATAATCCTCAACTAGTGATCATATTAGATAGCAACCAAGCTATAAACTACGAAAATACCGTTTAAATCCAATCCATGTGGATACGATATTATGTTATACTATATTCGACTAGTGAGCATATTTAAGTGTGTGTTTTGCGCTCGTCAAATTTTGGCGTCATTGCCGGGGATTGGCAATCAATAGTATTGGAAATAGTTTATAGTGCTAATTCAGGAATTTTTCTTTTTCTTTTATTTTTTTTCTCTTTTACGTTTGGTGTTCCTTAACTGTGCGTGGTAAGAGTGGTGCACGACTCGATCCTCCGGGAAAGAATTGCTATCTTATGACCCATAGATAGAAAAATAACTGTGACAACTGAGGAAGGAAAGAAATCTCCCCGACAATATAGAGAAGGTTGGGCAATCCTCAGCCAAATAAATCATGGTTAGAGATGATGATAATGTGGATTTGGATGCAAGAGAGGCAACCCAACAATGAGAGAAAGCTGCAAAGGATGCTGAGGAACCATCTATTAGAGATGCACAGATAATCTATGAAGAATAGAGAGCTCGGAGAATGTCTCAAAATCAACCTTTGGCTGCAGACCAGTTCGAAAATATAGCTCCTGGTGCTGGGAGACCACTTAGCGATTATGCTAGACCGGTCTACAACCATGACTTATCAAATGTGAGACCACCTCCAGTTGCAGCTAACAATTTTGAGTTGAAGTAGGGGCTGCTTCAAACTCTGCAAAACAACTGTGTCTTCAAAGGAAAGATAAACGAAGATCCAAACAATCATCTGATGGACTTCAAGGAGATTATGAACACCTTTCAATACAATTGTGTGTCCCAAGATGCAGTCTACTTAAGGGCATTCCCCTTCACACTCAAGGATGATGCAAAGCACTGGCTTCGAAGCCTGCCTAATGGATCGATTAGAACATGAGATGAGATGACCAGAAAATTTCTTGATAAATATTTCTCATCAGCTAAGACAGGCAAGTTTAGAAGAGAAATCCATAACTTCTCCCAGATCGAGACTGAAATTGTGTTTGAAGCATGAGAGAGGTTTAAGGAGATAGTGTGAAAGTGTCAACATAGAAAAATTGAACTCTGGATGCAACTCCAGGATTTTTGGGATGGTTTGATACCTGTCTCACGTAGAACATTGAGTAATGAAGCCGGAGGCCCGTTGATGAAGAAGACTCCAGAGGAGATAGTCACAATTGTCGATGAGTTATCTGAGGATGCAAATCAGTGGCCCTTTGAGATTGCTGAAAGAAGAAGATCAACTGGTGTTCACCAAGTTGATGCTAACACATTTGTGCAGGTACAACTTGATGCTATGGCCAAAGAAATAGGGAGGCTGACCTTAGCCTTGATACAAAGTGAGCCTCATGCAACATGTGATATATGTGGAAAATGACACCCTACTCATGAGTGTCAAGCCTCAACTGGGAATTTAATGTTGTTGGGAATTATAACTTTAATGCAATGGATCATAAGCACCCCAGTTTTTCATAGAGTGCACCTGGGGGTACTGCAAATGCATGGCAACAAAACAACTCCAGATTCCAGGGATAAGGAGCTCCAAGCTTCCAAAATCAGCAGAGGCCGCAGTTCCAATCTCAACATTCCACTCAGACTAGGATAGAAGGTCTAATGAAGTCTTTCATTGTCAATACAGATGAGAGATTAAATGCTCATAGTGCAGCTATCAAAGAACTTGGCACAAGGTTGCGAAACTTGGAGAAGCAAGTGGGGAAAATTGCAACTATATTGTCTGAGATAATTCCAGGAACTCTCCCTATTGATACTGAGAGAAATCCTAAAGAAACGATAAGTGATATGACCTTGAGAAGAGGGCAAGTGTTAAAAGATCCCACTCCAATCCAAAAAGAGGCTGAAACCTGAAAAAGAAAGTGGGGAGCAACTGAAAATTGAAGTTGATAAGAAGAAGAAAGGCAAGAAGGGAGTAGAGAAAAAAAAGAGAAAACTTCGAGAAGGGAGGAACATGATGTGAGCGAGCATATGCCTGCTCTACCTTTTGCCTAAAAACTATATAGAGAAAAGCTGGACAAGTAATTTGAGAGATTTCTATATATGCTGAGACAGGTCAATGTGAACTGCCATTCACCGAAGTGCTCTCACAAATGCCAGCTTATGCCAAATTCTTGAAGGAAATCCTGACAAACAAGAGGAAGATAAAAGAGACCTCAGTGGTCAAGCTCATAGAGCATTGCAGTGCAATCTTACAAAACAAACTCCTACAAAAGTATGGATATCCAGGGAGTTTTACTATACCTTGCTCTTTAGGCACTCTTAACTTTGATAAATCGTTATATGATTTTGGTGCCTCAATTAACTTAATGCCTTTTTATATTTACAGGAAGATGGAGAATGAGATTGGAGAGATAAGGTCTGCACCAATATCTTTGCAGCTGGCAGACCAAACAACTATCATACCCGAGGGGATAGTGGAAGATATCTTAGTTCGGGTAGATAAGTTTGTATTCCTGTAGACTTTATAGTAGTGAAGATGGAAGAGAATAAGGAGGTCTCCCTCATTCTAGGAAGACCATTCTTAGCGACGGGTAGAGAAATATTGGACATACATTATAGAAAACTCATGCTTAGAGTGTGTGAGGAGATGGTGACTTTTGAGATGAATGTAGAAACGGGGGTGAAACGGGAGAAGCCAGCTGCAAGTGTTGAGTGGAAGGTAAAGAGTTCAAGAGATAAGGCTCCAATGATTGAGAAAGATAAGTATAGGGTGTATCCCAAGAAGGATAAGAAGAAGCTGTCTGCATAGATGTGTGCACTAGTTCAGACGAGAAGAATGGAGCCTTACTTTGATTCAGACCCCGACTAGAGATTCCAGGAAGTTTTCTCTATCTTATGCTTTTTAATTGTGTGTCATGGGGACATGCCACAACTTAAAGTGTGAGGTGAGGGATATTTGTATATTGTATGTATATTATGTTTAGTTTTACTTTTGTTAGTTTGAGTAGTTAGAGAAATTTTTTTTTAAAAAAAACATTAAAATTTTATAATTTTTGATTTTTCCCGACGACGGATATCATTCGATAGGTTTCTTGAGGGATTAAAGTCGAAGGAAAAAGACAAAAAGATTTTCTTTTGTAGGGTAGTGTAATAATTCTCCCATGATATTTTTTTGGGCCACGGTTCTTTTCCAAGGTTTTTATTTGAACTAGGTGTAGTTAGTTTTTAATTTTTGTTAGTAATAGGAAACCTTGTGCTATGATTTGAATTAAAGACAATGTCCCTTAACTTTATTATGCCTTGAGAATAGCTAGTGCTTTAGATGTGACGCTTAGGCTCAATTTTTGACTCTTGTATAAGTACCTTATAGTGTATGATCTTAACTTTACTTCACTGCTTTGATTAGAGGGTCTTGATAGTCCAATCTGGAGTGAGTTATGTGCCATGTGTGTGAGTTTTAGTATTATTCATTGCACTACATTTAATGTCTAGAACTTGCCTTGTGTATTTGCAAAGCAAAATAATAGTTTTATGCAGTTTTGGAAGTGATATAGGCATTTCTTTGTTGAGCCAGATATATGTGTTTACCCACCTAATTGTTATGTATCTTAGTTAACCCCGTTGAGCCTGTAATCTTATTTCTTTGGCAACCACATTGCAAGCCTTGCCCATTTGTTTGAATTGACCATCCAGTTGAACCTTGTAACTCTCATGAGCACTTGAAATTGTTATGAATTGTGTAAAAGTTGAAGTGTGGGGTGATTGGTTTGGCTTTTGAGTGGAAAAATTGAAATAAGGAGAAAGGTGCATTGTTTTAAAAAAAATAAGAGCCACTTGAATTGAAAAAGAAAGAAAAAATATAATAATTGTATGGTTGTGAAAAATTGATAGTGGCAACTCTTGATGTAATTGTGCTTAAAGAAGTAGGAGTTGATGTATATTTATGTGAAGGTGGAGTCATGGTTTGACATAAGTGTGGAGTTTTGAATGTTAAAGTGTATGTATTAAAGGTTCTTAGGGAGGTGTAGTCACTCTTATATCTAAATGTATCCAACCCGTCCCATAGCTTACATTATAACCAATTAAAGTTCTACTTGATCCTTGATTGAATGGACTCAATTAGTAGAGTAGTACACTGTGGGCAAGCCTATGGTGCATCTTTTGTGGCATATCAATGTTGTTTATGAGAGTGAGTGAATTCTTTCTATCTTAAGTTCTTAATTGTTCTTAATTTCTATTGTGTGTGGAACTACTCTCTATTGTTGTGTAAGGGAACTTGATTCATGAAGGAAAGGTAATGACGTTGACCTCTATGTTGGAGTAAGTGGGCGAGTTATAAATAATGCGTGGTACTTGTGAGTCAAATCTTGAGGCTAGTATGTTACACTATTATACTTAGTCTATTTTAAATATTCTTGGTATGATGAGTTAGGAGAGTTGTTTAAAAAGGTCATGTCTTTATAAAGTGTAGTTTGATTGCTCGAAGACGAGCAATGGTTTAAGTGTGGGGTGTTGATGGTAGGCTATAATCTCGTGTTTTAGTCGCTTATTGTACTCTAATTTACTGCACTTTAATTGAGTTGAGCTTTAATAGCTAGTGTTTTGCACTAATTGTGTGTTTTATGCCTTGTAGGAGTGATTCCTAGCTATGTAGATATTTTGGAATAAATTCAAGCTATTCTGGAGCTTTGAAATCTGAGTAAAATCCCAAGGATTAAGTTGGGATCGTGTTCGGGGATCAATGTACAATAGTGAACTTAACAAGAGAAACGAAGAATTGAACAGGACGCCATCCAGGTGTGTGAGCGCGCACTGGGAGCGCAAGTCAGGAAGAACACTGTCCAAAGTACGCAGTCATATGCACGAGCACACCTCCAGGTGCGCGGCCGCACATGTCTAATCCCGAAATTGTCCTATTTCGCGTAGGAAAAGGAGTTTTCATTTGGGCACGACCCTAATTGGTATATATTCATGGAAAAATGGCATTTTCTAGACTTTTGACACATCTAAGACCTAAGTAGGCTAAGGAGGAGTTGGAGAAGCAAAAGCATAAGGAGTTCATCATTCAATCCTCACTCAAGATACGAGTTTAGATCGCTTTATGTTTTCCTTTACTTTAAACATATTTGTGATGAATTACTCCATATCTATGGAGTAGTTATCTTTGGAATTTGATGGATTTGGTGTATTGATATTTGTTTGTGGATTATAACTCTAGTTTTTATGTATTGAATCATTTGGATGATTTAATTGTTGCATCTATATTCACATGTTCATGAAATCGAGAAAGGCATAGCTTGTGATATCGTTGCATTATCTTGTTGGTTGAGTTCATTAATTCTTCTTAGTAATCGAAAGAGGCTAGTTGAATTAATGTTTAACCCTAGTTAGGAGAATAATCGAGAGAGGTTCTCCTAAAGACCAATCCACTACGAATTCTTGCATATCTTCACTGGGCTTAAATTGGTTCATCTTGTGAGGTTGAGACTTAATCGAGAGAGGAGTTTCTACTAAACGTTTGAACTAATAATTGAGTGAATTCGAGAGACTCACTTGATAACTAGAGTTAAATCCCAGATATTTATCTTGCACCTATCCAATCAATCCCTATTTTCTTCTATTTATATCTTCTTTGCTTACTTTTGTTCGAGTGTCATTCGTCAATAAGTTAGACTCTTAGTTAATTGTAGTTTTTAATCACATAATTCTCAACTATTGATCATCTTGGATAGCAACCAAGCTATAAACTAATACTGTTTAACTCCAATCCATGTGGATACGATATTATATTATACTATATTCGACTAGCGAGCATATTTAAGTATGTGTTTTGCGCTCGTCAAACATCAACCAATGTTGCATCTCCTTCTTCTCAAGAAAGTTCAAATGAACAGCCGTAAAGGATGAAGAGTATTCAAGAGTTCTATGAGGACACATAAGAAGTTATTAATTTTGATTTTTTATGTTGTCTCTTTGCTGATAGTGAACCAATGAACTTTGATGAAGCTGTAACAGAAAAAAGGTGGAGACAAGCCATGGAGGAGGAGATCGAGTCAATAGAGAAGAACAACACTTGGAGTTAAAAACTCTTCCCAAGGGACAACGAGCAATTGGAGTGAAATGGGTATACAAGACAAAGAAGAGTGTTGATGGAGAAGTGGAGAGATACAAAGCACGACTTATGGCTAAAGGCTACAAGCAAAGGCAAGGCATTGACTATGAAGAAGTTTATGCACCTGTTGCTCGCATGGAGATAATTCATTTGCTCATCTCTTTGGCGGCACAAATGAAGTGGATGATCCATCAACTAGACGTCAAGTCAGCCTTTTTGAATGGCTATCTTGAAGAAGAAGTCTATATTGAACAACCATTGAGCTTTGTGGTCAAAATCCATGAAGATAAAGTGTTGCGGTTGAAGAAAGCTTTATATGGATTAAAGCAAGCCCCACGAGCATGGAAAAGTTACATCGACAAGTATTTTCAAGATAATGGATTTACTCGTTGTCTCTATGAATATCCTCTTTACCTTAAAGTTCATACTAATGGAGATATCTTGCTTGTTTGTCTTTTTGTTGATGATCTTATTTTTACGGGTAATAACCCAAGTTTGTTTGAAGCTTTTAAGAAAGATATGTCCAGTGAGTTCCAGATGACGGACGTAGGGCTGATGTCATACTACCTGGGCCTAGAAGTGAAGCAGGTAGAGGATGAAATTTTTATCTCTCAAGAAAGCTATACAAAAGAGATATTGAAGAAGTTCAACATGCTCGATTGCAACCCTGTGAACACGCCGATGGAGAGTGGGACAAAATTGTCCAAGTTTGATAAAGGAGAAAAAGTGGATCCCACATTTTTCAAATATCTTGTGGGAAGTTTGAGGTATTTGACTTGTACCAGGCTAGATATACTCTTTGCAGTTGGAGTAGTAAGTCGCTTCATGTAAGCTCCTAACTCCACTCACTTGAAAGTCGCTAGAAGAATTCTTCGTTACCTAAAAGGTACGATTTGTTTTGGGCTATTTTACTCTTCTTCTAGTAATTTCAACCTTGTGGGATTTTGTGATAGTGATTATGCGGGAGATATTGATGATAGAAAAAGCACAACCGATTTTGTATTTTTCTTGGGTGATTCTGTTATTTCTTGGAGTTCAAAGAAACAATCAATTGTTACTCCCCCGACTTGTGAAGCTGAATATGTAGCAGCAACATCCTGTACATGTCATGCTATTTGGCTGAGAAGATTATTGAAGGAGCTCAATTTACAACAGAGTGAAGTTACGGAGATTTGTATTGACAACAAATCCGCACAAGCACTCACGAAGAATCCGGTATATCATGATCAAAGCAAGCATATAGATACAAGGTATCCCTTTATGAGAGAATGCATTGCCAAGAAGGAAGTCGAGCTCATATATGTTAAGTCACATGATCAAGTTGCGGATATCTTTACAAAGCCTCTCAAGTTTGAAGATTTTCAGAGATTGAGATCAAGACTTGGAATGAAAAAGAAAAATCAAAATTAAGGGAGAGATTGTGGGGTTCATCCCATCAAAACAGGCATGTGCCTATGAAATAAAACTTGGCTGACAACTCTTTCTTGGAGCCAAAGTTTGGAAATAAGTGGAGGAGATTAATACCTCTCCTATAGCATTCTTGGAGGCTACGTATTTTTCTCCTGTAAAAGGAGGAGCTCTCTCACTTCTTCAAATACACCAAAAAATAGAGATAAGTAATAAAAGTTAGAGAGAGTAATCCACGGATCGTAGTCTGTGAGATAAATAGTGAGTGTGGGTAATATTGTTGTGAGTTATTTAAAATAAAGAGTGTTATTTCTTTCGAAATTATAATAGTCTCTTGACACTACTAAAGTTATAATATTATAGTGATAATATTGCTCCGCTCGCGTATTGTATTTTATCCCGTTAAAAAATTTGGTGTCTTTGTTACTACTCTCTTATGTTATTGTTATTTATCGTGGATGTTATTCCCGGATAAGATATTATTTTCCCAACAAACAGACACTGTCATATTTATTTCCCATTCAAGTTATTTTCATAGAGCAGGGCAAATGAACTCATCATTGTCTTCTTTGTTTTCCAATTTAATTCTCAGCTCTCATTTCTTATTCAATCACGAGGCGTGTCCATTTCGTTACATTTATGATTTACGTACCCTCTTTCCAGTAACAACTACGGCCTTCCAACTTGAGATGTTGATCATTTTTTAAAAAGGTGGTGTTCTTTATCTGCATTGGGGCCAAAAAATTTGAATTGGTAAAGCATTTTCTAACAAAAGCGATTTCATACCCAAGATTCAAACTTGAAATCTATGGTTAAGAATAAAAAAATATTTATCAGTCCATCACAACTCTTATTAGTCATCATTTATCTAAAACTTCGCAATCTTCCCTCGCTCTACAATCTCCTCTCCCTCCCCTCCCCCCTTCCCTCCTCGGCCCCGATTTTTTTTTCCCTTTGTCAAACAGTTTTACAAGGACCACAAATTGAACATAAGATGGACATAGATCCACAGACGTCCATGTATATGCATAAATGTGTAAATCATGATGGATAATGTCATTCTTGTCTTTCAAAAAAATTATCAAATTAGTCCATTGTCTAATTGATTTGGCCATGCAACATCAGATGATCCTCTCTTGTAGTGACGCTCAAGTGATTGTAACATTTTCTTTTAATTATAAGTGGGAAAAACACTAAGTTCGCACTTGATACTCAGGTAAAAAAATTAGTCCTGACTAGCGATTAATTTAGCACGTGATGTCGCATAGCCGTTGTTACTTGGTGAAGCTATCTGTAATTCTGCTAACGAACAAGACCTCAGCTTACTAACTAACTATTGTGAGATATATATCTCTTCGCGTTAGTAAATTGGAATTCAGTGCAGGGACGGATGTAGCATATACTCGGTGAGTTCAATTGAACCCATAACTTTTAACGCGGAGTAAAAATTTATATGTAAAAATTCATTAAAATTGCAAAAATAGTAGATACGAATTCATAACTTTAAAAATGTAATGGGTTCAATGCTAAAAATTTTAAAAGTTGAACCCATAAAGTTTAAATCTTGAATCCCCTCTAATCCGGTGGATAAACTTGTCAACAAGTAAATCAAGTTCAGTTGAGCATTCACTTAATGCAGCTATAAGGGTTCAATACGTACTCAGATTTTCCGTCATACACGACGAGATCGATGAGAAATACTGGTAAATAACCATAGGCAAATTTAAAACTGGTTTCGTGAGTTTATCTGGATTCTTTCTTTACAGCTCGGACTAAATACACCCATGCCAAAAAGAAAGTTTAAAATGTATATATATAGTGAGATCACACTAACTTACTTACTCTAAATCTTTAGACTTAAGTCGAGGTTCTATCGGAAATAGTCTTTCTACTTGCATAAGGTCTACGTACACTCTACCCTTCCCAGATCTTACTTGTGGGAATACACCAGGTATGTTGTAATTTTTTTTGTTATCGTTCCTCTAAATCTTTGAATTTGCCTATGTAAATGGTCTTCAAACTTTGGCATTAGGGTTTAGTTCTAGAGCAAAGAAACAAAGCTCGGCCTTGATCGTGAATGGCAAAAAAGATTGATGTCGAAAAATAAAGATAAAGGCCAAAATTTGCCAGTGCTCCTGTCAATCAGAAATCAAAAGACTCCCACTCCTATTCCCACCTAAAGCGACACGTTACTCTAAAAAAACTGCAGATCATTGAAGTTTTCATCAGACTGACGTTTGCTGTAACAAGCAAAAAGTCAGAAGAGTACTTACTCAGTGTTTGGCTAAATTTGTGTAAGCTCATGGCATCAGAATTCTTCCAACCTGTGCAATTAAATTCACCATCACTTTCCCTAGCAACTTTAACTCTCCAAAATTTTAAAATCAGAATCTTGTACTACTCTATATTTGGGTACATATTTGGACCTGGCATCTTGATTCCAAAATTGGCTTCATACTCAAAGTTGCACCACTTGGCAAATGTGTGTGTATCTGTCCATTTTACTTGTGTCTCTAAGTCACTCTAACCACTTAGCTGGAGAACTGCAAGGCTAAAATGCACATAAAGTAAACTTCCCTATCCATGAATCAATTTCTTTCATTTCTTACTTCATCTTGCCCTAAGAAACTATAACATTTGAAGGGGGAAAAGGGAAGTAATTTGGGTAAATTTTTAGGACAGGAGCAGATCGAGAGGCTAAAAGATTACAAATGATACCCCAAAACAGACATCAAACTCGTAAACTCGCAATTGACTCAAAAACCACTGTTCTTTTTACTTGGTTCGAGTTGGTGCAAGTACCCATTAGATAAAACTCCTTGATTGTTCTTTAAATTTATAGCCTTGACAAAATAGCTCAGAAAGAAGGAATATAAACGATTAAAAGTAGCATGGAGAAGTGAAATCTCACAAATATATTGACCAATTAAAGTCGTTGTATGGTTTTTACCAAAGTTTAGTAAGTAATAATCAAAAAGGGAGAGATTGAACTCCATGCAAAAAACACATAATAGTGACAAAAATTGCCAAACAATTGTCAGAATAGTGAATACTGTTCGCTCCCCCCCCCCCTCCCCCGGGGGAGTGAGAAACAATACAGGACAAGAAGAAAATCCAACTTCTTTGGCTCTTTTTCCTTTTCTTGATTTCCTGTACATTCTAACACTATCAAGAATGATCTCTTCTTTTTTTTCCTGCAACTGGTTTGTAAATAAAATAAGTGAAAAAGATTGAGAAGAAAAATGAATCTTTGATGGGAAAAAAATTGTACCTTCTCAAATGGCATTTAAATTAACCCAGCCATGAATTAATCCAGTATGAAATCAGAACCTATGTTTTGGAAGTATAATCACACAGTGGCAGTGCATTTATTTGCAATATAAGGACCACAGTTGTAGTTCAATTGTACGGCTTCTCACATGCAGTCACATGGGCATTGAAAAGGTTGTTTGCATTATGTTCCTCCTGAGTCCTGGCTTCATAAAATGTATACTATATGCTACCAACCAAAAGAAATTTGGCATATTGATCACCAAATTGAATAAGAACACAGACAACAAAAGCAAGTCTCTAAACGAGTTTAGCTTCACTATATAACGAGTCAGAACCACAATAAAACCTTAAAGTTGCAACAAACACATATTTGTTTGTGTTACGAGCATTCCTGCCCTTAACATTGATAGTCAAGTAACGCAATTAGAAACCTATTCATAAACAACTAGAGAATACTCCTAATAAGCAACTGTGTGGTAAAAATGCAAATGTAAACAGGATAATTGTGTTGAGAACAGTTCAAATAAGTTCAAGCAAATGAAAACATTCTCGGTTCCAGTTGTGCCCAATTGTTATGCTAAATGGAGAAATCACATCCATCCTTAGGTTCCAGGATCCATGAGGCAAGCCTGGCCGTGAATCCATGTTTACATATTAAGTCATGATCTCCACAACAGAGGAAAAATAAATTCCCACAGCTTATAAATGCAACTTCTCTAATCTCTGTACATGACTCTGGCCTTTATTTCTGATAAGGATATCTTTGCTGGTCCGTATTCAAAATGATCTGTTAGGATCGGGAACTCGGGTAGTGCAAAATTTAGCCAAACAATGTTATAATGACAATAATAAAGACAATGCAAGTTGATAATAACGGCAATTAAAGTAGATAAAGAAGACACAAATTTAACGTGGTTCGGTCAAAGTGACCTACGTCCACAAACGGAGAGAAACAATTTTACTATACCAACAAGTACAAAAAAGAGTACAAAATTAGAATAAATACTCTAATTAATCCCAAATACCCTAAGAGAATAATCTCAGAAGATCACTCCAAATAAATTGTTCACAAAAGTGTTTCCCAACACTCAACTCTCATACAAAACACTCTTAATAAAGGAGGAAAGGAAGAAACAAGAAATGAAGACTCAAGTCTTGTTGGTGTGTTTAAAATGAACTAATGTCATTTCTTGGCTTCTTAGTTGTAAAAGAAAAGATACAACTTGTGCAAATGATATTCACCACACAATGCAATAGTTTTGGGTCCCAAAGAATATTGCCAACAAAGTCTACACTTTACAAATATGCTTATGCTTACATGAGATGGACTCCATTCGACAAAATATTGGCCATATTACATGATCCACCTAATTCCTTAACTTGATTGCTATGCCTTAGAGAAGAGGATCCTGTATTAACACATCTGAAGATTTCCAAGTACACTGTTGAATAGTAATCATCCAAAGGGGAATAAAGAGGTGCAAAGAGAGAGGAAGGAGAACATTAAAGAATACAGTTGTACTAGAATCCATGAAATAATCAAAGGACAGGCCAGATATAACCATGATATCTGGCACTTCAATGGTTCAACGGTTGAGGGACAGGGACATAGTACCATCCCTCTCTAATTAATAGAAAGAACCAGTTCTATACCTCACAAGAGAAATAGCGAGAGGACTGCTTTGAGGATTTAATCATACAACACTAAAAGGCAGTGGCATATTCACATACAGTAAACCGTGGTCAATTGAACACCCTTCATCAAAAAATTATACTGCGCATATAAGTCAAAAATTACTTTTTATACATGTATGTTAATCTTGAACACTCGTAGAGAAATTTCTGGTTATGCCACTACTAAAGAGTCAGAGTGAAAGGCAAGGCATTTAGTCTTTAAAAGAGAACATACGAGTATAATTTTTAGGATCTTGAAAAATAAAATAAAAAGTAAAGGATGCACAGCTAGACACAAAGTTTAAGTCTAACCTCAATACGGGCAGCAAACCTGGGAAAGCTAACAATTCATATTGCGGTTTCTATCTCTTATCCTCACCGAAATGTTGCCAAATCCAAAGAAAAACACTAAGAGATATTTGATATTTAACACCATTTATCTTTTTTCTCTGGGGAAAATAAGGTAGTAAACAGATAGGGACATATAGGAGTAAAGGCGGCTCCTTGGGATAGCTAATTATCCAATGTTGATGACACTGCTTTGAGGATTTCTTGTATGCAGCAAGTAACTGGTCCATTTGCTCACCGTTAAACAAGCAGGTAAAGACTAAAAATATAACTGTTATCAATATGTTTCTTGCAAAAATTGAACAGATAAGAGAATTGTATAACTCAGTGGCAATACGCCACTGTGAAATGTCATCGCAAGAGAGCATGTATACGCAAACTGCAAGGAAAATAAAGTTAAAGATCCTAATTAAAAAGCAGCTTAATCCTTAAGAAGGCTTTGTCTTATATAAGAGAAACACTCATCAGAAGCACATTCCAGAAAAGAGCACTATCGGAGAAGTAGAAAACCGTTAGTCAGTTAGTGCCACTAGAAATACTGCTTAGAGCTCCATGTTTCTTGAGGTAAATTTAATATGACTTGAATGATGTGAATACTTGGATGTATAGGAAAATTTGATTTGAAAAAAGTTCCCAAAAGATTAACATTCTATTTCCCTGAAATAGATTATATCTAATGTAGATATTATCTATCAGTAAAAAGTAAAGACCAGAGCAGAAGAAAACACTGAAGGAGATGTTCATTCTTGAACATGTACATACACATAATATATGATATATTACTGAGATCACCAGATTTCGGCAAGAAGAGTGAATATGGAGCAAAGCAGTTCGAGTACATATAAATCCACTGCTTCATCTTCTGGAAGTGTTGAAGTAATGTTCAGACCAATGTCAATCAATACCTGGAGAAAAAGAAGATTTAGTAGTAACTAATTCACTTAAGGTGAATGCAGAACATCAGCCTATATGTTCAAAGAAGCACATATTCCATGGTGCCCTGGGATCCAAATATATAAGCTCAAGAAATCTAACTCTTCCCTTATATAATAGGTTTTGGCAGTATGATTTAACCTAGAGCAAACTATCTCTCTTCGTCCTCCATCTCCATGAATCCTGCGTAGTATACAATAAGTTCTGCTTGTAAGTAGGTAAACCAGGTTTTGGAGTTCATCCATCTCCTAATCATATAGACTCCTACTAAACCTCGAGTCCCAATGGTCTCCTGCATTTTGTATCATTCAGATTTGTTGTATTGTCATCTATTTATGCTAAAGAGCGCAAGCCTCCATGCATTCTCTGTTAAATATAAGTTTCACACATGAAAAATTACATATTAATATGGTGCAGGATCATGAGGAATAAAATGAAGGACTCAAGCAAATCTATCATTCAAGTATGGAAGAAGTCGAGAAAGGAAGGAGTAAAGGAATCGAGGCAAAGATCTGTCAACGGAAGCAAGTAAGGAAGGCTCATGATTGAAGCGATAATGATTGAAGGACTAAGATTTCTCGTTGCTCTAATTGCTGAATATATGCGCCAATAAAGGAAGGATCAAGATCTTCGCTGCCCTGATTGCTAAAGATATGCGTCAATAAAGGAAGGCTATCAATCCCATAAATCAAGGAACAACTTAAGGAGAATTTATGACAAATCCCTTCTCGAGTAAGGAAGTGACCGGCAGTCATGGATCATCTATGGAAGCCCTGTATCTATTCTTGGAATGAATCGCAACAGATTCAATTCTGAAAATCAATTCCCTTGGGACTAAGATTTGCCAAAGCCAATAAGCTCAAGTATAAAATAAAGTGTGTCAAGAGAGAAGCATATACTTTGAATGAACCACTATCACTCTTTTTGTTCTACTCCAAACAAGCGTTGTAGTTCTCTTCAGATCTGCTGTGTAATTAGTGAGAGAAGAAAAAGAGATAAACATTGGTGAGGCATTGTATCAAGAAGCGAGAAGTGACATAGTGACATAGTGACTAAGCTTTTGATGTAAAGCTACATCAACTCTCTTGTAATCGAGAAACTTCAAATACTGAAAGAGAACACTCTTGCAACCCAAGGAGATTGGATGTAGGATCTGTTAGTCTCGCCAATATTATTATATTTGTAAATAATAATTCTGGAAAATATAAGTTATCGTAATGAAACAGTAATTAATTCGAGCCCACTGAATTCACAGTGTTTTCTTAAGGAATTTAATCCCCTCCTAGTACCCAAGGTTATGGATTATTTCCTCCCATGATAGAACGAATCACACACTAGTGTAGCGGTACTTCAAACCCCAGTGTTTCAGCGAACACAAAGTTCGGTAGCAAATCACACTTACAGTTGCTTTGTTTGAAGTTAAAACAATGCAGAACAAAGGAGTAGAAACTCAAAAAAATCGTATGAAAATGCTGAGAGGAAGGAGTGCAATGTATAGCCAAAGTTGAGTGTTTTCAGGTTGGTGTCTTTCTTCAACAGCTGCTGCACATATTTGTAGCTGTCAGCTTTGAAGATGAACGACCCTCCACCCTCCATGGTGGAGCATGCACTAGCTTATTTGTGGAGCAAGCACTTGGCCATGGTGGGAAGAGCATTAGGCGGATGTTATTGCAGCTGGTGGTCAATACACGGATTGGAACATATCGGTTACAAATGCGGATAATCTTACGTTAATATTTACTATTAACAAATAAATTTGGTCCAAAAAATTAATCAATCAATCGACCAAATTCAAATCCAAATCCAAATCTGAATCCGAATCCGAAGCCGAAGCCGAAGCCGAAGCCGAAGCCGAAGCTGAGCCGAGCGAGCGATGACGACGACGGCGCGAGACTTGCTTTCTTCTTAACTCTTTAAGAGCTACAAGAAGAGCAATTATATATATACCCACCAAAAATCTTTTCCTCTTCCAATATGGGACAATGTCTCATTGTCAAGAGGGAAAAACTTAAAATTTTACTCAAAAATTTCATTTTCCCTCCATTTCCCATTCACCCTCATTTTAAAACTATTTCATCTTAAATAACAAAAACCTCAACAATCCCCCACATAAATGGGGAATGGCTATATCACGGAAGTATGCATGGAAAAACTGTGTGATTTGCAAGAAAGGATTAATCGCATCTGGATAAGTAGGTTTTCCTTTAAACTTTTCGTAGTGAACTTATGTCGGATATACTCGGTCAATCGGTAGATTTAATATCTTTGAACCGTCGATCTTTGGTGTATACCTAGACAACCATAAGTCACACAATCAACCCTTAACCGTCTTTGGTTCTCATTGTTGTGTTCGTTTCAGCCATGAACACCGCCTGGTTTCATAAGTGCGTAGAGAACTGGCCTTACAAAGTTCTCCTTGAAGCGGCTAACACTTCACACTTACATAGGTGATTCCTAAACGTGTCATCCTGTAGATACACTATTTGATATACCCCGTATCAAATTTAGAAATCATTAAAAAGCCTTAATGCTTTATCCTTGGTACTGAACATTGTCTCATCACGAGAACGGACTAAAATTTTATTTGACAATGTTGAACCGTCATTAATGACTTTGTTTGATCTCCTTGAACCTAGATCTTGGGATCTCCAGTCTTCTAGGTAGAGTTACCGCCACAATGACTTGTTCTCGGCCATAGCCTCATTCCCCTTGATGATTTCTCAACTACCTCTCTAGTTAGGCCTTTTGTAAATGGATCCGACACATTATCACTTGACTTTACATAGTCAATCGTGATAATTCCTCTAGAGAGTAATTGCCTAACGGTTTTATGTCTTCGTCGAATATGACGAGATTTACCGTTATACATAACACTCCCAGCCCTTCCAATTGCCGCTTGACTATCACAATGTATGCATATTCGTGCCAACGGTTTGGGCCAAAATGGAATGTCTTCCAAGAAATTCCGGAGCCATTCAGCTTCTTCACCAGCTTTATCTAAGGCTATGAATTCAGCCTCCATTGTAGAGCGGGCAATACATGTTTGTTTGGACGACTTTCAAGATACCGCTCCTCCACCAATAGTGAATACATATCCACTCGTGGACTTAGAATTAGTTGAACCGGTGATCCAATTTGCATCACAGTATCCCTCAATCACCGCAGGGAATTTACTGTAGTGCAAGTCAAAGTTCTGGATATGTTCTAAATATCCCAAAAGTCATTTCATTGCCATCCACTAAGATTGGCCTGGATTGCTCGTATATCGACTCAGTTTACTTATAGCACAAGCTATATCTAGCCGTGTACAATTCATGATATACATTAAGCATCCCAACACACGAGCATAATCCAATTATGATATGCTTTGGCCTTTATTCTTTGCTAATGCAAGATTCACGTCAATTGGAGTCTTTGCAACTTTAAAGCTCAAGTGCTTGAATTTTTCAAGTACTGTCTTAATATAATGAGATTGTGACAATGCCAGACCTTGAGGAGTCTTATGGATCTTAATTCCCAGAATTAAATCAGCAACTCCCAAGTCTTTCATATCAAACTTGTTATTGAGCATACGCTTAGTAGCATTTATGTTGGCAATGTCATTACTCATTATCAGCATATCATCCACATATAGGCAAACAATGACTATGTGATTTGGAACATTTTTAATGTACACACATTTATCACATTCATTTATCTTAAAACCATTTGACAACATTATTTGGTCAAATTTCGCATGTCATTGTTTGGGTGCTTGTTTTAGTCCGTAAAGAGACTTAACAAGTCTACATACCTTCTTTTCTTTACCTGGAACCACAAACCCTTCAGGTTGTTCCATGTAAATTTCTTCCTCCAACTCTCCATTTAAGAAGGTCGTCTTAACATCCATTTGATGAATTTCAAGACCATACACTGCAGCTAATGCTACTAACATCCGTATAGACGTAATTCTTGTAATTGGAGAGTATGTATCAAAGTAGTCTAGACCTTCTCGTTGTCTATACCCTTTGACTATGAGTCTTGCCTAGAATTTATCAATAGTGCCATCATTTTTTATTTTTCTCTTAAAAATATATTTAGAACCCAAAGGTTTATTTTCAGGAGGAAGATCAACCAATTCCCATGTATGGTTGTTCAATATGGATTCTATTTCACTATTGATTGCCTCTTTCCAAAATAATGATTTCGAAGAAGTCATAGCTTCTTTAAATATTTGAGGCTCATTCTCCAATAAGAAAGTCACAAAATTTGGTCCAAATGAAGTGGAAGTTCTTTGACGTTTACTACGTCTTGGATCCTCCTGATTACATGTACTTTCTTTTGCTTCTTCCCGATGGGCTTCCTTCCTTTCCATTTTTCATATGGAATGGATTGTGTTTTGCTATAGGGCACTCGATTTAATAATCGATTAGCCGTAAGAATGGCTTCCCCCACAAGTTCTGTGGTAAACCAGAACTTATCAACAACGCGTTCATCATCTCCTTTAATGTGCGATTCTTTCTTTCCGCAATCCCATTAGATTGGGGCGTGTAAGGGGCTGTTGTTTGATGAATAATTCCATATTCTAAACATATTTCTTCAAAAGGAGATTCATATTCACCACCCCTATCACTTCTTATCATTTTTACTTTCTTGTTAAGTTGCGTTTCAACTTTATTTTTGTATTGCTTGAATGCGTTTATTGCTTCATCTTTACTATTCAGTAA
The DNA here is from genome assembly GCF_000390325.3 of Nicotiana tomentosiformis. Taxonomy (NCBI): domain Eukaryota; kingdom Viridiplantae; phylum Streptophyta; class Magnoliopsida; order Solanales; family Solanaceae; genus Nicotiana; species Nicotiana tomentosiformis. The sequence continues at coordinate 103,512,370 of NC_090812.1, forward strand.
GTAAATATAGCAATATCGAGTACCATCGTCAATAAAAGTTATGAAATACTTCTTTCCACCGCGAGATGGTATTGACTTCATGTCACAAATATCTATGTGAATTAAGTCTAAAGGATTTGAATTCCTTTCAACTGACTTATAAGGATGTTTAACATACTTAGATTCCACACATGTTTGACATTTTGATTTTTCGCATTCAAACTTAGGCAGTACTTCCAAGTTAATCATTTTCCGCAAGGTTTTATAATTGACATGACCCAAACGTACATGCCATAAATCATTTGACTCAAGTAAGTAAGAAGAAGCTGAAATATTATTATTGTTTTCCACAACCATTACATTCAGATTGAAAAGGCCCTCGGTGAGGTAACCTTTTCCTACAAATATTTCATTCTTACTTATGACAACCTTGTCGGACATAAAAATGCACTTAAAACCGTGCTTAACAAGAAGTCCAGTAGAGACTAAATTCTTTCTCATTTCGGGAACATAAAGGACATTGTTCAAAGTCATGACTTTGCCAGAAGTCATTTTCAGAAATATCTTCCCATATCCTTCAACTTTTGTTGTTGAAGCATTTCCCATATAAACTGTCTCTCCGGGTCCAGCAGGAGCATAAGTAGCAAAAGCTTCTCTAACTGCACAAACATGGCGAGTGGCTCCAGAATCAAACCACCACTGTTTAGGATTTCCCACCAAGTTACATTCAGAAAGCATGGCACACAAGTTATCAACATCATCATGCTTTACTACCATGTTTGCTTGACCCCTTTTCTTGTCTTTCTTCGGAGCACGACACTCCGTAGATTTGTGTCCGATTTTTCCACAGTTGTAGCAGTTTCCACTGAACCTCTTCTTGCTTGGGTTGTATTTCGGAACAGAAGCCTTCTTCCTCTTTTTGTTATCTTCAACAATATTTGCTCTCATTATTGTTGAATTTCCACGGCCTCTCCTTTCAGCAGCTTTATTGTCCTCTTCGATTCTCAACCAAACAATGAGATCTTCAAGGGACATTTCCTTTCGTTTGTGTTTCAAATAATTTTTGAAGTCCTTCCACAACGGAGGCAACTTCTCAATCATTGCTGCTACTTAGAATGCTTCATTGATGACAAGACCTTCAGCAAGTAGATCATGAATAATCACTTGCAATTCCTGGACTTGGGTAATAACAGACTTGCTATCTATCATTTTGTAGTCCAAAAATTTTGCGGCAACGAATTTCTTCATCCCGGCTTTAGTTTTATATTTCTTTTCAAGCGCATTCCACAATTCTTTTGACGTCTCCACGCGACTGTATATATTATACAGATTATCTTCCAGTCCGCTAAGAATATAATTCTTACATAAAAAATCAGAATGCTTCCACGCGTCAATCACGACAAAGCGTTCATTCTCTGGAGTTTTATCTGGCAGATCAGGAACATCTTCCTTGATGAACTTCTGTAGACATAACATAGTTAAGTAGAAGAACATCTTCTGCTGCTAGCACTTGAAATCAATCCCGGAAAAGTTTTTGGGTTTTTCTGCCGGTGCCAACGTTGGTGTTCGGCCTGTCGATGCATTGGCAGTCACCGTCGGAACAGCTTGGTTTTCGCTTTCAGCCGTCATTTTTTTGTAAAAGAATGACACAAACATACGTTTAATAAACGTTTTCAAACTGGAGTAAAAATCACATAGATTTTAATCTCCAACAAAACGCCGCGAAGGCTTTACTCTCCAAAACGGGAGTACACAAAACCACAAAGGTTTTAGTTTGCAGAATAATAAGAATAACACAAATACATAAATAAATATTAAATTCCTTAAGACTGTTAGTCCCGCCAATATTGCTGTATTTGTAAATAATAATTCTGGAAAATATAAGTTATCGTAATGAAACAGTAATTAATTCGAGCCCACTGAATTCACAGTGTTTCCTTAAGGAATTTAATCCCCTCCTAGTACCCAAGGTTATAGATTATTTTCTCCCAGGATAGAACGAATCACACACTGGTGTAGCGGTACTTCAAACTCCAGTGTTTCAGCGAACACAAAGTTCGGTAGCAAATCACACTTACGGTTCCTTTGTTTGAAGTTAAAACAATGCAGAACAAAGGAGTAGAAACTCAGAAAAATCGTATGGAAATGCTGAGGAAGGAGTGCAATGTATAGCCAAAGTTGAGCGTTTTCAGTTTGGTGTCTTTCTTCAACAGCTGCTGCACATATTTATATCAGTCAGCTTTGAAGATGAACGACCCTCCACCCTCCACGGTGGAGCATGCACTAGCTTGTTTGTGGAGCAAACACTTGGCCATGGTGGGAAGAGCATTAGGCGGCTGTTATTATAGCTGGTGGTCAATACACGGATTGGAACATATCCGTTACAAATGCGGATAATCTTACATTAATATTTACTATTAACAAATAAATTTGCTCCAAAAAATTAATCAATCAATCGATCATTTGACCAAATCCAAATCCGAATCCGAATCCGAATCCGAAGCCGAAGCCGAGCCGAGTGAGCGACGACGACGACGGCGCGAGGCTTGCTATCTTCTTAACTCTTTAAGAGCTACAAGAAGAGCAATTATATATATACCCACCAAAAAACTTTTCCTCTTCCAATATGGGACAATGTCTCATTGTCAAGAGGGGAAAACTTAAAATTTTACTCAAAAATTTCATTTTCCCTCCATTTCCCATTCACCCTCATTTTAAGACTATTTCATCTTAAATAACAAAAACCTCAACAGGATTCACATTGAATCCGAACCAGTATAAAAATTCTGGTGTCTTTAATTCCTGCATTTTATGTCTACTTTACTTATATTCTGTTCTTATCTTCAGTTGACTAATTGGTAAACTAGCCAACTACTTAGAATACAAAAAAAAATATTGACAATTCATCCCCCTCCTTGTACTTTCAATTGGTATCATAGCAGGTCTCACACTTTTTATCTTTTACTTAACAGCTAGTGAGAAAAGATCATATCAAACCAAGTAACAATTGGAGCACTCTTTCAAGAAGGGACATCGCAAGTAAGGCCACCATACTTCAGTGGACAACATTTCTCCCACTGGAAAGTATGCATGGAAATTTATGCAAAATCCTATGATGTCAAAGTATGGCATGTCATAAAATAAAGGGAACTATCCACTGTCAGCAGCAGCTCAACCACCTGTTGATCCTGAAGATATAAATGAATACACAAATGAGAAAATAGTTGTCGTTCAAGTTATTGCTAAGGCACGAAACTTGCTTTATAATGTTATAAGTGGAGAAGAGTATGAGAAAATTTCAAGCTGTGATACAACTAAAGAAATGTGGGACAAACTAAAAGTTACTTATGAAGGAACCAACAAAGTGAAAGAAACTCGAATAAACCTGTTGGTTCATGATTATGAACTCTTCCAGATGAAAGAAGTAGAATCCATTGAGGAAATGTTTGCAAGATTTAGCAAAATCATTGGCGATTTGAAAGCCTTTGGTAAACCTTACTCAAGTGGTGATCAAGTTCGAAAAATCCTGAGAAGTTTGCCTATCACATGGCAGACAAAAGTAGTTGCACTCGATCCCAAGATCTAGATAAACTTTCATATGATGAACTACGAGGTGATCTTATAGCATTTGAGAAAACCCATCTCAAGAAAACACGTCAGGAAGAAAAAAAGAAAACAATTGATTTCAAAACTACAACTGAAAGACCTGAAGATGATATTGAAGACGATCCAGAAACTCTTGATAAAGAAATTGACATGGTATCGGGAAACATGAATGGATTGATGAGAAGATATAGAAATACAAAAAAGGGAAGGATCTCATCCAGACGAACTAGTCAATACAATGAACAAGACAAAAATGATGGGAAATGCTTTGAATGTGGAAGGTATGGCCATGTTCAAGCTGCATGCCCTGAGCTTAAAATAAAAGTCTCTAGAGGGTTCAACAAAAATAAATCCTTCGGAAGCTAGAGTGATAAAGACAGCTCAAAACATGAGGAAATAGCAAACATGTGCTTCGTGACTATGTTAAAAAATGATATGAACAAATATTCTGGTTGCTGGACTGATGAAGACACATCAAATGATGAAAGCAAAGAATACACTAAAAATTGTTTCATGGCACGAAGTGAAACAAGTGAGGTAAGATCATATGACTGTGATAGATGTAATAAATTGCAGGATATTCTTGACCTTACCCTAAAGGAGTCTCAAAAGATGGTGAATGAATTGAAAAAACTCAATCGGGAAAAGAAGGACAGGGAAATTAAACTTGAAGTATGTGAAATCGAAAGAGATGTGCTTCAAGATGAGGTTCAGGAATTGCAAATACAACTGAATGACATGTGCAAATCTACCAGTCACAGTTCTGTCAAGTCTAACCAGGCGACTTACAAGTCAACTAGAAAAGGACAGTTAGAACTGAGTCCACAAGTACTAACACAAGTGGTAGATAGAAAATTGGATCAACCACTGTGTATCATTACTGTAACAAAGTTGGACATAAATATTCCTTTTGTAGATTTCGTAAGTCTAATGTTTCATGATGGATTTAGAAACCCAAAAACAACCTTGATTCCAGTTAGAACTAACCAGCAAGGACCCAGGCAAGTTTGGGTACCTAAAAGAAGGTGATAATTCTATTTTGCAAGAACACCATAGAAAGAGTCACAAAGGAAAATAGTATTTAGACAGTGCGCGTTCCAGTAACATGACGGGTGATAAAAATCTGTCCTAAGAAGTTACAAAAATAAATGGAGGAAGTGTCAAATTTGATGATGATTCAAAAGAAAAAATAGTTAGCATCGGCACAGTTCCATTCAGCAACAATTGTAATATTACAGAAGTATACATTATATATGGACTCAACTATAATCTCTTGAGTATAAGTCAGCTATGTGATTCAGGGTACGAAGTCAAATTCAAGAAAACAGAATGTGCTATTGAAGATGAGTGAGGTATAACAATACTTCCAGGGAACATGTATGGAAATGTTTATATTCTTGATGGCATTGAAAATCTAGATAGACATATCTATTTAGCATCCACATCTGATGATCCATGGTTGTGGCATAAGAAACTTGGTCATTCAAGCATGCATCTAATTGAGAAACTCTCCAAGCTTGATTTAGTTATTGGCCTTCCCAAACTCAATTTTTTTAGAAATTATGTATGTGATGCATGCCATATTGGTAAACAAACTAGAAACTCATTCAAAAATAAAGACATTGTGTCTACGACCAAGCCTTTACGATTGCTTCATATGGATTTATTTGGACCCACTAAAACTGCTAGCATTGGAGGTAAACGATATGCTTTTGTTATTGTTGATGACTACTCACGGTTTACATGGGTGATTTTCTTATCTCATAAAGATGAAGCTTTGAAATTTTTTGAGATTTTCTGTAAAAGAGTTGAAAGAGAAAATAGATATCTCATCACAACCATCCAAAGTGACCATGGAGGAGAATTTGAAAGCAGAGCCTTTGAAGATTTCTGCAATGATCAAAGATATACCCACAATTTCTCAGCTCCAAGATCACCTCAACAGAATGGAGTAGTTGAGCAGAAAAATCGAACCCTACAAGATATGGCTAGAACAATAATATTAGAACATTCATTGCCAAATTATTTTTGGGCAGAAGCAGTAAGCACAGCTTGTCACATTCTCAATAGATGTCTTATAAGACCCATCTTGAAGAAAACTCCATATGAATTATGGAAAGGCAAACGGCCCAATATAGGCTACTTTCATCCATTTGGAAGTAAGTGCTTCATCTGTAATAATGGTAAGGACAATCATGGAAAATTTGATCCAAGGATGATAAAGAAATTTTTCTTGGTTACTCTATTAATAGTAGATCTTTTAGAGTTTATAATAAGCGTACTTTATCTGTAGAAGAAACAGTGCATGTCATATTTGATGAAAATAATACTAAGGCCAATAAAGGAATTATTGCAGATGATGAAGATATCAGCCAAGAAGCATCACAGACAAGCAAGTCACAAAAGTCGACTAATAACACAGACGTAGTCACATAGTCGACTAGTGAACCTGCTAATAATCAACCCGAACCGCAAAAAGAGTCAACTACTCCTGCAGTTGAAACGCGTCCAAATGAATGGAGAAGTGAACCAGAATATCCTTAAAAGTTTATCATAGGAGATCCGAGTGAAGGAATGAAAACCAGGGGAGCTCTTAAGAAGAAGGAAAATATAGCACTTATCTCTCAAATCGAACCAAATAAAGTTGAGAAAGCCTTAAAAGACTCCAGTTGGGTACAACCCATGCAGGATAAACTCGATCAATTAGATAAGAATCAAGTTTGGGAACTATTACCTAAGCCTGCAAATGCTGCCATAGTTGGAACCAAATGGGTTTTCAGAAATAAGTTGAACGAAGATGGAAAAGTAGTCTGAAACAAAGTCAGATTAGTAGCTCAAGGCTACTTACATCAGAAAGGAGTCGACTATGATGAAACCTTTGCTCCGGTAGCACGATTAGAGTCTATACAAATTCTTCTTGCATATGCATCTTTTAAAGGTTTTAGATTCTTTTATATGGATGTCGAATGTGCCTTCTTAAATGGCTTTATTGATGAGGAGGTCTATGTAAAACAACCTCCTGGTTTTGAAGATTCACAATTTCCTTACCATGTGTACAAGTTGACTAAAGCTCTGTATGGACTCAAACAAGCTCCTCGAGCCGGGTACGAAAGGCTTAGCTCATTCTTACTTGATCATGGTTTTACAAGAGGTAAAGTAAATACTACATTATTTATCAAAAGATCATCAGGAGGTAATATCATTATCCAAGTCTATGTTGATGATATTATTTTTTAAAGTGTTAACCCTCTTTTGTGCAAGAAATTTGCTAATCTCATGCAAAGTGAGTTTGAAATGAGCATGATGGGAGAACTCATATTTTTCCTTGGACTTCAAATTCAACAATATGAGGAAAGAACTTTTATATGTCAGACCAATATACAAAGGAATTGATTCAAAAGTTTGGCATGAGCAGTGCTAAAGAAATTGGTACACTAATGAGCCCATCAACAAGTCTTGACAAAGACGAAAAGGGAAATCCATTAGATGAAACAAAATATCGTGGAATGATTGGCTCCTTACAACTGTTAGTCGACCATATATTATGTTCAGTGTGTGTAAATATGCCAGATTTCAGTCAGCTCCTAAGGAATCGCACCTGACAGCAGTCAAGAGAATAATACGTTATCTCATCGAAACTGTTTCATACGGAATGTGGTACCCAAAATCTAATAATTTTAAACTTGAAGGTTTTTCAGATGCTGATCTTGCAGGTGACAAGGAAGACAGGAAAAGCACCGGTAGAACATGTCAATTACTGGGAAAGGCATTAATATCCTGGAACAGTAAGAAACAAGGCTTAGTTGCATTATCCACAACTGAGGCAGAGTATATTGCCATTGGACAGTGTTGTGCACAATTACTTTGGATGTCTCATCAACTGGGTGACTATGAATTATCTTTTAAATCTATTCAAATATTCTGTGATAATTCTAGTGCTATATACCTCTCAAAGAAACATGTGCATCATTCTAGGGCTAATCATATAGATATTAAGCATCATTTAATCAGAGATCATGTCATTAAGGAAGATATAGAATTATCATTTGTTAGCATTATTGATCAACTAGCACACATTTTTACTAAGCCCTTGCTTGAGGATAGATTCTGCACTTTAAGAGAACTACTTGTCATTATTTAGCTTGATCATAAAAATTAGGACTTATGTGTTAATTCTAATTCCTGTATGACTAATGTTTTTAGTTTTATTTCTTTTGTAAGTATGCATTAATTGAGCGCCACTGATTTCCCTCTCTTTTCCCATTAGTCGCAACTTTCAAGAAAGGAAAATCAATCATCATGTCCTTTCACTGACGCCCTATCCTTTCATGTACTCAATCGTCAAATTCGTTCCTTTTAACCCTCTAAATCACCTCCCTTCTTCTTCTTCATTGTTCTTATCGCTCAGAAACCCTTCTCCAAAACTCTTCAATGGCAAAACACTCCAAGAAACCCTCTACCTCCACCAGAAAAAGTACTCGCTCCAAGGCAAAACCCTCATCTCATACCCAGAACAAGTAGACCTAGGGTACGACCACTCTGAAGGGTTTGCCTCTTCTCAGGCAGAGCCATCTGACTACACTCACCGAATAGGCAGAAAAGCTCTTGGAAAAAGACCCATGGAAGACCCCCCTAAATATTTTACCCCCAAGAAATCCAAGGTAGACCTCTCGAGTTCTCTAGAGTCAGACCTCAATTTCATGGATACTCCAAATAGAGACTTCTTTGTTGCCCTCAAAGAGAAGCCCATTGCCCATGGTAGAGTAATCGATCTTGACGACATGGAGGCCTTCAATTGTAAGGTAAAGGATTTGTTCGATTTTCATGGATGGTCAAATTTCCTTTCTTTACCTCTTCCTAAAGTCTATGAACCTCTAGAGAGGATGTCTTATGTCAATCTCTGTTCCAGCAAGCGTGATAAGTTAGAATCTCTAGTTCTAGGAAAATGCATCGTTCTTGATTGTACCATATTTGACTCATTTTTTCAGTGTAAGTGTTATGGTTTTCCTATGGTTTTTAAAAATACCTGGCATGAAGACTTTGAAATTACTTTTGATCAAGCCAAGCGTTGTATAGCTGAGTGTCCCTCTGATTCCCTTCCTAACCAGTTAGGTCCCAGTAATGTTAGCTTTGAAACCCGAGTTCTGGCCCACAGTATTATAACTACTCTTCTTCCTCGCACAGGCTCATTCTCTACTTTCTCTCAACGAGACACTTTCCTTGTCTACTATCTAGTAACCAAGCTTAAATCAAACTTTCCTCATCGGTCATAAATTTTATATTTGAAAGTGCTGATGACCCCACCAGTCTACCATATGGTATGGTTATTACCCATCTTTTGGAAGTCCATAATATCTCTATCTCAAAATATCCTTTTGTCTCTGTCACCAAATCCTACAATTCTATAGCCTTTTCCAGTATGGGTTATGTTCCTGGGTAAAGAAATAGGAGTGAGAAATCAAGAATGTTCAACCTGATTCAAAGGTCAAAGCCTTTGGTTCCTACCATGGTGTAAGTGACCATGATCTTGTAGAAAAATTGACTGTCATTGACAACAAGCTGACCATCATCAAGGACCTTCTTGTTGTAACTCAATCAATTGTTGGAGACATTCATGCCATCTCCAAAGAGACAGAGTCCAATATTTCAAATATAAGGGTCAAAATTCTCAAGTTAGCAGAAAATGCAGTCAAAGCCTTTAAGGAAGAATATGACATGATTCATGGGATGTCAGTTTCGGCAAATGCCAGCTTTGATCGTCTGACGGAGGCGATTTGCAACACTCTCACTTACTTCTTACGTCGTTAGTTGTGGATATTTCAGATAATACTTTTTGGTATTTTGGACTGGTTAACCAGTAGTTGGATGTTTTTTTTTGTTTTTATTTTGCTAACTCTGCATGCCTATAACTATCTATATTTGCCTAAATTACTTGCCTTTGTCTGCATTATTTTGTTGTTATACATATGTATATCCCCTCTTTGCTGATTCCAAAAAAGGGAGAAAAGGTTAACTTATAGTGCAGGACAAAGAGATAAACAACAACACTTTTTGAGGGGGAGTCGATTGTAGTATATGAGGTTACAAGTGCAAGACAAACAACGGCAACTTTTGAGGGGGAGTCGACTGCCACATCATAGAAGTCAACTAAGAAGTCGACTACAGCAAAACAAGCATCAACTATAATAGGGAAGTGAACTATTTTTTATATGTTATTTTGTCATCATAAAAAATGGGAGATTGTTAAATATAAGTTTCAATGATGAAAAATAACATATTAATATAGTGCAGGATCATGAGGAATAAAATAAAGGACTCAAGCCAATCTATCGTGAAAGTATGGAAGAAGTCGAGAAAGGAAGTAGTAAAGGAATTGAGGCAAAGATCTGTCAATGGAAGCAAGTAAGGAAGGCTCATGATTGAAGTGATAATGATTGAAGGACTAAGATTTCCTGCTGCTCTAATTGCTGAAGATATGCGCCAATAAAGGAAGGATTAAGACCTCCGCTACCCTAATTGCTAAAGATATGCATCAATAAAGGAAGGCTATCAATCCCATAAATCAAGGAATAACTTAAGGAGAATTTATGACAAATCCCTTCTCGAATAAGGAAGTGAGCGGCAGTCATGGATCATCTATGGAAGCACTGTATCTATTCTTGGAATGAATTACAACAGATTCAATTGTGAGAATCAATTCCCTTGAGATTGAAAATCTCTTCAACGGTTTGCTAAAGAATCTCCAAAGCCAATAAGCTCAAGTATAAAACAAAGTGCGTCAAGAGAGAAGCATATACTTTGAATGAACCACTATCACTCTTTTTGTTCTACTCCAAACAAGCATTGTAGTTCTCTTTAGATTTGTTGTGTGATTAGTGATAGAAGAAAAAGAGATAAACACTGGTAAGGCATTGTATCAAGAAGCAATAAGTGACATAGTAACTAAGTTGTTGGTGTAAAGCTATATCAACTCTCTTGTAATCGAGAAACTTCAAATACTGAAAGAGAACACCCTTGCAACCCAAAGAGACTGGACGTAGGATGCAGATTAAATCTGAACCAGTATAAAAATCCTGGTGTCTTTAATTCTTGCATTTTATTTCTGCTTTACTTATATTCTATTCTTATCTTCAGTCGACTAATTGGTAAACTAGTCAATTACTTAGAATATAAAAAGAATAATCGACAATTAACCCCTCTTGTACTTTCATTCTCACCACACCACTTGTGACTCCGAAAACTAATCCAACTTTCATCCTTTACCCTGAATGTAATGCAGCTACTGAAATCCTTCCCTTCATGATGCTCCTCCATATTCCATGCTTAGATGAAAGTGTGTTATTTCTAGTCATCCATCTCCCATCCACAGTCCATACGTTTTCGCTATCATCTCCCTCCATAATGTCTGCTCCTCCTTCGTGAATCTCCATAATAATATCCCTAGCAGAGCTTTGTCGAATACTCTAAGATCGTTCATCCTTCCCTAAAACCTCATTCTTCTCCACTTCTAGGTTTCTAGTCCAAGCTGTAATTGTAAACTCATATTGTCTTACCTCCATCTTCCTCTCATCTTGTAATAGTAGGATTTCTCGCATTCCTATTTACGGGAATTGAATCATACTTAATCCACCTCTTTCACCCCACACGCTTCTTACAAATGTATTCGTCATGAAATTCAGTTTAGTTTTTTGAAGACACTATATCCGCTTCCCATTCTTTATCTCCCGCCTTGACGATGACCATTTTGTTAGGTGCATTCATCTTCTTACATTCTAAAATAAGATCTTAACATCCATGGATGATATCTTTATCCTTTTCCCCTCAGTTTCTTCAATCCATTTGTCTCCCTCAAAGGAGTCTTCTCCCATTCACCACTATATCACCACTTCCTTCTCGTGCTTCCCCCAATATCCTTTCTCACCCCACCCATCTCTCATCTCTCTCATCATGGCTATCTCATTTTAACTCTTGTTCTATGTTAGTTAACAATACGATAAAACTATCTTCCTTTCTCACCTAAGAACCTTCCAAATATTCTTCCAAACCTAAGTATTTTTCCTTATTAATTTTTTCAACCTCCTCCACCTATCAATGATTGCTAACAGTTAGTGTATCTTCCGCCACTTTCATATTTTCACCCTATTCGGAGCATCCAACAATCACATGCACGGCATTTTTCGGTGCCAATGTCAAAAGAATCCCTTTGCTAGTTTGTTTTTTAGTTTGGTGTTACTGTCACCACCTTGGTCCCCTTTGCGAATATTTCCTCTAGTTTCTGGGGCCTTTGGGACAATACGAATGGTTCCAAATGCATGTAGACCCTTTTTCGTGCTAAAAGGCCGAGCAAAGGAGCCATAGTGCAGGTGTATTGGCCCTTTCTAAGTTCGACTCCACCCACCCTATTTTCGTTAGATTGGAGGTTGCCAAAAGTTATTTTATAAGCCATCTGCTTCATCGGATGTATTAGGGCAGAAAGCAAGAGCCTCTCCCCTTCCAATGTATTATGTAAATTTTTTATATGTGGCTCTAGACTCGAGTTCAAGCCTTTTGATTGTTGCATCATTGCCCTCTAATCGTTTTTCGATGTCAAAAATGGAGTTTTCCGACATCATGACCACCTAGGCGATAACACTGCTTTGATCCGATGGTTCTTTCCACAAGACTGGCTGTGGAATATACAATCCAATAAACCGATTCTAATTTTTCTCCTAACAAGTTCACTAGTTCAAGAGCAAATCCATACTTTGAACACCTTATCATTTTCCTTCTTTCTATCATGACGAATTGTCTGTCAGCAATCCCTCTTCCTTAGTCGTTTCCATCTACACCATCATTTTCTCTGGTGCAACCTCCTCTCTGTTAAGCGTTCCATATTGGTTGAAGGACATGTTGTTATCTACTTATAAGGTCTTAGATAATCTTCACCTCATGAACAAGATTTTAAGGTTGACTGATTAAGTTAGGCACAAGGTTCATTTTTCAACACAGTATTGGAGCAAGACCCATCCAAATTCTTCGTTCACCTAATGTTGGGCCCCCATGTTATATTTTCCATGGTCTAGATGTTCTTCTACTGAGCATGCAGATGTGTGTTAGGTATCCTGTATTGGTTGAAGGAGTAGATTCTTATCTCTTTATATGGTGAGCAATCCGCGCAAGGACCATTTTCTTCATAGTTTCCCTTTCATAATAGCCTTTTCCTGCCCCTCTTTGTCTCTCTTCCCTCCCTCCTTATTTCCCCAATCATGTCCTCATTTACCGGGCTTTAGGGATAAATTCTAGTGTTAACCACACCCTGAAACTCATGTCACCCCTCCACACCATAGACATTGGTTGCACACTTTCCTCTTTTTAACTGACCGCCTAACTCTAGTTGTAAGTTAAACTCCACATCAACAAAACTTCCACATAACTTCCCTACCTTTCTAAGCTGGTGATGTTCACGACCACTACCCCCTTATTACTTCTTTGTTTTCACAACATGTGCTCTCAAGTCACCTTCCAAGGAGTAGGGAATTACCACATCCACTTCAATCCCTCACCCGATACACACATAACTTACACCTTGTTGACAAATGGAAAGGGAAGGTGGAGTGATTAACACGTCTTTACGAACTCCTTCCTTCTCAAAATGTGTTTCCCAGATAACCTGAATCCAGGTTCTTGCCTGCTGTCCACTTTTCTACATTTCTCGATAAAGATCAAAGCTGGGCACACCTTGTACGATTGGTTGTTAATATTTCTAGGTACTAGAAAGGAGGAGTCGTTGTCTAAAAGCCATTCTCATACAATATGTAAGTCGACTAAGGAATTGTTTTTTCTTCACTAAACCAAAGTGGTTATCAACAAATTTAGTCATTGAAAATAAAAACACAACTAAAAATATTTCATCCAACAATCACCTCCTTACATAAGAGAGGTTTGAGAGTTAAAGAAAATATTAGGCATGTTCGCACATTTCAACAAAGAAAAATCCAATAATCACGAAAAAGATGAACTTTGTTCAAATGGTTTTCGCATAGTAGCTTAATAATATGCGGAAAAGAGCCATGAATAAGTATTCTTAAACCCACTAGTAGCTTAACAAATATTCTAATCGTTTTTAAGTTAATAATTTCTAAATTAATAATTTATACATATTCAATGGATTTTCTAAGACAAATACAGGGTTCAAATCAAAGCTAGTGGATTCGACTGAACCCGTTTCCCGCACTCTAGCTCCGCCCCTACCCCTAGATGCAAGAGCATGTACTAAGAAGAACAGTGACTTAAATAAATAGATTGAATATAAAGATTGAAGAGCGCTTAAAATTTAAACAAAGTTTGAATCTGTTCCAGACTCTAGAGAAAGTATTAGGACTAGTTTGACATTTGCTCAATCTCATATTATATTTTCTCTAGGAAGGTATTAGAGATGCGTAGATAGTTAGATATGGCTCGAGTTTTACTAACAAATCAACCAATCCAAACATAAAACAAACTTCATGTACTCTGGTTTTCTTGATTTTTCAGGCTTTTTAATTTTTTTAGAAATCCACTGTGTTGTGCATTTGATATTGCTCAAACTAAGGGTGCGTTTGGTACGAAGAAAAATATTTTCCTTCATTCCCATGTTTGGTTGGCTTATATTTTTCACATGAACTCATTTTCCTCCAATTGGAGGAAAAATATTTTCCCTGGGAAAATATTTTTCAAAACTCTTTTTCAACCTTCTCCACCATATTCCCCACCCCTACCACCCCCACCTACTGTCCTGACCCCTGCCCCACCCCCACCCTAAATAAAAATATTAGTAATAGTACTTTCTTTTTTATGTTATAGATAGATTTATTTTTTCATTTCAACAAATGAGTATTTCCTTTTCATGATATAAAAAAGTATTTTTTTTTATTTAAACAAAAAAATTACTTTCATTTCATGATATAGAAAAAGTATTTTCTGTTTATTTCAACAAAAAATGATGAAGTAAAAACTAATTTCTTTCATTTTAACAAAAAGAGTATTTTCTTTTCATGATATTTTATTTCAATAAAATGAGTACTTTATTTTCATGTTGTAGAAAGAGTACTTTTTTTCAACCAAAAAAAGAGTACTTTCTTTTAGCTATGGAGCAAAAAATTTAACGTTGTTTTTGCGTTAAAAAGTAAAGCATCGCATTAATTCCTTTGGTTTTGTGTGAATTTTAGAAGAATAATTAAACTCTTGAAGAAAATAGAGTCCTAAAAACGTTGAGTATTTATGTATGTGTGGGGAGGGGGGGGGGAGGGGAGGGATCAAGAAAACATGTGGACTTGGAGGAAGGGGGAGGGTGCAGAGAGTACCAAAATAAAAGTATTTTCCTAAAAAAAAAAAAATTCTACTTTCTAACAAAACACTATAAAAAAAATTCGGAAAATATTTTCCACTCGCCAACCAAACAAGAAAAAATAAATAATAAAATCACTCATTTTCCATGAAAATATTTTCCTTCGTACCAAACACACCCTAAGTAACAAAAATAAAAGTATTTAAATTGAATATAGCATGAGCTTCTATTTAAATGAAATGACACAATTGCTATTGTTGAAAGTTCTCTATCATTTTCTTCACCTACAAATGCTGGAATCACTTGAGAATTATTGTTTGATTCTATCATTACCAAAGTTATTTTTGTTAATATGGTGATAAAAAGATAACTAGAAGCAAATAAACTAACATCAATTGCAGAGAAAAACTAAATCAATGTAATAGTGTCATAGAATTTTAAGCAAGCATATAGATGACATGCATTCAACAAAAAAAAAATAATCATTTTTTGCAAGTAAACTGTATCACGTATATTTTTAAAATAATCAATGACTCGTTCAAAACAGAAACGAAATCACAGTGGAAAACTGTATAAAAAATTTACTATTGTAATATGTATATTGCCTATTTAATTCTTTGATATTTTATACTAAAAACTGTATCGCATATTATAGGTTCTTAAAATATAAAACAAAGTTTTTAAAATTTAAAAAGAAAAAAAAAAGGGGGGGGGGGGGGGGGGGGGGGGGGGAAAATCGCAAGTGGCGCAATTTTGCGGCTTTCTTTGAATACCTTTCGATGTTAGGGGCCTCTCTGAAGAGAAATTATTGGACAGTGCATTATCTGTAATTCAGCGAAACCTTGTGGGTCTGTATATAAAATAACACCAACTTCCCCTTCTTCTTCTTTTTTTCTTCCACAGCCGACGTCGTATTATCGATCGTTGGAACGAACTAAGCCCTAAGCTATTCAATTGCAGGATTCTCCTCTGCTTCACTCTCGAGTTCTACAAGGCAATTGTTAATTGTACCAATTGAGCTTCAATTAACGTTAAAGCTGTTTTGGTTTTTGAACGCCTGTTAATTAATCAAGATGATTTGCAGGTTGTTGAGAGGATGAAGAGGACAATGCCATGGAGTGATGAAGAGGACGATACATCTTCAGATGAATCCTCAACGCTTGATACTGATACTGAGGACAATCTGGGGTTCACCAAAATCGACCCTAAACTTAGTACTACTTCAAAATCCTCCAAAGATAAATCTTCTCAAGGTAACTTTTTTTCCTTCTTTTTTACCCCTTTCCGAAAACCCTTCTATGTTTTTTTCATTTGCTTGAGAAGTTTAGTCCTTAAAACATAATTGTTATTAACTCAAAGATTTTTCTGCTACTCAACAAAAAAAAAGGTTTACTTCTCAGTAAAATATGCTATTTAAAAACAAACTGCAGGTAACTGCATAAATATGTTGTTTATTTTTCTAGTATAATTTATTCTGGTTTTGTAGAACAACATAATGTGTGGAATAAATCACCAAAGATCCCATTTTGTTTGATATCCGTGAATTTGCATAGTCTGAAATACTACCCTAGGATCTTAAATAGAGCAATTTGAATTCTAGCCTAAACATAATTCTGGTCCTATAACTTGTATAGGCAATTTAATTCGGTGTGTAAGGGATACTGTTGTACCAACGAATCATCTGTGACAGTAGGTGCAGAGTTAGTATGAATATACTATATTTTAAAAGTAATCTCAATATAGCACCCAAGGGTGTGGCCTAGTGATCAATAAAGTGGATTGAGACTTCAGATGTGCGCGCAAGCTGGGTAGGACACCACGGTTATCCAAAAAAAAAAGTAATTTCAACATGTATTTAAAGTTCAAGCCGAAGGCAGTTGATGCTCCCACATACTGCTGAAGGCTACATCTACCACTGTATAAATGACTTAGGAGTCTACCTTTGTTGTTGGACCTGCTTCACTCAGTTTTCAAAGTAGTATATCGTCCTATATCCCAGCAAAAATTCAATTACTTGATGCATAACGATTCAACTTTGCCTATGTTCAGCTGAGTTTGCAAAGCGGAAGAGCAAAGCTGTGGACTTTGAAGCTCTAAGCCGCCATGGGTATAAAGGTGGATTGTCTGTCTTGAAAGTTCCACCACCCAAGGAGCCAGATCAGGAGCAGAATTGGTCTTGGTCAAAAGGGAAGGAAACTCGGGAAAAAGAGAAGGAAGAAACTTATCAGGAGCGCCAGAAGACGAGGGCTGCACTTCAGGAAGCAGAGGAACTGGTTCACGCACGAACTCAGAAAGAGAGGAAAAACTTTTCTTTCTCACAGAAAGAAAAGAGGAAGAGAGATCTTGGTCAGGCTAGCAGAGGGAAGAGCTATGTTGAAGAGGAAAAGAGGTTGCTTAGGGATAATGGTGTTTACTCTGGTTTTGATGCCTGATTCATCAGCTGTCCTTTTTTTAGCATTTTTATAATGTAAAGGGGTGTGAAAGTTGGCTATGACAATCGTGCACGCGCTATATCCAGAAATGCTGTTGTCAACTTGAAAATGAATGTATGATACATTGATACTTCCATTGTCTTGCTAGACATTGTCATTGCACGAGTATCAACAGAAAAATCTAATCGAAGTTGATGGTCAATTATCCATCTGATACTCAATATCGGTACTTTCTAGTGGCTTTGCTTTTTTTCTTGTTTAGTTCTCAAGTCCTAGGTTGTGCAAAAAGTGTTCATGTGTAGCTTTTTGTTTGGTGGGCTGTTGGAGTTGGGGAAGCGAAAGGGGAGTACATTGTGTAGCTTAAGGTATTCTACAAAAATAGCAACTCCCTTGGTTCAATTTTTATATTACTCTTTTCATTTCGATACAACTGTTCCCGCCAAGGCGGTTTTGTCTGAGACACTTCCAATTCTGGGACATCCCTTATTACTGATAGTTAACAATATCATTCTAAATTTAACATATTTTATGAAATTAAATTCTTTAAATTTGATACGGTATTTTCTGTCCTAACTATTTTAATATTTTTCACACTACATAGTCAAGTTAAGATTTTGAACTTCACGCTTAGTCAAATGGTATCACATAAAATGGACCATTATTTTTGTTTCACACAAACAGTAGCTTTTTCAAGTTGCCACGGTGGCCATCAATCATTAGGTAACTTCGGTTTTCATAATTGGTAAGATCAGGGTTAAAATCTTGGAACTTCCAATATGGGAAAAGTGAAGTTCTAAACACAATAATAATACAAAATAGTTATGGTTCTTGTTGGTAGTAAAATAGATAGAACAGTACATTCAATGAGAAACTACAGATTACAAGTGCTCAAATCCTTGCAGATAGTTATGGTTCTTGCAGGATCTTTTGAACACCCTGCGCGTACCACAAATATGTTACACCACTGACAAAAAGCCTAGGTCGATCGGAGGACGTTTTACTGCCCTGACTCCAGTTAGGGCAGAAACCTCTTCTCAAATGTAGGCCATCCAGTTTTACTAGAGATGGAAACAATTCTTTCGAACTAGACACAAGATCTTGTCTTGTTTTTAAGTTAGATGCCCCTATTTTGTTCTCCTCGGATTAGACAGTACGTCGGCTGGAGAGTGCATGGTGTATTTCTCTAATGGTATTCGGAGTAGTTCTGCAGCAACCTCCTACTAGGGATGCTCCTGCCTCACACCATTTATTAACATAAGGAACAAAATCTTCATCTGCTATCCCAGTATTACGCTGCAACATAGAGGAAAGAATATCAGGAGGATAAATCTGAAGTAATTACAGCATAGATATTAGTAAGAACATCCAAAAACCATACGGCTATACAGCTTATGATTAATATTTCTTCTGGATTGAATGAACTGCATACAGCACAAAAAGTCCTCTAGAAATTCGTGGTTGTATTAAGCCCAAGGGCCTAAACTGTTTTTTGTTTTTCAAGGCAAACAAATGAAGCTGAAGTGGCTCTTCCCCAGTTATTTCGTGAGCAGAACTTTCAGTTTTAGTTTCATTTTACTTCTTGAAGATTCAGATTTAGATTTCTTTGCTGTATTGAAACATCTTTCTTCTTCTTTTGCGCTTCAGACAGCACCTTTAAGCTACCTAAATAAGAAAATGGAAAATTTTCACATTGATGCTTGAATTTTTTTAAAACACATTAATGCTTGAATATTGAGAGTAACAGAGGTTGTAGGCCATAATATCATCAATTAATAAGTGTAGAGTCTAAAGGTGAAGATGAAAGTGGCGTTTTTCAAGGATATTGACCTCAAATAACTCAACATTCACAATAAAGAGAAAGAAACTCATCAAGGTTTATGGGTCTCCGCTCCATGTTTTCTGCAAGAAAGGAGATGATATAGTTTCTTTCCTACAAACCACTGACTAGGGATAAACACGTAATTGTTTTGTAAATCAATGAGAATCAATAAGCTTTTTCAGTGTGAGTCAATAGGTACAGTTTAAAAGCAGAAAGTCTGAGGACTACTCACCACCCACTCCTTCCGATCACCATCGTAACTCTCACCACTGTTGGGGTATATAAGGATTGGTTTTGTTGTTACCTGAGAAATGCAAGTAAAAATAAGAAGACTATAAGAATATATTTATACAAATAGCTAGTGTTAAGTAAATAAGAAAAAGTTACCGAGAACAATAAGCAACCTAAGCATTACTTCAAAATTATCCATTTGCTTGTCTGGTTTGACAAAAGGAAAGAGCAAGGACCCGCTAACATTTAAAAGACGAATTTACTTGTTATTTTCCGCCTAAAATCCAAACAAGAGAAAAAATAAGAAAAATCATTTTCTCTCGAAATAATTGTCCTCCATATCCTTAATTCATTATTCACCTAGTCCATATTAAAGTTAGGATACTTGTTCAATGTAGCTAGCTTTCGCCTTTGAACTGCTAGCATTGCAAGACCTAACATACCTGCATGTATTCATAGATAAAAAATGAGAAGCATCCAAGAATAGACCTTCAACAGGACACACACATGGCTCCATGACCCCTGTCAGTGGAGGCATTAGTCCAAGACAATGAAGGCATTATAGTCCATGATAAGCAGGTGTTATAGGCCCAAAATTGCCGAATATGTTCCCATGCAGTATAACAGAAACGTATGTTTCTGTGTGTAAGTAAAACCAGTTCTCCTCTGCAGTTCCTCTCTTCCTTATGAGTCTGCATTGAAACTAAGTATAAGAATGAAATAATGAACCTCTGGATAGGTGGTGAGACAAGGCAATAATGTGGGATTTGCCATGAACCTGATGAGCTCCTTTCTTGATTTGGAGATAGAACAAGGAACTAAAGATGCAGTTTTTGGCAAATATAAGGTTTCGTTATACCAGGTTTAACTTGTTTTGATCATGTCACTTGACTGACAGGTTCAGCTTGTAAAACAGACTGGAAGAGTTTCTCAGTTGACAAGCTGTTGCAGTCTTGAGTTTCATAAAGCAGATTGGAACGATAAATAATGAATTCATTTATTGTTACAGATATTCATCTTCTCTAGTAAGCATAAGCAGCCATTAAAAGTGTCCATGTAAAATCCCAAATTGATAAACAACTCTGGTAAAAAGAAAAACAGAAAAAGGGCAGCCCGGTGCACTAAGCTCCCGCTATGCGCAGGGTCCGGGGAAGGGCCGGACCACAAGGGTCTATTGTACGCAGCCTTACCCTGAATTTCTGCAAGAGGCTGTTTTCACGGCTTGGAACCGTGGAATTGTAGACAGGAATTGTAGCTAAAAAATTACCTGATTGATGGATCGAATAAGATCCAGAATAAATCTAGGAGGAGTACAGTTGATTCCAACAGCTAAAACCTTTCCACATGATTCACCAATTGCAGCACATTCTGATAAAGAATCACCACTAACAACATTTATACCATCTTTAGAGTTGAAGGATAGCCAGGCAGGAGTCTTTATGTCTTCTTCCTCAAGAAGCTCAACAAAAGCCTGCATAGGTGCTAATAGTTGTCAATCTCAACATCTTAACAAAAGAAAACAAGCTACTAAACCAGAATAGGCTTTCCCACATTATACTGTGGTAGAAAAAAAATTTCCTTGTCACAAATAGCCGTGTCGCAGATAATTATTGTCCACAGCAATTCATAGAGAATGATAACAGAAGGGATACCACTAACTTCTAGTAGTAGTAAGACAATAAGTAGTTTTAAAAGATTTCCTCTAAATATATAACCCACAACGACCATACCTGTGCTTCTAGTTTATTTGGCACAGTCTCAAAAGCTATTAGATCAGCACCAGATTCTGCAAGAAGCTGAACCCTTCTTCGATGAAAATCCTTTAGAAACTTGAGATCAATTGCATCTCCATATTCCCCACTGCATTTTGATAAGTAAGTCAGTTCACATGCATGAGAAGCTACTACCAGTTGGTGCTTAAGAGGAAGGGAAAATGTTAACGACACCAGGAGAGAATTGTGAGAAGCACTTTATGGGTGTTAGTGAGACAAATCTTATTCTTTAACCTTGAGATGACAACAAACTGAAGAGTAGTTCTGCTCGGGCCATGTATTCCCAGAATGCACTTTAATGCACGAAATATCAAAAGTTAACAAGCACGACAAGCCTTAACAAGACACAAGGCAAATAAGGTAACGGATTCTCAGAAAATGCCTATAAGGAACAAGTAGCTAACCATCCTTACATCCCATAAAAAACCATAGGTCCTAGCACAGAAATCACATCAGACCAGAGAAAGAAAGAGGAATAAAGTGCTAATTCTTCTGAAAACTACCTGTATTCAGAACCATCAGCTAAATAGGCCCCATAACTCCCAACAGATGCTGCAACTAAGATAGGACGCTGTTTGAGAACCTTTCCATCAGTGCTATGATCAGACGAAGATTTACAGCATCTAGTATAGTACACATCTCGTGCTTCACACGCAATCTCAACACTCCTTTTGAGCAAGGATTCACTTTCTTCTAGGGAATATCCTTTGGCCTTAAACCCCTGGATAGTTGCCTGTCCAAATATGAGAAGACTTGAAACTAGTCAC
Source organism: Nicotiana tomentosiformis (assembly GCF_000390325.3). NCBI lineage: Eukaryota > Viridiplantae > Streptophyta > Magnoliopsida > Solanales > Solanaceae > Nicotiana > Nicotiana tomentosiformis. Next base: position 103,534,281 of record NC_090812.1, read on the forward strand.
AAGGATATAGATAGAATTTAAGATGCATCCATGCGCAATCAATTTTGCATAAGAGGTAGAGAGAGGAACAATGGTTGCAAATGACAAAAGCAGTACCTGATAAGATGAACTGAGTATAATATCTGCACCAGCTTCAAGGTAATCCAAGTGTACCTGCTCTATTTAGTACACCAATGAGCCATGTAATAGTACAAAGAGAAAAACTTCATGTACAGCAAATATCTGGGAATGGTGAAATTACACTAAGTTCTCAAGCTTTTCCAGCGAAGCTTTTCAGATGTGATGAGATTCATAGTCTAAACCCTACAACAAATCCACATAGGATACCAAAAAGGGAAAGAATCAAAGAAAAGATTGCCAGTTGCCAGATTTTGGTTGCCAAACCAGCTTTTAAGCCCATCCAAACAGGCTCTTAGTTTTTGCCAAGAGCTTTTAACTAGTCATAAGGATAAGGGTGTCATCACATTCAAAATTAAATGGGAGATTGTAGACATGGTAACACTTCAAAATAACCAAAGTATTTCCTCTAAATTTAGTGCCTCTATACATATTTCGCCACAAAGAATTGGCGACGTGAAATCCATAAAAGAAAACAAGAACTTCTCCGGCCGTCCAGCAGCATGCATTAGTTGCAAGGTTTCAATTTATATAAAGAAGAGATAAGTGATTTTTTTACAGCATTTTCGCAACAAATGGGGCAAGCGAGAAAGAAAGAGTATAAAAAAACAAGAGGATGAAGTGTTAAGCTTTTCTGTTAGGTCTACTGGATGCTTGAAGGTGATAGCTAGACCGAAAAGACAGATTAAAGGAAGATACAATTAATTTTGTTTAAGTATCATATAAAACTAATGATTTAGCAGATTAATTAAAGCCTCCTTTTCTATTTAATCATTTATCTCTTTTTTAGTCACTATCAGTTCGAACTAATTGGATTTTGCCTTAGTGCTAAAGCAAGATGGAGGAGAATAACTACAATCTCCTCCTCCTCCTCAGTTTTTTAAGAAAGTTTTTGAGAGGAATCAAATACTTCAGTTGTTTGTTTCATAACTAAAACATTGTTTTGGCTCAAAAATCTCACATTTTATGATATTACTCTCTACTTAATTTTTCTGAAATTGATGATTCCTGGGAAAAGCATGAGTTTAGCAGAGTGCAAGATAATAATGCCGCCTACAACACACTCCTTATACTCCTACAGAAAAGCCCATGTCTTCACCCATAAAGTAGTAACTTTTAAAATCTAGAAACCCACAAGATGACCCACTCAGCAAGATTAACATCGACTCCTAATAATTAATCCAAATGGTGGTCCGACTTATCCACATACCAGTTACTGTAAAGCTAAAACATCCTACAGAACTGAACTGAAATTGTAATCCTTTTCCCTATATCCACTCTATTTAATAAGCATAACAAGTGAAAGTCTAAATATTATTGTTAAGAGAATACGAAAAGGTCAGTAAACTAAATATTATACTATTTAAAAACATCTATTAAGCTAAGTTTAATACAGTATTAAAAGAGATGATTAAAGAAAATTGAGAGAGGCATACGGCGCGGACGAGGTGAGGATCAGTGAGGAGACATTTAGCGCTCCAAAGAGGATCATTGAGGTCGGCGCCATGACGTTCCAGCTCCGTCGCAAAGCCGCCGTCGATCACGGCAACCCCGCCGCATTTGTGGAGGAAATCTTTGATGAGGGAGGAGGATGACTGTGCATTGGCGTCGACAGTACTCATCTTTCTTGTAAAGGCAGTGACGTGATGAGCGAAGAGAACTTAATTCAATTGGGTTGGAGTAAAAGGAGTACACTACTCAGGAGGTAACAAATTGGGATGAAAGGAAATAAATAATGAGTAAATTTTAAGTATTTTAAAATATTAAAGTTTAATATAATAAGTATTTTAAGTTAATTAATGATTTTCACACGCAAAATTTGTACTTTCACTAATTCTCTTCAAAATAAAGTTTATGGACAAATACAACTTCAGTTTTCAATTATATTTTAAAACTTGAGGCTTAAATATTCTTTCAAATATTGTATGAACACCTACTGATAGTATCATTGGTATATTTACTTAATATTGTTGTTACTTAATATTAAAATTATAATATTAAAGTGTATTATTTCTTGTAAGGTAGTGGCTATAAATTGGCAAGAAAGTGGTCATCATCTTTGGAGTAACTCATGAAACCACTAATGCCATGATCTACTATTAATTATCCACCACAAGTTAAATTTTGTAACTACCAACCATGTTCTATAATTTTATTATGCCACTACTTTGTTATTTATTCTATGGAAGAAATTTTACACCAATAAATAGTGATGTTTCTTCCGTGTGTTATGGATGGAAAAAATATTGCAGTGTACATGAAAAATGTGGTTGATATAGTTAAAAAGAGAGTTGAGAAAAGGAGAAAATCTAAGTCTCCAACTTATTCTCTACAAAAGAGAATATTATTTTATTGAAGGAAAATGTTCATTTTGATGGAGTTTTGGACTCAACAACTTGTCCAGAGTTTGTTCGAGTTACACGACATTATCCAGCTGTTGGAAGTGGACAAGTCAAGAGTATTATTGTTAGACTGGTGAATATATTACTGCAATGGGCTTGAATCTCCTTAAAGAGAGTGAGATATCCGCGCCTCAACCCAAGAATATTTATTTAGTTCTTCATCTTATTTTTCAACTGTAATTACTTGCAATTTCACCAACATTTACATCAGTCTAATATTTGTTGGAGTCCTGTTAATTTCATTAGGATTTGATTAAATTTTGATATGGAACATGCCTAAATGAAGGGCCAATAGATGATCTGAATATATATAGTTGACCAGAATTAAGGGTAAAATTTTATTTGCATCTCATGTTTACACTAAATTTTCTTAGATTGCTATTACTACATATAGTTCTTTTGCTATCTTGGCTTCGGTTTCTTAATATCTTGTATTATTATTACTTGATGTCAGTGCTTCTTTCATCTTTTCTTTAGCTGAGAGTCTATCGAAAATAGTCTCTCTGCCCTACCAGGGTAGGGGTAAGACTGCGTACATTCTACCCTCCCCAGACTCCACTTGTGAGAACCCACTGGTTTATTATTATTGTTGTTGTTGTTGTTTATACTAAATTAATAGATGCATGATATATATTTATATAAATAAGTTAATAAAGTTTAATATAAACACTTTATACGAATAATCTTTTACCTCAGAATTAGCTTGACACTGAATGTTGGTGTTGATGTTGAGGTGTATCATTGCTTAAATGAAGTTCAATTCAGTTTCTACACATACATACTGTAACGATCCAAATCAATTATTTTACTTTCTAGATCCATGTTTCCCTATTTAAGATCTCCGGTATGTGCTTTTACTATTTCATGACTTGCGGGGATGGTTGGTTTGATTTTGAAAGGGTTCAGGTTGAATTTGGAACACACAGGTCCATAATAGTAGCCTAAGGTAGCCAAGTTTGACTTGAATCAATACTTTGATTAAACGACCTCAGAATCGCGATTTGAAGGTTCCAATAGGTTTGTATGATGATTTTGGACTTGGGCGTATGTTCGGATCATGTTTCGGGTGGACCGGAAGCGTTTCAACATTTATTGTTAAAAGTTGGCATTTTGAAAGTTTTAGAATTTCTTAAGTTTGATTTGAAGTAGAATTTAGTGTTATCGAAGTCCGTTTGGAATTCTGAGCCTTGGAATGGGTCCGTATTGTGATTTGTAACTTGTGTGTAAAATTTAACATCATTGCGAGTTGTCTAAGTATGGTTCGTTGCGTTCAAAGTTGGTTGGAATGAGTTTGAAGCTTAGAAGTTGATTAATATAGTTTTGAGGTGCAATTCTTGGTTTCGGTGTTATTTTATGTGTTTCAAGGCTTCGAGTAGGTCCGTAGTATGTTTATGGACTTGTTGGTATATTTGGACGGGGTCCCGGATGACTCGGGTATGTGTCGGACTACTCGAAGCTAAGTTAAAGTTGGCTGAAATTATTGGTGTGCTTCGCGATAGTGAAGGTAGTCCCACGATCGCGAAGAAGACTGGTGAGGGGCCTGAGACTTTACTCTTCGCGAACGCGATGAAGGATCTGATCCCCCTTCGCAAACGCGAAAAAGGGAGGGGTTGAGATGGGCTGGAAGGTTATTGGCCATCACGAATGTGACTAGGGGACCACAAATGCGAAGGGATAGTTTTGTTGGGCATCACAAACGCGACCTTGAGATCGTGAACGCATAGAGTAGTTTGGTCAGATGGATCAGTTGCTCTTCGTGATCGCGAGGAACCTTTCGCGACCGCGAAGAAGAAATCCCTGGGCAAACTTGATTTTTAATATAGAACTTAGCTCATTTTTTCTAATTTTTACTTGGATTGGCCGGATTCGGGAGCTCTTTTGAGGGAATTTTCATCAAGCATCACAAGGTAAGTGAAATCTACCCATTTTATTTTATTTAAATACATGAATTATGGGTAGATTTTAATATAAATATTAGTAAAAATTGTGGGATTTTGTTGGAAACCTATGGTTTGGTAAAAAAAAAAAGGGATTTGAACACGAAATTGATTATGTGGGAATAAATTATATATTTGAGTACGTAATATCATGGGTAACATTTATCTTCGAAAATTTTTAAAATCCGGGCACGTGGGCCCAGTGGTGACTTTTATGGACTTTCCGAATTAGGTTGGAAAATTACTCTAATAGATGAATTATGAACTTTTGAGCATGTATTGATTAGTTTGTACGACTCTTGTCTAGTTTCGGATTGCTAGGCATCGATTTGGGATTACTAGTGAGGTTTAAGAGCCAAGTAGTGAGCTTGGAAGCGAGGTAAGTCTCTTAACTAATCTTGTAAGATTCCTTTAGATGTATAAATTGATGCGTGCTACTTGTTGTGGGGGATACGTACGCACGAGATGACGAGAATCGGTACATAGCTATATTCATGTTTATGCCCGGGTAGACTAAGATTCACATCATGCCTTAAATGTACTATTTGCATTAATCTTGTATATTTGATTTCTTTAATTTATGACTGGGGTTGAGACTAGAATAAAATATTGACTGAATCTCTTACTTTGGAAATTGTGAAATATTTAATGAACGGTAGTTCCATGTCTTCTCTACTCACATGTATTTTTGCGAGCAAGAGAGTTTCTCTACTCTTATGGGATCGGGTTGTTCGTCTCGATAAGATTATAAATTATTCTTATGGGATCGGGTTGTTTGCCTCGACAAGATTATAAATACTCATATGGGATTGGGTCGTTCGCCTCGGCAGACTCATGCGTAACACTTGAGAGTTCATTTTATATTGGTATCAGTTGATTTTGTGCCTTCGAGGCCGGTTATGATATTTTAGTGATTTCGTAATAATCCGTGTTTGGAAGTTTATTATTAAAGCTTAATTGTTTTGTTGTCACATGTTGTGTTTCATACATGTCTACCTTATGTATTTTATTATTTGACCACTAGTAAGTGTCAAGTCGACCCCTCGTCACTTCTTTTTTGAGGTTAGACTAGATACTTACTAGGTACGTATTGATTTACGTACTCATGCTACACTTCTGCACTGATTGTGCAGGTACTGAGACAGGTACTTCTAGTGGTCATACGAGCGCGTAGACGCATCGCACGGAGACTTAGTGGTGAGATGTCTTTCATGCTTCAAACTGTAGTACCCAAAGTCTCTTTCTATCTTATTTATTGTTTCTGTCTATTACTTTTCAGACACTAGATGTAGTGGCTTTGTATATTCTATAGATGGCTCATGCACATGTGACACCAGATTTTGGGGGCTTCTAGTGGTTATTCACCGTTGTACTTGTTATTATTATCAATGTGATTTATGTATTATTCGCACTTGGTATTTTGGCAAAAAAGTACGTATGTTTCCATGCGATCTCATTTAATTCAGTGTATTTAAAGAAATTTTTGATTTTAAAAGTTAAAAATAGTTAATTAAGTTGGAAGCTTACCGTTGTCTTGGCTAACAACATTGATGGGCACCATCACAACCTACTATAGGATTTGGGTTGTGACACATACATACAGTGATAGAAACCGTAGTGGCAGAGTGGGTTATCACTTCTTTCTGTCTTAATGGATCACTAGTTCAATTCAATGTTGTCGTAGGGCTATCTAAGGGGAGGGTACTGGGTTCTAAGGGGACTGGGTATGGGGTGTAAGGGAGGGGGGGTCCTTAAGGGGACTTTTGTTAAGGGAATTTAAGGGTACGGGGTAAAGATACTTTTACAGGAACCCTACCAGTACCCCTACTGGCCCTAAGGGGGTACTTAAGACGGTAGTACCGGTATTGTAACGAACCGGCCGGTCGTTTTGAGAATTAGCATCCCGTTCGGTGGTTTAAGGTCTCGAGCAGCTTCGTATTATGTATTATGACTTGTGTGTGGGATCCAGTCCGATTTTGGGATGATTCGAGATTTGATTTGGAAGGATGATTCTTGTTTTAGCTTAAGTGAAAAGAGTTGACCGGAATTTGACTTTTGTGTAGACGACTCTGGAATGGTGTTTTGATGATTCCAATAGCTTTGTGTGGTAATTTTGGACTTAGGCGTATGTCCGAATTTGGATTTTGAGGTCTGTAGGTTGATTTGATGCATTTTGGCGAAAATTAGAAAGTTGAAGGTTTGGAAGGTTGAGAGGTTTGACCGGGAGTTGACTTTGTTGATATCCGACTCGGATTGCAATTCCGAGAGTTGGAATAGCTCTGTTATGTTATTTGGGACGTGCATGCAAAATTTGGGGTTATTCCAGATTGATTGATATAATTTAGCGCGAGTTGTAGAAGTTGAAAGTTCATTAAGTTCGATATGAGGTACGATTCGTAGTTTTGATATTGTTTGATGTGATTTGAGGCCTCGAGAAAGTCCGTGTTATGTTATGAAAAAATAGTTTTTGTGGTCAAAGTCATTTTTAAAGAAAATAGGGTTTCTCATAACAAAATTTACTTTACTTTTCAAAAAATAAGTGAATAAAATAAGAGAGTAAAAAGCAATTAAAATTCAATATTCAGTGAATAAGGGAAAGAAATCTTATTGATGAACATTGTTTTCTCCCAAAAATTGTGGACATGAATCTTCAACCAAATAGGGATAAAGCAAAAGACTGATTGCATATAGTTGTGAGTATTCCGATGATGATACAAAATAAGGTAAGGACCCTTATATAAAGATATAAAAGATGTAACTATTCCCTCTCACTTAATTCCTACTCATTACTGATATTAACTACATTAATTATCCGTTACTGAAATTACTCGTAATGGTTATAGTAATAATAGGTTATCATGCGTAATCAGGGATAATGTCGATTCTCTTTCCATATTCGTAATTGTTCATGAATCTTCCTCATTTATGGCCTTCATGCATCTCGTGCCTATCTTTTCTCTTCCAGTTGTGAGGTACGGTACCTTCTTTTATAAATCTCGTGGGTATTTTAACCATGCCTCATCATTCTTTTTTGTTAACTTGCTACAAATACCACTTGTCATCATATCGTTAGTCCATGTGTCATGCCTATTTTTCCACCACTATTGATAGTCTCCCCACTTTCTGAATATTCTTAACTGAATATTCGGGAAGTGAAAAGTTTATTTATAGCGGGAATGTCTTGCCGCCTCTTCCCAACAACATTATGCTTTCTTCAGAAGCGAAGAGATGTACGTCCTGTCCATTTAATGCTCGAGACACATGTCCTGTGATGATTGGATTTGTAGTTTATAGCATCTTTTTAGGGTTTTCTACGACTGCATCAGTTTGAAGTGACGGTTCCATGATGACAGTTCATAATGACGGTCCTTCCTTATAAATACCGCATTGCATACCACCCAAAAATTTCTTCTTCTTACTTGCATTCATACTCAAACGTCTTCTATAACTTTTCCCCTTTATTCGTGCTTTCACCATTAAAAATGACTTCTCTTTCTTCAAACCCTTTTTCATCATCTGACCCTCGTAAAACAATCATTGTTGATGAGCTTCCCTTGTCTTCTGCCCCAGTTAGGAGAGGTGGTAGACTCTGTAGCCTAGGTTCTTTATCAAGCTGTAGCTCTACTCCTTCCCAAAAGAATATTTAAAAGACTTCTTCTTCCAAATCTAAAACTCTATCAGTCCTAGATCTTCCTCAAGGAGTAAGGACCATAAAGAACCGATGCAGGAGCGTGCTGTTTCTGAAATTGTTCCTCAGGATTTCTCTTTCAAATCAGACTGTGAAACAATGAGAAAACAAGTTTCTTCCATTGCAACACTTAAACTCGCCAATCATTACCCTACTTTGAAACTGCTGGCCTTCTTCCTCTAGTTCTCCATGAATGCCATTGGAAATCTAACTTCCCTGTGGTAGTTCCTAGTGTTGATGAACGAATAACCTCTTATCGTGAAGGTTATTTGTTTGTTTACACTTATTCTTTCACCTTAGGATTCAACCCACCTATTAACCCAGTAATCATTGAGTTTTGTCGCTACTTCAATGTGTGTCTTGTTCAAATAGGTCCGATAATGTGGAGGGCAGTAACTTGCCTTCATTATTTATCAAACTTGGTTTCAACCCCTTTCACCTTTCAGCACTTACTTCATCTGTATTCCACGAAGCTCTTTCACGAAGGTGTCTTTTCTCTTATGGAAAGAATCAAGAGAGTTTTAGTCAGCCTTGAAGATGATCGTGACCATGACTGGTATACCCGATTCGTGGCTATTCCCACTCGTGATTTGGTGGGTAATAAAAATATGCCTTTCCCTGAGAAGTAAAACTTTGCACTTGAGTATTAATTTTTTTCCGTCACTTTCTTTTCTTTTCTCCTATAATCTCGATTTCCTCATTCATTTCTTCCATACCTTTCAGCAATCATGGAAATTTTTGGTGAACTTCCCGACTTTCGTGATTGGGTAGAAGAGATGTTGACTGTTGCCCCTATGGATAAAGATCATGGAAATTGTTTTCTCAAAAGTTCGGGTGGATAGTGAAAACCCACAGTATTATACCTTAATGTACCTTTTTTTTACTCTAACTTTTCTTTCTCTGAACCTTTTTTGTTATTCTCAAGTTTTGTTGTTCGTGGCATTCGTCTCGTCTCTGTTCCCACTGCTAGGCTTTCTGTTAGCATAACCCAGGAACAAATTTTGAGTGTTTCCTCTTCAAAGAGGAAGAACAGTGTTTCCCACACCTCGGTAAAGAAGAAGAAGATGATGATGTCTCTCTGGTGAGAAAGTCACGAGTTAGGAAACGTATGGTTTTAGATGATGAAGCCAACCTTCCCCAAGATCTACCTTCATGCCTCGTGCCTTTCAAACTTGTTGATAAACCTGAGAGTGTCCCTTTGGACATCTCGGAAGATGAAGATATCGACCATTCTGGTAATCCCACCTCAAGTCATATTGATAGACTTCTCGATCAAGGATTTGAGGGTGAAGAAGATTTTGCCCTGCTTCTGAAGAGCTACCCCTTGATGCCCTTCCAGCGAACCCCGCAACTTCTGATGTTAATCGTTCTATCTCTTCTGCTACCACACCTGTTGCGGCTTCTGTTACCGCACCTGTTGTTATTCCTCGTGAAGAGGTTGGCCCTTTTAGCGAGAGAAGAGACATGAAGCAGATTTTAATTGAATTCCCCGATAATGGGAACTTGTTAAAGAAGTCTGGTCGAGCTGCGGTGTGGTTGAAATTGTTAATTGGCCCCGTGGAGATGGAAAAACTTGAGTCTCACAACTCTATAACCTTAATGAATGATATTATTCATTCTGCCCTTAAGGTATATTCCTCTTCTCTTATATTTCCTCCTTCCTTTTAAGTTTATAACCTTTCTACCTTGCCTTTTTGCATATCAATTTAATAGGTACACAGTTGATGAGAAGAATATCTTGTACTGAACAGCAAGTGGAAGAGCTACGTATAGAGGCTGATAATTGTAAGGAGCAATTTGAAAGCCTTCAACTTGAAAAAGATGCCCTTGCTAAAGAGAAAGGGTCTTTGGAACAACAGCTCAAAATTACAACTATCGAATTGTAGTTTTGAAGGATTCTTCCAATCAAGTTGTTAAAGATAAGGATAGGCTGGAATCCTCCTTTGCTGAACAACACTCCAAGGCCACCGATAAGATCAAGAGTTTAAAAAAACTTCTAAATCATAAGGAGTTGTATGCTAGTGATCTAGTTCAAATGCCCACTCAAGATCAAGAGGATCTACGTGCCTCTTCTGATAATGTCAAATTCCTCGAAGATACTCTTGAACCTTTGAAGGCATCCTTTGAAGCTTCAGAAGCTAAAAAAGAAGACCTGAGGGCAAAGATAGAGCAACTAGAGAAATATTATGAAGCCATTGAAGATAAACTAACACTTGATGTGTAATGACCTAATCGGTCATTTTGTGTAATTGCACCACGTTACCCCTTTTATTGCTTCACACATGTGTGTTTATGATTTTATGACTTGCGGGGTTGGTTAATTTCGTTCTGGGAAGCTTTTGGGTTAGTTTGAACCTTTGATTCTTGACTTAGAAGTTTAAATTAGAAAATGCTTATCAAACTTTGACTTTTGTGAAAACGACCACGGAACTTTGACCATAGGTTGACTTTTAGCTATCGAGCTCGAAATTTGAATTTGAGACTTGGAATAGGTCTGTTCGGGTATTTAGAACTTGCATGCAAAATTTGGTACCGTTTGGAGTTAATTTGATAGGATTAGGACGTTTAGTTAAAATATTAGAAATTCTTGAACTTTACTTTAAAATTCATGCATTTTAGTGTTCGATTCATAGTTTTGGATATTATTTTTGTGTTTTGATCACACGACCGAGTTTATATGATATTTTTACACTTGTGTGGATGTTTGGTTTGTAGCCTCGAGGGCTCGGATGAGTTTTGGATATGTTCTGGAGAGGTTTGGACTAAAAATTTCAAAATATGGTATTTGGTGCTCTGGTGTCGCAAATGCGAACACCGGGGTCACATTTACGAAGGTGATAGAAGAGGAGTAACAGTCGCAAATACGACCTCCCCTTCACATTTGCGAAGACAGTAGGATTATAGCTTAGTTCGCATTTGCGAACATTTATTTGCTTTTGCGATGACCCTCCAGTTCGCAATTGCGAAGCTTTCATCTCAATTACGATGTTGACTTAGGCTGTCAGGGTTCGCATATGCAAGCCCCTAGTCCGTAATTACAAGGACTTGGAAATGTGAACCTTGTGTCGCAAATGCATCATCTGCAGCTGGTTAAAGGGCTGGAAAAAGGGAGTTTTGAACTAATTTTCTCATTTTTGAACCCAAGACTCGGTAAGAGGCGATTTAGAGAGAGAATTTTCACCTACAAACCTTGGGTAAGTGATTCTAATCTATTTCTAATCATGTTCCATCAACATATCTTAAATTTTAACATCAAAAGCATGTGAATCAAAGTGAAAATTTGTGAAACTTTGTCAAGTTTTTGAAAAATAAGAAATTGAGTTTTGAGAGTTGATTTGGACTCGAATTTTGAAACTAATCACATATATGAACTCGTGGGGCAATGGGTAGACGGAATCTACTATTGGACCCGGGTTTTGACCGGGCGAGCCCCCGATTTACTTTTATTGATTTTTTGGAAAAAGTATAAAGATATTAGCTTTATCTATTGCAATTGAATTCCTTAGCATTGTTTGATAATATTAAGTTGATTTTGGTTAGATTTGAGCCGCGTGGAGGTAAATTTTAAGGAAAAAGTTATTTCCGAGTGTTGATTTAGCCTAGTTGAGGTAAATGTCTTGACTAACTTCGTATGGGGGGAACTACCCCTTAGGATTGGTATTGTTTGATTCAATTGTGCTAAGTGAAATCCGTGTACGTAAGGGATGGGTGGGTACGCGGATTGTACGTGGTAATTGTCTGGTTTAGGTTAATTAGACTAATTCCATGCTTAAATTGAAATGCCATATCATGTTCTGAATTCTCTTAGTCAATCTATTCTTACTTGTGTTAGTCTATCCATATATGCCTTAAATAATTTCGTTAACACTTGTTCTATCTCCTAATTTATAATTTGCTCTCATGCTTTAGTTGAACTTATTGTCTCTTTTATTGTTACATGCTATCTTTTCATTGTTGATTATCATTATTTGAAGTCATTATACATGTTAGCTCTTTCATTGTTGATTATCATTAATTGAAGTCATTGTTCCCGTTACCTCTTTCAATGTTGATTACCATTATTTTATGTTATTGTTCACGTTATCTCTTTTATTATTGATTCCCATTATTTGAAGTCATTGCTACACGTTATCTCTTCCATTGTGAGTTATTCTTATTTAACATCGTGGTTATGTATTGTCTCTCATTGTTGAGTTATTGGTGTTGAAGTTGTGAAAGCCGTTATCACATTGAGGTGAAATTATTATTGTTGAAACATCTTCCTTTTTGAGCATTTTATATTCATTGTTGTTGATGATATCCTTGTACCCGTTGTGGCAGAGCGGTGGGCTATTGTTGTGAAAATATTGATATTGTGGGTTGTTGGCAAATTGTGATATATGTGCACCTGCGATGCGAGTTGTTATTGTAATGTGATATTGACGCGCATGCAGCGGTATAAGGCTTGGGGTTGATGTGCATGAGGAGGTATAAGGTGGCACTTATGTGCGTGTTTCTTGAAGGAGTTAAGGGTTTGTGACTTCTTGTTGTATCATATGCGCATGTGTATTGATTATTGGCAGTTTAACAAGGTTACAGTAAAGAACAATTATCCATTGCCACACATTGATGACTTATTTGATCAACTACAGGGTGCCAAAGTATTCTCAAAGATTGATTTGCGATCAGGTTATTATCAGTTGAAGATTCGGGATCTGGACATTCCGAAGACTACTTATCAGACTCGGTATTGTCACTACGAGTTCCTTGTGATGTCATTTGGGATGACCAATGCCCCAGCAACATTTATGCACCTGATGAGCATTGTGTTCTAGCCCTATCTTGATTCATTCGTCATTATGTTTATTGAAAATATCTTAGTGTACTCTCATAGTGGGGAAGATCATGAGCAGCACTTGAGGATCGTACTTCAGAGCTTGAGAGAGAAGAAGTTATATGCAATATTCTCAAACTGTGAATTTTGGCTTGATTCGATGGCATTTTTGGGTCATGTGGTGTAGAGTAAAGGTATCAAGATAGATTCGAAGAAGATTGAAGCAGTGCAGAATTGGTCCAGACCGTCTTCAGCTACTGAGATCCAGAGTTTCCTTGGTTTGGCTGGGTATTATCGTCGTTTCATAGAGGGCTTCTCATGTATTTTTGCACCTATGAACAGATTGACCTAAAATGGTGCTCTGTTTAGATGGACCGAGGAGTGTGAGGAGAGCTTTCAAAATTTCAGGACTGCTTTGACTATAACCCTAGTGTTGGTGTTGCCTACGGGCTCGGGGTCTTATACTGTGTATTGTGATGCGTCATGTGTTGGCCTTGGCATAATATTAATGCAAAATGGTAGGGTGATTGCCTACGCGTCTCGACAGCTGAATATCCATGAGAAGAATTATCCAGTCCACGACTTGGAGTTTAACATCCATTGTTCATGTATTGAAGATCTAGCGGCATTATTTGTATGGTGTCCCTTGTGAGGTCTTTACCGATCACCGGAGTCTACAATATTTGTTTAAATAGAAAGATCTTAACTTGCATCAGTGGAGGTGGTTAGAGTTACTTAAGGACTATGATATTACCATTCTATATCATCTCGGGAAGGCCAATGTGGTGGTCGATGCCTTGAGTCAAAAGGCGGAGAGTTTGGGTAGTTTAGTATATGTACCAGCAGCGGAGAGGCCATTAGCATTGGATGTTCAGGCCTTAGCCAACCAGTTTGTTAGATTGGATGTTTCGGAGCCCAGTCGAGTTCTGGCCTGCGTGGTTTCTCGGTCTTCTCTATATGACCGTATTAGAGAGCATCAGTATGACGACCCCCATTTGCTTGTCCTCAAAGACATGGTTCAGCACGGCGATGCCAGGGAGGTTACTATTGGGGATGACAGTGTGTTGCGGATGCAGGGCCGGTTATGTGTGCCCAATATGGATGGGTTGCGTGAGTTGATTCTTCAAGAGGCCCACAGTTCGCGGTACTCCATTCATATGGGTGCCGCTAGATGTATTAGGAATTGAGACATCACTATTGGTGGAGGAGGATGAAGAAAGACATAGTGGAGTATGTAGCTCGGTGCCTAAATTGTCAGCAGGTGAAGTATGAGCATCAACGACCGGGTGGTTTGCTTCAGCGACTTGAGATACCCGAGTGGAAATGGGAGCGTGTCACCATGGATTTTGTTGTTGGGTTCCCACGGAATGAGAAGAAATTTGACGCGGTATGGGTGATTGTGGACAGTTTGACCAAGTCAACTCATTTCATTCCGGTGGTGACTACCTATTCTTCAGAGCAGCTGGCTAAAATCTATATTTGCGAGATTGCCCGACTTTATTGCGTACCTCTATCCATCATCTCAGACCGGGGTACGCAGTACATATCGCATTTCTGGAGAGTTGTACAACGGGATCTAGGCACACGGGTTGAGTTGAGTACAACATTTCACCCTCAGATGGACGGACAGTCCGAGCGCATTATTCAGATATTAGAGGATATGCTTCGCTCCTGTGTTATGGATTTCAGGGGTGCTTGGGATCAGTTCTTGCCGCTTGGGGAGTTTGCCTACAACAACAACTATCAGTCGAGTATTCAGATGGCTCTGTATGAGGCCCTATATGGTAGATGGTATCGCTCTCCAGTTGGGTGGTTTGAACCGGGGGAGGCTAAGTTATTAGGAATGTATTTGGTTCGAGATGCCTTGGAGAAGGTCAAGATGATCCAGGATCGCCTTCGTACAGCCCAATCTAGACAGAAGAATTATGCGGATCGGAAGGTTCGTGATGTTGCATTCATGGTTGGAGAGCGAGTCTTGCTCCAGGTTTCTCCCATGAAGGGTATGATGAGGTTCGAGAAGAAGGGCAAGTAGCCCTAGGTATATCAGACCTTTTGAGATCCTTGAGGAGGATCGGGGATGTGTCCTACAAGCTTTCTTTGTTGCCTAGTTTATCTATGGTTCATCTGGTGTTCCATGTCTCTATGCTCCGGAAGTATTACGGTGATCAGTCTCATGTTCTAGACTTCAGCACAGTCCAACTGGACGAGGATTTGACTTATATTGAGGAGCTTGTGGCTATCTTGGACTGAGAGGTATAGAAGTTGAGATCAAAGAGTATTGCTTCAGTAAAGGTTCGATTGAGGGGTCATCCAATCAAGGAGGCGACCTGGGAGACCGAGCACGACATGTGAAGTCGTTATCCTCATCTATTCACCACTTCAGGTATGTCCTTATGCACGTCTGAGGACGAACGTTTGTTTTAAGAGGGGGAAATATAATGACCCGATTGGTCATTTTGTGTAATTGCGTCCCGTTACCCCTTTTATTGCTTCACACATGTGTGTTTATGATTTTATGACTTGCGGGATTGGTTAGTTTCTTTCCGGAAAGTTTTTGGGTTGGTTTGAACCTTTGATTCTTGACTTTGAAGTTTAAATTAGAAAATGTTGACCAAACTTTGACTTTTGTGAAAACAACCTCAGAACTATGTTTTTATGACTCTAATAGCTTCGTATTGTGATTTCGAACAAGGACGTATGCCCGAAAATAATTTTGGAAGTCCGTAGGTTGATTTATGTTGATTTGCTGAAATTTAGCAATGTGAAGTTAAAAGGTTTGACCGTGGGTTGACTTTTAGCTATCGAGCTCGGAATTTGAATTTGGGACTTGGAATAGGTCCGTTATTGTATTTAGAACTTGCATGCAAAATTTGGTATCGTTTGGAGTTGATTTGATAGGATTCAGACATTTAGTTGTAACTTTAGAAATTCTTGAACTTTACTTTGAATTTCATGCGTTTTAGTGTTCGATTCATAGTTTTATATGTTATTTTTATATTTTGATCGCGCGAGTGAGTTTGTATGATGTTTGGTTTGGAGCCCCGAGGGCTCGGATAAGTTTCGGACATGTTCCGGAGAGGTTTGGACTAAAAATTTCAAAATATGGTGTCTGGTGCTCTAGTGTCGCAAATGCGAACACCAGGGTCGTATTTGCGAAGGTGACAGGAGATGGGCAGTTATCGCAAATGCGATTTCCCCTTCGCATCTACGAAGACAGTAGGATTATAGCTTAGTTCGCATTTGCAAACATTTATTCGCTTTTGCGATGACCCTCCAATTCGCAATTGCGAAGCTTTCATCGTAAATGCGATGTTGACTAAGGCTGTCAGGGTTCACACATGCAAGCCCTAGTCCGCAATTGCGGGGGTTTGCAAATGCGAATCCTGTGTCGCAAATACGACATCTGCAGTTGGTTAAAGGAATTTTTGAACCCATTCTCTCATTTTTGAACCCTAGACTCGGTAGGAGGCGATTTAGAGAGGGGAATTTCACCTACAAACCTTGGGTAAGCGATTCTAATCTATTTATAATCATGTTCCATCAACATATTTTAGATTTTAACATCAAAATTATATGAACCAAAGTGAAAATTTGTGAAACTTTGTCAAGTTTTTGAAAAAGAAGAAATTGAGTTTTGAGAGTCGATTTGGACTCGAATTTTAAAACTAATTACATATATAAACTCGTGGGGTAATGGGTAGACGAAATCTACCATTGGACCCGAGTTTTGACCGGACGGGCCCCGGGTTTACTTTTGTTGACATTTTGGAAAAAATATAAAGATCTTAGCTTTATCTATTGCAATTGAATTCCTAGCATTTTTGATGATATTAAGTCGATTTTGGTTAGATTTGAGCCGTGTGGAGGTGAATTTTAAGGGAAAAGCTATTTTCTAGTGTTGATTTGGCCTAGTTGAGGTAAGTGTATTGCCTAACTTCGTGTGGGGGAACTACCCCTTAGGATTGGTATTGTTTAATTCAATTGTGCAAAGTTAAATCCGTGTACATAAGTTGACGAGTGGATACACAGGTTGTACGTGGTATTTGTCCGGTTTAGGTTACTTAGACTAATTTCATGCTTAAATTAAAATATCATGTTCTAAATTCTCTTAGTCAATCTATTCTTACTTGTGTTAGTCTATCCTTACATGCCTTAAATGATTTCATTAACACTTGTTCTATCTCCTAAATGATAATTTGCTCTCATGCCTTAGCTGAACTTGTTGTCTATTTTATTGTTACATGCTATCTCTTCATTGTTGATTATCATTATTTGAAGTTATTATACATGTTATCTCTTTCATTGTTGATTATCATTAATTGAAATTATTGTTCATGTTACCTCTTTCATTATTGATTACCATTATTTGAAGTTATTGTTCACGTTATATCTTTCATTATTGATTCCCATTATTTGAAGTAATTGCTACACATTATCTCATCCATTATGAGTTATTCTTATTTAACATTGTGGTTATGCATTGTCTCTCATTGTTGAGTTATTGGTGTTGAAGTTGTGAAAGCCGTTTTCATGTTGAGGCAAATTGTTATTGTTGAAACATCTTCCTTTTTGAGCATTTTACATTCATTGTTGTGGTTGATATCCTTGTACCTGTTGTGGCGGAGTCGTGGGCTATTGTTATGGAAATATTGATATTGTGGACTGTTGGCAGATTGTGATATATGAGCACTTGCAGTGCGAGTTGTTATTGTAATGTGATATTGACGCGCATGCGGCGGCATAAGGCTTGGGGTTGATGTGCATACAACGGTATAAGGTGGGCTAAAGTATGTGTATCTATTTCGGTAAAACTGTTTTCAAAACCTATTTCAAATATAAGGCTCACACGGAGGTATAAGGAAAGATTGTGATAAAAATTTGAGTAATGTGAATACGAGGCGGTACTTCGGTTGTGATTCTTGATTATACGAGGAGGTACCTCGGTTATGACTTTATTGTACACGAGGTGGTACCTCGTTGTAATTCTTGTTGTTTATTTCATGTTGCAAAGAGTTTTGGTGGGAACATTTCTTATTATTTCATTCTTTATTGTTCTAGCAATTGTTGCCCGTATACGAGCATTGTAATTCTCTTTAGGTTCTTCTTTTATGCTATTTTCATATTTGATTTCCGGTATTAGTTCATGTTATTATCTTGTTTCGTATCAATTACTTCTTTGCTTTCTATTATATACCCGTATTACATTTTCATACTGCTTATTTATATCTTAGTAGGTATATTGACCTGGTCTCGTCACTACTCTACTGAGGTTAGGCTTGATATTTACTGGGTACCGTTGTGGTATACTCATACTACGCTTCTGCATATTTTGTGAAGATCCAGGTACGTCTACTCGTTTCGGTCGTTAGAGATCATTTATAGTTATCTTACAGAGACTTCAAGGTATGCCTGCTCGGCGTCCGCGGGCCTTGGAGTCACCTTCCCTATTTTACTTCATGTTGTACTTCTTTTACACAGTGATGTATTAGATATTCTAGTTTTATTCTATAGAGTTTATGACTCAGTTCCACCAATTTTGGTGAGTGTATTGATGAGATTACATTTTGATCGAGGTTAACCAGGAGGGTTTTGACCTCGAGGCTGAGATTGTCAAAGCCAAAGATGTAATTGAAGATACTCAGCAACGTCAAAGTATTTCAACACCCGAGGATGAAAGTTCCAAAGGTAATAAAGACGGTCCCGTAGCTGACCAAGCTGATGCCTAGCCTTCGTCTTCTCAAGTTGATCCTTCCACCGCTGTTGATGATGCTCCTTCGTTTTTCACCCTTCACCATAGAATTTTTCTTTTGTTGGTGTTTATGAAACATTTTGTTTTTTTTATTAGTTGAAGTTGATTTTGGAAAACTTTACCTTCCCTGTTTTTGGGATATTAATGATAATATTGTTTCGTTGCATATCTTATATTATGTTTTTTGCTCTTAGGTTTTTGAGCTTTTACTTGCATTTTAAATGCTTTAATATGCCGCGTCTTAATATGCACGAGTGTTTTTATAAAAAAGGGCCCTTTTATATTAACAACACTAATGAAGATGACCTCTCATCTTCATATAGGTTTAAAGATATGAAATATGAAGTAATTTGAAGAAGTTTTAATTCAACTTTCAAATAAATATTTATTTACAACATTTTCATAACTGTTTTCTTTATTAAAGGTTTACAAGCAAGGGTATGTCTATCCCGTGACTAAATTTATAGCCTTAACCTAAAAGCTCGTGGGAGTTTTCTTCAGAATCTTCAACTCTTTACTTCTCATTCCTTCTGCGAGCGTGAAAATTTGACATTTTCTTTAAGGTTTTTCCTTTGGCTAAACTATGCTTTTGTGATGTGCATCTTATTCCTTTGTGTACTTCTTTATATTCATAGTCCCACCAGTGTTTAAGCATTGAAGCATGAAAACTTAAACACTGGATCAACTCATTTCTTTGGTCCGTTCCCTGAAAAAAAAAATACACTCGGGACTAAAAGGTAACTTTTTAGATGATGACTGATGAACCCTTTCCATCAGAATTATTTAACCTAGACTGAGAATAATTAAGTATTGCGCATGTCTTTCAGGTCTAATGTCATCTTCTGGTACGGGCTAGCTTTTTGCCTATCATCTGAAATGGTTAGTAAAACTTAATTGAACAAAGTAAAAAAATGAATTTTTAGGATACCTGACCGTGGGTACTTGCTTTCTCAAAAGTAATATTTTTTTTAAGTGAACTACATTCCAATGAGATGGTAACACATTGCCGTCCATAGTTTCCAATTTATATGCTCCCTTTCCAGCAATACTTTTAACTCGATACGCGCCTTCCTAATTTGGACTCAATTTTTCTGCATTTACCGCATGTGTTGACCGAAATACCTTTTTAAGGACAAAGTCCCCAATCTTGAAATACCTCAGGTTTGCCTTCCTGTTGTAATATCGTTCAATCCTCATCTTTTGTGTCGCCATCCAAACCAAAGCTGCCTTCCTTCTCTTTTCTGTCAAATCTAAATTTGTATGAAGTTCTTCCTCATTTGATGCTCTATTTGCATGCCTTTACCTTGTACTCGGTTCTCCTATTTCCAATAGAATTAAGGCCTCAGTTCCATAAACAAGAGAGAATGGTGTTTTTCTCGTGCTTATTTTTGTCGTTATTCGGTAAGCCCATAGCACCCCCGATAGCACTTTTGGCCACTTTCCTTTTGATTCTTCTAATCGTTTCTTTAGATTGTTGAAAATAATTTTATTTGTCGACTCGGCTTGTCCATAGCTACAGGATGATAAGGTGCTAAAGTAATTCTTTTAATTTTAAAACTTTTTAAAAAAATCAGTAACCTTAGCACATACGAACTGCAGCCCATTATTGCAAATGATTTCCTTTGGGACTCTAAATCGACATATTATATTTCTCCAAAAGAAGTCGGTAACTTCCTTTTCTTGTACCTGTTGGAAGGCACCTGCTTCTACCTACTTTGAAAAATAATTGGTTAAAACTAACAAGAACTGTACCTTTCTTGATGCATGAGGTAAATGACCTATGATATCCATCCCCCACTTCATAAATGACCATGGTGATATGATTGAATGGATCAATTCTGCCGGTCGATGCATGTTATTTGCATATCGCTGGCACTTATCGCACCTTGCTATAAATTTTTCCGCTTCATCTTACATTTTAAACCAATAATACCTCACTCTTATTAACATTTTTGTTAAACCCCATATTTTTGTATGTAAGAGTACATCGCAAGTCAATTGATGTAAGCTTAGAAATGAGATCATCTTTGAAAATACATAAAGCAAGTTAATCATGTTACCGTGGGGGTTACAAATATTTAACATCATGAATAACAAGTACCAAGATGGTTGGAAGGCTTAGAAGCTGAACGAATTAAAGAAAATAAGTTTCGTCGAAAGTCGACAAGTTGAGAATGCTATAACATGTACTTTTGTGGTGAGACTAAGGTTATTAACATGATAAGGAGGTTATGTATGAGTTATTTTAGTCGTATGATAGTCGTGTGTTATGTTTTGAAGTCAAGCAAGTTGTGGAACAAAAGTTGGCCAAGGTCATCACAAGTTACATTCATAAATGTGCTGAAAATTAGGTCAAATATAGCCGAGCTTTTCTCCCAGTAAACTTGGAATTACGGGATGATACACCTACAAAATTGAATATCTACGAGTCTAGTTTTCAACGTATTAAACCATTTATCAATACGAAATCATAGTAGAGAGATATTTGCGTTTTCGCAAGACTGCACAGACTGGTAGGTGATAAGTAGTGGCGGAAAATGGACGGGTTGGATCGGATTTGGGCGGGTTGAAAATGGGTTGAACAAAAACGGGTTGGATTCCAACCTGTCCATATTAATATGGGTAAAATACAGGTTGGGTAAAATATGGGTTGGGTAAAAAATGGGCACAACCCATTTTATCCATTTTACATGGCACAAGGAGCTGATGGCATAAGAGTAGGAGCTCCAAGACTAACTGTTATTTTTTACACTACTAGTAACAAGATTAGGAGCACAAGGTATTAATATGTTTATGTAAAAAAAAATTTTAAGCATAACTCAATACAAGCAATCGCTTATAAATTCATTAATGCTACTCCAAAGCGCTGCTCTGCGATTTCTCAAGCTACTGACTTCCCAACAACTAGTACAATAACTACTTCTTCCACCATTTTCGTATCATTCAATAAAACATAAGTCAATAGTACTGTAAATGAAGTCATTAACTAGATACATAATATTGCAGATTAAAAATAGTAGATACATAATGTTGCAGAAACATAATAAACCACAAAGACTAGACAACAAATGCAACTTTCCCAAGCATAGCAACAAAATCCAGAACATCCTTCAATAATTTTCTCTTGCTTACTCCATAACAAACCTGCATCTCAAGAAAAATAGTCATTAGTGATAATATTTGATGATGCTCTCTTAACAGAGCAGCAGTATTATAACCAAATAAAAAACTAATAGGTCTACTACAACTTCATCAATACCTCCTCCCCCCCCCCCTCCCAATTCCAAATAGACAAAAAGTATATTAGTGCATTACATAAGCTAGCCATAATTATTTATACAACTTTACCTATCAATGCGAACTAAGTTTATCAAGATACGACTGAAGGTCTACCGCAATTTCATCCTCCTCGCTATCTGATTTATTGCAATCTTACAAAAACAAACAAGAAAAAATAAAAATAATTTATTGAAATACTATTATAGAAGAACAAAACAAAAAAATGATATACATAGAATGATTTACCTTTTTGCCCGCAAAACCAATCTCTAGTACACAACTTCGCCTCCGCATTTGCAGGTAAAATAGAGTTTTGAAACATCCCAATAATGTGACTCCAATGCTAAAGGTAGATTCCGAGGCTACGATGGTAATAGGTATACTCAAGACATCTCGTTCCATCAATAAGAGTTAGTCTATTTTTCTTCCAAAAGACAAGTACATCCAAATTTGCATTTGCTTTACGGTCAAGATTAGGCTCCTCGAAGTACAAATCTAATTATGTTTTATCTCTACCAGACTCCAACTGGTTCTCAAATATGTCAAAATCCTCAAGCTCATCTCTTGCTTCATTGGTATCTCTACCATAAACTTGCTCCCCCAATAAGGAAATTGAGGTTGAAGTTACCAAGTATTCTTTGAACAATAATTGCAAATGATCTTCAGCAACTTTTACCCTTGCATCAGCAGTCATAGGATCAATTTTGAAGAAACAAAATTTCACAAACTTCATTTTGTATCGGGGATCAAGGACAATGGCAAGTGATAAGATCTTACTGTAAGACCTCCAATATTTTTTAAATTTTCTTAACATTAATGTAGCCATCTCATTCATAATTGGGTCACTACCATCTCTTTCTTCCTCTAACAACATTTGAATTTTTCACATATTAGGTAGATACAAATTAGCAGTTGGATATTTGCTTCCAGAAAATAATGTAGTAATGTCATAAAATGGCTTAAAAAACTTAGCAATAGACTCTACCTTTTTCCATTCCTCATCAGAGAGACCATATTTAAAATCAGTATCAACTAACTTATATTGAATATAAGCTTGCTGGTAGAGGAGAGCACTTTCAAGCATTTGATAAGTAGAATTCCAACGAATAGTCATATCTTGGCGAAGCTTCTTCGAACACGGTAGCCCAAGATTTTTAATTCATTCCACGAACTTCAAAATTCTTCCTTCCGAATGTTTTATATGCTTAATACCTTCTCTAATTTTTATAATAGATGCATCAGCTTTTTTCAAACCTGCCTTCACAATTAAATTCAAGACATGGTTCCCACAACGAACATGAAAGAACTTTCCATCACAAACTAGTGAACGCCTCAAAGATAAATGTTCCTTTAAAATATCAACCACACCCCTATTACAACTAGCATTATCCAAAGTAAGAGTGAAGATTTTCTTTTCAATATCCCATTCCTTAATAAACTCAATTAGCAAGGTACCTAAAACCGAACCAGAATGTGGAGGGGGCACATGACGGAAAATCAACACTCTCTTTTGAAGAATCAAATTCAAATCAACATAATGAGCGGTTAAACACATATATCTATTTGATGCTACAGAAGTTCACATGTCTGAAGTCAAACACACTCTACTAGGAATCTCTACAAGCTCATTCTTTAAAAATTCTTTTTCCCTAGCATACATTTTCAAAATATCAGACTTGGCGGTATTTCTTGAAATAGTTTTCACCATTGGATTTAAATACAAATGGATATCCCTGTTTCCTTGATGCTCGGCAAAGCTAAAAGGATAATTATGCTTCAGAATTGCCACAGACAATTTCTCACGATAAATTGCTTGATCAATTGGCTCACCCCTACGCTCTTGTCTATTATTTATGTGTGTATCAATATGTCGCTTCAAATTTGAAGTTCCAGACCTAGAGTCTGCCACATAGATCATCTTACAGACTTTACATTGCGCTTTGCCTCTTTCACCATTGCTAGCAAGAAGCAATTTTTGAAAAGTATTCCAAACAATGGAAGTATTTTTTTTAACTCGTTTTGTTGGGACTGAAGAACTAATCTCTGACTCCTCAATCGCCTCCTCATTAACTTCTATAGACATCTCTGCCTAACATAGAAAGTTTCAAATACAAGCCTAGCATATTTAGTATTTGAACATAAAACATAATGATTCAAAATATTAAGCAAACGACAAACCAAAAAGGGCTATAAACATCTCAAAAATAGAAGATTAAGCACAAATTTCTGGAAAGGGAGTACTTTTTTTTTCTTTTTTGCAATCCCTAAAATAAAAAATAAAACAATGCTGAAACTATTATACATGAATCAAAGTAGAAAATTAGTTAAATCCCTAAATATTCAAGAAATCCTCCGTAAAACCATAACCTTATAAAATAAAATAAAATAACTTCTGCTTATTTTTAGAGTTAGTCACAAACCCTAGCAGTCTAGCCTAAAATTTGAAAAAAGAAAGGAAAAGATGAAAAAGAGGGAAGATGAGGAAGAAGGGTTTCAGATGAGGAGAAGTTACCATTGAGAAGATTTGCCCGTGGAAGAAAGAGAAGAAGTTGATGTTGGAAAATTCTTCTGAGTTGTGAGAGTTTGGAAAAATCGCGTAGAGCTTAACCCATATAGACAACTCGTATATTACCCAGTTTTTTACCCACAAATACCCATATTTTTACGGATAAATATGGGCTGAAGCCCAAATATAACCCACTTAAAATATCACTCACCCAGCCCACCAGAATATGGGCGGACTGGGCGGGCTATCAACATATGGGCCTATTTTGCCAGCACTAGTGACAAGTAGGTGTGTTACCTACTTGTTTAAATGAAGGGACCAAATAAATCTCCCAAAAAGGGCGGCCAAGGGGCCTTTTAAGAGATTAATTAAATCATTTCATTCACTCATATTTCAGACTAAGAACTTCAGATTGAAACCCTACAACTCCTCCCCCAAAAATTTCAAATAAACCCTAGGTGATTTTGGGTGATACGAAGTGATTCTAGTGCCGAAAAACCCGGACAACTTGCTGATTTCCCTTTATCCTTCTTATAGCTGTGCTGAGGGACTGGTTTTGGATGAATAGGGATTAGGTTTCATGGGTTCTACTCAGTCCAAGGTAAGTTTATGCTTCTCTTTCCCTTATCTAAGCTTCTACGAGTTGTAGCTCAATCGTAAAGACTAGAACTTGCGAGTTTCGAAAGATTGGTATGTTGTTTGTTATGGCGTCAATGTTGGCTGGTTGTGAACTTAATTTTAAGTTAAACTCATGGCTGTTTTATATGAGAAGAGTCTTAAAATGTACTGTTGGTTGTGTTTCTAGATTTGAAAGAAAAGACAAGTCGAAAACGTATTTTAGTAATCTGAAAAATAAGTTTTGAGTTGTTGAACTTATAGGACTGTTATGGGGTCGTTTTAAAGTTGTATTGTGGCTGAAAATTAGTAGGGATAATTTAATATGTGGCGGTTAATATTATTTATAAATTCTGGAAGGAATAAGGGGTTTAAAGCTATAGTTTTTTAGTCACAAATCGAGCTTGCCGCTCGTCGGGATTGTTAAACTATTTTGAAAGGCTTATTATGAGTATTGTTGATGTTGTTTGGGATGTTTTTGGTTTGTGGTAACTTGTGGGAAGTCATATAAACAGGGGAGGTGTTATCCGTTTTATCATAGAATAAAGTGTGTCGTTCAAATGCGATAAGTTATGGCATTCGTATTGTGACGAAAGTATTGTTCATTGCTTGTAGACACAGGAGTTGTAGGTTAAGTTAGCTTGAGGATTGGATGGGATATTTTGAGGTATGTAAGGCCTTCCTTTCTTTTCTTTAGCATGATCCCGTAAGTTATGTTGCCCTTATATAGAATAGGGGACGAGGCTTTGTATATGTACTATACCGACGATTAAGGTCCGTTCACGAGTATAGTCAAATGAATGTTGAAATGGATTGTGTTGGTCGCATTTTCATGTATTCTTAAAGAGTAAATAGATCCTTCTGAAAGGTCTTTGTCTTTATATGTAACAAGACGTCTAGATGTTAATTAACATTACGTACGAATTGTCTTACGAATCATAAACAATATAGTGTATGTATAATGAGGGATAATTATATACGAATAGTTCAACAAGGTAGCATAATTTATAGTTTGCAGCATGATAAGAATGTTTAGACCTAGAGAATGACACAACTTCCAATACTTACACATTTGTGTTCATGAAACTGATAAAGACCCACGAAGATAGTTACGTTGCTCTCAAGTTAAATAAGGTTGATTATATATGAGGGTGATATTAAGAGACAATATACGTTACCTATGGATAGAAGTGAGATTTCAAAATAGTTACAACGTTCTTTATGGCTAAATAATATAGAATACAAAGGATGACGTAGCAAGTGGCTAAGGAATAAATATTGGTTATTGTAACAAGTTACTCACAAACTTATATGTTATGAATACGAGTTTATCTATTGAAGATTGAATGATGTCTGCAGGAGTGATATGAAATGAATATGTATAAGACATGATCCCTACGGACGGTCTATGAACGTGTAGGTGTACAGTGAAGCCCTATGAACGGTCTATGAACGCATAGGTGCATAATGAAGGTTGGTTATCGACGGTCTCAGTTGAACGCATAGCCAGACTTCAGTATTATGAGCTGTACATACGGTCTACTATGTTACGCATACGAGCCACTGTCATTCATGTTTATGAGTGAGTTACGGATGGTCTCTTATGAAACGTGTAAGTGCCACTTTTATGTTTCAGTGTAGCCCTAGAGATGTTTGATCTGTCTTAGGTAAGTATTCAGATATGAGGTATGATGGCTAGAAGAATGTTATAGATGAAGTTCCATAATATGATGGTTTCCAGTACAGATAGAATATGGGAACAAGTTTAGGTATATCATGACACGAATTAGATATATATACGACAATTACGACATTAGATGTTATCGGCCAACGGAGCCTTCCCTTGTCAGTCTACATCTTTTGTAAGGTAAGTTGGATAATTTAATACTTAGATATATTTTGAGTCGGAATAAGGTAAGTATTATTCCCGGATCTCATTGACGCTCCAGATTTCTTTCAGTATATCATATTTACATGTCAGTTCAGTTTCAATTAAGTTATTCATATGTTATCTGCCTTACATACTTAGTACATTTCTTTGTACTAATGTCCCATCATCGGGGCACTGCATTTATGCCTGCAGGTTCAGGTATCAAGTTTGACGGGCTCTTACCGTAGATGAAGTTGATATCCAGCTGAGTATTGGCAAATCTCCATTTCATCTGGAGTACAACTGAGTTTAGAGGTTATCAGACTGTCCTATGTATATATATACTTATGGGTAGGTCAGTGCCCTATCCTGACCATATTTTGATGTCAGATATCTTAGAGGCTTTGTAGACATAGGTTCAGTATGTATAGTATGTCAGAGGCCTTGATGGACCGTGTGTATCCATATTTTGAGTACGATAGCTCGCTGATATAACATTTGCACACTTACAGTTACATAGTATGCGTTGTGGCTATTTCAGCCCATGATAGTTATAGAAAGAATCAGTTCAGCCAAGTCGACCTATATATGCTCTAGTTTTCATCGAATGATCATGAGTTTTAGAGTGGTTCGCTCGGGACAGTACGACACCGAGTGCCAACCACGCCTCCCCAGGTTTGGGGTGTGACAGGTTTCACCAGCGATCTTCCTCCCGCATAACTACTACAATATCCTTCGTGCACCTCTCGCATCACATACTCAGTTTGTGATGGTCCAAGGCACTGCGCTAAGGGTCCTCCAAACATTTTGTGATACAAATCTCCTTCTATTAGGCAATAACGAGTAGCTTTCATTCGCATCAATTAGGATTTTTTCTTATCCTCAGGTAAAATTCCATACTGCAAATAATTTACAAACTCGTTTATCCAATCCCAAGTTAAATTATTGAAATTTACCTTATTTTTTGTTTGATCAGCGGTTGAATGGATCAAATGCACCACAATCGCATTTTTCACATTTGACACATCAACGATGGGTCCCAGATTTGCTAACGCATCGGCTTCTGCATTTTCTTCCCTGTATTTAGATATCTTTCCAGGTCTGGAACTGCCTCAATAATTCTTGTACCTTTTCCAGGTATTTTTGCATTTGCGTCTCTCTTGCCACGTAATTCCCTTGCATTTGGTTTACTACCAGTTGTGAGTCGCTTTTGATTTCGATTTGTTCAATTCCAAGTTCTCTTGCGAGTTCTAAACCTATAATTAGGACTTTATACTCTGCCTCATTATTAGTAATTGGATAATACTTTATTGCTTGTCTTATAATCTTTCCCAAAGGTGAAATTAAAACAATTCCCAAACCTGCTCCTTTTATATTTGAAGAACCATCGGTATATAAGGTCCAAGTCCTCATATTAGACCCGGTAAACACTCGTACCTCTTTTTCGACTTCAGGAAGTAGGTTCGAGCTAAAATCTGCTACAAATCCGCTAGTACCTGAGACTTTATGGTAGTTCTAGGTTGATAGATAATATCATATTCACTAAGTTATATGGCCCATTTAGATAACATCCCTGATAACTCTTACTTGTGCAATATATTCCTTAGTGGGAAAGTTGTTATAACAGAAATAGGATGACATTGATAATAGGATCGTAACTTTCTTGATGCCATTATTAATGCTAATGCAAGTTTCTTTAAATGAGGATACTGTGTCTCGGCATCTAATAAGGATTTGCTAACATAATAAATTTGAGATTGCTTACCCTTGTCTTCACACACCAGCACCGCGTTTACTTCCACCTCTGACACAGCTAAGTAAACAGGTAGTCTTTCTTTGTCTCTTAGTTGTGCTAACAGGGGCGGTTTTGATAAGTACAACTTCAAATCCTTCAAAACTTATTGACATTCGTCAGTCCATTCAAATTGATTTTGATTTTTTAATATTGAAAAGAATTTAAAATATTTTTCTGAAGATTTGGATATAAATCTCCCTAAAGTTGCTACTCTACCTGTTAACCTCTGTACCTCTTTTTTGCTTGTAAGTATATCAGATATTTACTCAATCACTTTGATTTGAGAGGGATTCACTTCGATGCCCTTATTAGAAACAAGAAATCTCAAAAATTTACCTGAAGCGACACCAAATGCGCACTTTTTCGGGTTTAGCTTCATGTTACACTTGCGGAGAATTTTGAAGGTTTTACTCAAGTGGTGGAAATGGTCCCCTGCTCATGCTAATTTGACCAACATGTCATCAATATAAACTTCCATGGTTTTCCCCAAATGCTCTTGAAATATTTTGGTCACCAATCTTTGGTACGTTGCTCCAATATTTTTTAAGCCGAACGACATAACTTTGTAGCAGTAAGTCCCCCTATATGTAATAAACAAAGTCTTTTCCTCATCTAGAGGATCCATCTTTATTTTATCAAAACCAGAATATGCATCTAAAAACTTAAAAGTTCATGACCTGTGATAGAATCAATTAGTTGATCTATATGCGGTAAAGAAAACGAACCTTTAGGGCAAGCTTTGTTTAAATCAGTATTTATCACGCATACTTGCTACTTCCCATTCTTTTTTGGGACTAAAACAGTATAAGCTAACCAGTCAGGGTACTTTACCTCTAGAATTGAACCAATTGTTAGAAGGTTTTGTACCTCATCTTGGATTACTTGATTTTTAAATGCTCTTTGCTTCCTTTTCTTTTGTTTGACAGGTGGGTACAATGGTTCCTCATTCAGCTTATGAGTCATTACTTCTGGTGGTATACCTGTCATTTCTGAATGCGACCAAGCAAAATAATCGGCATTAGCACGTAAAAATTTAATTAATTTACCTTTTTGTCAGGCCAGTGGACGAATAACATAATAGCTTCGAGCTCCTCTATGGTTGTTTTGATATTCTTATTTTCCTATGGCTTTTAGATCATATCGGGCCTTGAATCTATATCAGCTTCATTCTTTGGACTTTCAGTTGAGGTGGGCAATAAGTTATCCTCACCTGAATTATGTAATTGCTACTTCTTATCTTCGTCCTTGAGTGTTCCACTTGCGATTGCAACTGAGTTGATATCCTGAGCTGCCTGTTAATCTCCTCTAATTTGACGAATTCCCCATTGTGATGGTAATTTAATCACCTAATGCAACGTTGACAGGACCACATCCATATTATGAATCCATGGCCTTCCTAAAATATGTTATAGCCCATATTTGCATCCACCACTTGGAATTAGTGTCTTTGATGACACCTTCTGCTAATATTGCCAATATGATTTCTCCTTTCGTGATGACACTTGAATTATCAAACCCAGAACGATCGTGCCTTAGGTATGATTCGATTATTCGCTTGCATCTCGTTCACTACTCTCATTAGTATGATATTTACTAAGCTATCTGAGTCAATCATAACTCGTTTAACATTAGTATCATGAACAAGTAAAGATATTACCAGTTCATGAATATGAGGAATGATCAAGTCGTCCGCGTCTTCATCGACAAATATTATATTGTCTGTTTCCAAAACCTGATGAACCTGTTTCCCGTAGGTAACAGTGAATTTGGATGTCTTTTTAGTTGTCGTGTATGTTACCCCATTAACTTCTTTACCCCCGATTATAACATTTACCGTTCTCTTTAGTGATGCGGTTTTTGGTAGTTCTTGCCTATTTTCCATGTAAGATTGTTTTCCTTTTCACTAAATAGATCGGTGAGGTAGCATTGCTCCAATAGATACTCAACTTCTCCTTGTAAGAGACTGCAATCTGTTGTTCTATGGCCATGATCATTGTGAAACTCGCACCAAAATTCCTAGCTCATTTTGCTGGGATCCAACCTTATCTCTTTCGACCATCGCACCTTGTCACCCATTCCTCTTAGAACAACTACCAACTCTGATGTACTGACGTTGAAATTGTAATCTCCTATTCTTGATCGAGAGTTGGATCGCTATTTATGATGTGTCCCGCTCCCTTTTGAATCAGGAAGAAGAACCCGTCTCCCTCTGTTTCGATCTTGAATCAAGCTGTGCTTGTTCTTGTTTAAATTGGGAATCTCGTCCTACAGTTCCCATATAAGGCTCGTACCTGATCTTACTAGACCTCTTCTCTGTCTCTGAACGTCTAGATCTGGACCTTTTTTCTACATTTGGTTGGGAAACTGTATCTTCTTCTATTGGTAACTTCGTACTGTATCTGTTGTACACGTCATTCCAAGTAGTTGCGGGAAACTCCGACATACTTTCTTTCAATATTCTTGTGGCTTCTGAACTTTTCTCATTCAGATTATTTGCAAACGCCATAGCTGCCTAGTTATCAGGTACACGTGGTAGCATCATCCTTTCCCGCTGAAATCTATCCACGAATTTTCTGAGCGATTTCGTGCTTTCCTGCTTTACTTTAAAGATATCCTCTATCATTTTTCCTACTTTTGGGGCTCCCGAATGTTCTTTTATAAATAAATTTGCAAGCTCAGCAAAAGAGTGTAACGACCCGACATGTTGTTTTGAGTATTTTAGCCTTGTTCCCCTAATTATTGCCTCCTCTATGTTATATTGTGGTTATGTGACTCGCCGGGGTGGTTGGTGTTGGTTTCGGGTGAGTTTCGGAGTAAAATGGGATACTTAGTCCCAAAGTTGGAAGCTTAAGTTGAAAAAGTTTACCAGAGTTTGACTTTTGTGTAGACGACTCCAGAATGGAGTTTTGACGGTTCCAAGAGCTTTGTATCGTGATTTTTGACTTAGGAACATGTCCGGATATTGATTTGGAGTTTCGTAGGTTGTTTTGGCTTAAATTGGCGAAAGTGAGAAAGTTGAAGGTTTGGAAGGTTGAGAAGTTTGACCGGAAGTTGACTTTATTGATATCGGGATCAGATTCTGATTCTGGAAGTTGGAATAGGTCTGTTGTGTCAATTATGAATTGTGTGTAAAATTTGAGGTCAATCGGAGTTGGTTTGGTATGTTTCGGCATTAGTTTTAGAAGTTAGAAGTCCATAAGTTCATTAGGCTTGAATCGATGTGCGATTCATGGTTTTATTGTTGTTTAATGTGATTTGAGGCTTCGAGCGAGTTCGTATCGTGTTTTATGACTTGTTGGTATGTTCAGACGGGGTCCCGGGGCCCTTGGGCGTGTTTCGGATTAAGTTCGGACCATTTATTCTTGAAATGGGATTGCTAGTTTTCTGAGTTTCTGGTTTCCTTCATCATGTTCGCGAAGATTATACTGCGATCGCGTAGAGTCCTCAGCGACTGATGGAGTTTTACTCTTCGCGTTCGCGAAGTCAAGTATGTGATCACGATGGTTGGGGAGCTTGTGCACCATGAACGCATGAGTGGGACCGCATTCGCGTATGAGGGAGGAGAGGCAGTAGGGAGGCAAGCGATGTTCTTCATGTTCGCGTGGCCTAGAGCGCAATCGCGTAAGCTGAGGAAGGCTGGTCACCGCATTCGCGACTGAGTTCACGCGATCGCGTAAGAGGTTTTATAAGCAGGGAGAATTTGTTCTCCGCGATCGCGAGTATTTTTCCGCGATCGCATAAGGCAATAACTGGGCAGCAGTATATTATTTCCAAATTGAGGGTTTTGTTCCATTTTTCATCTTTTGAGCTAGAGACCTTGGTTTTGGGCTATTTTTGAAGAGATTTTCAACGAGTTGATTGGAGTAAGTGATTCTAACTCGGATTTGGCTATTATACATGAATCCATCATTGTTTTTACCATTTAATTAGTGTTTTGAGTTTAAAAAATTGGAGAAATTTGTGAAAACTTCATAGACTATATTTTGAGGATTTGAAGGTCAATTTGAGATTGGAATTGAGTAATTTTAGTATGGTTGGACTCGTTATTGAATGGGTGTTCGGATTTTGTAAGTTTGGTCAAGTTACGAGATGCGGGACCAGGTTTGACTTTTTGAGTTGATTTTTTATTTTTCTGTAAATATTGCAACTTTATTATTCAGAATAGTTTCCTATAGTTTGTATTTATGGTATAAAGTTATTTTAGCAAGATTCGAGCCGTTCGGAGTTGGATATTTGCGGAAAAGGCTTACTAGTGAATTGAGTTAGCGTATTTGAGGTAAGTGTCTTGCCTATCTTTATGTGGGGGAATTACTCCTTAGGATTGGTGTTATTTTGTATTAATTATGGTATGTGAAATCCATGTACGCAAGGTGACGAGTGATTACACAGGCTAAATGTGATAATTTATCGGTTTAAGCTATGTAGATTCTTTTCATGCCTTTAACTGAATTGTCATAACATGTTATATTCATCATCGTTAATCTATCCTTACATGTTTCACTTGACATTGTTAATACTTGTTTTATCTCTTACTTTTTATCTGCCCTTACATGCTTAGTTTAAGTTACTATTTTCTCATTTCCTTGTTAAATACTTAACTGTTGAGTTATCTTACTTGAAGTTGTTATTTCTTGGAATATCTTATTGTTGAGTTCTGGTGTCGAAGTTGTAAAAGTCGTGATCACATTGAGGCAAAGTTGTAAATTATTGAAATACCATCCTTGTTGAGTTATTCACTTTCGGTTACTTTTGTTGAGACTCTTGTATATAATGTGATTGAGCCATGGGCTATTTATTGTGAAAACATTATTATTGTGACTTCTTTGGCAAATTATGGTATTGGGCACTTGAGGTGCGATCTGTGATATGTTGTGATATTGATACACATACGGTGGTATAAGGATATGGTTGATATGTATGCGGTGAGATAAAATGGGCTTGATACGCGTGTTGCTAGCAGGGGAACTACTTGAATCCGCGCGGTGTGATAAAGTGGGCTAAAACGTGGCTAGCTATTTCGGAAAAAATAATTTTCAAAACTAAGTGTAAGGCTCCCGCGGTGATATAAGAAAAGATTGTGATTGAAATTGTGAAATAAGAAAATGAGGCGGTAACTCGGATGTGATTCTTGTTGTTATGTTTCATTTACATCACTTGCGTTTGTCTGCATTATTTCCTTGGTGTTCTTATTATGTGTTCCTCCCTTGATGCCTTTATTGCCTTAATTTTGGTGTAGCTTTTCTTGTTGTATTTCTTTATTGTATTATTTCCCTGTTTCCATTATTGTATTGTGCCATACATGTTCAACCTCTTTATTTATTCCAGTAGGTGTCTTGACATGAGCTCGTCACTACTCTACCGAGGTTAGGCTTGATAATTATTGGGTACTGTTGTCGTGTACTCATGCTACGCTTCTATACATCTTTTTGTGCAGATCCAAGTACTTCATACCAGGCTAGGCATTCGTGAGTTGAGCTTTGGATTAGAGACTTCAAGGTATACTTGTCGGCGTTCGTAGGCCTACCCTCCGTCCTTGTATCTTTTCTACTGTTTAATCTGTATTTAGACACTGATGTATTAGAGATTGGTTTAGTATATTCGTGTAGAGTTTATGACTCAGTCTCACTAGATTTTGGGAGTTAATGCTAGTTGTCTTGTGGAATTATTTTATGATAGCCTGTTGGTTTAGATTGAAATTCATTTATTATTTCTATTATTTCTTTATATATGTTAGGCTTACCTAATCTTAGAGACTAGGTACCATCACGACATCCTACGGAATGAGATTGGGGTCGTGACAAAGAGTCAGTAGAATTTTCAGGTAAGAGCGAATACCATGTTAATGCTCCTTTCGTGAGGGTTTCGCCAAATATTTTCACCAAGACTGATTCAATTTCCTGCTTGGTTAAGTCATTGCCCTTAACTCCTATGGTAAATGCGGTAACGTGGTCCCATGGATTAGTGGTCAGGGACCATATTTAGGGATATTAGACATTTTAAAATTTTTGGGAATTGGCAAAGGTGTTGCACTCGACTTCTAAGGCTGTTGTGAATATCCACTCCTTTGATCACTGGCGGCACGCCAGGTATCTGTTCTATCCACTCATTTTGTTCCTTGAGTTGTTTCTGCAAGGTTAATACCAAACTTTGCAAATTAGAGTTATTCGGTGTACCTCACCCTCCGTCTCCAGATTCGTTTGGTATATCTCCACTTTCGGAATTATCAAGTCGTGAACGAGGATTTTCTAGAGTTGTATTTATTGGTGGACGGGTCTGCACAATATTGGGTAATCTACTTGCGAAAAGCACGCAAAGCTTCACCAACATGTTGTGCAATCATCCACTTCAAATCATCCCGCTTGTTGTCTCGTTCACCAACTTGTTGTCCATCGTTACGAGTAGTAGACCTTTCTGGTGAACTGTCTCGTGAACGTTGTGGAGTTGCTGTGGGAGTATGGTGTGGTGGAGTTCCACCTTGTTACCCATTGGAAACGGAACTAATTTGTTTAACCAAAAATAATTTTTGTAGTCAAAGTCAATATTAAAAAAAATCGGATTTCTGATAACCAAGTTTACTTCACTTTTCCAAAAAGAAGAAAATAAAATAAGAGAGTAAAAAGCAATTGAAATTTAATATTTAGTAAACGAAGGAAAGAAATCTTATTGATGAACATTATTTTCTCCCAAGAATTGTGGATAAAAATCTTCAATCAAATAGGGGTAAAATAAAAGACTGCATATATTAGTGAGTATTTCGATGATGATACAAAATAAGGTAATGACCCTTATATAAAGATACAAAAGATGTAACTGTTCCCTCTCACTTAATTCTCATCCGTTACTGACATTAATTATATTAATTGTCCGTTACTGAAATTACTCGTAACGATTATGGTAATAATAGGTGATGTAATAAGGGATAATGTCGATTCTCTTTCCATATTCGTAACAGTTCATGAATCTTCCTCATTTATGATCTTCATGCATCTCGTGCCTCTCTTCTCTTCCGGTTGTCATGTACGGTATCTTCTTTTATAAATCTTGTGGGTATTTTAACCATGCCTCATTATTTTTCTTTGTTAACCTGCTACAAATATCACTTGTCATCGTATCGTTAGTCCACGTGTCATACCTATTTTTCCACCAATACAATAACCTTATAGATTGATCGACCAACGCATGGTGCATATGAGTAAGAAATTGTTTGGAGACGGTTCCTTATTTTGACAAATACAATTATATGATTTCCGTTTAAAAATAAAAGAAAGCATAAGATAGTAAGAAAAATATATATTGCAATAAAAATTAATTGTTCTTACACACGTACTAACATAAAAGAATCAACGGATGTAGAACAACTATTACTTTCAGAGAAGGAGAATGAATATCCTTGTCAATACTTTCCAAAACTTACCAAAGCCAAACTATAACTGAAGTGTAATACTAAAACAACGTGATCTTATCGCCACCACACTGAATTTTAGACAAGCACGCCACAGCATCTCCACGTCACATTGTCCTTTGGATCATATCCCTTTTTTATACTCTTTTCGTTTGGTTTTACGTCAGTATTTGATCGATACTAAGTTTAAAATATTATTTCAAATTTGTATACTCCTTTCCTTGAATTTAATTTAATTTAATTAAGCATAAACTTTAAGAAGAAAATGTACTATTTATAACTTTTGAAGTTTATGATTTTAAATATACATAAAATTTGTATGACTATAAATATTTAAAGTTACATTATTACACAATTATCATATTTTATGATTATAAGAATTTCTCGTTTAAAGTAAAATAAATATTTTAATATTTAATCACTTTCGAACATAAAATATAATACCTTTGTTCCAATTTATGTGAACATATTTACTTTTTGGTCTGTTCCAAAAATAATGATCCCTTTCTAAATTTGAAAATAATTTAGCTTAAACTTATAATTTTACCCTTAATGAGAAGCTTTTATAACCAGACAAATACTCTGGACCCTTTTTGATTTGTTTAGGACCACAAATTTCAAAAATATTTATTTTTCCTTAAACTTCGTGTCCAGTCAAACAGGTTCACATAAGTTGGAACGGAGGAAGTATTATTTTTTAAAGAGAGGATAATGTATTGCTTAGATGAAATAAAATATAAACATAATGTTTGAAGTTACCCATGGAATTTAAATTCTTAAAAAATGTAAAAAAAATTAAATAGTTACCAAACATTTTAGAAGTAGCAATCTCTAAAATGGGAAGAGCAGCTATAAATTTAGGAGTAGTAGCAATTTCTTCTTTAAGCTCTCTTTCAGTACTCCATTGGACCACACCACACCACTATTCCTCATAGCAATGTCGTTAATGGCTTTTATACTCCGGCGGAAAATACACACAAAACCACACGTTTTTCATCAAACATTACTCTACTCCACGGCACCATCAATAAAGAGTTCCAATAATCAACGAATTGAGAAAATATTGATAGCAAATAGAGGCGAAATTGCTTGTAGAATTATCAGAACCGCTAAAAGATTAGGGATTCGTACTGTCGCAGTTTATAGCGACGCCGATAGAGATAGCTTGCACGTGAAGTCCGCCGATGAGGCTTTTCGAATTGGTCCTCCCCCTGCTCGTTCCAGCTATTTGAATTCTTCTGCTATTATTGAAGCTGCTAATCGATCAGGCTCTCAGGTATATAGTTTAATTATATCTGTGCTTCTCTTCCTTGATTATGCATCTTATCAGTTGAGTATGTGGGTGCAGGATCACTGTCTTCGAATTGAATTATAGTATATAGTTAAAATGATTCTTAACTTGATGTGATTTTTTTTACACTATCAATGTAATTTAACATGTCTAGACTCTAGTTTACAGGTTACTAATAAGAGGTTGTTACATGTTACTTACTTTGTCCCAATATATGTGGCATACTTTTGTTTAGCCTGTCCCCAAAAGAATGTCATATTTCCTAGTTTCGAAACAATTTAACTCTGAATTTACAATTTTACACTTAATGTAGATGATTCATACACAAATGTCTATGGCTTATTATATACCACAAGTTTCAAAGGTCTTTCTTTCTTAAACTCTGAGCCCAGTCAAACATCGCTATATAAATTTGGACAGAGGGAGTATTTCGTGGGTGATTTGAGTGTATAGAAGTTAAACTCGTTAAAAATGTACATGCTAATTTCTAGGTGATCTGTTCTTTTGGTTGTTCCAGAACTTTATTCTTCAAGCAAGAGCTTGATACATTAGTATACAATTGTTTATATGGGATGTCAGTGTAATATATATGCTTGTCATTTCTTATAACTTTTTGGTTGTTCCAGAACTGTATTCTTCAAGCAAGAACTTGATACATTAGTATACTATTGTTTATATGGGATGTCAGTGTGTAATATATATGCTTGTCATTTCTTATAACTTTTGGGGACTGGTAACACGTAAACCTGGTTAAAATATCGGATATGAAAGCAATGCACATTTTTAAACTTTAATGGTGGAGATATACAGCGTTACAAGTCGTTATTGTACTTACCAATATACATCTCTAGAAATCACTGACTTACTGTTCTTTTTTAAGAGATATAAGGACAATTCCATGAATATTTTACCTAGCTATACAACTTATGAAAATATTTGACACGTACACCACATTGTACTTGCTCAGTAAGTGTTCCAGATCCAGCTATGTCTTGTGTTAAAGTTCAATGGGACTAGATGCTAGGCTTTGTCATGCTATGGCATTCTCAAACTATGTTGCTTGGACTCTCCAAAAATGTCCCTGGGTGTGTACCGGATCCTCCAAAAGTAGTGCATTTTTGGAGGATCCGACACGGGTGCAGCAGCATTTTTGGAGAGTCTGCGCAACATAGTCCTCAAATATGTTATTTCTTAACTAGAAAACATGGCCTTCCTTGGCAAGATTTCAAAAAATCTAGTTAATACAATAAACACACTCATTTCTATGATTTCTGTAGACCTTTTCTTTCCTTGTTCGACTCATGCTAATTCCATGTTCCCTGTGGTTCACATATTTAAACTTGTCGTACTTCTAAATTAAACTTTTGGTGGTTAATGTTTTCCAACACATAACCATTCAGAGAGGATCGCTTGTTTATATTTCTGTTTATTTTATAATTAGGCTATCCACCCAGGTTATGGTTTCTTATCTGAAAGTGCCGACTTTGCTCAACTTTGTGAGGATGAGGGTCTCTCGTTTATAGGACCTCCTGCCTCTGCAATCCGCGACATGGGTGATAAAAGGTAGAATTCACTGCATTCCACTTGTTTTCATGTTGTGCCTATGTTTTTATCAAGTTAATTCATGCTACAACAGTTTACTCATTCAAATTGCTAGTTCTAATGTTTGAGGGAGATTCAAAGGCATAACTTTGAATTAGGATTATGATTCATCTTAGGAAGTTGCTCATGCCCTTTTCAATTTCAGCAGGAGAAGGAATTGGGTAAAAAGTCTTGTGTAATGGGAAGAACAGAAGATCTATGTTTGTTTATCTCATTCTGTTGTTTATGAATATTCAACTTTTTCCCACCTTTGGGTATGGACAATCATGTTTCATCTTGCTTTCTGTTTTTGTACTGATATGTTTGATTTAAATTTTTGAAGGAGCTCACCAATGTAAACTGGCTGCATTAATTAATACTTGAATAGATGGGTAGTAACTGTTTGCACCAGACTCAAATTTGCATCTACGGCAAGCATTTTGGCTATTTAAAGCTTCTAACTGTAACATTTGGATTAACATGATTGCTGTTAGTGTTCGAGCGGGACCGCAATGTCCATTTATGCTTAGCAGCAAGCCTTAGTGATTGTCTATGCACAGACAATTGATTTTTAAAATTGATCCAGCCTTAAGCATGTTTATGGGGGAAGCACCACATTTGCAAAGGTCACGTGTGCACTATACTAACATGGAACATGACAATAATCCTGGCAAGACTTATGAGTAAAACTTTAGTCATATATCACCTGCATGTGAATAATAAGTTCAGCTTTTCCCATATTGATTACGCAATTGGCTTAGAGGGTGTCTATATGACAAGGTTAAATCACATTGCGTCGACCAACTAGCGTTTTGGCATGCAGCTCTATGAAATGATTTGTCACACGTGTCTTGTCTGTGAGTTCTTATTTGGCTGGGGTTTGACAGCATTACTTTAAATTGATAAGTTTATAGCCTTAATAGCACTGCCATCTGCTAGCCTTTCAATGAAGTTGTACTTTAGCAGTGTGCAGCTGCATTTGGCTGCTGACAATTCATGCTTATTTCCCTTCTTTCTCTGGATATTTCTTTCAGTGCTTCAAAGAGAATTATGGGTGCAGCTGGGGTTCCACTTGTGCCTGGATATCATGGTGATGAGCAAGATATTGACTTTATGAAGTTGGAAGCAGACAAGATTGGGTATCCTATTTTAATTAAGCCAACCCATGGAGGTGGAGGGAAGGTCTGCCTTCTGTTAACATGCTACTTATTTTGCTTAAGGAGTGCAAACTTAAGTTCAAGCTTCTGAGTTATGCGATCCAATCTTATTGTGTATGGCCATTACTATTAAAGAATTTAACATAAGAAGAAATCTTATAATGCCAACAAGATAGCTAAAGTATGTCTGAAAAAAGGATCTTGTTTATCTTATTCCATACTAGAAAGTTACTGTCTGCTAACCTGTTTAATTTCAGGGTATGAGGATCGTTCAGAGTCCGAATGAATTTGCGGATTCATTCTTGGGGGCCCAACGTGAGGCAGCTGCATCATTTGGTATAAGTACGATCCTACTGGAGAAATATATTACTAAACCAAGACACATAGAAGTCCAGGTAGCTCTTTGTTATGTTTGATCGACTGCTTGATGTTTTCAATTTTTTTTTCTTGTTAGTGAGATTAAAAGTGAACCCCAACTAGCTTTAGATTGAGGCATATTAGCAGTAGTTGTTGTATTTTCCTGTCTTGCCCTTTTACTTTATCATTATAATTCCAGTTTGCTTTCATTTATATGTTAGATATTTGGGGATAAACAAGGTAATATTATACATCTCTATGAGAGAGATTGCAGTGTGCAGCGAAGACACCAGAAGATAATAGAAGAAGCTCCAGCTGTAAGACTTTTGTTATTTTCTTAATTTCTCTTGAAGTGTCTTAAAAGGTTGACAAAACTTTGTTATCCACAGCCTAATGTGAGCTCTGACTTCCGCTCCCACCTGGGTCAAGCAGCTGTATCTGCAGCTAAGGTGAGATGAATTTGTCTATTTTCTCTGTGTAAATTAGGTGGTCTTATCAATGTTGTCAAGTTT
The DNA here is from genome assembly GCF_000390325.3 of Nicotiana tomentosiformis. Taxonomy (NCBI): domain Eukaryota; kingdom Viridiplantae; phylum Streptophyta; class Magnoliopsida; order Solanales; family Solanaceae; genus Nicotiana; species Nicotiana tomentosiformis. Next base: position 103,575,352 of record NC_090812.1, read on the forward strand.
ATTGGCTGCTAATTTTTACATGCCTTTACTTTTTATTGACTGAAACGGAATTATCTGAAATCTAGAAAATTGTCTGCTTATGCATTAATACATGTGCACGAATCTCAGCAATTACTTAGAACATGACACTGCATCTTGTGGCAAACTTTGGAAATATTAAAGCTAGGAGTAGGAGGTGATATTACCGAGAGGGCTTCATATCAGTTGGTAACAGAAGGCTAGAGTATGTTTAGGCGGTAACAGACGAGGGCATTTTTGTGTGTATGTTTCTTTTTGATGGGCAGGTGAAGATAAAGTTTTTTGTGATTGAGGGCCATATGCAAATAATTCATTGTTTTACAAATTAAAGCAATGTATTTTAAGGCTAGCAGGGGAAAAAATGGTTGATGGCTTTATTGACTTGAAATACAGACTGTTAAAGCTCATATCACTACACTTCTGATGGGATTATGCTAACTCAGCATCGTGTTACATGACAGTTGCAGTCTTTGTCTAAAACATGGTTGAAGCTTGATATTATAGTAGTGAATTAAGAGCTCAATTTACTGCAAGGATTAACCTGCATACTTGATTAATAACTAGTTTCTTTTTTTTTCTTTGCTAAATAGTTTTGTAATCTTTATTTTGTTTTTTATTTTTTAATTGGAAAAGCATCCTACTATGTTGCCACCAGATGACCAATAAGACGAAAATTTCTCAAATTTTCCTCTCTATCATATATTTTCCCTCTCTGACTCTCTCTCTCTCTCTCTCTCTCTCTCTCTCTCTCTCTCTCTCTCTCTCTCTCTCTCTCTCTCTCTCTCTCTCTCTCTCTCTCTCTTATGTGTAACGTGATGAGTTCCTATACAGATTCTGTTACGGTAAAGTTAATTCTTGATCAACTAGTGTCGCTAGCCTTCTGTTTGGAAGAGATTTGCTGTAAAAAAGCCTCTCATATTATACTATGTTCCTGAGTGTTAACTGTACAAATCTTTTTTCTATATTGTTCTCAATTGTTTTCCGTATCTGACAGCCCCTCCATTATGTTTGAAGGCAGTTAATTACCACAGTGCAGGAACTGTTGAGTTTATAGTTGATACAGCATCTGGACAATTTTATTTTATGGAGATGAACACCCGTCTTCAGGTACTTTTGTTCTGTCTATTCCCTTCCTTTCTAGTTGCAGTAGAGCAGAGGATATAATCACTCTTCGTCAGGTTGAGCATCCTGTTACAGAGATGATTGTTGGTCAAGATCTTGTGGAGTGGCAAATACGTGTTGCAAATGGGGAGCCTCTTCCCTTGACTCAGTCTGAGGTGCCATTTTCAGGTTAGAGTTTACCCTGGTTAGCTTGCTTTATGGTTCTCTAAATTTATTTACAAAGTGGTAGTATCAGGTAGAGTCTTGACCTGGAAATACCAAGACTGCGTACGACTAGGTAGCATGACACTAATATATAAAGTTGCCTGTTTACTTCCCTGGAATGTGAAGATGTCTTAAGGAATTGTGGTTCTTGGATGGTAAATTGAAAATTGCTTGGACTCAGAGCAATTTTGTTCCATTACATACTATAGCATAAAAGTTTTGTTAACATTACCCTGAAGTTAAAGTTGGAGATTGTTTCATAATAGTGAGTGGTGTAGAAAATATTAAGAGATCTTTTTTCTTTCACTTGTATTTTTGGTCAAGAGAGATAATACCATGTCGTATTGATAGTTGGTCAAACTTGGTGGAAAGCGATGGATGACTCGAGCAAAGTCACATGCACATCTTGTACTTTTCTTTTTTGCACCAACTTGGTTTTTTTTATGAAATTTCTTGACTTGCAAAAAAGGATAAATACTTTAATCAGTAGAACAATCACCTGTGCAAGAGGTTTAATTGATACATCAGTGTTCTTTTACGAATAAAATAAAATAGCAATTTATCGTTATGTCATAATATCGATAGCTACTCAAAGGCTCATCTGAATTGAGAAACCGTTTACTGGAAATGATGCCTTGATTAATATAATATCATCTTTGTAACATAAGTAGATCCACTAATGGTTGGTGATGAGCTTAACTTTTGGTGGTGTTGACATTTCTCTAGTCTTTAACAACACAAGCCCAATCAAGTACTTAATGCCTTGATTCATATAATATCATCTTTGTAACATAAGTAGATCCACTAATGGTCGGTGATGAGCTTAACTTTTGGCGGTGTTGACATTTCTCTAGTCTTTAACAACACAATCCAAATCGAGTACTTAATTGACGGAAGGAAACTGTGTTTGATTATAGCAAAAAGTTGTTCTTCCTGTTTAATGTAGTCGATGATGGAAATGGTCTGGGAAATTTTCTGTTTCAAACTTGGACTAGCACAATATGAGCTTAATATAATAAGTTATTATTTATCATCTATGTTGCTCCGACTCTCCGAAAATATCGATGGGTGCGTGTCGGATCCTCTAAAAATAATGTATTTTTGGAGGATCCGACACGGGTGCGGCAGCTGTTTTGGAGAGTCTATGCAACATAGCTTATCAGTGGAATTTCTTCATGAAGAATTGTCTCCGGAGTAAAGTGCTATGGGAAATTCTTCTTATTACTGGAAACAAATATGGGAGTTTAAATTAAAGTTAACCCTAAAGCATACTGGAAAATTCTTAGATATTAACATTTGTCATTTCAATGCCAGGTCATGCTTTTGAAGCCCGAATTTATGCTGAAAATGTTCCAAAAGGATTTCTTCCAGCAACTGGTGTTCTTCATCGTTATTGTCCTGTTACAGTTACATCAGCAGGTGCAGATTCCATAGTATGAGCATATTATTTATGAAAAGTTTCATAAGGCTCTTTAAGTGGGTTGTCACTGAGGGAACAGTATAGAGCCCTCAACTTCTCAAGAGGGAAACTAGATATTTGAGCAGTTTTTATCTTCTTATCATATCAACTGCGCTTTGTTCCTTGATTTGTGTAGATTGTTTGTCTAACCCTACTAGCATCTTAAATGTGAGACAAGTTTCCATGTAGAGGGCATGATCCATAGTTGCAAAATTTACAAGCAGATGCTTAACTGCTTCCTTGGTGTTGAATAGGAGTAACAGCCACTTGCTACCATTCTCACATTTCTGAAGATTTTGTTGTCTATGAAATGTTATATATATTAAAAAAAAATGAATTGCTATATTGAAATCCCATCCGCTCAGAAAAATGTCTGCAATGGCTTTCCACGATATCAGTGCCTTTTATGTCTAATTGTTATATGGAATCATTTGTCTCAGAATTGACATTGGGTCTCTCTCCCAGCTGGATTTCCTTTTACACTGCCTAGCCAAAGGCTCTTTAACTTGAGGTAGTAGTCAATTACTGCAAGGCCTTTGAAATATCAAGCCAGCTTGTTCAATTTGCTGATGGATATCATAACATATTTACTAAAGCTAGTTGCTATAGTTTAATGAAGTTCTGAGACTAGCCCATTTAGGATTCTCTGCTGATCATCATCTATCAGCTTAATTGCCTTTCTGATTATGCAAATGCTAAGTATTGTTAAGCTGTATATTTTGCACTCGCATGACTTTAATACAAAAATGCAGTTAGAGTTGAGACTGGAGTTGTGGAAGGCGACACAGTAAGCATGCATTATGACCCCATGATTGCAAAGCTAGTAGTATGGGGACAAGACCGCCTTGCAGCACTTATAAAAATGAAAGATTGCTTGTCAAAGTTTCAAGTATGATTTTTTTCTTTTGTTCTGACCTGTTTTGCAGGTATTGACTCAGATAAATAGTTTATAATCAAGAATACTCTAGTAATTGAGATCTAGTCGTGGTCATTTTTTTAATGAAGGTTGCAGGTTTACCCACCAATATAGACTTTCTCATTAAGCTTGCCAGCCATAGGGCTTTTCAAAATGGTGAAGTAGAAACTCATTTTATTGAGCGGTACAAGGATGATCTGTTCATAGATGGTGCCAATTCGATATCGGCGCAAGAAGCTGAGAGTGCTTCCAAACATGCCGCATCCATTGTAGCTGCATGCATTTGCCAAAAGGAACTTGCAACATTGAAGGATAAGGCTTCTGGTGAATACTAAAATCTTGTTGTGTTTAGCCAAGTCGTGCTTGCTCCTGACTGCTGATGCAAACTTTATTGATCTGTTCTCGTAAGCAGGAGGCCTCCATTTGTGGTATGGTAATCCTCCATTCAGAGTCCATCATTTTGCTAAGCGAAAAGTGGATCTTGAATGGGAAAATCAATACAATAATAGCGGTTCAGATCTTTTGACAGTCTCCATCACCTATTTGCCAGATGGGAAATACCTAGTTGAGGTAATGGTAATTTCTCTGTTTGATATAATTGAATGATTGTTGTCGAATTTCTTTTTGCCTTTCAATTTTCCATGTGCCGCAAAATGATCTATATCTTTAGACAGGAGAAAGCAATTCCCCTGGTTTGGAGATCCAAGTGACACCACTAAGCAACAATGACTATAGAGTTGAAGTCAATGGTCTAAGCCTGAATGTCTGCTTGGCTGCTTATTCCAAGGTAACACCTTATATTTCAGGTCTTTATTTTCTAGCTGTCCTGGCATACATACTGATTGAAATGCCGCAGAACTATGTTTAGGCTGAGGCTGACCAACCTTTTTTCCTTTACCAAGAACAGAAATAATCATTCGGAATGCATGACAGATTCCTACTCCCTCAAAAAGGAGCTTATCATACAGCAACAACTATGTCTCAGTCTTAAAAGTTGGGATCGGCTATATGAATCCTCACTGATCACGTTTCTCCATTTAATTCCATCTCAGACCAACATTATACAGAACAAAAATAAAATTAAAAAGGTGCTTATCATAATATTTGAAAAATTTGCTCGAAAGTTCTTATAATAATTGGAGTTGTTGGAACGCCTAACATAGCTTCATCTCCCCCTTCCCCCCCCCCCCCCCCCCAAAAAAAAAAAAAAAAACCAATAGACATACATATGTACATAAATACACACACACGCACACTCTTATGTACATTGATGCATGTATATGTAGTGCTCCCTTCGTTTCAATTTATGTGAACCTATTTGACTGCTTACATAGCTTAAGAAAGAAATAGAACTTTTGGAACTTGTGGTTCTAAACAAGTAATAACATTCGCGTGGCTATAATTTTTTTAAACTTGTGGTCTTGAACATGCCATAGTATTTGTGTGACTATAAGAGCTTCTATTAAGAGCAAAATTGGAAGTTTAAGTTAAATTGTTTTCATATTTAGAAAGTGGTCATTCTTTTTGGAACTGACTAAAAAGGAAATATGTTCACATAAACTGAACGGAGGTAGAAGTACATACTTGCTAAAGAATTGAGATAAAGACGGAAAAGCTTGTGTTAATTTGATGAACAAATGCCGGTTAGCCAAGGTATGGATAGGTCAACAAGTAATCTCTTAATCCTACGTACTCTTTATCTCATAACTTGCAAGTCTGCAACAGATTTAAACTCTGAAGTTTCAAGGTTCAAGATTGCAACACATTTCACTGTTGAACTACTTTAATTTGTTAATTCATAGGCTTTCCAAGAATTAACTGGTAGTCCTAACTTAAATGGCATGCTTTCTATTTTAGGTCGTCTCAAAATGTTCAGATTTACTGTTGAGCCAAGGGTCTCCCGGAAACAGCCTCTCTACCCTTCCGGGGTAGGGGTAAGGTCTGCGTACACTCTACCCTCCCCAGACCCCACTAGTGGGATTTTACTGGGTATGTTGTTGTTCAAAATGTTCAGATTTCCACTAACATGTTTCCTCTCCTCCCCAAATTAAAGTTTGTTTTCAAGCTGTCCCCAAAATATGTTCACTTTCCTAGAAGAGAAGCTTTTCGGATACACTCTTCATTAATTTTACAGTACTTTCGTATGACAAGAAAGATATGATGGGATCTAGCTAAATAATAAGAAAAGGTTCAGATTTGAAAAGTTAACTCTCTCCATGATCTGTCCATATTCAAGTACAATCTGCCTTAGAAGCCATGTCATATGAAAGTAGAACACCTAAATAGGATGGCGGGTGAGTTTGAAATGTTTATAGGAATATTCCAGATAAATATGAGTGCACCTCAATTTTAATCAGGCATATTCCAACGTGTTATATTCCAAGTATATTGTGGTCCTTCCAAATACTTCTCGGAACTGCTTGTTCTCACTTCCCCTCAATTATAAAGAGACCATTTGAGGATTGTAATCATTCTCAAATTTATCGTTCAGTGCTATATCATATTAGTAATATTAGTAGGAATAGCAGTAATTTAACAACCAACAAAATGACTGTCATTATTTATTTCATATTGATGGAGCAGGAAAACATTCAAATATGTATTCACATAGTATTGGACAATTTTTGGATCCTCAATATCCATAACAGTGTAGATGTTTTAACCAGTGTGTTATTTAAAAGCCATCGTTTTAAGCGATGAGTGATGAAGCGATGTGAAGCGAGGGATTATCACTTCATTTACGAAGCCACATGCTTCATAGTAATGTGTGCTTTGAACGGTGACACATGATGTGATCCCAACGAGTAGCTGTTGGTTCTTTGATTCTCAATCCTGAGAAATTGGATTAATAGATGCTAAATTTACTGCAATTTGATCATTATAGTACTACATTTGTATTAGTTATTTTTTAATGTTGTATTAGTTATTTTAGTGTGCGCTTAACTTCTTACTTTTTGCTTCAAGCCCCATGGACCTGTTGCTTTTTTGCGGTTTTTCGCTTTTAAAAAGAGTGGGTTCAACACCACTTCCCATCTAGTCTAACCAATGAAGAAGGGAAAAAGAAGAGATAAGGATTAACCTTCTAGTGATCCCAGGTGTAGATTTTTTTTCCAGGGAGAGTTAATATGATGTTAGTTAGTCCACTAAATACATTTTGGACTAAAGATAAAAGGGTTTGCATATCTTTAGCACATTTTATCTTGGTTCATGAGAATTTGATGCCCCTTGATGGAGAGTGGAGTGGTTGCTATTTGAAAGAACTTGATCAATATTGAATTAGCCAAACTTCCATTTTTGCAGGATCAAATTGAGCATATTCACATCTGGCAGGGCAACTGCCAGCATCACTTCAAACAAAGGATGGGCCTTGAAATCTTTGATGATGATGAAACGATAGACAAGCCTGCTCGCATGGCAACATCTTATCCTTCTGGCACAGTGGTTGCACCCATGGCTGGTCTACTGGTTAAAGTTTTGGTGAAGGATGGGGAGAAGGTTCAGGAGGGGCAACCTTTGTTGGTATTAGAAGCAATGAAGATGGAGGTTTGTATATCACAACTGCAACTTAAGATTAAAATCTCCTGAGTGCTTTAATTGTTTTGGCTGGTTTTAATTTATCACTTTCGCTTCTCTTTACATTGTCTATGAGTAGCATGTCGTGAAGGCACCATCTAATGGTTATGTAAGAGGGCTCGAAGTTAAAGTGGGCCAATCGGTCCAAGATGGTGTTAAACTCTTGGCTATCAAGGTTAGTCTTCTCTTTTAAGATTCATGGCCTAGGTTTTGCATTTACATTTAATAAATATTGCATAAATCATCTTAAACATTGGGAACACGCATCAGGCTGTTATGGCATTTTTAACACTGGACATCAAGCAAAACTAGGATATATATGCAGAAAATGCTAGATATTTCTGCATTGAGCACCTGCATACTTTATCCTGATAACTGGTAACATAACAAAGCCACAGAAGAAGTGGCTTTGGCGAAGCAAAAGGGAACTAAAAGTATATATATATATATATGTAGGAATACACACACACACACTCTCTTGATGTGCTTATCAAAAATGTCCACGCACATGATTCAGCATGTTTAGGTGGATTGTCTACTTTACACAACAAAAGTGAGAACAGTGTTCTTAATCTATTTACGTACCTTTCTCTGCCCAATCAACAAATACTATAATTCATAATATTACTCCAGAAAAAGGTCAAAATATCACTTTGAAGATCTGCAAAATTTGAGTCAACCAGAGCTAGCTCCTTGTACCTAGTGTCTTTTCTGTTTTCAGGCTCACCTCATATTTTACCAGAGCTAGCTCCTTGTATCTAATTGTCTTTTCTGTTGTTAGTCTCACCTCGTTTTTTAACCTCTTTGTGTTTACCAACCTCATTATTGTCCTTAACACTGATGTCTTGCATCTCTGTTTGGTGGCCACTACTAATCCTTTTGGTCCCCTTTTGATTTTACAAAACAGATATCTTAAGACTAGTGCAGTCTTTACTCTCTTGTGAAGAAGTATGTTTGTTAGAATAGACATTCTTTCATGTTAGTTCAATATCATTACTATATCAGCATATAATGATGAAAAGATATGCTGAATTAGTTGTTCTAATCTTGGACAGGACTAAAATTTATCAAGAGGCGGTGACAACATCATCCTAGACAAACTGTATATATGACCTTCCTATGAGGACCGTACATAGGTATAAGAAGAAAAACATTGACGGTTTTAAGAAAGAGGAATAACAACATTGACATGTAAACATCTTGGAGTTTCGTGTACTGTACTTCAAATATGTTTACTTGTAAAATAGAATGCTTTCCAGCTCAAAAATTGTCTGGATTAGTGATAGATGATCAGTGGTTGCTCATTCATTGCTAGGATATAAGTTGTTCTTTCTGATTAGTTCCGAAGGTATTTGCTGAGTATTGCAAGAAAAAATGTGTGCTTTGCTTCATCTCTTTTCTCCTGCTCTTCTGTCATTTTACGTGATTATGATGCTTAGTTCATTTACTCTTTAGTTTTGAACTCATCAGTGGAACTATTCCATGGAAGAATACTGTGGTTTTGCTGTCTTGCTGTTTGGAGACTACACTTTTGACAAACAATGTAATCATAATAGTTATATCCCAATTCAAACGTATCTATGCAGCTTGTATTGTTATTCTCCTTGTAACTTTTGGATTTTCTCCTACGCACTACGGCTTTCTGTTTCATTTCTTTGATCTATGTGCATTTTGGTTGCAATTTGAACGTCAAACTTGACAAATCTAGGGAAACATTCAACATTGTGTGATTACGAGGGGGTGTAACTTATGCACCCAAGAGTGTGGCCTAGTGGTCAATAAAGTGGGTGAGAATCATAAGGTCTTAGGTTCAAAACCCAAGAGGCAAAAAACACTAGGTGATTTCTTCCCATCTATCCAAGCCTCGGTGAATAGAGACTGTTGCTGGTGGGAGGTGGCAGGTATCCTGTGGAATTAGTCGAGGTGCGCGCAGGCTGACCTGGACACCATGGTTATCAAAAATAATAAAAAATGAGGGTGTAACTTATAGCGAGTACAAGGGAGCTCATTTTTCAAGCGTATGACCATTATTATGTAAAACTCTACTATGAAAATTGATGAGGTGAAATTTGCTTAAATGTTTGCCAAATATCTAACGAAATACCCTTCCTACTTCATTCATGCCCATTTTAATCGAAGTAAGAAAGACACGGGGATTTGGTCTTTATTCTCCTCATAAATCGAGACGAACCCCGTGCCATCTTTTCTTGCTCTTCCATCCATGTTTTGGCAAGTTCAGTTATGCCCTTCGTGTGGATTACTTGACACCTACAAGAATTAAGATGCATGTCCTAATGAGGACTTTGATGATGGGGATGAAGAAGAAAACTTGTCAACACCTTATTTTTAGCACTATAGTATCTTTCTATAATTCTTGATTCTTCACTCATTTCCTCTGGAACGTAATATGATCTAGGTATGCTCATTTCTTGTCTGGTCTTGGATATGGACAGCATTGTGTCTGTCTCTGCATTAGGAATTTTACATGAAATTATGGGGATCCATTATTCAGTGTGATTTTATGAAAAGATTTGGGTGGAATTTTCAGATTATTATTTGATGCGGCTTTCAAATGGTTAAGCTCTTGAATCAACTATAGACATTCATTCAAAAGACATTAGCTAGGTGAATTAACTTCAGACATGTAAACTTAGTGAAGTGGACAGAGAACCCTACTAATTTGAATATGATAACATTAATTTGAATATGATAACAGAAGATAAAGCAGAAACTTCCATCTTCAATATTGCTTCAATATTGTTGTATTGGATTACACTGCAAGATTTGAACTACATTCCTTTTCCTAGCTATTGGCTTTTAGCTTTTGGAGATGGCATCCTGTCATACTCCGATATCATCTAGACCTGCCAAAAGGGGAAATTTCTACCTTTAGACATTGGATTTTTGCTTTGTCGTTTTCTTTGTTTTTCTTTATACAATGATTCTTATTGGTGAAAGGTTTTTATTGTTCTTCATCGAATAAAAAAAGGATTTTTCACTTATTGTACGATTATTTGAACTCTCAACCCTTATGTTAGAAGTGTAGGTTGCTTTATCAGACGTCCTCGTTACTCATCCATATGAGGTTTCTTAGTTTCACAGCCAAACTTTTTTCTCTTCCTTTATCCTCTTCCCATTTGACACTATAGTGGAGACCGGAGAAAGAATTTTGAACGTATTAATATAGGCTTGTAATTGTTTTCGCCTACATAATTATACATGTATTTAGTTGGAAAAATAAAATACGGCTGCGTAGCAAGAGATTGGCTTCAAAAAACTATGAGTTTTTTTACAGGCTTGATCCTTTTTTAACTATTATTTAAAAAAATAGCATCATTTATTGTTTATTTCATAAAGAGCATTTTTTTTCATTATTAGCATATTATAAAAATTAAGCTCAATATTTAATAAGTTAACTGACTCACTAATCACATGAAGTACTTTTTTTGTCCATCTCCATTCTCCCTTTCCAACATTCATCTTCTTCACTCCATTTTTGAAAATCTGATGCATAAGTGAATGTTACCTAAATTCAAGATGTATTGATTTATACGTCTTTTATACTTTGTATATCAAGTATCACTTTAATTCAAAATATATTTTTATGTATATAATTTTTGTATATTTATTTGTGAAGTGCCATCTTATTTTAAGATATATTTTTAATGTATATTTCAAATATATTTTATATGTCAAGTGCCATTTTAATTCAGGATGTATTTTTTATGTATATTTATATGACATCTTAATTAAATTTAAGATATATATTTTTATGTATATTTCACATGTTTAAGTGTCATCTTAATTGAAGATGTATTTTTTATGTATATATTTTTTGTATATTTAATATGTGTTAATTCAAGAAAGGAAGATCTTTATGTTAAGAAAGGAAGAAAGAAGGAAGAGAAAAACTTAAGAAAGATAATTAAAAAGAAAACGAATGGAACAAATTTAGAAAATATATTGGCTTCGGCAGAAAACAAAATTAAGAAGATGAAGAAAAAGAAGGAAAACTAATAGATAAAAAGAAAAAAAGGCATGATTTTTGTGTAAAGAATTATTGACTTTCCATTCAAATTGGTTATGTTTACGGATTAATAATTAATATTCCTATTTTAAATGAACTGTGTGCTACAAATATAAATATTTTTCTGTCACAACTGTAATATTGGGTTCCATGCTAAGAATTTGTTATATTTCTTTTAAATTGTGACAGTTATGTAAAGTTCCCATAATCAAGATGTCTTTTGCTCCTACGAATTTAAGTGACAAAATATATGACATAACAATAATAATAATAATAATAATAATAATAATAATAATAATAATAATAATAATAATGCTATTTTTCCAGTAATGTCTGTTTACCCAAAGAAAAAAAATCATGACTAAGTAGTATGACGTATTAAAGCTTTCTAATAATCTTGGAGTTCGATTTTCTAATCCTTCCCTGATTCCTTATCTTGCCAAAGTACCTGTTTGACCAAAAAATGTAACTTTCGGCTAAACTATTAAATTTATGTAATAATGAGTTAGATCTAGTTAAGGATAATAACTCTAAATGCAAATCTTGAAAACGCGTGGGAAATGAGGGCAAATCCCATAAATGATTGACGACAATAAGTGCAAAATATCCTTAAAGTATGTGCAATAATGGAGGTGTAAATAGCAATAAATGATATTTAAGTAAATAAAGAGAATAATTCACCCTATAATAAATGGATTGGACGAATGTTGTTCCTCACAATGATGAGTGACACAAAGATCCAAGATTTGTTTAAACAATCCTCGAATCTGGTGGAAAAATGTGGAATGACATGAACAAGAATGTGTTCTTATCAAATGAATATTACATGTCTATATCATTGTCTCTTCTTTCTATATATATATATATATATATATATATATATATATATATATATATATATATATATATATATATATATATATATTCACTAAAATATTCTCTTTTAATATCCTATCCTAACAAACTAGTCGTTATAGCTCCTATCATCAATATTCAACCTCGACATCGACCCTTGTTGACATCTCGACCACGGCTCTTGTCGACATCTCGACCACGGCTCATGTCGACACTTCGGCCAATGACTTTGCTGCTTCTTGGGTGACCTCGACCGACTCTTTTCTTAATGCCGTATTACGTAAATATCCTTAGGGCGGATTTTGGCATATAGAGGAACAACTACAGGTAACCTTCGAACTTCTTTTGTCAGTTCCGTGGCTGTCTATTTCAATACCAAACCTCCTAGGTAGAACTGGAAACTTTTGTTGTTTTCTGATAAAGAAATTCGATTCATGTTTGCAAAAAGAAAACTAAGTTTTTTCTTCTCGCTATTTTCTTATAACGAATTATTAATTCAATTAATCTGAACAAATCAACCGATTGGTATATTTCAGACTATACTTAATGTATACACTTAATTCATAATTCTAATTATATGGTGTATGATTACATACCAGAACAAGTTAAACAACCTTCGTGGCTTCTAATCATAATCACAGCATTTGAAAATTTTCTTTTTCGTGTAGTCCAAAGCGAAATGAATAATAGCCACCCATTTTAGACTTTAATAATAGTAAGAGTATTAACAAAACACATGGCCAATCATATCATTCTCCTTTGTGACATTAGACAACAAGAAAGATTTGTCTACTTAGCCAACAGCTCTGTGAGTTAAATAATCATATCAAACCCATGGAATGATGAGTTATTTATCAAAAAAATTATGCTTACTATACAAATCACCATCTTGACTCTTGAGTATAAAATTGGAACACGGGGATAGCCGTAAGCTAAAGCAACTTAATTTACATTTCTTTGGGCTCCCATTGAATTTAATGAAATACTAATAATTGGTTGCTCCTCAACGGCCTAGTTTGCCTTTATAGGTTAACTTGACCCCGTCCTCACCAGCGTCCCAAGCAAGCGAATATTTTATACAGACATTTATATTAAATTAATATAATCAAATCCCTGTAAAAAAAAAAACGCAATGAATACCGTTGTTTTCTACTACGCATACCAAATTAAATTTTTAGATCCATCTTAGTGTATACGCGCTTCTCATTTTCTTGTAGGATCCAATATAGTCTTATTTTAAGGAATGCATTTAAAATGATAGATACTAGTGAACAAATTTATCGTGATAGGAAAAAGCTAGTTATTTTGGTTAATTCTTTTTTTGGTACATTGGAAAAGAAACTAAATAAGATTCTTAAATACGGAGCCTTGGCCTCGATCACTTCTCCTCTCACCTCGTACGGAGTTGTGCCCATGTCCGTTACCCCTAAGATCTCTATTATACGGCTGGTATTGATCCCTGTTCAACCTTGGTTCTCGATCGATGTTTCTTTTGGTAACGGGTCCAAAAGGAGCCCCCCAGCTGGTCATCTTCGACTCTAATCTTTGATTGATATCGATTAAGTATATTGGCCCAGGTAACAGCCGGGTACTCAATCAAGTTCTGCTTCAACTGCTGTGAAGACATTGAGCTTTGTTCATTTAGTCCTTGGGTGAAAACTTGAATGGCCCAATTGTCTGTGACTAGTGGTAGATCCATTCGTTCTATTTGGAAACGAGATACAAACTTTCTCAGCATCTCGTTCTCTTTTTGCTTTACCTTAAAAATGTTTGACTTCCTAATCTCGACCTTTATGGCTCCGGCGTGTGCTTTTAGAAAAGAATCTACAAGCATGGCAAAAGAATCGATAGAGTTAGGGGGTAAATTATGATACCATAGCATTGCTCCCTTTGACAGGGTTACCCCGAATTTCTTTAGTAATACGGATTCGATCTCCTCGTCCTCTAGATTATTCCCTTTGATGGCACACGTGTAAGAGGTGACATGCTCGTTGGGGTCGGTCGTTCCATTATATTTAGGAATCTCGGGCATGCGAAACTTCTTGGGGATCAGTTTGGGAGTTACGCTTGGGGGGAAAGGCTTTTGTACGAACTTTTTGGAATCCAAACCCTTCAATATTGGTGGTGCCCCCGTGATATGATCAACCCTAGAGTTATAAGTTTCCACTTTCTTATCGTTTGCTTCGATCCACTTTTCCCCTGATTCTATCCGCTTTGTCAGTTCCTCGAGCATCTTTATAATTTCGGGGTTAGTCCCCGATTCTTGTTCATTTGACCTTACCACAGCTGGACCCGTTCTGTGGGTGACTTCTTGGGGTAGACCAGGCTCAGCCCTGCTCGGTGTCAGGATTTGGCTCTGCAACTGAGCTATCGCCACCTGTTGAGCTTGCAACATTTCGAAGATCATACGCAGGCTAATCCCGTCTTCTCCAATATTTTGGGTATTTCGAACTGCAGATCAGATTCCACCATGGATGCTGTTTTCGGGACCGGAATGCTGGTTCACTTCGATGGCCATATGAGAATTAACATCAATCGGATCCACGACCCGAGTTTCAATGGGGTCAGCGGGTGGCCTTTCATCCCTGGGCGTTCCGTTGTTATTCTCCCCTTGATGGACAGATTCGTTGTTGATATGTAGGGGTATTAATTAAGAATTCATTATTTTTAGCCTGAAAACAAAAACACTTCCAAGAACAAACGTAAAATAGTGTATTTTACAGAGATTTGTATCAAATAACCACTATTATCCTTTGCCCCACGGTGGGCGCCAAACTGTTTACCCGAAAAACGGATAACAATTGAATTTATATGCGGTTCTAAGGATACATAGTATAACTTTGTACAAATTGAGAAAATATATAAATGAATATCGAAATTAACTGTAAAAGAAATGAATGCAAACCGAATGAATTAATTAGTCTAGGCTTTCAAGTTTGATCACCCTCAGCTGAATGGAGAGTAACGAATACAAGAGCAAAGTGACTCAATATCAAAATCAGAAGAAAAGGCAGTATATTGCTTTATATTCTATGAATCTGAATCTGTATGTGTCTGCGAATATGGATGTATATGTGTCCTCTTATAAATGATCAAACCCCCTCTCCCTTTATATAGTGGAGAAGTCATATTCTTAATATCATTTTTTAAATACAGCAAAGAATCCCATGATAGATTAATTAATTGGTCTCTCATTGATATGCGCAGTTATTTCCGCCGAGATTCTCGCTCAATTGCGGATATTCCAGCTTTCTGTTTTTGGCTCGAAAAGCTTTCCTTGATCTCGGCCGATCTCGACTTCGATCGGTCTCTATTTTGCTAGATCTCGATCTTGATTGGTGTCTATTTTGCTTGACCTCGATCTTGGCCAATCTTGATCTTGATCGGTCTCTATTTTGCTTGACCTCGATCTTTGTCGATCTCGATCTTGATCGGTCTCTGGGTCTCGAGCTCGGCTACCTAACTTCACATTATGGCTCGATATTACACAAAGTTGACCTTGGTCTATCATGTTCCAATCTCGATTAATCATACGAAGGGCAAACTCGAATTTGACCGTATACAGATAGTCCTCTCGTTTCTCGGAAAGAAGATAGCAAGAAACGATATGAATTTCTGAACTTCGACTAGATGTGTAATGATGTCAGCGACGAGCCCGATTATGACGTATGTGACAAAACTTCCCGTCAATCTAGTTACCAAGGCATTAAATGCATGTCAGTCGTTGGTCAACCACTACCAGTTCTAAACCGTCATTACCAGGCTATAAGTATCCAAACTTTCATACTTAATCAAACTTTTCACTCAAAGCTTCTTCTCTACTCTTGCATCTTCTTCAGAAAATCCCTTTGCTTTATAATTTCCACACCGCATACAACCCTAATTTTCTTTATCCTTGTTCATCAATGGCGAAAACCTCCATAACAGTGCCGTAAAAAGAGGCCGCTTCTTCATCACGACCCGCCGACGGTGAGGATGCGGCGGAGCCTCACCTTGAGGAATTCGTTCTAGTAGGGTGTGCAACTGTCATCGACTTTAAGGTCGAAAAAGCCTCCTCGGTACCGGGCCTATGTGAGTCGATCTCGAGGTACCAGTGTACAATCACCGAGAAAATCCTAGACAAAGTGAAAAAGGAATGCAACTGGGGTGAAAAGCATGTGGTGGTCCCATCACCTGAAGAATCGATTATTACCTACGTGGAGGGGTTCTTAAGTGTTTATACTTACCCTTTCACGTTGGGTCCCTTAGACCCTGTCATCGTCACTTTTTTCAAGAGATACGACGTGACCCTCGACCATATTCATCCTTCTTTTTGGAGAATAGTGATTCTCCTCCGATTCTTCTCGAGCTAAATCGAGGGGTATCTTTTTACCCTCGATCACCTTATGCGCCTTTACAGTCCCCAACTCTATCGAGGAGGGCTAATCAAGCTTGCTCGTTGAGCCACTAAAGCCCCGTTCTCGAGCATAGATGAGACTCGTGACCGAGGTTGGATGGGACAATTTGTTCGAATCAGAACTTCAGACCTGATCCCCGCTAATGACATGTCGTTTCCTGAGAAATGGAATATGAATCATGAGTAGTATCCCCCTTTGAACGTTTAATTTTGTGGCTCTGCTTTCCATTTTCTTTATCTACTTTTTCTATGTTTGTTACAGCTGTGGCCCAGATACCGGAACCGATTCCGGAACTTAAACAATAGGTTGAAGGTCTGGTGCTGCAGAGACTGTACTCCAAGCGTGCTTGGATGGAATTATCAAAGGGTCGATGGGAGGCCCGCAGTCATGGTAAGTTACTTTCTTAGAACAGTTATTGTTTTGATCTTCTTCTCTTTTTTACTCCCCTTTTTTCCTTTGTAGGCCTTGGGAAGGATGTTGCCATGAGCCCTCCATCTGGTGACGAAGAAGTCCCTGCTCCGAGGCAGGTTATAGAGAAGAAGAGAAAAGGGGCTCCGAGTTCCCCAGTCTCGAAAAAGAGAAAACCGACGAAGAAATCTTGCAAGCCAAAGGGGAGCTCCGGTATTATGCCTTCTTTCGGACTTGATCCGCTGATTAAAGGATGAGCCCGAAGAAAAAGAAGAGGGGGTAGCCTGTGTGCGGGCTAATATTGTGATACAACAATCCTCCGAATCGGCGGAGGTCGATAAGGGAGCTCTGGCCATAATTCCTGAACAAGGAAAAATTGAGGCCATTCCGTCCCGAGCTAAGATGGTCGAAGGAGATACCGGCGGCAAGGCTTCTCGGGCAGCAGAAGATATCTCGAGGGACGTGCTCGGGATAGTCGACATTACTAGATCCCCTCATATTTCAGATGCTATGATCCGTGAGGCTAATATATTAGAAAGTCGATCTTACGAGGGTATTCAGGGGTCGACTGATATCCATGGCTTTCTGGATGGGCTCGAGTTTACTGCCTATGAAGATATTATCGGGTTTGGTGAATTACCGGTACGGAAGAAAGCATCATGGTCGGGCACGATCGGGTCTTCATCGAGCCCAAAACTGGTGGACCGATTCCCGGCCCCGAGTGTTAATCCCGACCGTAGGCGAAGAATAGTGCTCTCCGTCTCGGAGGATGCCCGAGTTTTCTCTCCCCCGTAGGGATTGCTAGTTACCCTAGGTCCTTGGTGACCGAAGAGGATCATGCCATGATGAACGCGGTAGGATCCGATTGCCTTTTAAACGAGGCCCACCATGCTCTGAATCGGGTAACTTCGAGGGTATCTCTACTGTTTCTTTTATACTTAGAGTTGTAGATAATTCTAACATCTTCTTCCTTGTTTGCAGGATTCGGTGTTGCATCACGAGGCTTACCTCCGAATTCGGGAGGAGCATGAGGCTGAGGTTCGGAACCTTACTGAGAAGAGTGACACCTACAAACTTCTTAATGAGAAGCTTCAGGAAAATTTGGCAACGACTCCGGATGAGCATGCCGAGATGGCTAAGCAGGTATTTCGAGTGCTTCACGATAGTGAAGATGAATTGGAGATAATTACTAATGATTTGATTCTGCAGGCCCGACAGAGGTTCGAACAAATCGGACGGCTCCAAACGTAGGTGGATGCGATACAGGACGAGGCGGAAGAATTTAAAAAGAACATGGACATTCTAGCCTCGAAAAAGGAGATCGTCCAAGCTCAACCGGAGTCGTCCGAGACCTGACTCCAAGCTACGAAAGAGAAAACCTCGGTGCAGGTCAAAAAGCTCAAGGAGCTTCAACACAGGTTGGAATTGGCCGTTTATGATAAGGTAAACTTGGCCGATGAACTCAAAGTGGCCAGATCCGAGGTGGCCGTAGCCAGATCTGAGGTGGCCGAGGCTAACAAAAGGGCTGATGCTAAAGTGGCCCAGTTTAGGGTCGATGTCGAAGTCAACCATGACAAGGCCAAAGGCATGGTTGAGCATGCGAAATGGCAGGCTCGAAGGGAATCCCTCAAAGTGGTTCATGCCAGGGCTTCGATATCATGGCTGAGGTCGAAAAGGCCACAGTAGAGGAAGCCATGGCCTAGAAGCTATCTTCCCTGAGGAAGACTCCGAGAGTTTGAGCGAATCCGAAGACGGAGAGGATTTCGAGGACGGAGATGCGACCCTCGATGAAGACCAGACCTCTTAGGACTTTTTATTTTATCTTTTTTTGAGGCCGTGTTTTAATCGTTGTAAAGTTAGGCCGATTTGGCCTTTGTAAAATCTCTTGTATATAAATATAAGGCTTTTCTTGCCCTTTCGGCTCTCGTATTTTTCCTTTGCTTTTTTGTAATTACAAAGGTCGAAAATTTCTTAGCATAAAATAAGGTTGTGTTCGTGGTTTTGAACAAACCTCGCCTTTATTTCCTTTCTGGGTTTAGGCATTATCGGGGTTCGATGTTTATCAAAGTTTTTCCCGAAAAACATCTTAAGTCTGAAATTTTGCCGAGGGTAGCCTTTTAGAACCGGTTGTGAAAGAATTTTTTTATTTATTGAAGGCCTATTTTTGTTACGGATTTCGGACGTATCTGAGCCGTGTTAAATTGGTTGTATCCTTTTAGTTCGGGAGTTACCCATTGGGCTTGTTTTCCCGTTTTATCTGGGCTTGCCCGAGATAGTAGTTCTCGAGTGGGGTGGCCATGACTTTTAGAAATCGGGGCGTTGCCTATTAGGTCTTTAGCTCCCTAGGCCCGATGACTTGGGCTGTTTGAGTCAGATGGCAGTCCCCGAGTGAGGGAGAGATTGTTCGTATTCCGGTTAAGTATTGCCCTTGGGCTTGTTTATATTCGGAAGTACGTAGCTCTTTGCAAAGAAGGAAGATAAAAGAAATTCTGCTAATTTCAAAGCATAAGATGTTTGTAAGGAACATACTTCTCTTTATTCTCGATCGAAACAGGGTTCGAGCAATCTATATGGGCATGGTTCGATTTGACCGTTTGACCCTTACAATAAATCCTATTTATTGAGATCCTCCTTTAATGAAGTAGTTTCCTTTCTAGAGTTGATATGTGAAGATAATGCATATCCGAGGGTACCTTCCCCCCCAGTATTCGAGGTTGATTGCAAAGGAACCTCGGATAATATCGAATGGATCTCCGATGCCAATTCGTAATTGGGTTTAATTCTAAGTTAGCATGATTCATCATTGCCTCGTTAAAAACCTTGCCGAAAAAACTATTTGGGACAAAACTCGGTCCGAGGAAAAAAGAGCGCAACACCTGCTTTCAGACCTAAGGACTTCGTGCCGTTTGCTAAAAAGTCCGTCGTCGTTTCTTGTCGATCACTTGCATGTGTTAATCTGAAAATAGAAAAAGGATGAAAAAAAGAGCGTACCTTAGTAGTAGTACCATTTTAGGCGAGATATGTTCTAATTGCTTGGTAGTTTTCCCCGTTCATTATTCCGAGCTTGTAAGACCCTTTTCCGGTGACCTCGAGAATTTTGTACGGTCCATCCCAATTCGAACTCAATTTTGTTTTATTAGGATTTCGGGTGTTGAGGGTGACTTTTCTTAGCACTAAGTCCCCGACATTAAAATATTGAAGATTAGTTCTTCGATTGTAATATCTCTCGATTCGTTGCTTTTGGGTAGCTAATCGGATGAGGGCGGTTTCACGCCTTTCGTCCAATAGTTCTAGGCTTGTATTCATGGCCTCGTTATTTGATTCCTTTGTTGCATATCGGAACCGGATGCTCGGATCTCCGACTTCGACCAGTATTAGAGCTTTGGCGCCATAAACTAATGAGAATGGGGTAGCCCCGGTACTGGATTTTGAGGTTGTGCGATATGCCTAAAGAACTTCGGGTGGAATTTATTTTCACTTTCCTTTGGCGTCGGTTAACCTCTTCTTAAGATTTTGGATGATGATTTTGTTGGTTGATTCAGCTTGCCCGTTCCGGCTAATATGATAAGGCATTGATAGGATTCTTTTGATCTTACGATCTTCAAGAAATTTGGTTACTTTGCTGCCAATGAATTGTTTCCCGTTATCACACACAATTTCGGATGGCACCCCGAATCGACATATGATGTGATCCCAAATGAAGTCAATGACTTCCTTCTCCCTAAGTTTCTCGAGAGCCTGCGTTTCAACCCACTTAGAAAAATAATCAGTCATAAATAAAATAAATTGAGCTTTACCTGGTGCCAATGGAAGGGGGTCGATGCTGTCTATTTTTCACTTCATGAATGGCTATGGTGACATGACCGAATGGAGCAATTCCCCGGGTTGGTGAATCATTGGTGCATGCTTTTGACATTTGTCACATTTTCGAACAAACTCTTTCGTATCTTTTTCCATGTCGATCCAGTAATAGCCGGCTCTGATTACCTTTTGAATCAATGATTCGGCACCGTAGTGGTTTCCGCAAGTGCCTTCGTGAACTTCCCTTAGAACGTACTCGGTGTCTCCCGGTCCCAGACATATCGCTAATGGACCATTGAAAATTCTTCTAAATAAGGTTCCATTTTCGGTCAAAGTGAATCGCGTTGCCTTCGTGCGTAGGGCCCTAGATTTCTTCGGATCTGAGGGAAGCTTTCTGGTCTTCAAATACTCTATGTACTTATTTCTCCAATCCCAGGTCAAGCTCGTGGAATTTATCTCAGCGTGATCTTCTTCAACTACTGATCTCATAAGTTGCACGACGGCCCCTGAATCGAGCTCGTTATCCTCGATTGATGACCCTAAGTTTGCGAGAGCATCAGCCTCACTATTCTGATCTCGAGGCATATGTTGCAAAGTCCACTCCTTAAATTGGTGCAAAGTTACTTGTAACTTATCTAGGTATCTTTGCATTCGGTCTTCTCTAACTTCGAAGGTTCCGTTAACCTGATTCACTACGAGGAGGGAGTCGCATTTGGCCTCGATCACCTCCGCTCCCAAGCCCTTGGCTAGTTCGAAACCTGCGATCATGGCCTCATATTCGGCTTCATTGTTAGTCAATTTCACAGTTCTAATAGATTGTCTAACCCCATTGCATGTGGGTGGTTTTAGTACGATACCGAGCCCGGACCCTTTCGCGTTCGAAGCACCATCCGTGAAGAGGGTCCAAATTCTTGAGGACGTACCCGAGTTTATCAATAGTTCTCTTTCGACCTCGGGTCCTAGGGCCGGAATGTAGTTAGCTACGAAGTCTGCCAAAATTTGAGACTTAATTGTTGTTCGGGGTCGATATTCGATATCATACCCGCTGATTTCTATGTCCCATTAGGCCAACCGTACCGAAAGCTCGGGTTTATGCAAAAGATTTCAAAGTGGATAAGTTTTTACAACACATATGGGGTGACATTGAAAGTATGGTTTTAGTTTCCTAGATGCGTTTAATAAAGTGAGCGCCAATATTTCTAGGTGGGGATATCTAGTTTCGGCCTCGCCTAAGGTCCGACTGACATAATAAATGGGAAATTGCATACCTCGTTCTTACCGGACTAGGACTCCACTTACCGCTACCTCTGATACTGCTAAATATAAGTAAAGTTATTCGTCTGCCTTTGGTGTGTGAAGCAGTGGCGGGTTCGATAAGTACTGTTTAAGCTCCTCCAAGGCCTGTTGGCATTCCCAGGTCCATGTGAAATTATTTTTCTTCTTTAGCAACGAGAAAAACTGATGGCCTTTATCGAAGGACCTCGAGATGAATCGCCCTAGGGCGGCCATGCGCCCGGTTAACTTTGATCTTGTCAGGATTAATCTCGATTCCTCGGCTAGATACCATGAACCCGAGATATTTGCCTGACCCGACCCCGAATGCACATTTTTTCGGGTTTAGCTTCATGTTGTACTTCTTCAATATATTGAGAGTTTCCTACAAGTGCTTTAAACGGTCCTCTGCTCGCAGGGACTTAACTAGCATGTCATCAGTGTAAACTTTCATAGATTTCCATATTTGTTTTCGAACATCCGATTTACTAGGCGTTGATAAGTGGCACCAACATTTTTTAATCCAAATGGAATTACATTGTAGCAGTAGGTACCATACTTATTGATGAACAAGGTCTTTTCTTGATCATCCGGGCTCATTGTATTTGATTGTACCCGGAATAGGCATAGAGAAAACTGAGGATCTCGTGACCTGCCGTGGCATCGATCATGCAATCGATATTAGGCAAAGGAAAAGAATCCTTGGGGCATGCTTTATTTACATCCTTGTAATCTATACACATTCTTCGTTTGTTTCCTTTTTTAGGGACTACTACAACGTTTGCTAACCATTCGGTGTATTTTACTTCTCGGATGGACCCTATTTTAAGAAGCTTGGTTACCTCGTCCTTGACGAAAACATGTTTTACCTCAGACTGGGGTCTTCTTTTTTGCTTCACCGGATGGAACTTCCGATCCAAGCTTAGTCTATGGGTGGTGATTTCAGGTGGGATCCCTGTCATGTCAAGATGGGACCAAGTAAAACAATCCATGTTAGCTATAAGAAATTGGATAAGCTTTTTCCCGAGCTTGGGATTTAACCTCATGCCCAGGTATACCTTTTGTTCGGGCAGGTGTTCGATTAGTATGACTTGCTCCAGCTCTTCGACCGTTGATTTGGTAACGTCGGAATCATCGGGGATAATGAAGGATCGAGGGACCCCATAATCATCATCTTCGCCAAACTCCTGCTTCTCTAGTTGGGTCGAGACCGGCGTTTGTGATTGCCATTTGGTCTCCTATTTTTCCTTCGAATTTGACCCCTTTGTCGATGAGAGTGACGATATTAGAATCACTTCATCGACGGCAAACATTTTCTTTGCGGCGGGTTGCTCCCCGTAGATTGTTTTGATTCTCTCTGGTGTTGGGAATTTTAGAACCCGGTGAAGGGTCGAGGGTACTTCTCTCATGTTGTGGATCCATGGTCTCCCGAACAGGGAGTTATACCTCATGTCGCCTTCGATCACGTGGAACTTCATTTCTTGGATGGTCCTGGCCACGTTTACTGGCAAAGTTATCTCGCCCTTAGTAGTTTCACATGCCATGTCAAATCTGTTTAGTACCAGGGCCGCGGGAACAACCTGGTCCTATAGACCGAGTTGCTCTACGACCCTCGATAGAAGGATGTTGGCCGAACTACCTGGATCAATTAACACACGCTTAACTTGAGTCTTATTCATGAGTACAGATATTACCAGTGCATCGTTATGGGGCTTTATGATTCCTTCTGTGTCTTCGTCCTTGAAGGACAAGGTTCCTTTCTGTATGTAATCCTGAGCCCGAGATCGCTTCTCCCTACAATCGATACCTTAGTGCGTTTAAACACTAGCCCTTGGGGAATATCGATCCCTCTAATAATCATGTGAATAATGCATTGCGGTTCTTCTTGCTCATTTTGCCTATTGAACTCTCTATTTTTGAAGTAATTCTTGGCCCGATCACTTAAAAACTCCTGAAGGTGCCCTTCATTGAATAACCGGGCTACTTCTTCTCTCAACTGCCTGCAATCTTCGATTCTGTGGCCATAGGTGCAATGATACTTGCATACTTGATTGGGATTTCTCTGGGCTGGATCTTCTACAGAGGTCGAGGCCATTTAGTATCTTTGATGCGTCCGATAGCCGATACGATGGTGGATGCATCAACATTGAAGTTATACTCCGACAATAGCGGTGCTTCCTTAGGTCCAGGTATGCCTGTCGAAACCATTCTTCCTCATCAGACCTCGAGAGACTTGGCCTCGATCACTTTGCCTCTCACCTCATACGGAGTTGTGCCCATGTCTGTTGCCCCTACGATCTCTATTATACGGCTGGTATTGATCCATGTTCAACCTTGGTTCTCGATCGATGTTTCTTTTGGTAACGGGTCCAAAAGGAGCCCCCCAGCTGGTCATCTTCGACTCTAATCTTTGATTGATATCGATTAAGTATATTGGCCCAGGTAACAGCCGGGTACTCAATCAAGTTCTGCTTTAACTGCTGTGAAGACATTGAGCTTTGTTCATTTAGTCCTTGGGTGAAAGCTTGAATGGCCCAATTGTCTGTGACTAGTGGTAGATCCATTCGTTCTATTTGGAAACGAGATACAAACTCTCTCAGCATCTCATTCTCCTTTTGCTTTACCTTGAAAAGGCCAGACTTCCTAGTCTCGACCTTTATGGCTCCGGGGTGTGCTTTTACAAAAGAATCTACAAGCATGGCAAATAAATCGATAGAGTTAGGTGGTAAATTATGATACCATATCATTGCTCCCTTTGACAGGGTTTCCCCGAATTTCTTTATTAATACGGATTCGATCTCATTGTCCTCTAGATCATTCCCTTTGATGGCACATGTGTAAGAGGTGAGATACTCGTTAGGGTCGGTCGTTCCATTATACTTAGAAATCTCGGACATGCAGAACTTCTTGGGGATCGGTTTGGGAGCTGCGCTTGGGGGGAAAGGCTTTTGTACGAACGTTTTGGAATCCAAACCCTTCAATATTGGTGGTGCCCCTGGGATCTGATCAACCCCGGAGTTATAAGTTTCCACTTTCTTGTCGTTTGCTTTGATCCTCTTTTCTCCTGATTCTATCCGCTTTGTCAGTTCCTCGAGCATCTTTATAATTTCGGGGTTAGTCCCCGATTCTTGTTCATTTGACCTTACCACAGTTGGCCCCATTATGTGGGTGACTTCTTGGGGTGGACCGGGCTCAGCCCTGCTCAGTGCCAGGGTTTGGCTCTGCAACTGAGCTATCACCGCCTGTTGAGGTTGCAGCATTTCGAAGATCATACGCAGGTTGATCCCGTCTTCTCCAATATTTTGGGTATTTCGAACTGCAGATCAGATTCCACCATGGATGCTATTTTCGGGACCGGAATGCTGGTTTACTTCGATGGCCACATGAGAATTAACATCAATCGGATCCACGACCGGAGTTTCAATGGGGTCAGCGGGTGGCCTTTCATCCCTGGGCGTTCCGTTGTTATTCTCCCATTAATGGCCAGATTCGTTATCGATATCTAGCGGTATTAATTGAGAGTTCGTCATTTTTAGCCTGAAAATAAAGACACTTCCAAGAACAAACGTAAAATAGTGTGTTTTACATAGATTTGTATCAAATAACCACGTGCCAAACTGTTTACCTGAAAAATGGATAACAATTGAATTTATACGCGGTTCTAAGGATACGTAGTATAACTTGGTACAAATTGAGAAAATATATAAATGAATATCGAAATTAACTGTAAAAGAAATGAATGCAAACCGAATGAATTAATTAGCCTAGGCTTTCAAGTTTGATCGCCCTCAATTGAATGGAGAGTAACGAATACAAGAGCAAAGTGACTCAATATCAAAACCAGAAGAAAAGGCAGTATATTGCTTTATATTCTATGAATCTGAATCGGTATGTGTCTGCGAATGTGGATGTATATGTGTCCTCTTACAAATGATCAGACCCCTTTTATATAGTAGGGAAGTCCTATTCTTAATATCATTTGTTTAAATACAGCAAGGAATCCCATGATATATTAATTAATTGGCCTCTCATTGATATGCGCCGTGATTTCCGCCGAGATTTTCGCTCAATTACGGATATTCAGACTTTCTATTTTTTGGCTCGATAAGCTTTCCTTGATCTCGGACGATCTCGACTTCGATCGGTCTCTATTTTGCTCGATCTCGATCTTTACCAATCTCGATCTTGATCGGTGTCTATTTTGCTTGACCTCGATCTTGGCCAATCTTGATCTTGATCGGTCTCTATTTTGCTTGACCTCGATCTTGGTCGATCTTGATCTTGATCGGTTTCTGGGTCTCGAGCTCGGCTGCCTAACTTCGCATCGTGGCTCGATATTTCACAAAGTTAAACCTTGGTCTATCATGTTCCAATCTCTATTAATCATATGAAGGGGAAACTCAAATTTGACCGTATACACTTTCGTAAGCCACACGGTTTAAATCACCTAGAAGAAGAAATTTCTTTTCCTTCGTGTTTGTGACTTTCGTGGTTGATAGTTATCTTATTTGCTTCCGGCAAATATTTGTAATCTTCAATTATTATAGCCCTATAATCTTGACAGCAAGCAGACAGTTCCGTATAGGGTGAAATATGATATAACATGTGGTCATCTAAAGGAAAGACACGTGGAACCCTAGAGGGGGATGGCCGAAGGCCGAACACAGCCATTCCACTTGTCATCGAAAGGGATAACGTTCATAAAAATGTATAAAATGCTTTGTGCCCGGTAGCATTTAATAAGGAATATTCTGCAGCATTAAGAGCGACGGCCCGTTACAGAGAATTTGACATTTATATTCACTGTTACATCTTCATCCCCTCATAATTGAGACTAAAGGAGGGCACAATCCTAGGACCTCCTTCCCTAGATACAACTATAAATAGTGAGCTCAGTTATCGTTGTAAAGGACACGAATATTCTTGCTTTTTGATCTCATCATTGCTGTGTCCGGAAATCTTGTTTCCGGAACATCTATTTCTGCTGTTTCATCTACATTTTAAGGCTAAGTATTGTACATTATTTCAATTATTGCAGTATTTCAGGATCAAATTAGTTCACTTATCTAGAAACTACGTATAAATTCAACTGTACTGTTTTATGAGTAAACAGTTTGGCGCCCACCGTGGGACCTAGACAGCCGTGCAATTAAATTGATCCTTGCATTTTTTACTAACGTGATTTGATTATTTTTGTCTTAGAAAAAATCACAAAAAATGGAAGATAACACTGTTATCAACACACACAACCCTGAAATTTGAGGGGATCAGCCTCATTTCGAGGATTCAATCAGTGAAACCCGCAATGAGTGGAATGACGCTACGCTGGTGCATGACAGGCAGTACTCTCGATAGGTTCGACAGACAACTCCCGATGATGCTGATGAGGAGCATGTCGTGGATGCAGTGAGGTTCCTGCAAGAGCAACAAGCGATCATTCTAGGCCATCTCATGCAACAATAAGGTTATGACGGAGCTGAAGCAGGCGCTATCTAGGGCTTCGAATAATGCAAATAGACGAGATCCAATTACTCCCAGTGTTCCCGCAAACCAAACAACGCAGAGAGTCGACGACAACACTCCAAGGGGTGAAGTCGGCTCCGACGGGGCTGGGGGGAGCGGATCCGGTCTCGACAACAAGAATGACCCATTCAAAAATAAACTTTTACGATTTATAAGGGAAGTAAACGCCCGCATGGACTAAATCCCGGGCGCGCCACCAATATTGAAAGGCCCAAACTCGAAGAAGTATACTCAATTATCGTACAAGCTGAGTGCGGCACCAGAACTAATCCCGAAGCGATTCAAAATGCCTGAAGTGCCAAAGTATAACGGGACATCAGACCCACATGAGTATATTACCACCTACACAATGGTGGTAAAAGGAAATGATTTAGCTCCTCACGAAATCGAATCTGTGTTGCTAAAGAAATTTGGAGAAACTCTCACGAGGGGAGCTCTAACGTGGTATTCGTTATTACCTGAGCATTCCATAGATTCCTTTGAGATACTCGCGGATTCTTTCATCAAGGCTCATGCCGAGGCTAGAAAAGTACAAGCCCGGAAGGCTGACATATTCAGGGTCACACAGGGAGAATCTGAATTATTATGAGAGTTCTTTACCCGATTCCAGAAAGAAAGAATGTTGCTCCCGGCTGTCCCAGATGAATGGGCAGCTGAAGCATTCACCAAAGGATTGAATCCGAGAAGCTCAGACGCTTCTCAGAAGTTGAAGAAGAGCATGCTTAAGTGTCAAGCAACAACTTAGGCAAATGTCCACAACCGGTATGAGTCAAAGATAAGGATCGAAGATGGCCAAGTCGGTTCTACATCGTCGGCCAAGGGACGGGAGAAGAGTAGAGAAAAATTAAAGGATGATTACGACGCGGACATGCGGACTTCGAGGGGCTGGTTTTTGCCTTAAGAGCGGACCCAAGGCCGTGGCAGAAACTTCCGGGCAGAAAATAAGTTCACCATTGATAGAGGGACCGATCGTGGTCAAAACAATAGATCACTTCAGGATAGAGAGACGTCGGGGTCTCAATATCCTTCTCACTCCAAGTTATCGGAATGTAACTTCAACGTCAATATAGTGGAGTTGGTGTCAGTCATGATAAATATTAAAGAATCACGATTCCCAAGACCTATGAGATACGATTCTATCTAGAGGGATACCAACTTATGGTGTGAATACCATGGGATGAACAACCACCGAACAGGGGACTGCCGACACCTCCGGGAAGATGCGGCAACACTATTGAAGAATGGTCATCTCAGAGAATTCTTGAGTGACCGAGATAAGAACAATTATGGTCATAACAGAGACAACGCGGAACCTTCAAAAGCAGGAGAAGTACCCCTGCGCCAAACGATCAATATGATCTTCGGAGGGAATGAGATTAACGGGGTCACCTTTTCGGCAGCAAAGAAGATAGAAGTATCAATAACTCATAGTAAAAGACTCTGGGAAGACGATACCACTTTCACGGAGGAGGACGCAGATGGATTGTTGTTACCATACAATGATCACTGGTAATTTCTTTAAATGTGTTGGATTTTAAGATTAAACGTGTTCTAGTGGATCCAGGAAGTTCGGCTAATATCATACAATGAAGAGTATTGGAGCAATCTAAACTCATCGGAAGCATTATTCCAGCAACAAAGCTCCTTGCTGGATTCAACTTTGCGAGTGTGACGACCCGGGGAGAGATTTTGCTTCTCATGAATGCTGAAGGAGAAATGAATACAACTCTCTTTGAAGTAGTAGATGATGACATGGGATACAATATCATCCTGGGAAGACCATGGTTACATGAGATAAAAGTTGTGACCTCAACATATCACCAATTGCTGATATTTCCAATGCCCGAAGGAATCAAGCAGATAAGAGGTGATCAACCGACAGCAAGAGAGATGAATGCAATTTCGATTTCCAGTAGCAAAGGGGAAGAGCACACAACATAGCAATTATAAGAACCGACACCTATTCCCGAACTAGAAGAAGTTAGTCTAGGAGCAGAGCCATCCGAACATTATCAGGTGCCGAGATATTTCCAAGTTCTAGAAGAGACGGACGCAACAAAGTGCACGACGGAGGAACTGGAGCAAGTTGCATTGTTCGAAGAATTCCTAGAAAGAAAATTCCATTTTGGGATAGTACTACACCCGGAGCTCAGGTCTGGTTTTATTGAATTCCTTAAATTTAATGCCAATTCTTTTGCATGGTCGCACGGGGATATGACAGTTATCCCGATGGAAGTAGCCATACACAAGCTGAGTTTGGATCCCAACGTACTTCCGGAAAGACAAAGAACAATGTCCTACTGCTGAGGCCAGGAATAAATTCGTCAAAGAAGAGGTAACCCGCTTGCTTAATATCGGTTTGATCCGAGAGATAAGATATCAGGACTGGCTAGCCAATGTAGTAGTAGTTCTGAAGAAGAACAATAAATTTTGCATGTGTAGACTATAAAGACCTTAATAAGGCGTGCCCGAAAAACTCATTCCCACTGCCAAATATCGATCAAATGATTGATGCCACGACCAGGTACGAGTTAATGAGTTTCCTCGATGCTTATTCCGGGTACAACCAAATCAAGATGAACCCGGAAGATCAGGAAAAGACTTTGTTTATAACAAATTTCGGTACATATTGTTACAATGTGATGCCCTTCGGGTTGAAAAATGCCGGAGCCACTTATCAACGGCTCGTAAATAAGATGTTTGAAAAGCAAATAGGAAAGATTATGGAAGTTTATATAGACGATATGCTCGTTAAGTCTTTGAATACAGGTGACCACCTTAATCATTTACAAGAAATATTCGACATTCTGAGGAAGCATAACATAAAACTTAATCCCGAGAAGTGCGCGTTCGGGTCAGTCCTGGTAAGTTTCTGGGATTTCTGGCCTCACAAAGAGGAATTGAGGTGAACCTCGACACAATCAAGGACATAGAAGATATCCCAGATCAATTGTCAAACATAAAAGAAGTCCAAAGTATCACAGGAAGATTAACAGCTTTGAGCAGGTTCATTTCTCGGTCGTCGAAAAAATGTCATCGCTTCTTCACACTGCTCAAAAATAAAAATAAATTTGAATGGATACCGGAGTGCCAGTAGGCTCTGAGGGACCTGAAGAAGTACTTATCAAGCCCTCCATTGATGTCAAAACCAAAAGAAGGTAAAACATTGCTAGTCTACCTCGTGGTTTCAGAAGTTGCGGCAAGTGCAGTTTTAGTCCGGGAGGAGGGGTACGTAATTTCCCATTTATTACATTAGAAAAACTTTAACGGGAGTAGAAACTCGCTACCCAATTTTGGAAAAACTGGTCTTAGCTCTCGTAGTCGCCGCTCGAAAGCTGAGGCCTTACTTCCAATGCCACCCGATAGTTGTGGTGACTACTACATCCTCCATAAACCCAAGCTCTCGGGAAGATTGGCCAAATGGTTCGTCAAAATGAGTGAGTTCGACATAGAATATAAACCAAGGACTGTAATTAAGTCACAAGTTTTGTCTGACTTCGTGGCTGATTTCAGTCTGACACTACTGCCTCTTGCAACCAAGGAGGCAGTAATGGTGTCGGAATCGACATCGGGGGTTTGGACCTTATTTACGGACAGAGCTTCCAACGTAAAAGGGTCCGGACTCGGAATAGTCTTAATCACACATTCGGGGAAAACCTTAAGGCAAGTCATCAGAACGATCCCTTTAACTAACAATGAAGAGGAGTACAAAGTTTTGATTGCAGGGCTCAAATTAGCCCGGGGACTTGATTCTGAGGTTATCGAAATCAAATGTGACTCACATCTGGTGGTAAATCAGATCTACGGGATCTTGGATACCAAAGAAGAATGTATGCAACAATACGTAGTAAAGGCCCAGGATCTTTTGGAACGATTCAGGGAATGGTCAATTACTCATATCCCGAGCGAGGAAATGCAGAAGCGGATGCATTAGCAAAATTATAATCATCGACAGAAATAAAGGGATCGTAGTCCGGGACAATAGTGCAACTGATGAACTTAGTCCTGGATATGGATGGTTACTATGAGGTAAATTCGACTAGTCTGGTCTGGGACTGGAGAAATGAAATAATCGACTATCTCGAGCACGGGAAGTTGCCCGAAGACCCTAAAGCATCACGGGCGTTACGCGCCAAAGCTGCACGTTATAGCTTCAAGAGAGGCCAATTGTATATAAAATCCTTCCAAGGCCCGATGGTCCGATGCTTAGGAGCGTCGGAAGCTAATTATGTCATGAGAGGTGTCCACGAAGGGATATGCGGCAATCACGCGGGCACGGATTCTTTGGTGATGAAGTTTGTACGGTCAGGATATTACTGGCCTCACATAGAACAAGACGTCAAAGACTTCATACAAAAATGTGATAAGTGCCAACGCTACGCACCACTACACCAACCAGAAGAACTCTTACATTCGGTTTTGTCCCCATGGCCGTTCATGAAATGGGGGATGGACATCGTCGGACCGCTGCCACTGGCTCCACGGAAGGTAAGGTTTCTTTTAATTCTGACAAACTATTTTTCTAAATGGGTAGAAGCAGGTCCTTATCAGAAGATCGGAGAACGCAAAGTGTTGGATTTCCTGTGGGAAAATATAATTTGCAGGTTCGGAATACCAAAAGAGTTAGCATGCGACAATGGGCCACAGTTTATCGGTGCAAAAGTTACAAAGTTCCTCGAAGATTTGAAGATAAAGAGGATCGCATTTTCTCCTTATCATCTGAGCGCAAACGGTCAAGTGGAGTCAACAAACAAAGTGATTATTCAAAACCTCAAGAAAAGGTTGGAAACAGCAAAAGGCAAATGGCCCGGAGTTCTACGGGCCTACCGAACAACGGCCAAATCGAGCACAAGAGAAATACCTTTTTCCCTTGTGTACGGTGCTGAAGCCCTAATCCCGGTGGAAGTGGGCGAACCCACTTTGATATTTTTGAGCAGATGAAGAATCGATCAACGAAGCAATGTTAATCAACTTGAAACTGCTCGAGGAATGCAGGGACTTAGCGCGTGTAAGAATGGCAACTCAAAAGTAGAGAATGGAGCAATATTATAATCGAAGAGCCAACCTCCGTTATTTCAAAGTAGGAGATTTGGTTCTGAGGAAAGTAATCCAAAATACCCCGGAGCTCAACGCGGAGAAGCTAGGTCCAACGTGGGAAGGTCCCTACCGGATTTCAGCTATCACTGGGAAATATTCATACGAGTTGGAGAACCAGAATGGAGAAAAGTTGCCAAGCAACTGGAATGTGGCGCACCTCAAAAGATATTATTGCTGATGAACATTACTCAAGCAGAAAGTATGTGCTGCACTCTTTTTCCCTTCGTTCAGTTTTTGTCCCAATTGGGTTTTTCTGGCAAGGTTTTTAACGAGGCAGCGATAGAAAGCATAATACGAAGATAGCAGCAATAAGACCTTTGATAGCAAGGCAAACAAACAACCTTCCACTCGGGGACGGTTAGATAATCTTTGGTTCGATAGCAAATTCCCATTGGGAAGTTAAGTTTTCTACCGAACAGAAGTTACCCGACCGTTCATGAGCACAAACCGCTAGAGGATTGTTAGATATTCTTTCGCTCGATAGCATGGATTCCTAAGGGGAAGTGAGGTATGTTGCCGAGTTAAGGATTATCTAGCAATTCATTGGTGGGATCTTTGAAGACACAAGACTTCCAGTGTTCCAATTCGCATTCTTCACATTCGAACACTGGGGGTATGATATGAGGATACGACAACATTGACTGCCATGTCAACCGGGAAACGAAAATCTGAATACCAAATACATCATCGAGACCGGGGTCTGCGCAGCCAGTCTCGTAGAAACAAGTTGTACAAGATAGCCACAAGTAATGGCAATTTCTTTTTAGCATAATAAGTGCTAGCCACAAGTAATAACAATTTCTTAGCATAATAAATGCTTGTGTACTTTTGAAAATAGAAGGAATTATACGAAAAGAAATCCTTTTATTTTTATCTTGTTTTTTGTCTGAACGATGAACTAACTCTATCATTTGAAAGTTAAACAAGTACTTCAAATATTAGTGCCGTAATGAACAGGAGACGTCCTCTTCAAGAGCACCGTAAATATAAGAGGGCTCTCGCTTATGAAAACCCTCACGTTAAAGGGTTGGTTTCGAAAGAATTTATGCCCAAACTCAAAATGCCTTCGAGGGAAAATGCACCCGAAGACATACACGAAAGTGCGCAAAAAGTAAACTTGTGCAAATACTTATAGAAACCCTCACGTAAAAGGGATAATGCTCGGAACCAAAGTGCTTCGAGGAAAATGCATCAGAGACTACACATAGTAAAGCGCGAACAGAAAAACGTGCGCAGAATTCTTAAGCAAATGCAAAGGTTAAAGATTTGCATGGATATTCAAACGAAAGTAAGACCCAAAAAATACTTGAGCAAAAATATGTCTTTATTTACAAGAACGTGCCAAAAAGGTAAAAGTACAAAATGGAAAAAAGAAAAGAAAAGCTAAACTACAGTGCCTCCGGAACTAGGAGGAAGAGAAGTGTCCGCATCCCCGGGAGAAGTAGGTGGGTCCACTGGTGGCTCAACATTTTCATCAGTTTGGCCTTCGGCATCATCATCTTCCGATTATTCTTCAGATCCCGAAAACTCAGAACCAGAACCAGTAGGGCCAGGTACATCAGACCTCGATGGGAGTCCACTTTTAGCAGCTAACGCAAGCTCGCGTGCCTTAGCAATTTCGGCATCAAAGTCAATGACACCAGCTTTGGCCCCTTCCAATGTTTTTTTCCTCATGCAGTACATGGTATACATTTTTTAAACAATGAGGGAAGCCTCTCGATGCTTGAGTTCTTCTTTGAGTTGGGTTACCTCAGCAGAAAGGTTTTCCCGGGCGGACCTAGCAGATTTGAGGCTTACACCAAGGTCGCGGACAGTTGAACTAAAAAGCCTATTATGCTCGATAGTTTTCCTGTACTTCTCTTCTAGTTGGGCATGTTTCACCCCCACAGCAGCAACCTCTTCAATTTTGGAGTTCAAGGCTGCCTCTAAGTTAATCACTCTTTCAACGGAGGCAGCCTCGCGCTCGGTTGCAGTAAGAACGGCGTCCTGGACTTCAGCCTATTTGTCCTTGGCTTCATCAAATCTAACCCTCAGCGAGCCAATTTCTTGGCTAAGGGTTACCACTTCCTGCTCGCTTTGCTGCAAACGAGCCTCCAAAATAACGACCTTAGTAGCTTTGGTTTCCAGTTCCGAGAGGCGAAGAACAGTTCGGTCCCGTTCTACCAAAAGCTGATTCCGTTTAGAAGTAAGTTCCTCTTTCTCACGAATCAACTTCTGAAGGCCCTCAGAAGCAAGAAAGTTGGCCTACAAAACAAGAAGAAGTAAAACTTAGAATACATTCATACAAAAGTAGAAGAAATAACAAAGGAACAAAGGAACGTACCGTTGCGGCGTGGTGCATGGCGTTGTTCAACACTCTCCCGAGAGTGCCTGAATCTTTTCCCAGTCTTTCTCTAAAGCCAAAGGCTTCAGATAATTAGCAAGCTCCACCAGCCGGGATAGCAAGTTGCATCCGATAGAGACCGAAAGAGTAACGTTCCTCCTCCTTTATGGATCTTTAGAAGAGGCAACATAATTTTGCCCCAAATTCTCATGAACTGGGAACTATGGAAGAGGAACACCCTCTTCATGGTCAGGTACAGCCGGTGGAGGCGATGTAGCAACTGCTGGTGGAAGAGTGGATGAAGATGGAAGTAATGTAG